>NC_138867.1:62162515-62868458 GCF_965194805.1 Balaenoptera borealis
TGCTGGCAACTGTGGCTGCCACCCTAAGAAGAGGTTCATAGCACAGCAGATGCCCGAGCCTCTCTCCGGGATGGTAACCAGGGTATTCACTCGGCTGCGTGTCCCTGAGACGGGACAGGTGGGCCCACCCAGGCTTCCGCAGCACTGAACCAGACCCAGGCCTAAAGGGCGCTCATCCCTGGCAGCTTCCTGCTGCCCATCTTCCCCTCCCCCCGGCCCGCCCCCCCCCTCCCCCCGGGATGGGCAGCCAGCAGCTCAGCAGCAGGGGCCGCGGGGTTCTCATCTCCTTCCAGCTGACACCTGAAAGCCGGGATCCACAGAGCCAGGAGAAGAACACTCCGCACAGAGAAGGTTTGTGCAGGCTTTCTTTTAAACGCAGCTTGAGGTTTTTAGGGCAGTTTGCTAAGCCTTAGGAGACACCTGAATGCTGTGGACCTAACTGTTTTTTTAAAAATATTGTTTGATTTGGGGGCTGTGAGAATTCAAAGGAAAATGCCTGGTTGTCCCTAAGTAGTCTATGAGCTGAACTGCTGGAAGAAAGAGGGAAGGAAAAAGGGAAGGGGAAGAAATACGTGTGTGTGTGTGTGTGTGTGTGTGTGAACGAATGTGAACACCCAGGGAAAAGGTGGGTGGTTTTTGTTTTTTTTTTTTAATTAATTAATTTATTTATTTTTGGCTATGTTGGGTCTTCGTTTCTGTGCGAGGGCTTTCTCTAGTTGTGGCGAGCGGGGGCCACTCTTAATCGCCGTGTGCGGGCCTCTCACTGTCGCGGCCTCTCTTGTTGCGGAGCACAGGCTCCAGACGCGCAGGCTCAGTAGTTGTGGCTCACGGGCCTAGTTGCTCCGCGGCATGTGGGATCTTCCCAGACCAGGGCTCGAACCCGTGTCCCCTGCATTGGCAGGCAGACTCTCAACCACTGCGCCACCAGGGAAGCCCCAAGGTGGGTGGTTTTTTGATGTAGACCTCATTTTTGAGCAATATTGGAGCAGAAGTCTTGTTTCAAATACATGAACGCTCACATAATTGAAGCTTACCTTTCTATGTTAGTGTAGATTTTTCCGGAGGCAGATCCTGAGACAGGGTGCAAGTACAAATGGTTTATCTGGCAAGTCCAGGGAGCACCTCTAGGGAGGTGGGGAAATGATGAGGATGAGACAGCAGCCACCGAAGGGCACGCTGTGAACCTAGTTACCACGGGGTGCCTGGAGCTGAAACCAGCGGGGAAACTCTGGGAGACTGTGTAAATGATCCTGCTTGAGGGGGTAAGGGAGCTGATGTATTCATATACTAGCATCTGAGGGTTATTTGTTGAGCGCTGCTCCCAGGGTGGGGGGGGGGTGTTTATTCCCTGTCACTTTTCGACTTCTGAGCAGGACCACATTCAGGAAAGTGGCCTTCTGGTTTCAGAAAAAATCCTCAGTGCAGATGTGGACAGTTGAAAGTCAGCCAGAAGAGGATAATGAATCAGTGAGCTTCAAGGAAGGTGAGCAGGGCACTGACAACATCAGCTGCCTTGTATTAATCCCCAAACTCACTTTAGCCCTCCTGAAAATTTTTTTAAATCGAAGTATAGTTAATTTACAATGTTGCGTTAGTTTCAAGTGTATAGCAAAGCGATTCAGTTATATATATGTAATGGATTTTTTCAGATTTTGTTTTTGTTTTTGTTTTTTGGCTGTGCTGTGTGGCTTGCGGAATCTTAGTTCCCCAGCCAGGGATTGAACCCAGGCCCTGGCAGTGAAAGCACAGAATCCTAACCACTGAACCACCAGGGAATTCCCAGATTCTTTTCCATTATAGGTTATTACAAGATATTGAATATAGTTCCCTGTGCTATCCAATAGGTCCTTGTTGTTTACCTATTTTCTATATAGTAGTGTGTATATGTTTTTAGAGTTAACTCTGAAAAGTAAGTGATGGGACTGTGGGCTCTGGGCGCGGACTCCACAGCCAGCCAGAAGAAGAATTCATTTAAATGAGACCTAGACTCTCACACTCTTTATTTATGTAAGAAATTTAAGTTTGCACACGGATCTCATTAGCACATGGGTCATTTGCCTATGGGTGAGTTAAAACCATGGACGTAAAAAAAAAAAAAAAACCATGGACGTGAATGAGATTGCACTGGGGGAGAATGTAGAGCAAAAAGAGACAATATCAGGGCCAGAATTGGGGGTGGGGGGACATTTGCATTTAAGGGCCAGTAGAAGAAAAAGGAGAATCCATAAAGGAGACCAATAGCCAGTGAGGAAGGCGGCAAACCAGAAGACACTGGTGTGATAAAGACTAGGGAGACAGGTTTCAAGGGAGGGTGTCAAGTGCTCTAAGGGCTCAGACAGGATGCCATCCAGGAAAAGGCAAAGGATTGGGCCAGGGAACACGGGTTATGATGCCCCCAGGACCTATGAGAGCAGGGCATGCGAGGTAGGAATGGGGAGGTGAGGGTGGAGAAAAGGAGGTGACCCGTCTGAAAGGAAGGACAGGAGGTGCTGGAAAAAAGAGACAGAGTCTAATTTAGACTGTAATGTATTTTAGGACGAAAAAGCTCCCAACCAGTTTGTGAAAAGAAAAGGAATGAAGACCCAGGAAAGCAGGGAGCATTGAAGGAGTGAGGGAATAGCAGGGCTGCAGGAGGAAAGGTTAAGCCCTGAGGAAGTACAGAGGGGATCTGAGGAAGGAGTATCTGTCTGCTCCTGCCCTCCAATGAACCCGCCCACACAGGCCCGGCCCGGGAAGATGCCGCAGGCGTCCTGCTCTGCTTCCAGGAGTTTCTCTGGGCCTCCACCGCCTCTCTCCCCTTCCTGGTCTCCTCGCTCCTGGCTGTTCTGGTTTCCTGACTCTCCCAGGGCCCCATTTTGGCTCCAAGCCTCACAGCTTTCACCATCAGCTCAGCCACAAGGGTTCGTAACCTAACGTAGGGGTGGCTCTCCTGGTTTTTAGTTTTGTCGTTTCTCCTGGAAACTCCACCTTCACGCCACCGCGGAGTCTGCTTGTCACGTTCGTAAGTGGGCAGCACCCGAACGTCGCGGGCTCGGGCCTTTCCTCAGTCACGCTGCCGCCTGGCTCCTGCCCGGTGTGAGTGTGGGGCTGGGGCACATCTGCTCGGTGGTGACTTCCCCGTGAGGGCCCCTTCCTCAGTGGGACGGGAGGACCCTCCCGTAGTCGTGTATCTGTGAGAGGGACGGCGGCAGGCGAGGGGCCCGTGGAGAGCCTGGGGACCAGGCTTCCTTGACAAAGGGCCCCAAGCGCCCAGCTGGGGCTGGAAACGGTAATTAGGAGTTTTCTCCCAGTGCATTAAGAAGGAAACTCCAGCATGGGAATGTGGGGTAGGATGAAGTCCTGAGTGGGGATTAGCCAGGTCGGGGCCCTGGGTGGACTGGGTGTGAGGAAATGGAGGGGTTGATGAGAGCATAAGTGAGATGGCCACCACAGAGCGCAAGCAAGTTAGAGAAGGAGAAGAAGCAGGAGGGGCTGACAGGCCAGGAAGATGGGCAGGAAACAAGGGACGTGGGTGGGAAAGCGAGGTCAGAGAGCAGCTCTGATGAGAAAGCAGGAAGGAAAGAGCCAAACACCCGAGAATGTGAACAAAGAAGGCAAGCGTTCCAAATTCCAGAGGTGGAGCTGCTTGGGGACATGACAACGTGGCATCGTGGCCACAGGAGGGCGGGTGTTGAAGGGGAATTGAGGTAAAGGCCAAACAGCAGGGAAGAATCAACGAGCTGGGAGGCTCAGCAGGTTGTAGGTGCGCGTGGGAAGCGGTGTGGGCAGCGGTTAACGTTCTTCGCACACCCAGGAACCACACTTTGACGTTCACCTCCATCTTGACCAGTCCAGTGTTTTTGGGCAAGTCACTGAAGGTCATTGAGCCTTGACATCCTAATTTATAAAACAGGGAACATAATCCCGGCACTCACCACACTGTCTTGAGGATTAAAAGGAAAGATACCTGTAAAACACAGCACCTGGCAGACAGTAAGATACAATAAATATTGCTGTTAGTGCCCAATAGAATAAGAAACAGAAGTTAAAATTTTCTCCAAGGATATCTAAGAAAATTACAGTGGATATTTTTGGTCACCAGCCCAACATGCATTCTTCTTTTTTTTCTTCCTAACAGTTCTCTGATTTTTATCTTGTTTTATGAAGCTCTATCCACCCCACACAGCCTGTGTGTTTCAAGGAAGTCTGACCCCACCCCCAGCCCCTGGAGTGGGCCTGGTAAGTCTAAAAGTCATTCAGTACCCTGGACCCTGAGGTTATTCAGGAATGGACACATGCCCTGATTTGGACCAATGACACACAAGGGGAGGTATTCAAAAAACTTCTGGGAAAGAAGTTTCCTGGATTTGAAAAAAGAAGAGGTGTCCTCTGTTCTTCCAGATGTTGCATTGAATAGTTATAAAGGCTGTACTTTGGTAGCTTTCTTCCGGTTTCATCTTTGAAAGACTAAATAGAGCTTCAGTCATGATTGTTTTCAAGCTTTAAAGAAGCACAAAAAGAGGCCAAGGATTTCCAATATCCTGCTGCCCCACAAACCCAAGGATAGAGACAGGAGCTGTGTTGAATGACTACACAAACAGGTATTTCCATACATTTCAAACAAAAAAAGAAGGTGAAGTGTGAGGGCCAAGGTCGGATGTGGATTCAGTTTTGTGGGTGTCTGGAGGTGAACACCACCGTCCACCCCTGCTCTCTTCATTCTTCCCCAGCAGCAACTGAGCATAGCAGTGGTATTAATGAGTATCCACCAGATGGCAGGTGGTCAGCCTCTCCCAGAATCCTGCCTCTTTCAGGATAGAGGACTGACCTCAGAGATCAACTAGGGCAGAGTCCCCTTTAATAGGGAATTTTGACAATTCAAGGCCACATATAACCAATCACTGACAGATACACCACCATGACAGGTCTGCTGGCTCTTGGCCAGTGTTGTTTGCTCTATTCCATGCTTGTCCTGTAAACAAAACTGGGCCCATGTTCAAAGAAGCTAACCCACCTTCCCATTGGCAGCAGGAGCTCCCCAGAATTGCTTTTTCAAAACCTTTTTTAAACTGGCATTTTAAAACTACACTTGCAACATTTTTAAAAAAAGTAAAATACAAAAATGTGAGCAAATAGAATAATCCTGGGCTTACATGTTTTTATGTTTTCAGATAATGCTTAGTGATTTGAATTTTTAGACCCCACTAGTAAGAAGACTACCTTCTGCCTATAGAACGAGACGACCACATAAATGCAGGTATGTGCATGCATAGGCACACTAAATTAAAGTGCTATCTATCTGCCTGAGGATCTCTGTAAAGGCCCATGATTGAGACCATGAGATGACTGGTGTCAGAATGACCTAGAAGTCGGCTGCATCTCACTCCAGTTCAGAGGCAAAGGGTTTAGGGTCAGATCAAGAACCACCCACTCAAGGATGTGATTTATTTCATCCTCCTCCTTGCTTCCACTAAGACTTAGTAAAATCACCTGGAAGGAAGGAAGAGAGGCAGGAAGGAAAGAAGGACAGAAGGAAGGGAGAGAGGAAGAGAGCAAGATAGCAACCTTTGTGAGCTGAGACTAAGCTCCTGACAGATGAGACCTGGGTCTGGAGGTTTTGTTTTATATAAACACTTCACACGCTTTGCACTTGGTAAACTCCCAAGGTGTCTGTTCCTCTGGGAAGCAAATGACAAAGCCTCAAAAGAACCCAAGATCCGATCTCCTTTGTGACATCCCTGAAGAGCTCTACATCCCACTATTATGCAGCTTTTGTTGAAACTGATCACCAGGGCTTTTAGTCCCTCTCCACCTGATGTGTTTCAAGTTGCACATCTGACAGTCTCAGGCCAAGGGAAGATAGTGCTAACACAGAAAGCTCTGCCAAGATTTATTTTTAAAACTATGAGTTTCTGTCCCACAAACTGCAAGTTACTCAAAAGGTCATCTGTTGTTCAAGGCCACTTGGCTTTCTCTAAACCACTTTGCAGATAACCTAACTTAGGAAAGAACCTCATACCTGGGGTCAGTTTCTTTTAGGGGACATTTACTTAACATTTGAATGAGCTGGCTTCCCTGGAGGGCCAGTGGTTTGACCTTGGCCTCTGGTCTGGCAGGAACTTATGGGTTGTTCAGGGTGTCTGACTAACCTCTGTCAGGTTCTCAGGAGGGGTGAACAGAGTCCTGGCTCTCCCTCTGTCTCCCTGCACCCCCTGCTGTTGAAAGCTACCAGCATGCAGGTATCTTTCACACACACACCCCCCCCACCCCCAGTTGAAATGACAGGAGGCAAAATTCTTGGCAAAAGATTCCCAACCGTGGAATTTGCAATTCTTGGCAAGTAGCCAGAATCTGGGTTCGTTCATTTTGTGGGTCTAGGGTGACAGGGAGATTGATGTTCACCTACTTGGTTTTCTTTCCTCATACAAAGGACCTTTCTAGAGTTGGTCTGGAGCCACACTGGGTGTGCGTGGAGGGGTGAGTCTTGCTTGAGGACTGCCGTAGTGAACACGAGCTTTCAAAATTGCCACTCATTCCATTATTGAGACCTGAGCAGTACCCAAGATGCCACCACACAAGTGACCAAAATACAAGAGTGACTGACTGTCCAAGGATTGGCTCATCCACTCACGGAGCAGAGCAGAATTCTCCAAAGGGAGAAAGACACGCATGTGACCCAGAGGTATTACAACCTGGGCACCGCAACCCGTTTTCAGTTTTTCTGTTTTTTCACACTGAACCCAGCAAGCTTTAGCAAAGCTGATATCACTTGTCTTCCTTGACCTGCATCTGATAGGGCTTTACCTTCCACTGACAAAGAGGAGTCTTTCCCCAAGACAATTCAAAGAATTTCTTCATCACTCAGCACAATTTTTCCCCCTCTCTTGACAATGCAATGTTCACATTCTTAAAGAAGCAATGTGCTTTTCCATTTCACTTGAACCCCCTGTGGGTGTCGATCCTAATTTCCTTATGGGTGCCAGTCCCAATTAATTTATGGTGAGATTGTGAAGTGTTACAAGGGTCTGACTAACAAGGATAACAGAGGGTGGGTTTCCCTGCTGGGTCAGGGCAGGGCTGAGGCTGCACTGCTGCCTTTGAACTTGGGAACGGGACCAGTGTTGCCTCCATCACCAGGTAGCAGCACCAGGTGCAGAAGGGGTCCTCGCTGTTGTAGTGGTCGTGCAGCTAAGCCTCTGGGACAACTCCCCTTCCTTTCCCCAACTCAGCTTCCTAAGGAAGAAAGGTCATCAACAGAAAACGTAGTGGATGTATAATTTATGTCCAATTTCACTGTGTTTATTTACTAATTAAATTAATATGACCTGGTGACCCCACCCTACTTGGAGTGAGAAAGTCTGTCTTTCCTCCCCAGTCCCTCCCCTGGATAGGTCCAGGAATCTCAGGGGTGCCCACTCAGTCCTAAGGGGTCAACCCCAGTCACTGTCAATGCAAAGTCTGGTCTTCTACCAAGGGCCCCATTCCCCGTGGCTCTCCCTGCTCCCTGCTAAATGCACCCAGGGACAAGATCACGGGAGCTTCAAGCATCAGCTGCCCACCAGGCCCAGAACTACCCTCTACTTCCTGATCCCCTAAACAAGCTCCCTCAAGTACCAACCCAGCAATGGCTAATTCCTTGCTAAAAACATTTTAAAGGAAAAGAATAACAAGGTCTCTTCTATATACAAAATACGTTATACATATAGACCAGAGTTTCTAGAAAATCTTGAGGAAAGCATGCACCTAAAAGGTTGGCTGGAATTATTTTTATTATAATGATACTTTCACAAAAGTAAGTATAAATATCTCATGCTTATCCAATGATAAAAACAGAAGCACAAATTAAACACACAACTAAAATTAACAGCCAAAATCAATTTAACAGTATTGATGTAACATATCAGATGATGTGGATTTTTTTTTAATTAATTAATTTATTTTGGCTGTGTTGGGTCTTTGTTGCTGCACGCAGGCTTTCTCTAATTGCGGCAAGCGGGGACTACTCTTCATTGCAGTGCGTGGGCTTCTCATTGCGGTGGCTTCTCTTGCTGCAGAGCACAGGCTCTAGGCGTGTGGGCTTCCGTAGCTGCAGCATGTGGGCTCAGTAGTTGTGGCTCCCGGGCTCTAGAGCACAGACTCAGTAGTTGTGGCACACGAGCTTAGTTGCTCCGTGGCATGTGGGATCTTCCCGGACCAGGGATTGAACACGTGTTCCCTGCACTGGCAGGCGGATTCTCAACCACTGCGCCACCAGGGAAGCCCCAGATGATGTGGATTTTAATTGAAACTAAAATTCCACTTTGAGTAGTAATTATAGTAATTGCTGACATCTTCTGAGCAAGTTCCTGGCCAAAGTACTTGAAATGACTTTGTTCATTTAACCCCACAATAGCTCCAGCAGACAGTACTACTATTATTCCCATATTACTGAGAAAGACAATGGGCCCAGAGAGGTTAATTTCCTGAGGAGATTCATGTAAGAGGGGGCAGAGTCAAGCTTTGAACCCAGGATGTCTGACCCAGGGCCTCTACTTTTGACAAACTCTAGTGTTCTGGGTATTGGCTGCCATGGTGCAGGTTCTTGTTTGAGCTCAGCCCATCTGTACTGCCATGGGCCATGCGGTGAGTCTGTTCTCTTTCATGGTTCCAACATGCCCTCTATTGGAACCATGTCAGAGCTTTCATTCATGCAGCTTGCCCTGGCATCATTCGGCATAATCTCATCATCTACACATTAAGTTCCCCTGGGATCTTCTCTCATTTACTCCAAAATCAGTTTGGAGCCTCAAATCAAAACACAGAGAGAGGGAGGACCTTCAAGATGGCAGAGGAGTAAGACCTGGAGATGACCTTCCTCCCCATAAATACATCAAAAATACATCTACATGTGGAACAACTCCTACAGAACACCTACTGAACACTGGCAGAAGACCTCAGACCTCCCAAAAGGCAAGAAACTACCCACGTACCTGGCCGTGTGGCTGACAGGGTCTTGGTGCTCCGGCCTGGTGTCAGGCCTGAGCATCTGAGGTGGGAGAGCCGAGTTCAGGACACTGGACCACCAGAGACCTCCCGGCCCCACATAATATCAATCGGCAAGAGCTCTCCCAGAGATCTCCATCTCAACGCTGAGACCCAGCTCCACTCAACGACCAGCAAGCTCCAGTGCTGGACACCCCATGCCAAACAACTAGCAAGACAAGAACACAACCCCACCCATTAGCAGAAAGGCTGCCTAAAATCATACTAAGTTCACAGACACCCCAAAACACACCACTGGACGCAGTCCTGCCCACCAGAAAGACAAGATCCAGCCTCATCCACCAGAACACAGGCACCTGTCCCCTCCACCAGGAAGCTTACACAACCCACTGAACCAACCTTACCCACTGGAGGCAGACACCAAAAACAATGGGAACTACAAACCTGCAGCCTGCAAAAAGGAGACCCCAATCACAGTAAGTTAAGCAAAATAAGAAGACAGAGAAATGCACAGCAGATGAAGGAGCAAAGTAAAAACCCACCAGACCAAACAAATGAAGAGGAAATAGAAAGTCTACCTGAAGAAGAATTCAGAGTAATGATAGTAAAGATGATCCAAAGTCTTGGAAATAGAATGGAGAAAATACAAGAAACGTTTAACAAGGACCTAGAAGAACTAAAGAGCAAACAAACAATGATGAACAGCACAATAAATGAAATTAAAAATTCTCTAGAAGGAATCAATAGCAGAATAACTGAGGCAGAAGAACGGATAAGTGACCTGGAAGATAAAATAGTGGAAATAACTACCGCAGAGCAGACTAAAGAAAAAGAATGAAAAGAATTGAGGACAGTCTCAGAGACCTCTGGGACAACATTAAGTGCACCAACATTCGAATTATAGGGGTCCCAGAAGAAGAAGAGAAAAAGAAAGGGACTGAGAAAATATTTGAAGAGATTATAGTTGAAAACATCCCTAATATGGGAAAGGAAATATTCAGTCAAGTCCAGGAAGTGCCGAGTGTCCCATGCAGGATAAATCCAAGGAGAAACACACCAAGACATATTAATCAAACTATCAAAAATTAAATACAAAGAAAAAATATAAAAAGCAGCAAGGGAAAAGCAACAAATAACATACAAGGGACTCCCCATAAGGTTAACAGCTGATCTTTCAGCAGAAACTCTGCAAGCCAGAAGGCAGCGGCGGGACATACTTAAAGTGATGAAAGGGAAAACCCTACCGACAAGATTACTCTACCCAGCAAGGATCTCATTCAGATTCGACAGAGAAAACCCTTACAGACAAGCAAAAGCTGAGAGAATTCAGCACCACCAAACCAGCTTTGTAACAAATGCTAAAGGAACTTCTCTAGGCAAGAAACACAAGAGAATGAAAAGACCTACAAAAACAAACCCAAAACAATTAAGAAAATGGTAATAGGAACATACATATCGATAATTACCTTAAATATAAATGCATTAAATGTTCAAACCAAAAGACATAGGCTGGCCGAATGGATACAAATCAAGACCCGTATATATGCTGTTACAAGAGACCCACTTCAGACCTAGGGACACATACAGACTGAAAGTGAGGGGATGGAAAAAGATATTCCATGCAAATGGAAATCAAAAGAAAGCTGGAGTAGCAATTCTCATATCAGACAAAATAGACTTTAAAATAAAGACTATAACAAGAGACAAAGAAGGACACAATAAAATGATCAAGGGATCAATCCAGGAAGAAGATATAACAATTGTAAATATTTATGCACCCAACATAGGAGCACCTCAATACATAAGGCAAATGCTAACAGCCATAAAAGGGGAAATCGACAGTAACACAATAATAGTAGGAGACTTTAACAACCCACTTTCACCAATGGACAGATCATCCAAAATGAAAATAAATAAGGAAACACAAGCTTTAAATGACACATTAGACAAGATGACTTATTTGATATTTATAGGACATTCCAATCAAAAACAACAGAATACACGTTCTTCTCAAGTGCTCATGGAACATTCTCCAGGATAGACCATATCTTGGGTCACAAATCAAGCCTAAGTAAATTTAAGAAAATTGAAATCGTGTCAAGTATCTTTTCTGACCACAACGCTATGAGACTAGATGTCAATTACAGGAAAAAACCTGTAAAAAATACAAACACAGGGAGGCTAAACAATACACTACTAAATAACCAAGAGATCACTGAAGAAATCAAAGAGGAAATCAAAAAATACCTAGAAACAAATGACAATGAAAATACAATGACCCAACACCTATGGGATGAAGCAAAAGCGGTTCTAAGAGGGAAGTTTATAGCAATACAATCCTACCCTAAGAAACAAGAAACATCTCAAACAACCTAACCTTACACCTAAAGCAATTAGGGAAAGAAGAACAAAAAACCCCAAAGTTAGCAGAAGGAAAGAAATCATAAAGATCAGATCAGAAATAAATGAAAAAGAAATGAAGGAAACAATAGCAAAGATCAGTAAAACTAAAAGCTGGTTCTTTGACAAGATAAACAAAATTGATAAACCATTAGCCAGACTCATCAAGAAAAAAAGGGAGAAGACTCAAATCAATAGAATTAGAAATGAAAAAGGAGAAGTAACAACTGACACTGCAGAAATACAAAGGATCATGAGAGATTACTACAAGCAACTCTATGCCAATAAAATGGACAACCTGGAAGAAATGGACAAATTCTTAGAAAAGCACAACCTTCTGAGACTGAACCAGGAAGAAATAGAAAATATAAAGAGACCAATCACAAGCCCTGAAATTGAGACTGTGATTAAAAATCTTCCAACAACCAAAGCCCAGGACCAGATGGCTTCACAGGTGAATTCTAGCAAACATTTAGAGAACAGCTAACACCTATCCTTCTCAAACTCTTCCAAAATATAGCAGAGGGAGGAACACTCCCAAACTCATTCTATGAGGCCACCATCACCCTGATACCAAAACCAGACAAAGATGACACACAAAAAAGAAAACTACAGACCAATATCACTGATGAACATAGTTGCAAAAATCCTCAACAAAATACTAGCAAACAGAATCCAACAGCACATTAAAAGGATTTTACACCATGATCAAGTGAGGTTTATCCCAGGAATGGAAGGATTCTTCAGTATATGCAAATCAATCAATGTGATACACCATATTAACAAACTGAAGGATAAAAACCATATGATCATCTCAATAGATGCAGAAAAAGCTTTTGACAAAATTCAACACCCATTTATGATAAAAACCTTCCAGAAAGTAGGTATAGTAGGGATAGAGGGTATTCAACATAATAAAGGCCATATATGACAAACCCACAGCCAACATCATTCTCAATGGTGAAAAACTGAAAGCATTTCCTCTAAGATCAGGAACAAGACAAGGTTTCCCACTCTCACTGCTATTATTCAACATAGTTTTGGAAGTTTTAGCCACAGCAATCAGAGAAGAAAAAGAAGTAAAAGGAATCCAAATCAGAAAAGAAGAAGTAAAGCTGTCACTGTTTGCAGATGACATGTCACTATACATAGAGAGTCCTGAAGATGCTACCAGAAAACTACTAGAGCTAATCAATTAATTTGGTAAAGTAGCAGGATACAAAATTAATGCACAGAAATCTCTTGCATTCCTATACACTAATGATGAAAAATCTGAAAGAGAAATTAAAGAAACACTCCCATTTACCATTGCAACAAAAAGAATAAAATACCTAGGAATAAACTGACCTAAGGAGACAAAAGACCTGTATGCAGAAAACTATAGGACACTGATGAAAGAAATTAAAGATGGTACAAACAGATGGAGAGATATACCATGTTCTTGGATTGGAAGAATCAACATTGTGAAAATGACTATACTACCCAAAGCAATCTACAGATTCAATGCAATGCCTATCAAACTACCAATGGCATTTTTCACAGAATTAGAACAAAAAATTTCACAATTTGTATGGAAACACAAAGGGCCCCGAATAGCCAAAGCAATCTTGAGAAAGAAAAACAGAGCTGGAGGAATCAGGCTCCCTGAGTTCATACTATACTACAAAGCTACAGTAATCAAGACAGTATGGTACTGGCACAAAAACAGAAATACAGATCAATGGAACAGGATAGAAAACCCAGAGATATACCCACCCACATATGGTCACCTTATCTTTGATAAAGGAGGCAAGAATATACAATGGAGGAAAGACAGCCTCTTCAATAAGTTGTGCTGGGAAAACAGACAGCTACATGTAAAAGAATGAAATTAGAACACTTCCTAACACCATACACAGAAATAAACTCAAAATGGATTAAAGACCTAAATGTAAGACCGGACACTATAAAACTCTTAGAGGAAAACATAGGCAGAACACCCTATGACATAAATCATGGCAAGATCCTTTTTGACCCACCTCCTAGAGAAATGGAAATAAAAATAAACAAATGGGACCTAGTGAAACTTAAAAGCTTTTACACAGCAAAGGAAACCATAAACAAGACGAAAAAACAGCCCTCAGGATGGGAGAAAATATTTGCAAATGAAGCAACTGACAAAGGATTAATCTCCAAAATATACAAGCAGCTCAATATCAAAAAAACAACCCAATCCAAAAATGGGCAGAAGACCTAAATAGACATTTTTCCAAAGAAGATATACAGATTGCCAACAAACACATGAAAAGATGCTCAACATCACTAATCATTAGAGAAATGCAAATCAAAACTACAATGAGGTATTACCTGACACCAGTCAGAATGGCCATCATCAAAAAAATCTACAAATAAGAAATGCTGAAGAGGGTGTGGAGAAAAATGAACCCTCTTGCCCTGTTGGTGGGAATGTAAATTGATATAGCCACTATGGAGAACAGTATGGAGGTTCCTTAAAAAACTAAAAATAGAACTAACATACCACCCAGCAATCCCACTACTGGGCATATACCCTGAGAAAACCATAATTCAAAAAGAGTCATGTACTACAGTATTCATTGCAGTACTATTTACAATACCCAGGACATGGAAGCAACCTAAGTGTCCATTGGCAGATGAATGGATAAAGAAGATGTGGCACATATATACAATGGAATATTACTCAGCCATAAAAAGAAACGAAATTGAGTTATTTGTAGTGAGGTGGATGGACCTAGAGTCTGTCATACAGAGTGAAGTAAGTCAGAAAGAGAAAAACAAATACCGTATGCTAACACATATATATGGAATCTTAAAAAAAAAAAAAAGTTTCTGAAGAACCTAGGGGCAGGACAGGAATAAAGACGCAGACGTAGAGAATGGACTTGAGGATACGGGGAGGGGGAAGGGTAATCTCGGAAGAAGTGAGAGAGTGGCATTGACACATATACACTACCAAATGTAAAACAGATAGTGGGAAGCAGCCGCATAGCACAGGGAGATCAGCTCGGTGCTTTGTGACCACCTAGAGGGGTGGAATAGGGAGGGTGTGAGGGAGACGCAAGAGGGAGGGGATTTGGAGATATATGTATATGTATAGCTGATTCACTTTGTTGTACAGCAGAAACTAACACAACATTGTAAAGCAATTATACTCCAGTAAAGATGTTAAAAAAAAAAAACAAAAAAACAGAAATGTGGGCCCAGTGGCCTTTGGGTCGAATTCAATTAATGTGGTCCTTCCAACCACCCTCAATATGCATGTATTATATTATTTTTAAAAGATTATTATCAATATGAAAACATGATATTCAGGTATTCTTACAGAAAAGTAATTCATCTGTGGACTTTGCTAATATTAAGGACATCAGACTACTATTATTCTGTACCTTTTATAATATCTGTAGTTCTTACACTATTATTTGTAGCTGTTACATGATGGCCAAAAATCATTGATCTCAAATAAGATTCCATGCCTAAATAATATGAAAATTCTAACAATCCTCAGTCCTTTCAAGAAAGGTAGTCTCTGTGAGAGACTAAACATTGCCATTTTTTTACAGTCATGATTGCCTTATTAAAACAGACTTTTGTTCAAACGAACAAATTATTAGAATTAAGGATAAAAGGGTCCTGTGATTTGTAAAGACTTTGCTAATTGGCATTATTTATTCCTCATGGCTTTGCACTTTATTGGTGGTAAATATAAATGCTTGTATCTGTTTTACTCTTGGAAATTATGAACTTATCAGGAATGGGAACAATGGTTTTTCTATAAAGAGTGCTGTTCCAGGAAGCTTATAGATTAATAAATGCTTGTTCTGAGAAATAATCAGGGCTTATGGGAGAGCTGAAATAATCAGGGCTTATGACTTGTGGGAGGCACTCCCTCCTCGTATACTTCTTTTTCAGCCTTAATCATCAGTTAATGCTTCTGTAATTCTGAAATATCCAAAAGACCTAGTCAGGTTTGCAAAACTGCTGCATAAACATGACGTCATTTGTTTCTGTGTATTTAGCAAAACAGAGTTGGACTTCCCTGGTGGCACAGTGGTTAAGAATCCACCTGCCAATGCAGAGGACACCGGTTCAATCCCTGGTCCAGGAAGATCCCACATGCCGCGGAGCAACTAAGCCCGTGCGCCACAACTACTGAGCCTGCGCTCTAGAGTCCACGAGCCACAACTACTGAGCCTGCGTGTCACAACTACTGAAGCCTGCAAGCCTAGAGCCCATGCTCCACAACAAGAGAAGCCACTGCAATGAGAAGCCCATGCACCACAACGAAGAGTAGCCCCTGCTCGCCGCAACTAGACAAAGCCCGTGCACAGCAACAGACCCAATGCAACCAAAAATAAAATAATAAATAAATAAATTAATTTTTTAAAATATTAAAAATTAAGGCAAATAAAGACATTTTCAGAAGGCAGATTAAGTTTACTTGCTACCTACCCTTTTTTAAGAAGTCACTTGAGGATGTACTCCAGAAAAAGGAGAGTAATAGATAGGAAAATAGATAGGAGATACAAGCAGTGGAAGAACCAAGCCAGGATTAGAGATATGCAAATTCTTAAAGTCTTTGGGCTGCAAGAATACCATCAAGAAGAAAAGACTGAATTCCAAGCAATATATAAAACAAGAAGCTAAGGGAAAAAAACTCGTGGCAAAAACATGTTTTTTTCTTTCATAGAGATGCAGTTAGAAACTCCAAGAAAAAAAAATCTGCACAAGAGATTAATAATTCTAATATGAAGCAAACTAAATTGTAGCATGATCTTGAGCAATAATGGAGTATGCCTCAATGCTAGATATATTCTGTCATAGTGGCATAGGGAATATGCCATTGCATCTAGAGAGAAGGAAACAATCATTGCTTAAAGCAAAGAAACTTGGCTTTTCTGTGAACAATATATACATAGTCATAATAATATAATTGGTTTACTGATTCTCAGTTTTTAAATGCTACCTAACAGGGAGAACTTGATGATTATAGAACAGAATGAAAATGTGATTAGCGTTGATCATGTTAAAGCGAAGGTACATCTGGCAGAGTTTGGGAGGTGGAAGGATAAGGGAGAGAGTGGAGATGCTAATATTCTTATTCTACATTGTAGAGAGTCTAGAGTTTGATTCTTAAATGGATGGAATAAGAAATAGAAGTTAAAGTGTATTATTTAGAATTATAAAAATAACCAGTTAAAATCATTTGAAACAGTAATATGGCTATCAATGAAATTTGAGGAGAGGGAGAGGAAAGGTGAATTTAGTATAAGTGAATGAAATTCTAATCTCTCATTGTTAGAAATCAATAGAGACTTTCTAAAGTGAAGAATCAAGAAATAGAAGTTTATGGTGGTAACATCCAGAAAAACTAAGACCAGATATTTTTAAAAAGTGATCATCTCTGAGGAAAGATAGGAAAGAGGGAAAATAATTGCTTTTTCTTAAAACCTTTTCTAACTAGTGTTCGGGTTTTTTCCCTTTTAAGTGTGTCCATGTATACTTTGATTTTCTTTGAAGTATAATTGACTTACAATATTATATTAGTTTCAGGTGTATTACATAATGATTTGGCATTTGTATACATTACAAAATGATCACCACGATAAGTCTAGTTACCATCTGTCACCATACAAAGTTATCACAATATTATTGACTGTATTCCCTATGATGTACGTTACATTCCCATGACTTATTTTATAACTGGAAGTTTGTACTTCATAATCTCCCTCACCTATTTCACTCATCCCTCCACCCACTTCCCCTCTGGAAACCACCAGTTTGTTCTCTGTATCTATGAGTCTGTTTCTGTTTTATGTTTGTTTATTTTGTTTTTTAGATTCCACATATAAGTGAAATCATACAGTATTTGTCTTTCTGTGTCTGACTTATTTCACTTAGCATAATACCCTCTAGGTCCATTCATGTTGTCACAAATGACAAGATTTCATTCTTTTTTAATGGCTGAGTAGTATTCCATTGTGTATATATACCACATTTTCATCCATTCACCTATGGATGGACACTTAGGTTACATCCATATCTTGGCTATTGTAAATAATGCTGAAATAAACATAGGGTTGTATATATCTTTTTAAATTAGTGTTTTTGTTTTCTTTAGAAAAATACCCAGAAGTGGAATTGCTAGATTATATGATAGTTCTATTTTTAACCTCCATACTGTTTCCATAGTGGCTGCACCAGTTTACATTCCCACCAACAGTCCACAAGGGATCCCTTTCTCCACATCCTCCTTAACACTTGTTATTTGCAGTCTTTTTTTTTTTTTTTTTAATTTATTTTTGGCTGCATTGGGTCTTTGTTGCTGCGCCCAGGCTTTCTCTAGTTGCAGTGAGTGGGGGCTACTCATCATTGTGGTGTGTGGGCTTCTCACTGTGGTGGCTTCTCTTGTTGCAGAGCATGGGCTCTAAGCTCTCGGGCTTCAGTATTTCTGGTTTGCAGGCTCAGTAGTTGTGGCTCACGGGCTCTAAAGTGCAGGTCAGTAGTTGTGGCGTGCGGGCTTAGTTGTTCCGTGGCATGTGGGATCTTCCTGTACCAGGGATCAGACCCATGTCCCCTACATTGGCAGGTGGATTCTCAACCACTGTGCCACCAAGGAGCCCTATTTGCAGTCTTTTTGATACTAACCATTGTGACAGATGTGAGGTGATATCTCATTGTGGTTTTGATTTGCATTTCCCTGATGATTAGTGATATTGAGTATTTTTTCCTGTGTTTGTTGGCCATCTATAGTCTTTTGGGAAAATGTCTATTCAGGTCCTCTGCCCATTTTTAAAATCAGGTTGTTTATTTTTTTGATGTTGATTTGTATATGCTCATGGTATATTTGGGGTATTAACCCCTTATCAGCCATATGATTTGCAAATATCTTCTGCAATTCTGTAAGTTGCCTTTCATTTTGTTGATAGTTTCCTTCATGGTGCAAAAGCCTTTTAATTGAATGTAGGCCCATTTGTTTATTTTTGCTTTTGTTTCCCTTACCTGAGGAGACATATCCAAAAAAATATTGCTAAGATTAATGTCAAAGAGCATACTGCCTATGTTTTCTTCTAGGAGTTTTATGGTTTCAGGCCTTACATTTAAGTCTTTAATCTATTTTGACTTTATTTTTTATTATGGTATGAGAAAGTAGTCCAGTTTGATTCTTTTGCATGCAGCATTCCAGTTTTCCCATCACCATTTATTAAAGAGGCTGTTTTTTCCCCATTATATAGTCTTGCTTCCTTTGTCATAGATTAATTGACCATATAAGCGTGGATATATTTCTGAGCTCTCTATTCTGTTCCATTGATCTGTGTGTCTGTGTGTGGCAGTATGGACTGCCAGTACCATTCTGATTTGATTATTGTAGCTTTGTAGTATAGTTTGAAATCAGGGCGCATGATACTTCCAGCTTTGTTTTTCTTTCTCAAGATTGTTTTGGCTATTCAGGTGTGTGTGTGTGTGTGTGTGTGTGTTTCCTTACAAATTTTAGAATTATTTATTCTAGTTCTGTGAAAAATGCCATTCGCATTTTGATAGGGATTGCATTCAATCTGTAGCTTGCCTTGGGGAGTATGGTCATTTTAACAATATTAATTCTTCGAATCCATGAGCACAGTATATCTTTCAATTTTTTAGTGTCATCTTCAATTTCTTTTATCACTGTCTTAGAGTTTTCTGAGTACATGTCTTTTAATTCCTCGGTTAGATTTATACCTAGGTATTTCATTTTTTTTTTTGATGCAATTGTAAATGAGATTGTTTTCTTAATTTCTCTGATAGTTCACTGTTAGTGTATAGCAATGCAACATATTTCTGCTTATTAATTTTGTATCCTACAACTTCATTAAATTTATATATTAATTCTAATAGTTTTTTGGTAACATCTTTAGGATTTTCTGTATTTAGTATCATGTCACCTGCCAGACTGACAGTTTTACTTCTTTTCCAGTTTTGATGCCTTTTGTTTCTTTTTCCTGTCTGATTGTTGTGGCTAAGACTTCCAGTACTATATTGAATAAATGTGGTGAGAGTGGGCATCCTTGTCTTCTTCCTGATCTTATAGGAAATCATTTCAGTTTTTCACCATTGAGTATGATGTTGGCTGTAGGTTTGTCATATATGACCTATATTATGTTGAGGTATGTTCCCTATATATGCACTTTGTTGAGAATTATTATCATAAATGGATGTGGAATTTTGTCAGATGCTTTTTCTGCATCTATTGAGATGATCATATGATTTTTATTCTTCCGTTTGTTAATATGATGTATCACACTGGTTGATTTACAGATATTGAACCATTCTTGCATCCCTGGTATAAATCCCACTTGATGTTGGTGTATGATTCTTTTAATGTACTGTTGAATTTGGTTTGCTAATATTTTGTTGAGGGTTTTTGCATCTATGTTCATCAGTGATACTGGCCTATAATTTTGTGTGTTTTTGTGATATCTTTGGTTTTGATATCAGGGTGGTGCTGGCCTCATAGAATGCATTTTGAAGTGTTCTTCCTCTGCAATTTTTTGAATAGTTTGAGAAGGATAGGCGTTAACTCCTCTCTAAATGTTTGGTAGAATTTACCTTGAAGCCATCTGGTCCTGGACTTTTGTTCTTGGGAGATTTTTTGTTACTGATACAATTTCATTATTGGTAATTGGTCTTTTCATATTTTCTATATCTTCCTGATTAAGTCTTAGAAGATTGTGTGTTTCTAGGGATTTATTAATTTCTAGTAGGTTGTCCATTTTATAGGTGTATAATTGTTCATAGTAATCTCTTGTGATCCTTTGTATTTCTGTGATATCGGTTGTAACTTCTCCACTTCCATTTCTGATTTCATTACTTTGGGCCCTCTCTTTTTTTCTGGCTAAAAAAGAGATGAGTCTGGCTAAAGGTTTATCAATTTTCTTTATCTTTTCAAAGAACCAGCTTTTAGTTTCATTGATCTTTTCTATTTTTTTTTTTTAGTCTCTATTTCATTTCTTTCTTTTTTAAAAAATTTATTTATTTTATTTATTTATTTTTGGCTGCATTGGGTCTTTGTTACTGTGTGTGGGCTTCCTCTAGTTGCAGAGAGTGGGGGCTACTCTTCGTTGCGGTGTGCAGGCTTCTCATTGTGGAGGCTTCTCTTGTTGCGGAGCATGGGCCCTAGAGCGCAGGCTCAGTAGTTGTGGCACGTGGGCTCAGTAGTTGTGGTGCACGGGCTTAGTTGCTCCGCGGCATGTGGGATCTTCCCGGACCAGGGCTTGAACCCATGTCCCCTGCATTGGCAGGTGGATTCTTAACCACTGAGCCACCAGGGAAGCCCTATTTCATTTATTTCTGCTCTGATCTTTATTATTTCTTTTCTTCTCCTAATTTTGGGTTTTGATTGTTCTTTTTCTAGTTCCTTTAGATGTAAGATTAGATTGTTTATTTGAGATTTTTGTTGTTTCCTGAGGTAGACTTGTAGCACTATAAACTTCCCTCTTAAAACTGCTTTTGCTGTGTCCCATAGGTTTTGGATCATTGTGTTTCCATTTTTGTTTGTCTCCAGGTATTTTTAAATTTCTTCTTTGATTCCCTCTGTGGCCCATTGTTTGTTTAGTAGCATATTGTTAGCATCCACTTGTTTGTGTTTTTTTGTAGTTATTTTTTTGTACAGTTGACCCTTGAATTCATGTATAATTTATAGTCAGTCCTCCATATCTGCAGTTCCTCTGCATCTGCAGATTCAACCAACCACAGATCGTGTAGCACAGTACTATATACTATTGAAAAATATCTATGTGTATAAGTGGATCATGCAGTTCAAACCTGCATTGTTCAAGGGTCAACTGTAGTTGATTTTTTAAATAATTTTTTTTGTGGGGGGCTGCATTGGGACTTAGTTGTGGCATGTGGCATCTTCATTGAGGCACAGGGGATCTTTCATTGAGGCACAGGCTCTTCATTGTGGCATGCGGGCTTCTCTCTATTTGTGGCATGCAGATTTTCTCTCTCTAGTTGTAGCACACAGGCTTCAGGGTACATGGGCTCTGTAGTTGTGGCACGCGGGCTCTCCCGTTGAGGCACGCAAGCTCAGTAGTTGTGGCACACAGGCTCTCCCGTTGAGGCACGCAAGCTCAGTAGTTGTGGCAGGCAGGCTTAGTTGCCCCGCTGCATGTGGGATCTTAGTACCCTGACCGGGGATTGAACCTGTGTCCCTTGCATCGGAAGGCAGATTCTTTACCACTGGACCACCAGGGAAGTCCCTGTAGTTGATTTTTAGTCTCATAACATTGTGGTTGAAAAAGATGCTTGATCTGATTTCAATCTTCTTAAATTTATTGAGACTTGTTTAGTGGCCTAGCATGTGACTTACCTTTACCCTGGAGACAGTTGCATGTGCACTTGAAATGAGTGTGTATTCTCCTGCCTGTGGGTGGAATGTATGCGCACACACACACACACACACACACACACACACACACTAAGTCCATTTGGTCTAGTGTGTCATTTAAGGCCAGTGTTTCCTTATTGATTTTCTGTCTGGATGTTCTGTCCATTGATATAAGTAGGGTGTTAAATTCTCCTACTATTATTGTGTTACTGTCAGTTTCTCCCTTTATGTTTGTTAATATTTGCTTTATATATTTAGATGTTCCTATGTTAGGTGCATAGGTATTTACAATTGTTATGTCTTCTTGTTGAATTGATCCCTTTATTCTTATGTAATGTCCTAATTTGTCTCTTATTACAGTCTTTGTTTTAAAGTCTATTTTGTCTGAAATAAGTATTGCTACCTCAGCTTTCTTTTTGTTTCCATTTGCATAGAATACCTTTTTCTATCCTCTCACTTTCAGGCTGTGTGTCTTAAGATCTGAAGTGAGTCTTTTGTAGGCAGCATATATATGGGTTTTATTTTTTTAATCCATTCAGCTGCTCTGTGGCTTTTGATTGGAGCATTTAGTCATTTACATTGAAAGTAATTATTGATAGGTATGTACTTATTGCCATTCTGTTAATCGTTTTTTGGGTTGCTTCTGTAGTTCTTTTTTGTTTCTTTCTTCTTCTTTTGCTCTCTTCCCTTTCAATTTGATGACCATCTTTAGTATTATGTTTTGATTCCTTTATCTTTTTTGTGTGTGTATCTATTATAGATTTTTGGTTTGTGGTTACCATGAGGCTTGTATAAAGCAATCTATGTATATACGTGATTATTTTAAGTTGATGGTCTTTTAAGTTAGAATACATTCTACCAGCCCTGCATTTTTACACCCCCCCCAACATTTAATGTTTTTGACATTATATTTTATACCTCTTTGTTTTATGTATCCCTTAGCTACTTATTGTGGATATAGATGATTTTTATTACTTTTGTATTTTAAGCTTCCTACTGGCTTTATAAGTGGTCGATCTGTTACCTTTACTGTATGTTTGCCTTTACCAATGAGATTTTTCCTTTCATAATTTTTATATTTTTAGTTTTGAGTCTTTTCTTTTCCACTTGGAAAACTCCCTTTAACATTTTTTGTAAAGCTGTTTTAATGGTGCTGAACTCTTTTAGCTTTTGCTTGTCTATAAAACTCTTTATCTCGGCTTCCAATCTGAAGGATAGCTTTGCCAGGTAGAATATTCTTGGTAGTAGGTTTTTTCCTTTCATCACCATGAATATATGATGCCACTCACTCCCTTCTGGCCTGCAAAGTTCTGCTGAAAAGCCAACTGATAGCCTTATGGGAACTCCATTGTATGTAACTAGTTGCTTTGCTCTTCCTGCTTTTAATACTCTCTCTTTATCTTTAATTTTTGCCATTTTAATTATAATGTGTCTTGGTGTGTATCTCTTAGGGTTTTTCTTATTTGGGACTCTCTGTTTCCTGGGCCTGGATGTCTGTTTCCTTCCCCAGGTTAGGGAAATTTTCAGCTATTGCATCTCCAAATAATTTCTCTGCCCCTTTCTTTCTCTATTCTCCTTCTGCAGCACCTATAATGTGAATGTTAGTATGCTTGATGTTGTCCTAGAGGTCTCTTAAACTATCCTCATTTTTAAAAATTCTTTTTTCTTTCTTCTGTTCAGCTTGGGTAATTTCTACTACTCTATCTTCCAATTTGCTGATCCATTCCTCTGTATCATCTGATCTACTGTTGATTCCTTCTAGTGTATTTTTTATTTCAGTTATTGTATTCTTCACCTCTATTTGGTTCTTCTTTATATTTTCTAACTCTTGGTTAAAATTCCCACTGTGCTTCATCCATTCTTCTCTCGAATTCATTGAGCATCTTTATGACCATTACCCTGAGCTCTTTATCAGTTAGATTCCTTATTTCCACTTCACTTAGTTCTTCTTCTGGGATTTTGTCTTGTTCCTTCCTTTGGAACATACACCTTTGTCTCCTCATTTTGCCAATTCTCTGTGTTGATTTTTATATATTAGGTAGGTTGGTTACATCTCCAGGAGATGTAACCACTTGGAGAAGTGGCTTTGTGTAAGAGACATCCTATGGGGCCCAGCACACTTTCCTCTGGTCACCAGAGTTAAATGCTCCAAGAGTGTCCCCTATGTGGTCTCTGTGGGCCCTTCTGTTATGGTGGGGCTGACTACAGTGGAGACACTGGTAGGTGGGGCTGGCTGTGTAGCCCTGACTCATGAGGTGGCTGCTCGCTCTTTGGTGGGTGGGGCTGGGTCCCAGGATGGCTGGCTTCATGGCCCAGGGAGTCCTGGGACTGGTACCAGCCCACTGGTGGGCAGGTAAGCCCCTGGCTCTAATAGGTTAGAGGGAGGACTCCAAAATACTGCTTGTCAGCACCAGTGTCCTCATGGTAGAACAAGCTCCCCAAAATTGCTGCCACCAGCGTCTGTGTCCTCATGGCAAGTTCCTGTTGCCTTCTGCCTCTCTGGGAGGCTCTCTAAGATAAGCAAGTGTGCCTGACTCAGGGTCCTTTCAAACTACTGCCTTTGCACTGGGACTTGGAGTGTGTGAGATTTTGCACGTGCCCTTTAAGAGCAAAGTTTCTGTTTTCTACACTCCTCTGGCTCTCCCATACATAAACCCTGATGGCGTTCAAAGCCAGGTGTTCTAGGGGCTCATCGTTTCAGTGCAGGACCTCCAGGCTGGGGAGCCCAATGTGGGGCTTAGACCCTTCACTCCTTGGAGAGAACCTCTGAAATCATGATTTTCCTCCTGTTTGTGGGTTGCCTACCTGGAGGTGTGGGTCTTGACTATGCTACATCTCTGCCCCTCCTACCCATCTTGTTGTGGCTCCTTCTTTTTACCTTTAGTTGTGGAAAATCTTTTCTGCTAGTCTTCAGGTTGCTCTCATAGATAGTTGCTCTGTAAATAGTTGTAATTTTTGTGTGCTCCTTGGGGGAGGTGAGCTCAGGGTCTTCCTACTCTACCATCTTGGCCACACCCCTCCCTACTTTGAAAATTTGTATATAATGGTTAAATTATGGCTAACTACTGGCAATTTGACTTGTATGTCCAACTTCGAAATTATTATGGTCATTGCCTTTAAGTATTTAGCTCAATAAATTATAGCTTTCTGCTTATTTGATTTCACAGCACAGTTATGAAAATCACCCAGAAAAAGTGATGCATAGCTTGTGTTGGCTCCTTAATGGAATAAAAATAAATTTTGCTTTGAATTCTTTATAACTTCCCATAAGGAAACTGGTGACATTGTGGGGTCCTGAGTGTACCCTGAAGTCACCCATGCACATGTGACACAGTGGGAGTTACCCAGACTCCTGGGCACCCACTCCCAGCTAGGGAAATCACCAGAGTTGGCAAAGAGCAGAATGAGCATGTGGGGCCCCCTACTGTCCTGCTGGCAAACTACAGCTTCCTGGGCTGCACTCCAAAGTGAAATTTTTAAAAAAGGCTCTAAGCGAAGGTAGTGGCTGGAGAAAGGAGACTCCACTTGGATCACCATGTGCATTTGTTTACATATTTTAATTAATAAATATGATTTCCAAAATTATTTATATAGCAATTTGGGTAAAATTTGAATGTGGACTGGATACTAAATGATATTTGAATATTATTGCTAATGTTCTAATAATGATACTGTGGTTATGTAGAGTGTCCTTATTTTAGGAGATGCATGCTGAAGTATTTAGGGGTGAAATATAATGTCTGCAACTAATTCTTAAATGGCTTTTTCTCTCATTCAGAGTTAAAGCCAAAGCCCTACAAGGCCATTTTCCCACTGAGATCCATTCTCACCTTCCATAATGATTGATTTGTGGTTGGGAAGTAGCTGCTCAGCCCAGGACTACACTTCCCAGACTCCTTGCAGTTATATGGCACACAGTACCCACTTCATAGTTTTAATAAGAGTGTTGGCTTGTTTGTTTTTCCAATCTAGCCACTAAAATTGTACCCCAGAGCCACTGTAAGTTGGTGCGAGGCTCTAATGTGGAGAGTGTCATTTGAAAAGTATTATTTTGTTTTTGTTACCTTTATCAGTTTTTTCCTGATTGTAAAAAATTCGAGAATTCTAAAAGAAGAAAATTAAAATGCCCATAATTCCATCAACCTGATTAAAAACATTAACATTTATATCCTTTCAGAGCTTTCCTTTTCATGTATGCATAGAAATACATACTACAAAAGCAGAGCATACAATGCAGTTCTCTAATTTGCATTAATATGTTGTGAGCACATATACATATTCATAACCATGCATCTTTAAGGAGTATTAATTTTTTAATTGTTTGAATATTGAAAACTCCTTGTTCCTAAGGGATGTCAGCACATGGATTCCACCTCCACTATCCAGGCCATATTAATATTGATTGTATGCTGGAGGGTAAAATAGAAAACAAAACAAAACCAAAATGACAAAGGCATAGAAGAGGGTAGTAACATTTTAACCAGAGAGAAGCTCCCCAAATGCAAGAAATCAGAAAAGTAAAGCAACCAGCATCATATTGCAAAATATTATGGAAAAGTAATGTAAAACCACCATGTGGCCTAGTAAAACAAAACCCAAACAAATAAAAACCCTGAAGCTGAAGATGTGGTTCCAAATCATCATGCAGCTCACTTCATGACTCTGTGTGTGACCTCGAGCACTTCAGATGTTTGGGACTCAGTCTCCTCATCTGTAAAGTAAGGAGTTGGACTAGATGTACCCTTAGGTCCCTCCAGCTCAAACCTTCCCTGATCCTAAGGAAACAGATCTTTTCTGACCCTTGGAGGAAAGGTCAGAACACTGAATAGCACTTTACAGGGCTTTAACTGGACTGGCCGATGACCCACCCCTCTCTTGGTCTGTCGGCCACATAACAATGGAGCCCCTAGATGGGTCAATTTGGATGCCCAGCAGGTGCTTTGAAAAGCTACTGATTTAGGCTAAATTAGGAGGATGGGCAAGGAGTTGCCTTGGAGAAGCAAATAGGGGTGGCAGGTGGAACTGTAAATCATTCTCTCCTCTGGACTTCTTTTCTTTTTCCCTCTCCTTTCATGACTTCCCACCCTGGGAGCCATTTTCAGGGTGAGCAGAGGAATCTGTGGAATGTTCATTTGTTTCTATGACTTGCCACAAGCAGAATTTGTTTTTTAAACTTGAATATCTAACTCTCTCTTAAAACCCCAACTTAGTATAAAAGCTATGCTTCCCGCTATTTGCAATAGCCAAAAACTAGAAACTCAAATGCCCACTAAAAATAGGATGGAGAAATAACTGGTGGTATATCCACAAAATGGAATGGTATACGGCAGAGAGAAGGAAGGAGCTATAACTGCAAGTGACCACGTGGGGGAGTCTCCCAACAAAGCAAGGAGCAGAAGAAGCCAGAGACTATGATTCCACTTACACAAAATTCGGAAGTTAGAAACAGACAAAACGAATCATTCCTCCTAGAAGTTAGAACAGTTGTTACCCTTGTGGAGACCAATGACTGGAAGAGACCCTGGGGGTGGGGTCTTCCAAGGCTCCATGGTGTTCTCTTCTTGATTTGGACTCTGGTTATATGTGTAATCTCACTTCGTAAAAATTCATGACACTGCATATGTGCATTTTTTATAGGTAAATAACACATCAACAATTTTACATACATTTAAAAAAATAAGTATATGTATACTTATATGTATACAGTTAAAGGGGGGACTCACTATGGGAAATAAAAAAGATGATTACATCACAGAGAACTTTATAAAAGCTTTCCAAAGTTCAGAAACACACACACACAAGTGGGTGGGGAGAGGGAAATCTTGGTAGTAAAATAGATTAAAAGGTCCCCATTTGTGGAATGTGAGTATGATTTAAAAAAAAAAACAAAAAACAAACCACCCTCAACCCTCAGGAAAGTGGAAGGAAGCAGGTTTGAGGAGGAAGAGGAATTTGCAAGCAATAATGACTCACCCGAGAACACTGACAGTCCAGCAGTGTCCTTTGTCATCTGGACTCTGAACAGAGGTCTGTGAAATTACTCTACGGTGCAGGAGAGTGAGGGAGTGTGCCCTGGAACATTACTCCCTCAGATTGGTTTCTGCCCTGTGGTAGATCAACACTTATATCCCACATATACTCCCGGTTCCCACTTGAAAATGGTCCATATACCACTTGTGATTATTACTGTGATTCTAACATCGTTCAGATTGGGTGCTAGGTCCATATTGCCAAATCTTGTCAGAATCTAAAGCAGCAGTACTTTGACTATAATGTAAATCAGAAGCCTTTGGGGAACTTCTTAAAAACACAGATTTCTTTAAGCAACGATTCTGATTCAGTAGGTCACAGGTGAAACCCAAAATCTTCATTGTAACAAACCTCCCCTACCTGCCCTCCCCCATCTGCTGAAAGATTCTGGATTTTATCCTAGGCGGTGTGGTGATGGTTAATTTTATGTGTCAGCTCGACTGGGCCACAGAGCTCGAGATATTTGGTTAAACATTACTGAGGGTGTTTGTGGAAGAGTTTAACATTTGAATGGGTAGACTGAGTACAGGAGATTGCCCTCCCCAGTGTAAGTGGCCCTCATGCAATTCATTGAAGGCGTGAATACAACAAAAAGGCAGAGTAAGGCAGAATTCACTCCATGATTGTCTTCTAGCTGGGATATCAGTCTTCTCCTCTGGACCCAAAACTCAGATTAGAACTGATACCATCAGCTCTCCTGATTCTCAGCCCTTCAGACTCACTCAGACTGGAACTACACCATCAGCTTTTTTTTTTTTTTTTTTTTTTTTTTTTTTTTGCCACACCACTTGTCTTGCAGTATCTTAGTCCCCGACCAGGGAATGAACCCGGGCCACAGCAGTGAAAGCACCAAGTCCTAACCACTGGACCGCCAGAGAATTCCCACCATCAGGTTTCTTGGGTTTTCAGTTTGTTGACTGCAGATCTTGGGACGTCTCAGCCTCCATGACTGTGTGAGCCATTTCCTTATTACATATCCTATTGGTTCTGTTTCTCTGGAGAACCCAGACCCATACAACTGTGAATTGTAAAGATTCCGGATCTCTGTTATGTTCCTCTGAGGTTCCGGATGTTTGGTTTAGCGGGCAGTTAACCTGGCTGAACTCAAGCTCCAGATTCTGTCTTCCTCATGGTGGCCAGCAGCTGAAATTCCTCTTCAATTTTTAAAATTTGTGCTTGACATACACTATCTTTTTTGTTACTCCTAACAAACTTTATGAAGTAAATATATTTTCCTCATTTAACCGACAAGGAAAGGAAAGCTCAGAGAATACTTGTTAAGTTGTAGAGCAGGAATTTAAACCCAATGCTCTTTCCAATGCTTTTGGATTTCGGCAAACAAGTTAAGTGTTCTACTTAGCTTTGCAGTCAATTAATGTCAATTGAAGAAACCAAAGAATAAAGGCCCTCCAGGTACTGGGCTCGAAGATTGCCACAGTGCAAGTGAATTACAGTCAAAGAGCCCTGGGTGATGGCGGCAGGACCTGGATACTTGGCTGTTTGGCATCAGTGGCCAGCTCCACAGGTAAGGTGTTTCCACCCAGGTATGCAGTAATGGCAACACAAACAACACTGTGATGCTTTAAATAAGGAAGCTCCGTAACCCCAGGATAGCACACCTGGCAGGTGACCTTGCACAAGATCACGTGGCCACTAATCGCCTACCTCATTCTAATGACCACGACAGAAAACAATCAAAGTGTTCTCCTCCCTGGAGCTGCAGAATCTCCATTGCAAACTAACCCAGCCCTTCCCTTCTCCACTATTTCTGATCTGGCTCTTTTCCACACTGCTTGAGGCACACAATGCCACTCTGATCACCTTCCTTCCTTTTCTGTTTTTTTTTTTAATGACAAAAGTAACACATTAATTTTATTAAAGACACAAAGGATACAAAAAGATAGAGGACAAATGTGAAAGTCCCTCATTCCTCCTCACCGCTCCCCCAGCACTTTATTCTTCTTGGTTCCCTTTCTGTACATATATCGACATGTAGGTAGATATGCATCTGTAGCTTGTTTTTTGGAAGGCATTTAATTGTATTCTATGCCTGGTTCTGCAATCTGCATTTGTCATTCACTGGAACGTAGTTCTCGATGTTGTAAATTTGCAGGGTCCTCTGATGTAGTCATACGTATGCATTTACATGTTGAAGTCCACATTTATATATACAAGTTATTTCCTTTAATAATTTATATTTTATACACAAATAATTATATATAATTTTCCCTTTATATTGTATTGACCTTTTAAAATTATATAAATAGGTAAGTTATTGATGAATTTCATTTCAGGATAGGAAAAAGGGCATTACAATATCTTTTAAAAAGGGTCATAATCCAATAGTTGAGAACTGTACACATTTCCTTCTTTTTAAATTCTGCCCAGTAATTCATAACATGAAGGCACTTTTTTTTTTATCACACAGACATTTGGGTGTTTCCCAACAGTCCTGCCACGGACATCGCAGACCCTTACCCTCATTGCCTGCATTGTCCTCAAGTGAGAATCCTCCCCTTGAGTGCAAGAGCTGCCACGCTTTATAAAAAGAGAGCTTGGGAGCTGGCTGTTTCTAAGTCAGGGAGGGCGTGTGGTTACAAATAACAGAGACCAACTCGGGCTCACTTCAGCAGAAAAGGAATGCAGGGTGTTCAGTAGTAGCTCACAGAATGGATAGGACTGTGGGAGAACCGGGATGGAAAATTGAGCAGGACCCCCGGGAGGTGAAAGGCGGAGTGAGAACTCAGCCGGATCCTGCCGCAGCAGGAGGCCCGGAGGGAGACTGCTGCCCCTGGACGCTGGTGGGCGCCGCTCCTGACCCTTGACGCTGCTGCCCTGGAAATAATCTCCAGTTCTCCAGACATCCCTGTGCCGCACCCTCAAAAGTCAGAGCCCCGGAGTGAGAATAACTGATTGGATGAGGCTGTGTCATACCTCAGTGCCCTGGCTGCCAAGGAAGAAGAAAGGGGACTAGCTGGGCCTCCCACCATCCCGCCCAGCTCGCAGGGTAGAGTACCTCCCACTGCCCCACATTTCCTTAGGAAGCAGGAACCCATGCCAGGAGGGCCACCGCGCCGCGGGAAGGAATTAGCAAGCAAGGAAACACTGAACTGTCTTCTCCTTCCTCTAGATTTGCTCTTTCTTATCTTTCTCCACCAACCTTTTCACGTAGACACAAACTATTCTGTGCGTTGTGGGAAGCAGAGAACGGAAAGTGTGGTGGGGCTGAATAATGGCCCCCAAGGTATCAGATCTTAACCCCTGACACTTGTAAATGTTACTTTCTAAGGAAAAGGAGTCTGTGCAGATGTGATTAAGTTAATGTTCTTGCCATGGAGAAGTTATCCTGGGTTATCCAGGTGGGCCCTCAATGCCATCACAGGTGTCCTTACACAAGAGAGGCAAAGGGAGATGAGACTCATACAGAAGAGGAGCCGGCGATGTGACCACAGAGGCAGAGGCTGGAGTGATGAGGGCACAGATCAAGGAATACCACTGGCCACCAGGAGCTGGAGGAGACAAGGAACAGATTCTCTCCTAGAGCCTCCTCAGGGGGAACCATCCTGCCGACACCTTGCTTTCCAGCAAGGGGTACTGATTTCAGACTTCTGCCCTCCATAAGTGTGAGAGAATGTATTTCTGTTGTTTTAAGCCTCCGAGTTTGTGGTAATTTGTTACAGCAGCCACAGGAAACTCATACAGAATTTGAAGAAGATATGAAAGTGTTCGTATCTCTAAAACAAATATTCATATCTTTAAAAGAAAATGGAAGGAAAGGAGAGAGAAAAGAAAGAAAGGAGACGAAAAGAAAACGAAGGAAGGAAAGGAGAAAAGAAAGAAGGAAGGAAAGGAGGGAGGAAGGAAGGAAGGAAAAGAGAAAAAAGAAAAGGAAAGAAAAAGGCAAAAACCAAGCTAGGCAGTTGGTGAGCTAATGAATGCAGCAGCATTAGTCATCTATCACACAAAGGAGTGAAAGGCAAAGAAATTAATCCTGAAAACCATTTGCCTTTTGAAAATAAATTCAGGATTAGAATGGGACAGACTGAGTAACACAGGCAAAAGTAATACCTCTGCTAATCCATCTAAACAGGATATATAATCTCCTGACAAATACAGCAGGAGGTACTACAGGAAGTTTGTATTTCTCTCCTGCTGAGATAATTTTTTTAGGGATGCAAGCTAAATAAACTGGATGACTCAGGAAATGAATTTGTTTTCAGATAATTTCTTCCTAACGTAGCGATGATGTGACTATTAGTCATTCCAATAGCAGTTCCATATAGACAGCAAATAAGGTAGAACACAAAGTCTGCTCCACCCACAGCGATAACTCTGGTGGGAAAAAGTTCCCCATGAAGCCCACGGAACTGATGTGGAGCTGCTTTTTTGTCAGAGTGATGCTGTGAAAAACCCTGAAATTGGAGTGGATGGAACAGCTCTAGACATTTGCTTCCTGTTGTGTCTTGTTGCTGTTGTGAAATGGGGCACTAAGGTGAAGCAGACGTGCATCTGGGGAGAAAGGGTGCCAGGAGTGTGATGTCACTGGCAGCCAATCAGAAGCCCTGCTTTCAGCCTCGCAGGGACTTACAGGGCAACAGCACTCAAGCACTGAAAGGCCTTTGTCTCTAGTCAAGGTCAGCCTGGGTTGAGCTCCCTCTGCGTGCTCAGGTGGTGCTGGCAGGCCACTGCAGGGGGCAAAGGAGTTGGAAAAGACTCAGCCTGCTCCCCATCCAGATGTACAGATAAAACGTACCCAATTAAAGAGTGATGAGAATGAAACACACGAAAAAGTATTATACTGACCTGATACAGGGCTCAACCCCACATGCTTAAAAATCTGCAGATAGGAGGGACTTGCCTGGTGCCGCAGTGGTTAAGAATCTGCTTGCCAATGCAGGGGACATGGGTTCGAGCCCTGGTCTGGGAAGATCCCACATGCCGCGGAGCAACTAAGCCCGTGCGCCACAACTACCGAGCCTGCGCTCTAGAGCCCGTGAGCCACAACTACTGAGCCTGTGTGCCACAACTACTGAAGCCCATGCGCCTAGAGCCCAAGCTCTGCAACAAGAGAAGCCACCGCAATGAGAAGCCCGCGCACTGCAATGAAGAGTAGCCCCCGCTCACCACAACTAGAGAAAGCCCGCGTGCAGCAATGAAGATCCAACACAGCCAAATAAATAAATAAAGTAATTAATTTAAAAGAAAATCTGTGGTTAGGAATAAATATATTCTTTTCATGAGTTAGCATGTGGTTCCCAGGCTTTGAGAAAGGTGGCTTTAGACATGGGCTTGTTCTGCTGTGGGACTTGGCTGTTTAATCAGTGATTAAATCACCTATGTGCACAGCTTTGTGCTAAAAGCCCAGAGGAAATCCATAGGGTCCCTGATCCTAAAGGCCAGCTGGGAAAATTAGACAGCCAAGTGACATCAGTATGCAATGCAATAGAAGCAAATTATATCCTCCTGGCTGTTGCTGCTGTAGGAGTTCATTTATTTATTCAACTAATAGTTATTTTTATTTTTAAAAAATTTTTATATAATTTTTAAAGGTTACTTTCCATTTACAGTTATTACAAAATACTGGCTATATTCCCCGTGTTGTACAATACATCCTTGAGCCTATCTTACACCCAATAGTTTGTACCTTCCACTCCCCCACCCCTATATTGCCCCCCTCCCCTTCCCTCTCCCCACTGCTAACCACTAATTTTTTCTCTATATCTGAGTCTGCTGCTTTTTTTGTTAAACTCGATAGTTTGTTGTATTTTTTAGATTCCACATATAAGTGAAATCATACAGTATTTGTCTTTCTTTGTCTGACTTATTTCTCCTAGCATAATGCCCTCCAAGTCCATCCATGCTGCAAATGGCAAAATTTTGTTCTTTTTTATGGCTGAGTAGTATTCCATTGTATATGTATATACCACATGTTCTTTACCCATTCATCTGTTGATGGACACTTAGGTTGCTTCCATGTCTTGGCTATTGTAAACAATGCTGCTATGAACACTGGGGTGCATTCAACTAATAGTTATTGAGTGCCTGTTTGGTGCCAAGCACTCTTCTGGGCACTGGGATACAGCAGTGAACAAACCAAACCCAGTCTCTGCCTCGTAGAGCTTACATCCTAATGTAGGGTTTGGAAAAGTCAGACACATTTGAGATACTACTAGACACCAAGGGGGAGATCAGATTTATGAGGCTGGAGCTCAGGGGAGAGACCTGGGCCAGAGTTCAGAGAAGGGTGACCTCAGTGTGGGCTGGGAATGCTTCAGGGAGCAGGAAGCTTGCATGGGGCCTTGAAGGATAGTCAGAATTTGGAAGGGCCAAGAGGAACTGGAGAGAATTTTGGAAGCAGAACAAAGTGACTGAGAACACAGGAAGGCAGACACAGAGTGACTGAGTCGGGATGCAGGAGGCAGAGGTGGGAGAGGTGAGTTATTGGAGGAAAGAGGGGAGGGTCAGGCTGGGGAGGGCTGGAAGGTCAGGGAGAGTCTGGCTTTGTGGCACTGGCGTAGCACAGATGTGGACAGTGGGTGCAGGTGTGGACAGGGAGGAACCAAGCGACCCCAAGTTTCTGAAGCCACTTTGACTAGTTCTCCTCCAGCAGCCCCAGCCCCTCCCATTTCACCCACTACCTTGTTTCCCCACTTCTCTGCTTTTCATCAGTTTCCTCTTTCTGGTTCATTTTCTTCATCCCCATCAGTCTTCTTCCTCTTTCCCCTCCATATATTCTTTGAGGTTCCTTTCCTGCCCCCTTTTTATTGATTTGTTTATTTATTTTTAAACCACTTATAAAGCAATTCTTTATTTTATTTTTTATTTTTGGCCACACCGCCCGGCATGCAGGATCTTAGTTACCCGACCAGGGATCGAACCCACACCCGCTGCAGTGGAAGTGTGGAGTCTTAACCACTGGACCATCAGGGAAGTCCCCTTGCCCCTTTTATTTTATTCTTGCCTCCCTACATCCCATAATGAATGAGAAAAATCAGTAAAGCAAAAAAATCATCCTGACCAAGCAATGATGGGAGAGACTTCCCTGGTGGCGCAGTGGTTAAGAATACGCCTGCCAATGCAGGGCACACGGGTTCGAGCCCTGGTCCAGGAAGATCCTGCATACCGCAGAGCAACTAAGCCTGTCCACCACAACTACTGAGCCTGCGCTCTAGAGCCCGCGAGCCACAGCTACGGAGCCCGCATGCCACAACTACTGAAGCCCACGCACATAGAGCCCGTGCTCCGCAACAAGAGAATCCACCTCAGTGAGAAGCCTGCGCGCCGCAACGAAGAGTAGCCCCCGCTCGCCGCAACTAGAGAAAGTCTGCTGGCAGCAGCGAAGCCCCAGTGCAGCCAAAACTTAAAAAAAAAAAAAAAAAAAAAATGATGGGAAAGGAAGGGGTTGGTTCAACCCTTGACAGAGAATTAGCTTTGTGTTAATTCTCTCAAACTGAATAGGATCTCCCAGGCCCCTGAGCTTGCCTTTGTGTGTGATGTAATCAGATCCTAAAACACAACCTCGGAAACAGCTGCTCTTTTCAAAACACGAAGAATATATGTTAAGACAATAGACATGTGAACTTCATTGTTAACCGTGCAGAGAGAGGAATGTGAGAGAAAAATGCATATGAATCAGTATACTGATGCTTTTGAAGTTGCCTTAACAGTCTTATAAATTATATTCTTTGTGTGTACAGTTCAGATAAGTTTGATCTTGTATTATAATAGTGAAGGACTTAGTAGGAAATGCGTGTTTCCTCATGCTTTATTTTTTTCCTCTAAAGGTAAAGCAAGCTCATTCAAATATACTTGGAAAATACGAAAAATAATAAGGAAGAAAATAACCATCAACTATTCCATCATTCAGAGATGATCAGAATGAATCCGTTTTTGCCACACAACAGCCAACTTCACAATCTAAACAGTCGACAGCAACAAACATTAATATTCTCTTTCCTGGGTCCAGTGAGGCTCTGGGCACTCGGCTGAGCTGCGCTGGGCTTGGGTTCAGGCTGAGTTGGTTTGAGTCTGATCACCTGCATGTGTCTCCTCATTTTCCTCAGACCAGCACCTACCAGGAGATATTTCTTTCCCAGTGGGAGATCACAAGAATGCAAGAGGGTAAGCAGAAAAACATGCTGCCTCTTGAGGTCTTCACTTGAAACTAGTGTAGTGGAACTGCCACTCACACTCCATAGGCCAGAGCAAGCCATGTGGCCGAGCCGATGTGGATGGGGTAGAGAACGGCACCTTGCCTGCCCTAGAGCACCGTACGTTACACAGCAGGTAAGAGTGGAGATCTACGGTTATCATACTGGTGTATTTCCTTCCAGGCTTTTTTATGCATACTGTACATGGTTAAATAATTATATAAAAATAGTCTTATACCTTTTGCGTTCATTGCCTTTTCCCTGTATTCTCCTCAACTTCCTGTTTCAGGTTCATCTTCTTCATTCCCACCTGTCTTCTTCCTCTTTCCCATCTGCTTCCTCCTTCCCTTGCCCTGAAGCTTCCCTTCCTGGAACCGCCATATTTTATTCTCCCCCTGGGTCCCCTAGTGAATGGAAAAACAAACGAAAAAATCAAGGAACTGATTTATTTTTAATTTAGAAGGATAATGTAAGAAATCTGATAACTGAATTCAATAACATGCTGGCAAAATAGTAGAGATCTCGTAAATATCTGGTGTATAACAGGCAAGTAGAACTACATTCTTCTGGTGCCACATTTCAAGGTTAAGTGGGCAGTGGGCTTACCAGTGTTAGCGCTGTTGGTTGTTGGGTTTTCCTTATTTTGTGAGTTAATAGGTGAATTAATACTGTTCTACAAAGGTAGACCTGAGGGTAAATGCATAACAGTAACGTAAAGGCAAATTAGGAGAAAGCAATGATAGCAGCTTAGCAAAGCTGAGTCAACATCAATCAGATATTCTGCTGTTTTAGAAACAGTAATGATAGGGAATTCCCTGCTGCTCCAGTGGTTAAGACTCTGCGCTTCCACTGCTGGGGGCCCAGGTTCAATCCCTGGTTAGGGAACTAAGATCCTGAAAGCTGTGTGGCTTGGCCAAAAAAAAAAAGAAAAGAAAAGAAATGATAGAAATGCTGTTACACTAGACAGCAATATATACATATATATCCAGAATAAATACATATAAAATAAATAAGTAGGCAGCACTAATAAAATCCCTCTCTTAACCACAGAAAGCAACCCGTCTGTCAAGTGGATTAGTTCTAAATATGTTAGTTCTAAAAAAAGAAGGCAGTCACTCCACCTCCAAGTCAGAAGGATAGTCATCTAGACAGCTGTTACATATGGGAGATGTTTAAAATCAAGATGTCACAGAGAAGACTGCACTTGCTAGTGCCCAGAGGTGGATAACATACAGATATGGGTGCCCTAGGCAAGTTACTTAACCAGTACTTTGAGCATCAATTTCTTCATCTATAAAATGAGGAGGTTGGATAAGGTCATTGGCTTATTGTCACTGAGCATACAGTGTAAAGCAATGTGCCTGAGTTGGGTGTGTCACAGAGAATGGGCAGGAGATAGTCCTGGACCTCATTCATTCATTCAGTTGGTCAGTCAGTCCCTTAATGCGTGGCTCTCGCTCAGTCACAGACATTGAGTATACAGCAGTGAACATAATATGTACATTCTCTGATCTGACAATCCCCATTCTGATGAAGAAGACAGCTAACCAGGCAATTATAAACCATTAAGATGCATGTTATAAGGTTAGTTTGAGAAATGCAAATAAAATAATAGCAATAGAAGTTTGGCTTTTTCTGGAGCCCCAGCTACCCCCTAACGGAGGAGTAGTTGGGGATGTCTGGGCACTCTCTCAGGGCAGGGGACACTCCTGGCACAAGGCAAGCTTCTGTCACCTGTGTGACACTCAAACAGGTCCCTTCTGTGGCCTGGAAGTGTTAAAACACATCCACTGGTGGCCTGGCCCTAAGACCTGCCCCAGAACTGGAGCAAATGAACAAAGAAGTGGTCATAAAAATAATCACATATTGAGCCCTTAACTGTGTGCCTGGCACTTAACATTTAATTCTTACCATAACCCTAGGAGGTGAGACTATTATCATCATCTTCACTCTGCAAATAAGGAAACAGAGGTTAAATAACTTACCCGAAGTAACACAGCTAGACAAAGGCAGAACCAGCATGGAGAGCCAAGGCCGAGCCTTTTTGTAGGCTTATGCCTTATGTAGCATTGCTTCTAATTAATCATTCCAGCTGATTAGGAAAAGAAGGCAGCTCTGGGCCAAAGGGTTCCTTTACACTCTCCCACACAACACACTCCCATCAGCCATGGTGACTTACAAATACCTAATTGTTTATGTAACCGTATATGAAATGCCTGCCTCTCTTCCCTAACCCTAGTCTGAGAAAATGACCTGCCAAGTAGTAAAAATGATACAGCTTTGGGAACCATGAATTAACTCGTAATTAGAACAACTTAATTCCTCTCTGTTCATTCTAGGCCTATTTGTTTATGATCGTTGCCTTCCAGGAACTTGAACTGTCATTTAAGAGAGAATTTACATATATGACAGAATTAGAAAATAAAACACAGTACCACATAAAGTAGTAAATCATATCAAAGGCTTAAACTGTGAGATAATAACAGCTATTGTTCATTGATCATGATCTATGTGCTTTCTTTCTTTTTTCTTTTCTTCTGTGTGCTTTCATTAAATCTTCCCAACAGCCCTCTGAAGGAGGTTATTATTATCCCTATTTTATAGATGAGGGAACAGATGCTCAGATAGACAGTTATTGGGCCAAGGCCAGACAGCTAGTAAGTAGGAAACCTGGGATTGAACCAGGAAGTCTGACCCCAGCCCTTACACCCCACCGCATCACCACATGGCAGTGCTTTACGACCTCTCTCTCAAACCAACCCTCCATGCAGTGTATCTGCCAACAGGGGACAGATGTGCATTGCTTGGAATTATAAAGAAAGGCCTCATAAAGAAAATAGTATTTGATGAAACTTGTGCCAATAAATCAACCACAATTTACCTTTATCAACCATTGAGTACAGTATTAGAATGTTGTAAATAGACAATAAATACTTTTTGAGCTGAAATATTCTGCTTAACTAAGAGTTAGCTATCGAAGGATAGCTGTGTGTGTGTGTGTGTGTGTGTGTACGTGTGTGTGTGCACGTGTGTGTGTGTGTGTGTGTGTGTGTAGAAATGAGAGGGTAGGGAATACTGGTTGGAGAGCATGGCATGAGCAAAGCTTTGCCAAGAATAAGCTCAGCCTGTCTCTGGGAAATTGTGAAAAAGCCAGCCTGTCAACAGTGGAGAGTTCATTTAGTCATTCAGCAAACATTTCTTGAGCACCTACAATATGCCAGGCACTGTGTTAGGTGTTAGGGGTACAAAGATAAGTCAGACACAACCCCAGCCTTCAAATGCTTCACAGTCTTGGTTGGGGGGAGGGGCTTGTTGGGGAGGAGACAGACAGGTCCAGCTGGGGCCACATAAGCTTATAAATGGCTTAAGAAGGGTCTGGTAAAGAGCCGAGGGTGCAAAGAGGGAGACCCGGTGGGGAAAGGGAGAGAGAAGTTGAGCAAGGATGGTCAGGCCCCTATAGGCAGAGACGAAGAGGGCAAGGGGCGGGGGGGTAGGCGAGGGAGGGTAAGAAGATCCTTGGCTGTAATACCCTCTGGTCATTTCAGTGACCCCCTGAAGCCTGGCCGGACTCCTCTGTTGCACAAGCACACTCAGGCCATGAACAGATGCTTTCAGACAAGATCCTTTTGTAAGATTAACAGGGCAGCTGCTTTCTGTGTTTTCAGGCGACTTCCAGGAAACACTTATGTATACGCTTTTTTTTATCTCCCAGTGACCTAGTTGTAGAAAGAAATAGGAAAACTAGTCATGATCCTAACATTTCTGCATAAAGAAAGTTTTCTGCAACATCAGAAGTCGCTCCGTAAATCTTCTTGGAGCGTCTCCATGTGCCACACGGTGTCTGAGGTGCTGAGGATACAGCGGTGAACAAAATCCCTGACTTCATGGAGCTGACGTGCAAGTGGGGGCCACAGTCACAGCCCCAAACCAACACATAGATGTACAATATGTGAGGGCGTGACACGTGCAGGAAAAGAAAGCAGGGTAGGGGGCGGGGTGACATTGGGGAGGGCCATTGTGTGGAGGATGTCAGGGGAGGCCACACTGACAAAGTGACAGTGGATCAAAGACCTACAGCGGGTGAGGCGGTGAGTACATGGGTCAGTCATGGTGGGGGAAGAAGAAACCCAAGTGGGAGAGTGTGCAGTGTATTCCAGAAATAGCAAGGAGGCCCGTGTGGCTGGAGCCGACCAAGAGAGGGGAGAGGCCAGGAGCTAGACCCTGCAGGAGGGGCTTTCCTCTGCCTGAGATGGGAGCCTTGGAGAATTTGAACAAAGACAGTTCAGGGTCTGGTGTCCTTTGAAAGTACCACTCTGGCTTTTGAGTGGGAAATAGAATGCTGGAGACAGAGTGGCCAAAGGGAAACCAGTAGAAGACTATTGCGACAGCCCAGGTAAAAGAGGATGGGGATTTGGGCTAGGGTGGCAGCAAGCGGAAGTTGTGAGATGCAATCTTATTCTGGATATTTTGAAATCCAAAAGGATTTGTTGATGGATTGGATGAATAGTCAAGGATGATTTGAATTCTAAGGTTTTCGGCCAGAATAACTGGAGAGAATTATTAATTAAGATGGAGAAGATTTCTTGAGGTTAGAATTCGAAAGTTTGGTTTGGGACATATTAGTTTGAGATGCCTATCAGGAGATACAAGCCCTGAGTTCAGAAGAGAGGCCAGAGCTGGGGACCGTAGTTATTAAAGTGAGGATGGTAATTAAAGCCACGGGACTGGGTGAGATCACCAGGGCATTGAGGGCAGGTAGAAAAGAGGTGTGGTCCTCAGGGAAGGCCAGTGTATGGAGAAGGACCAGGGAGGGGAGGAGGGGAACCAGGAGAGAGTAGTATCTTGGAAGCCAGTTGCTGCTGAGAGAGGAGGAAGCTAAGGACTAGGGTCAGCCCTTGGATTTGTCAAAGGAAGGTCACTGGGGACCTAGACAGAAACCTGTTTAGATGGAGCAATGGGGATGGAAGGCTGGTGTTCCCATCAGGGTTCAAGGAAACACGTGGGAGGAGAGGACAAGGTAAGAGTGCACATCTCTTTTAAGGAATTTTGTGTAAAATGCAGCCAGGAATGGAATTGGAGAGGGATCAAGAAGGAAGACATTATTTCATAGTCTTAGGCAGTGGAAACAAATGAGAGGAAAAGTTAACCATGCAGAGGAGAGGAGTGGGGATTGCTGGAGCGATGTGTCCTTAAGTTGTTGAGAGGGGATGGGACCCAGTTCATAGGTGCAGGGGTTGGTGTAGATGGGAGTGTGGGCAGTTCACCCATTGTCGGAAGAGGGAGGGCAGAGTACGTGGCAGGTAGATGCATTGGTGGAACGTGTGAATGTTCTCCTCTGATCACTTCTCTTTCCTTCCTGCTGTTTGCATGTAGTAATGGTGCTCTGTTTTCATCAATTCTAAGATGCAATTTTTTCATATTGTAGCTTCTATGAAATTGGAGTATATCTTAAACTCAATGGAGTGTTTCATTGTTGGTTTTTATTCTTTCTCGGCGCTACATACGATATAGATGACTTGGATTCAGTGAACCTCACTGACATCACTATACTTTGGTCCCCACTAGAGTTCTGCTTGGGGAGGGCCAAGCAGGGTCCCGCAAATGCTGATTGCCTTGTGAGTTGAGGGGGAGATGTCGACATTTTCAGGAAGAAACTTTGGGCTGGAGCTAGCTCTCTGTTACATTTGTGTGCAGCCCAAGCCTCTGCAGAAGGATCAGGTGCCTGGAGGGCAGGGGAGGGAGGCTGGCTCTCTGCCCACAAGCCACAGAGCTATCTGGGCTGCTGACTGTTTTCCCCAGGGGGGTGTGGGGGACCGAGGACACTTGGCCCACACCTGAACCTGGGCAGACACTCCTGACTCAGAGACCAAACGCTTCCTCCAGGCAAATAAGTTCTGGGCCCCACATCCTGTGCGGTGAAGACAAGGAGAAGTCCGGGGGTCTGAGAACAGGGAACTGTGTCACGGCATAGCTCCAGGGGTCACTTTGGTTTCGTTGACTGCTAACAGCTGTGCCTTTTATTGCTTGCGTGGGTGGAGCCGGAGCTGCAGCCCTTCCTTCTCTGTAGTGGGGAGTCTAGGAAGGGTTTGAGAGGGTCCCTTTATCCAGAGTTGACTGTTTACTATATGCTGCGCTAAGCACTGGATGTACAGTAAGCAAATCCAGACAGGGCCTTGCTCTCAGAGCATATATCTAGTCAGGGAGATGCATTAATAAAATAATGTCTATTTTGGGACTTGCCTGGTGGTCCAATGGTTAGGACTCCACGCTTCCACTGCGGGGGGGCATGGGTTCGATCCCTGGTCAGGAAACTAAGATCCTGCAAGCCACTAGGCATGGCCAAAATAATAATATAATAATAATAATAATATCTATTTTTAAAACGTTAAAGAAACTATGTGCCAGGACCTGTTCTAAGTATTCAGTAAAGATTAACTCCCATAGTTTGTACAGTAATGTAAGAACCCGGTGCTATTACTATTAGTCCTGCTTTACAGATAAGAAAAACTCAGGCACAGAGAGGTTAATTATCTTGCCCAAGGTCACACAGCTCAGAAGAGGTGAAGTCAAGATTCAAACCCAAGCAGTTTTGCCCAGAAGTCCTAGCTCTTAACCGGTGAGGCCCTGCTGCTTCTCAGTTATTTTATCTAGCTCAGTTATTCAGAAATAAAACTCCCTCTGGAAATGGAAATGAGGGATTTTAGCATCTGATAAACCAGCCTTGAGGCCTGTTTGGGGAGCCTGCTGGGCATGGAGCAGTAAGCAGTTTGTATCGGGCGCTTGTGGGATATCTTGAACTCTGGGCTTTCTCTTCCCGTCTTCCTCTCCCAGCTCCCTCCTCTGTTGCCTTCTCCACTTCCTCCCCGCACAGCATCTCAGATGCTTTCACACGGCTTTACTGTTGGGGGCCCCAGGTATGTTTTTTTCTTCCACCCGTGCAGCTGCAGTGTCATGGGCTGACTCAATCTGGCAGAGAACCCTGCCCAAGAGAGGCCCCAGTCTTTGTGGTGCTGTCTGGGAGGAGGGGCAGGGAGAAATGGGAAATCAGATTTTAAGAACAGAAGCAGTTCTAGGGGACTCCCCTGGCGGTCCAGTGGTTAAGACTTCGCCTTCCAATGCAGGGCGTGTGGGTTTGATCCCTGGTCAGGGAGCTAGGATCCCACATGCCTCGTGGCCAAAAAGCCAAAGCATAAAACAGAAGCAGTATTGCAACAAATTCAATAAAGACTTTAAAAATGGTCCACATCAAAAAAATCTTAAAAAAAAAAAAAAAGAATAGAAGCAGCTCTAGACCAAGACTTTGTCTACCCAGGGCAGTGGCATAGAGTCCTTGCAAAATCTTGTCTCTTCCATTGGCTAGTTCAAGGGGCTGCGAGATATTCAGGACTCGACACTATCACTATAAAATTGAATGTTCCTTCACACTTTACCAAAAGCCCTTTTACTGTCCCGATCTCCTCTGGCTCCAGCAGCAACCCCTGGAGGGAGGTATCCCCGGGGGGGGGAGGTATCCCCCGGGGGGGGGGAGGTATCCCCGGAGAGGGGGGGGGAGGTATTCCCGGGCTAACAGCCAGCTCCCAAAAGGTCTTCAAAGCCACAGTTAGCTTGGCGGACGCTGAAACCCTAACTCCAAAAGATGAGTCATTTGCATTTCTAAAGTGAGTTTCATTTCAAAATAACTGGGGCTGGTAGAGCTGGCGGGATGGAGCTGGGATTCTTTGTGCTTTAAACTCCATATTCGTTCACTCCATCTTTTTCCCTCTCAGAAGAGCAGGACAAGACAGTTGCACATTCAGTGCCTGGTTGCAATTCTTCGAGAACCAAACCCTGAATCCCTGGACACACCTACGTGCCATCCTTGGGCTCCAAAGCCAAAAATTGGCCTGATTTTTCCCCTAAGAAATAAACACCTAATTTCTAATTAGAGTGCAAAAAATTCAGGGAAGCTTCGGGAAACTCAAGCATGTAGTATTACTAGGGATGCCTCTGCTATCAGATTTTGAGTTTGGCATCTGTTTCTGAAACTGCTTCTGAAACATGCTATTTCTGACAAGAAGACAATACTAGTCTCTATTTTGTAAGATGGAGTGAGGGTTAAGTGAGGTAATAATTCAACATTTCCTATGACAGTAATTTTTTTCTTCCCCAAATTATTATGCTTCCTATTGAGTTGGCCAAAATGTTTGTTCAGGGTTTCCGTAAGATGTTATGGAAACACCCGAACGAACTTTTGGGCCAACCCAGTATATTGGGCCAAAGATAGAAGTAGCTAAGAACTTGGGAAGTTTTATAAATAGAATGACTTTGGGCTTTAGCTGGGATAGCAACTGGATTCAGCCCCTTCTTAGGGTCCAGGAGATAACTGGATTCTTGAAGTCAGGCTGACGTCAGAGCAATTAGGCTCCCCGCCCCCGTCCAGCACAGCAGGCTGAGAACAGCTCTAAAGGCTCTGTGGGTGTTCTGCTGGCGCTTCCTTCAGATGCTAATGAGAAGCTCACAAATGCTAAACAGTGGGACCAAACTAGTTTCTGCTGCCCGGAGTGCTGAGAATTATGGCCTCACTCTTCCCCAGATTTCCCAGGCCCTCCTCCCTCTACGTTCCCACCAGCTGTGCTTAAACTGCCAGGAAATAACTCTCTGGGCTCACAGGCTCTCTGGGCCTCTGTCCCCCCATTTGTCTTTCATAGCAAATGCAAACACCCCCGGCTCTCCAAACCCCTTCCTCTCCTCACCAGCTTCCCACAGGCCTTTGGGTCTCTGCAGTTTCGCCAGGGATCCCAGGCAAACAGCAGCTTCCTACCAGCCTCTACCAAGCATAGACACCTCCAGTCTGGCCCTGCTTGAGGGCTACAACTTCTTCTTAGCTGGAGCGGCTTGGCCCCTGGTGCCACCACAAGTTTTCACCGCCCCGATTGAGGGCACACGCTGGTCTCAGTTCCTTCTCCAACATCCCTGACTGGTTTTGTAGGTGCATCTATCTCGTGCGCCTGGTTACTTTGTGAAACTGTAAGATCCTGGGCTGTTAGGAAGTGGCTCTGAGGTCTCTTCCTCTCACCTGTATAGTCTGCCACATCTCCAGGACGAAGGTCTAATCCTGCTGGGTTGTAGAGGCAAGACCTTTAGTTGGCTAGGGATTATGGGATGATTTGTCTAAAAACAACATGATTTATTTAAGGTCAGGTATAATATGATCTTTCACTGTGGTTAGAGATAGCAACAGTAAGAATCCCCAGCATAGGTTTAGTGCTGTCATGGTTTCCAAAGGACTTTTATGCACATTTTCTTATTTCATTGTCACAAACACCCTGTGGGTTGAACAGCTATTTCATATAAGAGAAACCTGAGACTGAGAGGCCTCACTGTTTGCTTACTTTCTGTCCTGTAGCCAATAAGTACAAAGGACTTTGAGGCAAGTCTCCTACTGCAGCCAATATACTCATTATACTAAAGTAACTCTGCTAAAAAAAGATCTACATAGAATTTGTACAAATATTTACTGATTGTGTGCTTAGATTATGCTTTAGAATCACAGCTCCCCATCTCTTAGGTTCTTCTCACCTCCATGAAAAATCCTTTCCCCTGCTCTGCTCCTTGAGTAAATAAATATCAAAATCAGGGCAGGATGATCAGATTAGTAGAGATTTTTTAAAAAGTAACACTCACTGCCAGTGAAGATGTGAAGAGATGGACACAGATACACTGCTGATGGGACTATAAATTGGTACATTGCTTCTGAAGGGTAATTTGATAATAATCATTAAAAGCTTTTAAAATAAACAGAATTTTTAAAAAATAAATTTATTTATTTATTTATTTATTTTTGGCTGCATTGGGTCTTCGTTGCTGCATGCAGGCTTTCTCTAGTTGCGGCGAGCAGGGGCTACTCTTCGTTGTGGTGCGCGGGCTTCTCATTGCAGTGGCTTCCCTTGTTGCGGAGCACGGGCTCGAGGTGCGTGGGCTTCAGTAGTTACAGCATGCGGGCTCAGTGGTTGTGGCTCGCAGGCTCAGTAGTTGTGGCTCACGGGCTTAGTTGCTCCGTGGCATGTGGGATTTTCCCGGACCAGGGCTCGAACCCGTGTCCCCTGCGTTGGCAGGTGGATTCTTAAGCACTGTGCCACCAGGGAAGTCCCAGCAGAATTTTTTTGATGTAGGAAATCCACCCATCTATAAAAATATTTTGTCCTAAAAGAATGGTCTGAGACTGCAGGGAAAAAACGTATGTATCAGAATATGTTTATCTCTGTTATTTAAAACACAACAACAAAAACCTAAAATAATATGGGTAGTCTATAACAGGTTAAATAGGGATCTACTGAGAAGATGAAATATTCTACGGTAACCAAAAATGGTGCTATGGAAGAATATTTTAAGACTTTGGGAAGATGTTCCTATGTTGTCAAGTGGGGAGAACTAAAAAAACAGTTAGGCAATGTAATCTTAATCTGGTTTTTAAAAAGATAGCTCTAACTAGAAAGACGTAGATCCAACTGTTAAGAGCAGTTATCTCTGGATCCTTCCATCCTTCTTCTTCCCCTCCCTTCCTCCCTCCCTCCCTCTCCTCCCTTCCTTCTTTTTGTATTTTCCAGTCTTTTGTACAATAAACTTAATAAGTATGTGTTGCATGCGTAATCAGGAAAGAGAAGCATTTCTTCTTTAGATGAGGCTCCAGGAATGAGCCCCTGCAAGTGGCGGGTGGAGCTTGCGGTGGAGACTGGAAACAAAGAAGAGGGAACAACTAACTGGTCTATGAGCAACCAAATCGGAAAACAACTATATTCTGGGATTGAATGTCTTTTTTTTTCTTTTTTTGGCCACTTATCTAAAGAGGATAGTGTAAGAAGAAAAGTCAGCAGTTAGGCTTCTTTAAAACTGGGCTGGTGGTTTTCACTCCTCGTGATTAGACCAGGGGAGCTCTGGCTCCTTCCGACACTAAGAGCCTCTCTGGAGAGCAGCCGAGGTGGCAGGTGTGTCCTTGGCACTGCCCTCTGGTCCCACAATCAGCCTGGAGCCGCCCCACGCTGGACGCCCTCGCTCCCCACTCTCTCCACTCATCTCAGAAGCATTAGTTTACTTCAACTCATCAATTAGAGCTGGAGGGGCCCTTAGAAGCCCTCGGGCATGAGGAAGGGAGGCCCCCAGGGGTGCCCCACTCACCCAGCATCTCTCAGCTCAGGGGCAGTGAAACGGGGGTGTCTGGGGGATGGGAGACAAAGATTGGAACCGTAATGCAGGTCTCTCAGCTTCCCAGAGGCTTGCCAGACCCAAAGGAATAATTTCAAATGATAGTATTTTTAGGCATTAGCCACCAACTACTGTTTAGGCTTATGATCTTCGGGTTTTTTTTTTTTTAATTTTTAGGTTTTTTTGTTTCTGCCATTCAAACAATTGGGGGAAATAACTTTAAGGAAAAATGTTACAAGGCTTTCAAACAGGGCTGCAGGTGGGGTTAGGCCATGCATCGCTGGGAAGAGTGTAAACAGAGAAAGGCGGCCCTGCCTCACCTTTCTGAAAAGGGGTTACGCGAGGTGGGGCAGAACTGGCATCCATACCTCACGAAGAGCTTGGTGATGGCGTCTGTGCCAGTGATTACTTAATGAAACAAGCACATGACGGGGCTGAGGCATGAGAGCCATGATTATGCCACATGGTGATGAAAAAGATGGGGACGGGTTGACTGGTGGGCTGAGATGCTCATGTCGGCGGCATTTGTGGTAGGAGTGACTCTCTCTTCTCCTCCCATTTTCTTCTCCCTGTTTCTTCCTCCTATGACTCCTACCTGATGTAGTCTTTTCTCTTGGCCCCAGCAAAGCCACCCTGTCAGTTTCAGTGATGTGAAGATAGGGCTGCGAAAGGATGGTTTAACCTTCAACGCCCTCAGGACCAAAGTCCAAGGGCTTCTTCATGGTAAACAGAAGCCGTTCCTAGGTGAGTCCTGCCTACTTTCTAGTTTTATCGCTGGCCACTTCCCTTCACACTCTCTTGCTTTCCACCACAGTGTTCCCCAAACATACCACACTTTCATAACGTGCTTTCTCTTGGGGGCCTGTCTCTACCCCATTACGCCTGGGATAACAGAAACTGTCTAGCTGTCCACTGAACTCCTTTTTTCCCCTTCCTTCTGGGCACGTAGTCTCCCTTGCAGCGAGCTGTGACCATGTGCCTGAGTTCTGGTCAATGGAATATAGAAATGATTGTGCGCCACTTTCAGGCCAGAGCTGTGGAAACTGTATATGCAGACTCCTTCCTGCTCTTTCCTTCTGTAGCGCCCTTGAAAGCCATGAGGTGAAGATGGCGGAGCCCCAAGTTGGGAGAAGCCTGGCTCATTTATCCCCACCTGGAGGAGAACCTTCCACCAAACTTAGACTTGGATTTGGCTTTGAGTAAGAAAGAAATATCTATTTCAGTGAAGCAACTAAGATTTGGAGATTTATCTGTTATAGCAGTTAGCCTCACCATAAATAATTCACCTGGAGAACTATTCATCCTTCAAAGCCCTCTTCAGACGCCCCCTCCTTCAGGAAGCCTTTTCTGATTCCCCCAGTAAGAGTCATCCTTTCTCCGTGTGTGCGTAGCCCTTCAAAGATGCTTCACTCACCGATTCCTCCCCCTCAATACTTGACTTATGCATCTCTCTTCACATTTGACCAATGACACAATGGAGGTAGAGATACGGACCTTTGTAATCCTAGCTTCTAGCAGACTGAGTGAAAGATAGTAGGTGTACAATATGTAAGAATTAATTCATTCACAAGTTTTTGTTGAGCTCGTTCTATGTACTAGGCATTGTTCTAGCACTGAGAACACAGCAGTAGACAAAACAGATAAAAATATCTGTCCTCTACATTTTATAGGTTGGCTTTTGCAGTGCTTTAGACATTTGCCTTTCTGCATTTTAAGAAAAGTGATTTAGGGCTTCCCTGGTGGCGCAGTGGTTAAGAATCCACCTGCCAATGCAGGGGCCACGGGTTCGAGCCCTGGTCCAGGAAGATCCCACATGCCGCGGAGCAACAAAGCCCGTGCGCCACAACTACTGAGCCTGCACTCTAGAGCCTGCGAGCCACAACTACTGAGCCCGCATGCCACGACTACTGAAGCCTGTGCACCTAGAGCCCATGCTCTGCAACAAGAGAAGCCACCGCAATGAGAAGCCTGTGCACCACAACGAAGAGTAGCCCCCGCTCGCTGCAACCAGAGGAAAGCCCACACGCAGGAACAAAGACCCAGTGCAGCCAAAAATAAAATAAATAAAATTTATTAAAAAAAAAAAAACACAAGAAAACACACACAGAGACACACACACACATAAAAAGAAAAGTGATTTAAACTGGGACTTAGATAATAAATAAAATTTATATTAAAAAAACCACACACACACACACACACACACAAAGAAAAGTGATTTAAACTGGGACTTAATAATAAAATTTATATTAAAAAAAACACAAGAAAACACACACACACACACACAGAAAAGTGATTTAAACTGGGACTTAAATAATAACATTTAAGACTTTATAGAGATAAGTATATCACAGGCAGTTGCCAGTGCTGGATACTGTTACTCTCTAAATACTTTAAAAAATGCCACAAAGTAAAAAACCAAAAAACTCTGTACTCATGGAGTTTACATTTCAGTGGGGGAACTAGATAATAAATAAATACATGTAGAATATCAATCTGGCAATCCATGCCATGGAGGAAAATAAAACATAGAGGGAGGATGGAGAGTATAGGATGGGAGTATAATTTTAAATAAGGTCTTCTTAGAAGGCCCCACTGGGAAGATAGCATTTTAGCAAAAACCTGAAGGAAGTGAAGACTGAAACTATGTAGGTGTTCAAGGGAAAAGCATTCCAGGCAAAGGTATGGCAAGGGTGTGTGTGTGGCAGGAGCAGAATGAGTGAGGGGAACAGAAAAGATGAAGTCAAGGGGGTTGTGTATGGGAGGTGGGGGAGGGCAGGATGTGTAAGCCTTTGACAGGCTTTGGTTTCTATGCAGAGGGAAGTGGGGAGCTACTTCAGTATTTTAAGTGAGGAAGTGACCTGAACTGATGCACAGCTTAACAGGTTCAGTCTGACCGCTATGTTGAGAGAAGACTGTGTAGAGGCTTATGGGTAAAAGGAGAGAGACAAGTCACAAGGCTATTGCAATAATCTAGGCAAAAGATAATGGTAACTTGAACCAGGGTGGTATTTTGGATATATTTTCAAGGGAGGATTCGCTGATGGATCAGATGTGGAATATAAGAGAAAGAAGTCACAGATGACTCCAAGATTTTTGATCTGAGCAACTGGAGAGATGGAATTGCAGTTTAAGGAGATGGGAAGACTATGAGAGGGGCAGGGCGGGTCAGAAATGTAGTTTTGAACTTATGCTTGATATGCCTACAGTCATGCCTAAGTGGAGGTGTTGAGTAGCTGAATGGATATGTTGTGTCTGGAAAGGAGAAATCTGGGATAGAAATACAAATTTGGAAGTTGTCAGCATAAATATGGTATTTAAAACCATAGGATTGGATTAGATGACCAAAGGAAATGAGTGTATATTCAAAAGCAGTCCAAGGACAAACCCACAGGCACCCTAGAGTGTAGAATTGAGGATGGTAAATGAGAACCAGAAAAGAACCAACCCCTTCTGAGTTGCCAGGGAGACAGGATGAGAATCAGGAGGAGAATCAGGACAAGAGTGGTCCAGGAAGCCAGGTGAACATAGCATTCAAGAAGGGAGAGAGGTCAATTATGCCAAATTCCACAGGTGGGTTGAGTAACATGAAGACTGAGAATTGATCAAAGGATTTACCATGTGAAGGTCATTCCTAACCTTGTCCAGAGTGAGTAAATGAATGTAACATTTCCTCCATCTGTATTTGACTGGAACCCAAGAATGCAGGGACTAAGTCTTTGTTTCTCCAGAAAGAGTTTGATGAGTTTGATAAATGACTGTAGGAATGATCGAATGAAATGGCTTTTCCCTCAGGGTCTGGCCTCCCCCATTTCCTACTTTATTTTCCCTAGAGCTGTAGAGGGTGAGAAACTGCACAAAGTTCCCAATTCCTGAAAGCCAGACTGTCTGGAATTGCCTGTGGTTATTTCTCTGTTCTGTTCCACAGAGCCATAAAACACCCCAAGCCCTTCAGGGCAAAGGAGTCAAAATCTAAAAAACAAATACTCTAGTCCCAAAGTCACAAGAAAACATCTACAAACTGACTCAAATGAATGTAGTCAGGCCACTGGGAGAAACCGCATTCTTGAGATCATTAACTCATGGCATTGTTCAATAAAATATTTTCTTGCAAATTTTGATGATTCAAGGCATAATTCCATAAAATACTAATAAAAATTTAAGTTGAAAACTGCTGGACGTTGATGCATTGTTCTCTGGAAAGAGGAAGATTGCCCCTTGGGGCAGTCATTCTATAGTTACTACCATTTCTTATTTACTATATGTGAGGAACTGTGCTAAGAAGTACTTTATGGGCATTTAGCAAACTGAATCTTCATAACCAGCCTATAAGAAAGGTACTATTATCATCCCCAGATTATAGATGTAATAGTTACATATAACAGCTGATGAAATGAAGGCTTGGAAAGATTGAAGGGATGTCTTGGGATTGAGTATCTTCCCTATTGAAGGACCCTCAGGAGTGACCTGATCCCCGTCAGGAGAACTGTCTCCTGGACAGGATGAGGAAGGCCCTGGTGCTGCTTCTAGAAGGCAACTTTCCCAGGGAGGAAAAGAGGACCCAGGGGTGTGATTCTGGGACACAGCATCCTGAGAGCTGAGGTGCAGGTAGGGGGTGTAAAGAAGACTCCTGAAAGGAAGGAAACAAAAACACAATCACAATTTATTTTATCCTCAGGCACATCTCAACTAAAAAAATATCGACTCCATTTTTTTTCTTTTTCACACCACGAGGCTTGTGGGATCTTAGTTCCCTGACCAGGGATTGAACCTGGGCCCTCGGCAGTGACAGCACGGAGTCCTAACCACTGGGCCACCAGGAAATTCCCTTGACTCCATTTTATAGGTAAGGAACTTAAAGCTTCGAGAGGGTAAGTAGTAATTTCTCCCAAGTCACACAGATGTTAGGAAGGGGGAAGGCCAGAATTTGCCCACAGGGTTATACAATTTCAAAGGCTATGCTCTTACCACATTTCCAAAAGAACTCCAGACATAGCAATGAGAGATTCTTAAGAGAGGGGGCTACTGAAAGGCACCCGTTAAAAAGAATGATCTCATTCACTGGACAGCTTTCCCTGGCCCCTCTTGTCTGTGTGTGTTGGGAAGCAGTCCACTCCTGTTATTCAGGGAGCAATTATTCCATTCTCATGGCACATTCAGAGCAATTTGCTTCTCTTCCTTTTCAACCATTTATTTTCCTGCTCCTGTGATCTCTGTCAGGGCAGAGGGAAGAGGCAGAATGCTAACCCTCCACTTACGTAAATTTAGGGAAATGTCTTATTGGGGATGGTTGAAACGACTGGCTAACATGACATTTTATACAATTTTGTCTGCCTGAATTATCTGGAACCCCCATTAGTTCGTTAATTGGTCCCATGGTAGGTTCACCAAGAGGTCACACACATGACACAGGGACTTTATCAGAGGTAAGCTCCATCCTAGAAACTCACAGGGCCAAGATGGTGGCCATTCAGTTTATGGCTGTTCAATAAATAATGATGGTCACTGGCAACTGACTCACCAAACTTTGGTCTTCAAGGAAGAATCATGGACTCCCAGGACTCAAGCCCCTCAAGAGGCTACCTGGACTCACCCAGTCTGACCCCTGATCCTGGGAGGGAATTCCCTCTCCAACCTGCAGGACGGATGCCCTGGTCCTTTGCTGTAAGCCCTTCAGTGACATGGCCCTTAACCTCACCAGGCAGCCCCTAGGACTGGGACCAGGGGGCCCTGTTTTTATTTATTTATTTATTTACAGCAGGGGGCTGTTTGTTTGTTTACGGCCATGCCTGGCGGCTTTCGGGGATCTTAGTTTCCCCACCGGGGATTGTACCTGGGCCATGGAAGTGAAAGAGCCGAGTCCTAACCATTGGACCACCAGGGAACTCCCCCAGCGAGCCCTGTTGAAAATCTCTTTCTACATTGAGCTGAAATCAGGCCCCCACTGTGGCTACTACCTAGTTCTGCTCTCTGGAGCTACTCAAAACATGTCTAATCCTCTTCTACATGCTAACTCTTCAAGTATCTCAGGACAGCTCTCACGTTTCTCTTCTCTGCTCCTCCACTACCCAAGAGTTTAAATGAATTACAGTACACTTTATCTTTTTGAAGTAAAAAGACATTACCAATATAATGAAGGACCTGTGCAGCGATCCCCAGTCTCACACTCCTTCTCCCCACACCCCCTCTTATATATTTCTGCATACATACATACAGGTGTACATACTGCTTATATATTTCTTTGGACTGTGGGATCCCAATGCAGAAAAGACGCTGGTGGGAGCATTTATAGCGCAGTGATTAATAGAAGAAAGCAGAAGTCACAGACTAAAGTTTTCTTGTGATGGACATTTGCAAACTGTGTCTACCAACTGTGTGACTGTGGGCAATTTATCCAACCTTTCTCAGTTCTATTTCCTCGTCTGTAAAATGGTAATAATAGTTATACTTATTACGCGGGTTGTTTTGGGATTAATCTAGACTGTGCTCCTAAATCATTTATACGCGGCACTTAAAGTAGCTGTTACAAATGTTTTCTCCCCCACCACCTCACAGACTGGGAAAGGGGCCTAGACGGGGGTGAGAGTCTTACTAGGGGTCACAGCTAGTTAACATCAGAGCGGAAACCTAAACCCAGATCCCTGATTACTCCGGTTGGCCGGGACCCCTTCCTGCTCCCCATCGCGTTCGCGGGTGTCCGCAGACGTCCATCCTGCCAATGCAGATTGGAAACTCACCCCTCATCCCACAGTGCCCACGACACTGGGAAGTCTCTGCCAAGTACCGACGATAACTGCAGCGAGCTCGGGTCTGGGCTTTTTGCCATTTAGGAAAGGGGAGGGATGGGGATGGACAACGCTGGCTGGCTCCCTAGGAGTAATTAAGGGTTAAAGGTAGTTTTCGGCCTCGCGATCTGAGCGTTCCAGCCCTTTGCATTCCGATACAGCTCCTTAGCGGCTGGCGCACCTGGGGCGGCGGAGGCGGGGCCACAGCGTGCGGCGCGGCGGCCGGGGGCGGGGCCGGGACGCCCGGTCTTCGAACCGCAGAGCCGAGCGTTGCGTTCCGGCCCCGGGGCGTGGCCTCGCGCAGGTACGTGGAGCTTCTCGAGTTTCACTGAAACTTTTCCAGCTCCGGGGAGGCGTGCGCAGAGGCTCCAATTAGGGGCAGGTGGGAGCGTGGCTTTCTCTCCTAGCGGCGAGTGGGACTCTGAGTTTCGAATCGGTGGCGGCGAATTCCCCGCCCGCCGGGTGTCGGGGCTGCTGGAAGGATGCGAAGCCTGAGCGCGGCGTGGCTGCTGGGGGGCGTCATCCTGCTGGGGACCTCTGCCTCCTGCAATCGCACCGTCCCAGGTGAGAAACTTGGCCAAGGAGGGCTCGTGCGGCTACGGAGCGGGGGTCCTGGGCACCATGGGCGGGTAGAGGAAGAGGGGCAGGTGCGCGAAGGGTGTTCTGCCGCCGCCGCCAACTCCTCCCGACATCCCGCAGCCTCCTCTCGGCGGCTTTGAAGGGGGATCCCTGCGCCCGGGGAGCAACCAGCTGGGACAAGCGGGAGAGGCTGAAGTCTACGGAGGGGAAAGGAGGGAGCGGAGTGCTGGCTTCTACGGAGTACCCAGAGGGCTTAGCCTCGCGGGCCCGGGTGGGTTTCTTCGCAAACACGAAAGTCCTTAAGGAGCATTTCGCACACCCTTGAGACTCTTCCGGGCTGGTCCTGCGGGACCCGCGGAGTTAGCGAGTTGATGGCCCAGAGCGGGGTGGCGTGGGTGGGAGCCCGCGGCCTGGGAACTTTCTGCCTCGCTTTTTGCAGCCTCCTTCCACTTTTGGAGGCCACTCTTTGGGGTCGGCCCACGGCGTTCAAGACGCCCCCGGGGCCTGCAGCTCCTCTGGCACAGGGCACAGCCGGGGTGTGGAAGTCAGGGCCGGACCCTGCTGGGTTCTTGGGGTGACGAGCGCTCATCCCGAGGTTTAGGCCAGTTGGGCGGATTAATGAATGGAACTTCTTCGACCCTGCTTTACATTCGACCAAGTGACCTTACGGCCCTGCGTTTCCCCGCCCTTCGGTGCCATGCTGGCTGCCGCTCAGGTCTGTAGGCCGGAGGCTGCCCGCCCCAGGAAGGGAACAGCACGGGAGCCGTCCCTGGCGGCGCTCAGGTGCCAGTTTGTGCGCCGCAGCCGGGTTCCACGGGTGTGCTGCCCTGGATGTGCTCGAACTTGTTCGGCTGCGGGTGGAGCCGCCCGGGCTGAGCAGGCCTCCGAGGGCGTAGGCGCTGTTAAGCCTGGTGTGGCACTGCTGTGATGCTAAAGGACGCCCCGCTGTTTGGGGCAGCCAGGGTAGCCTTAAAAGGGAAGTTTTAATTTCCCTGCGAAATTTGCAGACCTGTTGTAAAAGGCAGGTTCTCACTTTTATCCTCTTCATAAAGACATTGTAAAAGAGCAAGTCACCGTGAATTTGAATTAGACGGAAGAATGTGATTCTTTTCCCTTTGGAGTTACAGCAAAGGGTATTTTGGTGGATACTTGAAAACTGCAGCCCTGGTACACATTATATTGACAGCACTACCGAATGTAAAATAGTTGGCTGGTGGGAAGCAGTCGCATAGCACAGGGAGATCGGCTCGGTGCTTTGCGATGACCTAGAGGGGTGGGATAGGGAGGATGGGAGGGAGGCTCAAGAGGTAGGGGATATGGGGACATGTGTATGCATATGGCCGATTCTCTTTGTTGTGCAACAGAAGCTAACACAGTATTGTGAAGCAATTATATTCCAATAAAGATGTATTAAAAATTAAAAAAAAACAACAAGAATAAAGGCATTTATTTATTTCCAGGAAGTACTGAAACTGTGATGCACGCATGTCCGTTTACCCTTATGTTTTAAACTTATAAACTTAAAATTTAGGAGCAAAGCTTAGTATGTGCAAACATTTTTTAAAAAAACTATGTGGATGTTGATGATTCATCTGTTTTATGATTCAAACGGTTCCTATAGGAAGCTTGCCCGAGTGTCTGGCTTGTTCTTGTTTACAAAGTGAGGGGCTGGAGCTGGGGGGATTCCTGAAGTATAAGGGGGACTTACTTTAACAACAACAAAAATCAAGTTACTTGTTAACCAGAGCTATTTAATATTGCACTTTTTTTTTTCCTCCACATACTTTTACTCCTTTGCAGGGTAACTGTCCTAAAGGGTCAGTTAAGTAACAGCGAGACTTTAGGTAGATGGAGCTTTCCTCACAACTTGAAGCTAGATTGATTTTGATTAAGAAAGAGGGCAGGGCTTCCCTGGTGGCGCAGTGGTTGAGAATCTGCCTGCCAATGCAGGGGACACGGGTTCGAGCCCTGGTCTGGGAAGATCCCACATGCCGCGGAGCAACTGGGCCAGTGAGCCACAATTACTGAGCCTGCGCGTCTGGAGCCTGTGCTCCGCAAGAAGAGAGGCCCGCGCACCGCGATGAAGAGTGGCCCCTGCTTGCCACAACTAGAGAAAGCCCTCGCACAGAAACGAAGACCCAACACAGACATAAATAAATAAAATAAAATAAAATAATTTTAAAAAAGGGCATCACCAGTGTTTCTGCCCGTTAGCACCTGTCTTTGCTTACCCCCTTCGGTTCGACCCTAAGGTGTGCCCCTCAGTTTGCAGCAGGACACATCCTAGGTTTGATTTTTCTTCCCCAAGGTTTTTCCCCAAAAGACTGCCTTATGAAAGGGAACTCAGCCTAGAGTGTAACCTTCTCATTTTACAGATAAGGGCCACTGAATTGAGGAGTGAGGGGCAAGGAAAACTGTCCATCACGCCCCTGCTTTCTTTCTGATCACAACAGTAATCGATAGTTATTTCTGTAAATATGTTTCATCTGTCTCCCCACTAGATCACATACTCCAGGAGGCCAGGGACCCCTAGCGGCACCTCCATCACCACGATCCAGCACAGTCTCATTCCCTAAAGGACATCAGTAAATAAATAGCAAATGAAGAATGAAGTGAAGGGACTTGCCCAGAGTGACCTGGCGGTTGATGGCAGTTCAGCATTTAAGTCAGCTTCTTTCAAGCGCTTACTTCTTTCCACCATGTCACGAACCTGAGAAGTCCCCTGTAATGCAGTCATTCCATTTTTCTTTTGGAGACTGAAACTTGTGTTCTTTTTGTAATTGGTTTTTAATTATACAAGCTGTATGTGATCACTGTAAAGGAAAAATGAGTCCAAAAAAGGGGTTGCACTAATTAAATCACCCTCAGTACCCAAAGCACTGCTAACATTTTGGTTTCTAGCCTTTCTCATGCTTTCATACATCCATGCATAAAATACATATTCACAGAGAAATTTTTTTTGTACAAGTATGTGTTTATATAAACATCAGTAGCATATCAGTAAATATAAAACATTTTTAATGACTCTAAAATGTTGTCAATGGATGTATCATAATTTTTAATTGGTCCTCTGTTGATAGACACATGGGCTATTTCCAGTGTTTTGTAATAAGATAGAACACATAGAACATGAAGATGGGACTTTAAATTTGTGTTTGGTCGCCTTCCTGGCCTTGTAGTTACTAATTAACCGTGATAAGCAATGTTTTAGTGAAGTCTGTGTTTGCCTTTCTTATGGTTTTATTAGCTGGACAAGTGTTGAGAGGAAAACAGTTCATCCTGAAAGAACACGAGAAAGTTGACTAAAGTGTACCTAGAGAAGGGGTACCGAGCAACTGAAGCTTTTATTTTTTTTGATCTGTGCTCCCAAAGGTTGGAGCAAAAGAAGATTTGGGGTGAGGAGGATAGTAGGGGAAAGAACACAAGAGGAGAGTTTAAACAAAGTAGCTGCTCTGTACTTGCTTTGGTTGGGAGGGTGGGCAACAGGAGGACGCTTAATATAACAAAGAACAGGTAGCGTTTTAAAGTTAAAAGTTTTCCATGCATTTTTTCCCCCAAATTGTACAAATCAGAAGAGTTAAAAAGAAAGCGAAACATCCCCTGTTCTCTCCCCTCTTCACTCTCAATAGACTTCTCTATGCAGAAATATATGTATTTTGTAACAATAGAAGGATCATACTGTACATTCTGTCCTACAGTTATTTTTTTTTCTAACCTAGTAGATCTATTCATGGTCAGTATAAAAAAAATCTGTCCATACCTGTGTAGAGGGAATATTATTCATTGTATAAATGCCATAAATTATTGAACTAGCCTTTTTTGTTTTTCGATGGTCATTGAAACTAACATTTTTGTTTTACCATGGTAAACAATATTCTAGTAAATATTCTTGTACATAGTGTTTTTGTGCACTTTAGCTAGTATATGTGCAGGACAAATTCCTAGCAATAAATTGATGAGTCATAGGGCAAGCACACTGAAAATTTTGACGTTTTTGCCAAATTGCCCTCCAAATAGATTGTACCAATTTACACTCCTTTGAAAAAGTAATCCAAACAACATAGAGGGGTGTGAAGTAAAAAAAGTAAGCTTTCCCCTCTCCATCCATTTTACTCTATAGAGATGGCCATTGTTTATAGTTTAGTGGGTATTTTTCTAGACTTCAGATTTGCAAACAAATTATAATTTTGTTATATAGATGGAAGCATGTTATTCCACCAGTTGCTTTTTTTCAATGGACATATTGTGACTATCTTTCCATTTCAATGCTTATTAAATAGTGTAGTGTCTGCTATTAATGCTAGGGACTGTGCTGAGGATATGGTAAGTTAGGAGTGGTGGTTGATGAACGTTGCTTATTTCCTGTTTGTTTGTATTGGGGTGGGGGGATGCTGCCTTGAGCATCAGTGGGTGCGTATTCTTGTGTACTTGGGCAAGTATTGTTGATTACAGGTCCCAAATGGAGAATGCTTTTGTGTGTTTAAACTTTACATGTGTTTAAACTTCATATGTACATTTAATTTCATCTTCACTCTGTAAAATAGAAATGATTTTGTCTGGTAAACAGATGGGTTATAGAGTTGGAAGCTGGAATAGCATCAGTTCTAGACAAGTTCTGTGAGTTTGGGTGACTGGGATAGGATACTGTACAAGGTAAAAGTCTGTGCACTGTGCTGAAAGGGCTTCAGGGAACTTTGAGCAGCATCTTGACATTTACCAGTGTTAGAACTGACCAGTGTTATACCAAGCAGCAGGCTGGTTGTGTGCTCTGCCACTGGTACAATGAACATAGCTAATATGACTGGTATTTCAGATTGAGATCATTCAAGGTTGTATGTTGGAATATTCTCAGGAAATTTTTCTTTCTCTCTCTCTCTTTGAATCCTTCCCTAATTTTTTGTAGTATTTCTTGCTCTTCCCCCCCCCCCCTTTATTTTAGTATTCTTATTTAAAATAGATTTTTATCCCTCTTTACATGAACCTTCCTGACCTGGCATGTGTTTATTTTTATGGAAAACTTTAGACATTTGAAAGTAGAATATTACAGTGAATCCCAGGTACCCCTCACTCAGCTTTAATAATGATGCCCCAGCCTCCTTCCTGCCCTCCTTCCTGTGTTATTCTTTAACAGCTTTAAGATATAATTTGCAGACCATACAATTCACCTATTCCAAGTCTACAATTCCGTGCATTTTAGAATATTCACAGTTGTCTATCCATCACCACAATCAACTTTAGAATATTTTTATTACCCCATAAGAACATCCCACTCCCCCCCACCCCCCCGCTCTTAGGCATCATCCCCCAATTTGCCCCATTCCCCAGCTCCTGGCAACCACTAATCTACTTTTTGTCTGGATTTGCCTATTCAGGGCATTTATTATAAATGGAATCATACAATACATATTCCTTTGTGACTGACTTCTTTCAAAAGCATAATCTTTTCAAGGTTCATCTGTATTGTAGCGTGTATCAGTTCTTCATTTCCTTTTATTGCTAAATAATGTTCCATTGTATGCGTATACCACATTTCGTCTACCCATTCGTCAGTTGATGGACATTTTGTTATTTCTGCTTTGGGGCTTTTATGAATAATGCTGTTATGAACATTCCTGTATAAGTTTCTGTGTGAACACGTGTTTTCATTTGTCCTGGGTGTATACTTAGGAGTCGGAATTGATGGGTCATATGGCAACTCTATGGTGAGCCGTTTCAGGAACTGCCAAATTATTTTGCACAGTGACTACATCGCTTTACATTCCCACCAGCAGCATCTGAGGGTTCCCCTCCTCGTGTTATTTTGAAATAAATCCAGATGTAATTTCATCTTAAGATATTTCAGTATGTATTCATAAAAGATGGCAATTTCCTTTTCAAACATCACCACATAATAACCACTGACAAAAATTGTGTAATATAATCAAATAGTCAGTGTTCATATTTCTAATTGTTTCATAAGTGTCATAAATACTATATTAATAGTTCGTTTGAATCAGGATCCAAACAGGGTCCACACATTACATAAGGTTAATATTGTCTTGTAAGTCTTTTAATTTATGAGCCCTACCTCCACACCTCTTCTTGGTTTTTGCTTTGTAATTTATATTTTGAAGAAATGAGCTTCTTATCCTGCAGCAGTTTCCACAGCCTGGATTTTGCTAACAACATTCTTATGTTATTTAATATGTCCTAGTGTCCCCTTTATTTCTATTAATTTGGCAGTTGGATCCAGAGGCTTGTTCAGATGAGGGTTCATTCGTTCGTTTGTTTGTTGCAAGATTACTTAATAGGTACTTCTTCCCTGCGGAGGCAAATAACGTCTGGTTATCATTTTTGTGATGTGGGTAACTCCGGACAATCAATACTTAGATTTTCTTCCCTTTTATAAAGCAAGTTATGTAATTTTGTTTGTTTGTTTTGGTACCAAGGGAAAAAATTGAGTCTTTTTGTGGTAATTAGAAAATCTTGGTGGCTCCATTCTGCAGAAACACAGTCTGACTCATTGACTTGGTCTCTGGTGGGCTGTTTCTGGGGTGGGTGTCCCAGCTCTCTGAATGGAAGAATCCTCAGAACAGGGGTCCACTGTCCAGTCACCAGCTTTGCCCCACCTGCCTCTCCGGAGAGCCGGTAACCGCTTTTCAAACCAATGGAGAATTTATAGGATTCTCTTACACCTCTGAAAGTCTTCCAGAACATGTTAATATTAATACAAATAAATATATAAATTATTAGAGGAGGGGCTAGTTCAAAGGGGGGGGGGTTAAAATGGTAAAATTTTACATTTAAAATTTTCTGTTTGAGAACACACGTGTGGAATCCGCACAGGTTAGGTTGGTCTCAGTAGACTCCAGCGCGTAACCTCACGTCGGTCTCCGAGGCTCAGTGTGATATAGGGGTTAGAACCAGGGAGTCTAGAAACAGACTGCCTTGGGTTGAATCCTGACTTTCCTACCTAACAACTGTTCAGCCTTGGAAAGGTTACTCAATTTTTTCAAGCTTCAGTTTATGCATCTAGAAAATGCGGCTCTAATAATAGTACCTCCTCATAAGGTGTTGTGAAAGTGAAGTAAGCTAATACACGTAAAGTGTTGAAAGCAACGCTGGACGCACGATATGAGCCCTTATTAAGCGCGGGTGCTTGTTGGTATTAAGGTGGTTTTATTTTGCAGGGCTGTACTCCTGGAATCCCCTGCCGGCGTGTGTGGTTTGGGTACTAACTGGGCCAGACTAGAGCTCTAAAGACATGAGCTGGGCTCTTGATTCTTCTTCCTTTCCTTCATCGGTAGGGCTAGCTGAGCTTTTCAATCCACCCCAGGTGCTAGGTCCAGGGCTCTGCCAGGGACCATGGGGATAAGGAAATTAGGAATTAAGGATGAAGGAATTAGGACAGTCCTGGAATTAAACCTGTAATCTCACACAGCGACTCTTGCCATTTTGGCTCCTGGAGCGAGTTCCACAGACATTACCAGTCTATAAATATGTCGTTACTATTCTCTTGTGGTGTGTAAAATCGGTCACTCTGCTAAACTGGTTGTGAAAAACATGTAAGTGGGTCATGCAATCAATGTAGAAGGTGGTGACTGGATTTTATAAGAATGGAACAGAATACAGTAGAAAGTATTAGAGTGTACCCTGCACAATAAAGCTAATTATTTTGTGAAACTTTTTTTCCATTATGGATATATGTATCAGAACTGGGTTACCATATAGAATATGTTTCTTACTGTGGGTTATGGTCAAGCTTTGAAGAACACTGTAATACGTAGGAATATTATTTTATTTTTTAAATTTAAAAATAATTCATGCTCTTTTGAAAAAATTATAAAAGAAATTGGAACAAGAGATGAGTTTCTCCTAAGTGTACTAACTTCCTGTGGCTGCCATAACAAATTGCCACACGCTGTTGTTTTCAGTTAGTAAGACCTTATTTTCTCACAGTTCTGGAGGTCAAGAGTCTGAAATCAAAGTGTGGGCACCTCTCAAGGCTCTAGGGGAGACTCCGTTCCATGCCTCCTCCAGCTACTGGTGGCTGTTGGTATTCCTTGGCATTACTTAGCTTGTTCCTTGGCTTTACTCCAATCTCCGCCTCCATTTTCACATTGCTTTCTCCTTTCTGTCTTCCTTCTCTCTCAAATCTCCCTCTGTCTTTCTCTTCTAAAGACAATTGTCATTGGACTTAGGACCCACCTGGGTAATCCAGGATGATCTTCCCATCTCAAGATCCTAATTGCATCTACAAAGACCTTTTTTCTAAATAAGGTGAGGATCACAGATTCTAGGGATTAGGACATGGACATCTCTTTTGGGGGGCTACCCACTCTGCTAAATGAAAAGTGAAGTATTGATCTCTACACCCTTTCATCCCACCCTAATCACGGTCACTTCTTAGTTGGGAAGCCTTAAGAGAAGTGAATAATCCTGCTGAACCTGGGTACAAAGGTAGGAGAGGAAAAAATGATGACTAAGCATACAAATTATCAGATAGACTTGTGAGTAGGTTGAACATCCTCCCTGGCATACTGTAGTGCCATGGTGAAGGACTGCTCTTCCCCAGAATTAAAGTCAGATCCTTCCATGTCCTCACATCGTCCCTCACGTTCATCTGCACGTCCGTGAGCAGTTCATTGGCATAGGCTGGCTATGCCATTGGTTTGTGATTTGTAAAGTTTAATTCATAATATGGGGGTGAGAGTGGAAATTGTTAAAGCTTGCCATGTTACTTGCTTAAAAGTCAGAATACAAATTTGTCTGAACAGAAATCATGCACCTATCTGTCCAGTGACCTTGAGGCCGGAAGGCTTGCCTGCCCTCTGGCCTCCATGGGAAGGTCTCCAGGAGGCCCACACAGAAGTGGGGGATCCCTGCCCACGGCTGAGGCTGTCCTTGTGTCTGGAGAGGGACTATCTCTGTGCTCCTGGGAATCTTGCCGTGTTGGACTTTGGGCTAGGGAGTGACAGGCCAGGCTGGATACTGTCTTGCGGCCCCAAGTGAGATAGATGGCCATGATGAGAACAGGTAGGAACTAATGAGTGTGGACAGTTTGTAAAAATAAATTGAAATACGAGATTCGCAGAAATCAATGAGATATTCGAGATTCATAGAAATCAATGTTATATTTTTTGAGATTCATAGAAATCAATGTTATATTCTACACATACTTCCCAACCCTCCCATAAAAAATACCTGCTGTAAAAAAAAAAAAAAAAAAAAAGCAGCAAGCAAACAAATCCAGACCATAGAAATCTCAGTAATTCCATCACCCAAAGAAAGCGCCCATAAGTATTTTGTGTACTCCTCCTGTCTTTTTCCTTTCTCTTCTTTCACACAGCACAGGAAGCTTTCTTCACCTACACTGCTCTGGAGAAAGGCAGGGCTGCCATAACATGCTGTCCATGCCAGTTCTCTCTCAATCCCTTTCAGTTCATTCTGCTTCTGTTTCTCCTCAGCTGCTCTCCTCCTTTCCTCTTGTGCCCAAATTTTCAGGTAACTGTAGCACTTAACAGCACCATCTTGTCCGTGACCTTCGCACCAGCATTTCTGTGGAAACATTGATTTCTGTAATGACCCTTGTCTGCCTTGCCTTTCTTGCGCAGGATCCAGTAGACCCTCTAAAGGAAGAAGTCTCATTGGTTACGTTGATAACTCACCTCAGATCACTGGGAGAGGAGAAACAGTGGAACCAGTCTTTTCTGTGGATGAGTTTTCTGCCTCTGTCCTCACTGGAAAACTGACTACTGTCTTTCTTCCAATTGTCTACGTGATCGTATTTGCGGTTGGTTTGCCAAGTAATGGCATGGCCCTGTGGGTCTTTCTTTTCCGGACGAAGAAGAAGCACCCTGCTGTGATTTACATGGCCAACCTGGCCTTGGCGGACCTCCTCTCTGTTATCTGGTTCCCTTTGAAGATTGCCTATCACATCCATGGCAACAACTGGATTTACGGGGAATCTCTTTGCAAGGTACTCATTGGCTTTTTCTACGGCAACATGTACTGCTCCATCCTCTTCATGACCTGTCTCAGTGTGCAGAGGTACTGGGTCATCGTGAACCCCATGGTGTACCCCATGAAGAAGGCGAGCATTGCCATCAGTGTCTCCCTGGGAATATGGCTGCTGATTCTGCTGGTTACTATCCCCTTATACGTTGTGAAGCAGACCGTCTACATCCCAGCACTTAACATCACGACCTGTCATGATGTTTTGCCAAAGGAGGTGTTGGTGGGGGACATGTTCAATTATTTCCTCTCTCTGGCCATCGGAGTCTTTCTGTTCCCAGCCTTCCTTACGGCCTTTGCCTATGTGCTGATGATCCGGACCCTCCAATCTTCTGCCTTGGATAAAAACTCAGGAAAGAAGAGGCAGAGAGCCATCAAGCTCATCGTCACTGTCCTGGCCATGTATCTGATCTGCTTCACTCCTAGTAACCTTCTGCTCGTGGTGCATTACTTCCTGATTAAAAACCGGGGCCAGAGCCACGTCTATGCCCTGTACGTCGTAGCCCTCTGCCTCTCCACCCTCAACAGCTGCATTGACCCCTTTGTCTATTACTTCATTTCAGAAGACTTCAGGGGTCATGCAAAGAATGCTCTGCTTTGTCGGAACGTCCGTACTGTAAAGCAGATGCAAGTATCCCTCACATCAATTAAATTCTCTAGGAAATCCAGCTCTTACTCTTCAAGTTCAACCAGTGTTAAAACCTCCTATTGAGTTTTCCAGCTCCTCGGATGGAAGTTATGTAGGGGGATTTGGAACCTGATGAACATTATGGGGATGCTTCTGCTGTTTCCCTACCAAGCGGGTTTCACCACATACCATGTATATGCAACACCTCTCAGGATTGCTGGGAGCGGCCCTGTTTGCATAGGGAAAGTCCCCCAAATTAACATAGATGTCAGTTTCAGAATTCCTCTACTCAGGTGCTCCTGGAAACGGAACTGACAGAAGCAGACTTTTCAGAAGGTGGAGAAAAGACAGAAACCCAGTGATTTGCAAAGACTAGTCTTGGCGTGAAGACTAAGTTCTTAGCTAAAACTACATTTTACATCTGGGGTCAGTCACAACCATGTTAGGGCTTCAGGGCCCTCAGAGATGATTGGTGCAATTGACTGGCTTTAAGGATAAGGAAACTAAAGAGGTGAGGGAGCTGCCCAGAATCAGGTTTCCAACCAATGGCAATAAGTTAGGACTGGGCAGTTTTGAATGGTCAGTGGGGTTCTTGTACCACCTCATCAAAATCCTTGTGGATCTTGTTGAAAAATGCAGATTCATTATACTCAGGAATCAGAGCTCAGAGTCTGGGGACAGGGCCCAGGAACCTTCATTTTAACAAGATTTTCATGCACTCCAAACTTTGGGAACTATTGGTCTGGGTACTGCTTCCACTTGACAAGGGGCCATGGCAGTTTTTGAAAAGAGAAGCAAACAGAATGTTGTGTGTCTCTTTTATGTTCAGCTTATAATGAAGTCTGTTTGTTGACTTATTGGGACTTTCAATTATTTATCAATCCTTTGAGCTTTTGTGTGTATCATTATCACTTCAAGGAAAATACAGCAAGGATTTTAAATGTAGAAAAATAAATTTTGTGTAACTCTTTACTGACTTCAATGAAATCTTCAGGTTGTCTGAATAATAGATTGTTTTACAACTAGGAATAGTGTTTACCACTTAGTATTTTAAAAAATTATTGTTGGACTATTTATTGCTAGTTTTGTTGACTTGTTATCAAATATGAAATTATAAAGCCGTCACTGGGTTTGAACCACATCCGTTTGGAGAAGAACTTCTGAAATAGAAGTGATTTGCAATGTATTTAAAGAGGTACTTGACTCCAAGCTGACTTTATACAACTGGTGTATTTGTGACCTTTTAAAATAATTGTTTTATTGTATGATTGATTTATAAATAACACATGACTTATTTTTTACAACTTATCTCTGAATTATGTGGCTTTTGCTTTCATTTTTGTTTTCGAGGGAGGGAGTGAGAGAAGGGAAGCAAAGGCATCACTCTTCCAAGAAGAAATGAAAGTGATTCTCACATCTTATTTTTTACGTAAATAGGGCCATATTATACACATTGCTCTCTGATAATTGTTTTTCTTTTAACCACATTTTAGAATGCTTTCCACGTCTGCATCTATGAATTGACCTCCATTTTTAAAGGATACAGACTACTTAATATTTTGGATATATTGTGACGTTTTAGTCATTTAGTTATTTCCTACCTATGGCTCCTGAAATTGTTTCTCTCTCTCCCACTTTTTTGTTTTTTTTCCTCTTTTAAAACAGTGCTGGGCTTCCCTGGTGACGCAGTGGTTAAGAATCCGCCTGCCAGTGCAGGGGACACGGGTTCGAACCGTGGTCTGGGAAGATCCCACGTGCCGCAGAACAACTGAGCCCACGCGCCAGACCCCATGAGCCACAACTACTGAGCCCGCATGCCATAACTACTGAAGCCCTCACACCTAGAGCCTGTGCTCCCCAACAAGAGAAGCCACCACAATGAGAAGCCTGCGCACCACATTGAAGAGTAGCCCTCGCTCACCGCAACTAGAGAAAGCCCGCGCACGGCAACAAAGACCCAATGCAGCCAAAAATAAAATTAATTAATTAATTAACTAGTAAAAAAAAACAAAACAGTGCCACATTGAACATCTGTGTGTAGACATCTTTGTGAGTATTTCTTTTTTTTTTTTTTTAAGTTATTTTAATTAATTAATTTATTTTTGGCTGCATTGTGTCTTCGTTCCTGCGTGCGGGCTTTCTCTAGTTGCGGCGAGTGGGGGCTACTCTTCGTTGCTCTGCCTGGGCTTCTCATTGCAGTGGCTTCTCTTGTTGCAGAGCACGGGCTCCAGGCACACAGGCTTCAGCAGTTGTGGCTCGTGGGCTCTAGAGCGCAGGCTCAGTAGTTGTGGCTCACGGGCTTAGTTGCTCTGCGGCATGTGGGATCTTCCCGGACCAGGACTCGAACCCGTGTCCCCTGCATTGGCAGGCAGATTCTCAACTACTGCGCCACCAGGGAAGCCCTGTGAGTATTTCTGTAGGATGAGGTCCTGAAAGTAGAATGGCCAGGTCAAAAGTTATCGATGCCCATTTAAAATTTTGGTAACACTTGCCAAATGGCCTTCAGTAATTTATACTTCTACCAAAAAGTATATTTGCACCTATTTCCTGAAATGCTCATCCATCAATCTTTTGAAATGTTACCAATCTGATAGGAAAAAAATCTCACTGTTATTTTAGTTTGTATTGAAGCAGCACAGCTTAGTGGCTGCCAGGCAGGGCTGAGTTCTGACTCCATCATTTCTTTGTTTTGGTTAACTTAGGGAAGATACTTCTCTGTGCTTCAGTTTCCTCATTTGTAAAATGAGGATAATAGTATCTTATAGAGTTATTAGGATTAAATGTTTGGCACATATATGCTCATAAATTTTATGTAGCATTATTACTGTTACTCCCTAACTACTGATGTGATCTCATTTCTGATTTGCCCCCTTTCACTTCAGTGCCAGATACACCCTGCCTTCCTTGCTGGCTCTGCTTTCAGTCTCATAGCAGGCTGTCTCATAGTGGGGTTCCCGTTTTATAGGTGGGAAAGCCAAAGATGGTAGACACAGGATAAAAGGGAGAAGAAACAAATGGCTCTCAGGGGCCCTGCAGATGATCTGTGGGCTCATCCAATGGAAAACATTTTTTTGGTATTTGCTATTTTTTTAAGTGATTTTTTTAAATTAATTAATTTTTTATTTATTTATTTTTGGCTGCGTTGGGTCTTTGTTGCCGTGCGCGGGCTTTCTCTAGTTGTGGTGAGCGGGGGCTACTCTTCGTTGCAGTACGCAGGCTTCTCATTGCGGTGGCTTCTCTTGTTGCGGAGCACGGGCTCTAGGTGCGCAGGCTTCAGTAGTTGTGGCACGTGGGCTCAGTAGTTGTGGCTCACGGGCTCTAGAGCCCAGGCTCAGTAGTTGTGGCGCATGGGCTTAGTTGCTCCGCAGCATGTGGGATCTTCCCAGACTAGGGATCGAACCCGTGTCCCCTGCACTGGCAGGCGGATTCTTAACCACTGCACCACCAGGGAAGTCCCTGCTATTTCTTAATTAGTCATTTTTATAATACATGCTGATGGTTAAAAAAATCAAACTGAATAAAAATATATAAAATAAAAAAATTTACTTCTTTGCTACTCATGCCCATTCTTATTTCTCAGAGGGAACTAATTTTTATAATTTATAGGAAATATATGTATTTTATATGTATGTTATATGTATGTTATACTCTTAAAATAAGAATGAATATGTATGTGTATGTAAATACATATATGTGCATGTATGTGTCAACTTATAAATCAATTCATATGAATCTTCCTCATTATTTTCAGTGCCTAGGTAGTATTCCGTGCACGGGTGATCATAATTTAATCACTACCTATCGAAGAAGTATTTTTCTTGGTTCATTTTCACCAAGTCTGTGAATCTACATTAAGAAGTGTAAAAAAAAAAAAAGATTGGGGAAATAGAATCATGAGTGTTTGTTTGCTAAAGCAAATTCTTTTCCAATCATGTTTGTTTCTTTTGCCTTTGAGGAGTGGCTCACAAAGGTCTTGTTCTACCTGAATCAGGCCCCTGACGGGAGGGAGGAGGAACTCTGAACCTGAGCTTGGAAGTGCCCTGGATATTCTTGTCTTTGCTCTGTGCCCCCAGTCTTAGTGTGCTCTGATTTTTCTAAACTATCTGAATACTTGAATGTTGCACTCCTTTGGCTCCATTGACTAAAGGAGAGCTCTCTTAATTTGAAAGTGAATGTGGATTGTCCCACTGTGGGGGACACATGTTAAACTGGCTTGATTGAAGTTGTTTGGGCATTTCTCTGTATGTCATTTCTGTTGTTTGTAGCAGGACTTTCAGAGGTAATTAATTTCCCAGTTATCAAGATTTCATAAATCCTGGGGCTATAATCTCATCAGTATGCACAGTTTACTGATTACAACTTTGTTCCTGTAGCTTTAACCCTCTGGAGGCCCTTGGAGGACTGGAATGTATTACCAAATCAAAGGTACAGTTCATCATACTGTTCCCTGGTCTCATCGATTAAAATCATGGCTCTGCTGCAGAGCTTGGATGTTGTCTTAAAAAGCGAAGTTTCTGATTTCACACTAGTCAAAGGGATGTGTCTAGTCCATCCCCACTCCTAATTCTGAAGGGGAAAAAAACCAGACCCTGAGGGATCTGGTCCTCCATTTTATCCAAAGCCTTGGAATGTCACTGAGATGGTTGTTTAAATGTAAATAATTGGAGTCACTCAGGTCACACTTTGGAAATGTCTTTTTTTGAGGGAGAGTATGACGAATTCTGTGGTTTGGGTATGAGCTGCCTTTGCCTCTACCTGTTCGTCAATCTGTGGAATATTTCCCAGTGTCTGTCTTTATGGGTGAGAAATTAGGCACAACCAGTTCTGCACCGCCTCCTGCAGAAAACACAGCCCTAGCCTGTGGGCTCCACGAACTCTAGTTAAGCCATCAGCACCCAGCAAGTGTGAGTGGTTCATTCACTCATCCCACAATTATTGCAACATTGTTGCCTTATTAAATGCAAATAATTAAATCAGGATTCCCACATTAGCAACATTCTAACTGTAGGATTAATGTTCTTAGTGAAATTAATCAATATTAAAAAAAAAAATTCCTCCAGTATTTGGGTTAATGGAAAGCCTTTAAAGAAGAGCCTATTCTAAAGCCAGGTCTTGAGAGTGGGAGAAAGTCAAGGAAAACAAAAGGACAAGAAGGCTTAGGAAGGGCCATTATTGTGGCTTCTCTCTTAATATTGTGATGCTTAAACCTTTCAAAAAATAAACCTAAAAATTATAAAAGTAATAAGTGGTTCTTGTAAATAAATCTGAGAATATAAGAGCATATACTGAAAAGTGGACCCATCCACGTCAGAACGTAGTTACTCCCTTTGTGCATCCTTTGAAGTATTTTTTATGCATGAATATGTATAAGTACCTATATGCTTCTTTTTAAAAGTAAAAGAGTTATACTATGTATGTTATTTATGCATAATCAATTTCCTCACAACTTAGTGGCTTAAAGTAACAATAAACATTTGCTAACTGGCGCAGTTTCTGTGGGTCATGAACTGAGGAGCAGTTTAGCCACGTGGTTCTTGCTTGGGATCTCACGAGGTTGCAGTCATCTGAAGGCTTGACTGGGGCTGGAGGATCCACTTCCAGTGTGGCTTCCTCACAGGGCTGGCACGTTGATGCTGGCTGGTGGCAGGAAGCCTTGGTTCCTCTCCATGAGGGCTTCTCCACAGGCCTGCTCAAGTGATCTCATAACACGAAGGTTGACCTCCCCCCAAATGAGTGATCCAGAGAACAAGGAGGACCTGCAATGACCTTTAGAACCTAGCCTCAGAAGTCACACCATCATCTCCACCTTACTCTACTAGTCACACAGACTAACTCCAATTCACTTTGGGAGGGGGCTACACAAGAGCATAAATAGCAGGAGTCGAGGCTCACTGAGGGCCATATTTGAGGCTGGCTACCACCCTGTCCCTGTATATGAACACATCTTGGACATTATTTCCATATCAGCATTTAGAGATTGACCTCATTATTTTATATTTTTTTATTTTAAGGATTTTTAAATTTTTAATTAATTTATTTAATGGCTGAGTTGGGTCTTTGTTGCTGCACGTGGGCTTTCTCTAGTTGCAGCGGGGGCTACTCTTCATTGTGGTGCGCGGGCTTCTCATTGCGGTGGCTTCTCTTGTTGCGGAGCACGGGCTCTAGGTGTGCGGGCTTCAGCAGTTGTGGCTCATGGGTTCTAGAGCGCAGGCTCAGTAGTTGTGGCGCACGGGCTTAATTGCTCCGCGGCATGTGGGATCTTCCCGGACCAGGGGTCAAACCCATGTCCCCTGCGTTGGCAGGCGGATTCTTAACCACTGTGCCACCAGGGAAGCCCCGACCTCATTATTTTAAATGGGTGTATCCATTTTATGGATATGCTATAAGGAATCCTTCAGCTTTTAGGTTGTTTCCAGTTTTTTGCTATACTTGTATTGCTATTCAGGCAATCTTTGGGTGAATATCTTTTTATATTTTTACATACTTGTTCATTCAGTATTCTTCCACCATGTACTATGTGCCAAGTCATGCTCAAGGCAGCGTGGGATATTGTGGAGAACAAAATAGACAAGATCCCTGTTCTCACTGAGTTGACTTTCTGATTGGGCAGAGACCAGAAATAAGAAAAATATCTACTAGTAGTAAATTCTAAGAAGGGGCAAATGCTAAGAATACTAGGGTTTCAGGGAAGGTTTCAAAGAAGGTGAAATTTAAGTTGCAATATAAAGGACAAGAAAGCCAGCCCTGGGAGGATCCCAAGCAAGGGCTTCATGGGAAGGGGTGAGGGGAATAAAAGTATGAGCAAATAGGTTGGAGAGACAGGCAGGTGCTGGGTAACTGAAGGGATTTGTAAGGGAGTAAGGAGCTTGACTTTCATTCTAGGTGGGATGCCATAGGATTGTCTTACTGATAGTCACTGGCTACCACAGGATATGGATTCTAGAAGGGCAAGAGGGAAGCAAGAACAATTAGGGAATTCCAGCAACGCAAGCAAGAGATGATGTCGGCTTGAATTCGGGTGATGATAGAGATAGAAGGGAACTAATTTGGGCTGCGTTTTGAAGGTAAAGTCAACAGATGTGAGGAAAAGAGAAATCTAGGAATCGAAGATCATACTTAGATTTTTTTCTCAGTGGATAATGATGAAATAATTAGGCGTGAGCAAGTTTGGAGTTTGAAAGTCAAGAGTTCTATTTTGGCCAGGACATCTTGAGTTTGAGATGCCTGTCAGACATCCAAGTAGAACCGTTGAGTAGGACATTTGGATATCTGAGTCTGGAATTTTCACTGATCAGGGTGAGAGATCCAGATTTGAGTCTTTGCCATATCACTAGCACTTTTAAAGTAAAGGACTTAGATATTCTAGGCAAGAGGATAGATGAAGAGAAGGGGGCCTGGGACAAAGGCCTTTGACACTTAAAGCTTTTCAAGCAGAAAAGGAGCCAGTAAAAGAGACTGAGAAGGACTGGCCACTGGAACAGAAAGTCAAGAGAATCTGTTCTGGGGGAAGCTGAGGGCATGAAGGAGAGAGGGGTCAATCACAGGAAATATTACTAGAGGTCAAGTGAGATAAGAACAGAGAAGTGACTATTGGATCTTATCACATGGAGAATGTTGGTGTCCTTGACAAGACCATCAATCTGTATGGTGTGGTGGGGAGAGGAAGCCAGAAGGTTCAAGAAAGAATGAGAAGTAAGGAAGTGAATGCAGTGATGACAGATAATCCCGACAATCCCGTACAGCAAGTTTAATTGCAAAAGGGAGCAGAGGAATGTGGGGCAAGAGAGGCACTGAGAGTGATTCTGTTATCTTTTTTTTTTAAAAAAACACTTTTTGGCCAGGCCACGTGGTGTGCAGGATCTTAGTTCCCTGACCAGGGATCGAACCTGCACCCCACTGAAGTGGAAGTGGAGAGATTTAACCACTGGGCCACCAGGGAAGTCCCTCTGTTATCTTTAGAATGTGGCGATGGGAGTGATCCAATAGAGAGCAGAGAGATACTGATGGTGGGAGAGACTTTGAATATACTGTATTTCTAGAAGTAGAATTCCTGGGTCAAATGGTATGTATCATTTTGATCATGATTAATTGCCCTATTGAGATGGCATACCAGTTTACACACTTGTCAACAGTGTGTGAATGTCTTTGCCTCACACTGTTGTAAACACAGAGTTTTCACAGTCTTAAATATTTGCCTATCTAAACTTCACAAATTTTGAGTGTAATGGTCATGCAGAACTATGAGCATCTTGGGAGAAATGAAACTGTGTCTTTCCTCCTTTATTTATTTTGGGCATATTCTTCTCCTGCCAATCTTCACCACTAAAGCAGTGCCACTTGAAAGGTGCTAGCTTTGGGGAAATTTGGTCCCATTTCTCTTTGTATTGTCTCTGAGAGGAAACCGAAAGTATTCTTCTGGGTGGGTTGCAGAAAACTCCTGTTCCATTTGGGACCTCCTTTGTTCTAGAAAGTCCTCTATCATTCTTTCACAGAGAATAGGAGGGCATGGCTGCAGCCCATCCACCTGGTACCTAATAGCTTGGAGTCTGAGCCCTGGGCCCTGGCCAGCTCACCTGCAGATGAGGGATTAATTCTCAGCATCGCCAGGTCTTGGCTGTCATCTGAGTACCTTACTCCAGCTTCAGCATGTAGCCTGGGGTGAATGACTTCAGTGCATAGAAGAGTTTAATTAGAGCTTCTATGTGGCACTGGCTAGACTTAATTACCTAATCCCAAGAGAGTAGTTTAGCCAAGATCTTGTGTTCTGAGCTCTTTCAGAAGCTACCTGGCCACTTGGAGGGGACCGTATCTAGTTCTTTTTTTTTTTTTTTTTTAAACACTATACATGGAAGTGGGAGATGAGTCACATTTATTTTACCACATCTCTGATTTTTAATTTAATTTTTATTTATTTATTTATTTATGGCTGTGTTGGGTCTTCGTTTCTGTGCGAGGGCTTTCTCTAGTTGTGGCAAGCGGGGGCCACTCTTCGTCGCGGTGCGCAGGCCTCTCACTATCGAGGCCTCTCTTGTTGCGGAGCACAGGCTCCAGACGCGCAGGCTCAGTAACTGTGGCTCACGGGCCCAGTTGCTCCGCGGCATGTGGGATCTTCCCAGACCAGGGCTCGAACCCGTGTCCTCTGCATTGGCAGGCGGATTCTCAACCACTGCACCACCAGGGAAGCCCTGTATCTAGTTCTTATTGGTGACAGACAAATTTTCCCTCCAACTAAAGATTTTTGTAGATGGGAGGTTTTGTTTAAAATATAGCTGATTTATCAGAATTTATGGTTTAAAAAGAATTGCAGGGCAAGGAGGGAAATGATAATATTTATTCCAATGATAGTTTTAGTTTCTGTTAATTAAAACTAGAAGCTTTTTTTTTTTTTTTACTTTTTAAAAATTTAATAATTATGGAGAATTTTGTACCCACACAGAAGATGACTGAATTGTATAAGGAAGCTCTAGGTCCGTGTACCCATCACTCAGTCCCAACAACCATCAACCCTTCAATTCTGCCCCATTCAACACCGCCCCCTTTATTCCGAAGCAAGTCTCAGAAATCATATTATTTCACTTGTAAATGTTTCAGTGATTCTAAAAGAAAAGGAGTTTAAAAATCATACCTTAAAAATAAGCAATTCTTTAATATCAAATATTCTGTCAGTGTTCAAATTTCTACTTGTCTCAAATGTCATACTGGGTTTTTTTTTTAGTTAAAAAAAAAAAACCCCAGAATCCAAATAAAGGTCACACACTGCAATTGATTAATGTCTTTTAAGCCTCTTAATTTATCTTTTTTTTTGTTTTCCTTCTTGCAATTTATTTGTTGAAGAAAACAGGTTATTTCTTGGGAGATTTTCCCACAGTCTGAATTTTGCTAACTGCACTCCACTGGCTATTTAAAAAGCCTACCGCAGGAGAGAAAAGACTCTTTTGACCCAAGAACTCTGATTATACATCCGTTCATTTTGCACTTTATGGGAAGCAACTAGGAATACTAAAATCTTTATCACTTTGCTCTTCTATGTAGGGATCTTAATGTGCTCCTAAGGACAGGGAAGAGAGCAGGCCCCAGGCCACCGTCCACATCTGGCTGGCTGTGCCTGGGAATTCCACTCTGACAAGACCCATCATTAACTGACAGTGTGGACATTTCACATGTGCTTTCTGCTCCCACACATTCATTCTGGCCTCCCTAGAATGTCCATCATTCTTTAAATCTACAGTTTGGAGCTTTTAATTTTCTTTCTTCAGGTGGGCTGGAATAGTTATTTTAGAAAGAGAGATGTTTCAGTCTCCAGAGCCTATCCTGGAGTTTTTTCTTTCAAGATACTCTTGTGTGTGTTGGACCCTTTCCGACCTGTGTCTGCCCCTCTCTTTTCTTTTGAGTGGTGATTCTCTAGGCCAAGAGCGATCTTAGGCCCGGGGCTGATGGTCCAGGATGCCCCGTGCTGGCTGGTCTGAGGAGAAGCATGAATGGCTTCTGCGTCTTCTTGAGAGTGGTATTCAACTGGCATCTGGGAAGGCATGAGCAAAATTAAATAAAATCTCCTGAGCAGATCTAGGGAGGCCAAGCCACACCTTGAAGGTTCTTCTGGATCTTTCAGCTTGGACAGGAATATGACACCTGAGTGTCTCGAGATGAGGTGGGAGTGAAGCAGGAGGCCAGGATGGTCACAGGAGCCAGAAGGAAACTAACTGTGCAGGGCAAGGGGCCCATCAGAAGCCCAGGGCTCTGAGCCACTATCAGCCCCTCCCTCGTTTTTCTCTCTCTCTTTTTCTTTCTCCTTGTGGCCAAGGTAACCAGGACACCTTTTACACAGGAAGCCCCATGGTAACCACCCTCTGACCTTTTTTTTGTCCTCCCCAACCCCTGCTTTATGGCCCAGAGCTCTCCTTCCTCAAACTTCAACCTCTAGAGTTAGAAACCAGAATCTTACACTTTTTTCTTTCTTTCTTTCTTTTTTTTTTTTTTAACCTTAAAGCTGCCTTCTGGGGAGATGAGGTAAGGAGAATGTTCTTATCTTGATTTCAGGGGGTGGAGATGACAAGTTTCCTCCAGAGAGCTAATTCTGGAGCCCTGGGTGGGAATCACCCAGGTCTCAGGAAATCTTTGTGGCTGTGGAGTCCAGGCTCAGGATGTGGCAGGTATGTTGTTTGTTATCAGGAGAGAAAACAGGCAGAGCTGTTAATTTATGACTTAGAGCCCATAAATCTCTGAGTAAACAGAATGCGAAGGTTCTGAGTCTCCCACGAAACTGCTTGAGATAGACCCCCCCCCCACCAGCGCCCCCCAGTGGTGAAGAGCAAGTACTCTGGAGCCAGATGAACTGGGTTCAAGTCCTCACTTCACCAACAGTGACTGAGAAAATTACTGATTTCTCAGTGCTTCAGCTTAATGGGCTGTAAGACAGGGCTAGTGATTCTTCATACGATTTCTGAGGATGAAATGAATGAATTCATTTAAACTGTCTAGAATGGTACTTGGCCAGAGTATGTGCTGACTAATATTAGCTACTATTATTTTCCTTTAATCCAGTTCCTGTGCAGGGACAGGGGAAAGCATGAGGTGATATGGGAACACTAGGAGGGCGTGAACATTCGAGGGAGCTGAGGGGTGTCAGGGAGGCTTCCTTGGAGGACTAGTGCCTGAGCTGGGTAACTGAGCATCCCAGGAGCAGCGTGTTATGTGTGGGGCAGATGGGGCAGGTGAGATGGGTAGGAGCTCCTCACAGAGCTTAGGCTTAACCTGGAAAGTGTGGGGACCCCCCATGAGGTTAAGGTAGGGAGAAGGTCAGGTGTGCCTCCCAGCAGCTGGTGGAGGCTGAGTTTGAAGAAAGGCAAAGTGGGTACAGGAGGTGAGTCTGGTCTCCTACAGTAATTCAGGCCAGAAATGGCAAGGGCCTGAATCTCCGTGCTAGGGTTGGAGAGGAGGGGATGGGGGACTCAGGAGGTAAAGCCTAACAGTGATTGAATGAGAGGAGGAGGGACCAGAAACAGCATGACACTCAGGTTTCTGGCTTATGCTATCAGGTGAATGGGGGTGTTGCTGCTGACTGAGACAGCAAACAAAGGAGGGGCTGTCTGGATCCTCCAGAGGAGGAATGAGGGGGTAAGGGAGTGAAAATGTTCAATTCAATCTGGTGTGACTAAGGCATTTGAGATGCCTATGTGCTGTCTAAGGGGAGATGTCCTGTAGTCAGTTTATTTATACTCTGCTGTGTCCCAGGTAGAATTTAAAGTGATATATAAGGATACATAAAGTAGAGGCAAATATTATAAATTAAGTAGAAGTGAAAGAAGAGAAACAAGAGTAGAATGTAAAACTGAGGAAGGAGGGAGGTTGATACAAAATACACAGCAGAAAGCAGAAGTCACAAGCTGACTGGATTCAGCTGACCTCTACTGTTTGTGTTGGCCTGCAGTCTAATGTTTCTCTGTTTATTTTTGGTTGGGCTTTTTGATTTTTGCTTTTTTGGAGTGTAGTCTTAAAATCCAGGAGTTCCCAAAAATTAGGATTTCTGGATTTGTCTAAAAATATTGGAAGTTCTGGGAGCTCTGAGCCGTATTCTAATGTGGCAACAATTATCTGCATCTAAGGAGCAGTCACAGTTTTTTTTTTTTTATTAGTTTTCTTTTTTTTTTGTCTTTTTGTTTTTTATACAGCAGGTTCTTATTAGTCATCCATTTTATACACATCAGTGTATACATGTCAATCCCAGTCTCCCAATTCAGCACACCACCATCCCCACCCCCACCCCCCCGCGGTTTTCCCCCCTTGGTGTTCATACGTTTGTTCTCTACATCTGTGTCTCAACTTCTGCCCCGCAAACCGGCTCATCTGTACCATTTTTCTAGGTTCCACATACATGGGTTAGTATACGATATTTGTTTTTCTCTCTCTGACTTACTTCACTCTGTATGACAGTCTCTAGATCCATCCACGTCTCAACAAATGACTCAATTTTGTTCCTTTTTATGGCTGAGTAATATTCCATTGTATATATGTACCACAACTTCTTTATCCATTCGTCTGTCGATGGGCATTTAGGTTGCTTCCATGACCTGGCTATTGTAAATAGTGCTGCAATGAACATTGGGGTGCATGTGTCTTTTTGAATTACAGTTTTCTCTGGGTATATGCCCAGTAGTGGGATTGCTGGATCATATGGTAATTCTATTTTTAGCTTTTTAAGGAACCTCCATACTGTTCTCCATAGTGGCTGTATCAATTTACATTCCTACCAACAGTGCAAGAAGGTTCCATTTTCTCCACACCCTCTCCAGCATTTATTGTTTGTAGATTTTTTGATAATAGCCATTCTGACTGGTGTGAGGTGATACCTCATTGTAGTTTTGATTTGCATTTCTCTAATGATTAATGATGTTGAGCATTCTTTCATGTGTTTGTTGGCAATCTGTATATCTTCTTTGGAGAAGTGTCTATTTAGGTCTTCTGCCCATTTTTGGATTGGGTTGTTTGTTTCTTTAATATTGAGCTGCATGAGCTGTTTATATATTTTGGAGATTAATCCTTTGTCCGTTGATTCATTTGCAAATATTTTCTCCCATTCTGAGGGTTGTCTTTTCATGTTGTTTATGGTTTCCTTTGCTGTGCAAAAGCTTTTAAGTTTCATTAGGTCCCATTTGTTTATTTTTGTTTTTATTTCCATTTCTCTAGGAGGTGGGTCAAAAAGGTTCTTGCTGTGATTTATGTCATAGAGTGTTCTGCCTATGTTTTCCGCTAAGAGTTTTATAGTGTCTGGCCTTACATTTAGGTCCTTAATCCATTTTGAGTATATTTTTGTGTATGGTGTTAGGGAGTGTTCTAGTTTCATTCTTTTACATGTAGCTGTCCAGTTTTCCCAGCACCACTTATTGAAGAGGCTGTCTTTTCTCCACTGTATATTCTTTCCTCCTTTATCAAAAATACGGTGACCATATGTGCGTGGGTTTATCTCTGGGCTTTCTATCCTGTTCCATTGATCTATATTTCTGTTTTTGTGCCAGTACTGCCTTGATTACTGTAGCTTTGTAGTATAGTCTGAAGTCAGGGAACCTGATTCCTCCAGCTCAGTTTTTCTTTCTCACGATTGCTTTGGCTATTCAGGGTCTTTTGTGTTTCCATACAAATTGTGAAATTTTTTGTTCTAGTTCTGTGAAAAATGCCATTGGTAGTTTGATAGGGATTGCATTGAATCTGTAGACTGCTTTGGGTAGTATAGTCATTTTCACAATGTTGATTCTTCCAATCCAAGAACATGGTATATCTCTCCATCTGTTTGTATCATCTTTAATTTCTTTCATCAGTGTCTTATAGTTTTTTGCATACAGGTCTTTTGTCTCCTTAGGTCGGTTTATTCCTAGATATTTTATTCTTTTTGTTGCAATGGTAAATGGGATTGTTTCCTTAATTTCACTTTCAGATTTTTATCATTAGTATATAGGGATGCAAGAGATTTCTGTGCATTAATTTTGTATCCTGCTACTCTACCAAATTCGTTGATTAGCTCTAGTAGTTTTTTGGTAGCATCTTCAGGATTCTCTACGTATAGTATCATGTCATCTGCAAACAATGACAGCTTTGCTTCTTCTTTTCTGATTTGGATTCCTTTTATTTCTTTTTCTTCTCTGATTGCTGTGGCTAAAACTTCCAAAACTATGTTGAATAATAGCAGTGAGAGTGGGCAACTTTGTCTTGAACCTGATCTTAGAGGAAATGGTTTCAGTTTTTCACCATTGAGAACGATGCTTGCTGTGGGTTTGTCATATATGGCCTTTATCATGTTGAGGTAGGTTCCCTCTATACCTACTTTCTGGAGGGTTTTTTATCATAAATTGGTGTTGAATTTTGTTGAAAGCTTTTTCTGTATCTATTGAGATGATCATATGGTTTTTCTCCTTCAATTTGTTAATATGGTGTATCATATTGATTGATTTGTGTATATTGAAGAATCCTTGCATTCCTGGGATAAACCCCACTTGATCATGGTGTATGATCCTTTTAATGTGCTGTTGGATTCTGTTTGCTAGTATTTTGTTGAGGATTTTTGCATCTATGTTCATCAGTGATATTGGCCTGTAGTTTTCTTCCTTTGTGACATCTTTGTCTGGTTTTGGTAATAGGGTGATGGTGTGGATGGCCCACTTCTAAGGGGACTCATCACATGTCTGACAGGTTGGTCCTGGCTCTTGGTCAGTTCTTTGCCACATGGGTCTCTCCATAGGGCTTCTTGAGTATCCTCACAACATGGCAGCTGACTTCCCCCAGAGCCCATGATCCAAGAGCAAGTAAAGTGGAAGCCATGGTGTCTTTTATGCCCTAGCCTTGTCAGTCACACACAATATCCTACTGGTAACACAGGTCTGCTCCATTCAGTGTGGGGAGAGTCTACACAAAGGTGTGAGTACCAGGAGACAAGGATCCTTGAAGGCTGGCTACCACTGAAACTTTGCAGAGAATGGGTATGGTTTTAGCTGACAAGGGAAGTATAATTGTTGGACTTGTTAATAGCTAGTCCTGACAATAAACATGAGCTAAGGTTCAGGCCTGTGGCATGGATGCATGCCACTTGCCCAAACACATTCTACCTGCTTGCTTTCAGTCTAGTCACCATGACTGCCTAAGGTTCAGACTGCCTTGTTTGGCGCAAGAATAAATTTGGGCAACTAACAAGCATTCATGTTTTCCTTCCTTGCCATCAGTATAAACAACTCAGTTTCACTTTCTATTTTCAGGGAAAGAATTTCCTTAGCTATCTTCTGTAATTTATGTCAGTGTTTAACAACCTTCATGTTAGGGTTTTTTTTTTTTTTAATATTCTTTTAATATCGTTTAAGTTACTCTTCTTCAGTTGATTGCATCAGTGACAAAAAGCAAGTGGCAGCTTCTTCTCTAACAAAATTCCTCAATATACTCAATGCCATTAAGTTACTTATTTTCCTCTGGTGAGATAATTCCAGTTTGGTTAAACATTTTCTCATGCTGACAGGGATGGGGATTGTGTGTGTGTGTGTGGGTGTGGGTGTTGGTGTGGGCGTGCACTTTTTATTAAGGAAAATTTCAAGTGTATAGAAAATAGGAAAGTAGAATACTCTAAAGAACTTCCATGTACCCAGCACTCACCTTCAACAGTTCCCTGACTCATGGCCAATCTGGTTTAATGTCTTTTCTACCCACTTTTCACCATATCACCCACCTCCCACCCACTGGATTCTTTTGAGCAAATAGCAGAAATCTTCTCGTTTCAGCCAGGAAAATAGATGTTTGACTTGTGGAAAGGAAATGAACATTCAAACTCTTGTCTTTAGAATTCCTCTTCTTTTTGATGCTCAGCTTTAGTCTGTGGGTAAAAGGCAAGATAAATGCCTTTAATTCAGCGGAGAACTCAGGGGTGTAAGGACATCATTTAAGGGAGAGAGAAGGGAAATTCTCCTTTCTGTAATTGTTGGGGCAGAGACATCTGACTTTCCTGGTGGGAATGTGTGACCAAGTATCTAAACCTGTTTTTCTGGATAGCGAGGGTGAGGAGAGGAAGCGTGGCTCTCCTTGAAATGACCCCAGGGACCTCTGCTCTCACCTTATTGTCACCTTGTTTCCTGAAAGATGGGAATCCCACACCAGCCCGCTCACACTCACTGTTGAACCTTAAACTAATTTTCGAATAAAAATTGTTTTAAAAGGAAAAGGAGCTTCAGAGCCATTTAGCCCAAGGTTGTCATATCCCTCCACTGCAGAAGGAGGCCCAGTTAGGTCATGTACCTCAGGTTTGGTTTAGTATTTAATAATCTGTAATGTATTTTTCAGTAATATTTTGAGTATTTGTCTTGAATTATATAATCTCTTACAGACTCTATCCAGCACTGGGTAAATACTTGCTACCTAATTGTGTGTGTGAAAAGGGCTTTATAAGCTGGAAAGTGCCTTAGGAAAGTCTGTGACTATTATAGCCAAGTCAGTATTTGAGTGGTTCGAATGCTTTGTCAACTCTGTGATTTTTAAAACACTTCATTTTTTTGTTATGAAAGTAAAGTATGGCTATTACTGAAGATTTAAAATTACCAAAACCAAGAATAACACAAGCAGAAAGAAAAAAAAACCTTAAAAAAAACCTGTTAACATTTTTGCATATTTCCTTTATCTTTTCTTATGCATGTATAAAAACATAACACGATAATTTTGAATCTAGAATTTTATATGCTAATTTTACAATTCAACACTTTACCTTTAAAGACTTGCCTAGGGACTTCCCTCGTGGTCCAGTGGGTAAGACTCCACGCTCCCAATGCAGGGGGCCTGGGTTTGATCCCTGGTGGGGAAACTAGATCCCGCATGCTGCTGCAACTACGAGTTCTCATGCCACAGCTAGAAAAAGATACCCTGCATGCCGCACCTAACACCTGGAGTAGCCAAAATAAATAAATAAAAAATATTAAAATAAAATGAAATAAAATAAAGACTTGCCTAATATGAAGATAGATTATAATTTTAAACACTGTATAATTACAATTGATGTTTTAATTGAAAAAGCAACTTAACAGCAACATTAAAATTTTTTAAAAATTTATTTTGTTGAAGTATAGTTGATTTACAATGCTGTGTTAGTTTCTGCTGTACAGCAAAGTGATTCAGTTATACACATATATATTTTTTTTCATATTCTTTTCTATTATGGTTTATTACAGAATATTGAATATATTTCCCTGGGCTATATAGGAGGACCTTGTTGTTTATTCATCCTATATATAATAGTTTGCATCTGCTAATCCGAAACTCCCAGTCCATCCCTCCCCCAGACCCCCTCTCCTTTGGCAACCACAAGTCTGTTCTCTATGTCTATGACTCTGTTTCTGTTTCGTAGATAAGTTCATTTGTGTCATATTTTAGATTCTACATATAAGTGATATCATATGGTACTTGTCTTTCTCTTTCTGACTTACTTCACTTAATATGATAATCTCTAGGTCCATCCATGTTGCTGCAAATGGCATTATTTCATTCCTTTTATGGCTGAGTAGTATTCCATTGTGTATATATACCACATCTTTAAAAAAAATTTTTATTTTATATTGGAGCATAGTTGATTAACAATGTTGTGTTAGTTTCAGGTGTACAGCAAAGTGATTCAGTTATACATATACATGTATCTATTCTTTTTCAAATTCTTTTCCCATTTAGGTTATTACAGAATATTGAGCAGCATTCCCTGTGCTATACAGTAGGTCCTTGTTGGTTATCTATTTTAAATATAGCAATGTGTACATGTCAACCCCAAATTCCCAATCTATCCCTCCTCCCCACCCTTCCCCCTGGTAACCATAAGTTCATTCTCTAAGTCTGTGAGTCTGTTTCTGTTTTGTAAATAAGCTCATTTGTATCATTTTTTTTTTTTAGATTCCACATATAAGCGATATCATATGATATGTCTTTCTTTGTCTGACTTACTTCACTTAGTATGATAATCACCGGCTCCATCCATGTTGCTGCAAATGGCATTATTTCATTCTTTTTAATGGCTGAGTAATATTCCATTTTATATATGTACCTTATCTTCTTTATCCATTCATCTGTTGATGGACATTTAGGTTGTTTCCATGTCTTGGCTATTGTAAATAGTGCTGCTATGAACATAGGGGTGCATGTATCTCTTTGAATTGTAGTTTTGTCCATATGTATGCCCAGGAGTGGGATTGCTGTGTCATATGGCAACTTTATTTTTAGTTTTTGAGGAACCTCCATATTGTTCTCCATAGTGGCTGCACCAATTTACATTTGCACCAACGGTGTAGAAGGGTTCCCTTTTCTCCACATCCTCTCCAGCATTTATTGTTTGTGGACTTTTTAATGAATGGCCATTCTGACGGGTGTGAAGTGGTACCTCACTGCAGTTTTGATTTGCATTTCTCTAATAATTAGCGATGTTGAGCATATTTCATGTGCCTATAGGCCATCTGGAGAAATGTCTGTTTAGGTCTTCTGCCCATTTTTTGATTGGGTTGTTTGTGTTTTTTTGTTATTGAGTTGTATGAGCTGCTTGTATACAGTAAGACCCCTACACACAAACGAGTTCTGTTTTGAGAGCACATTCGTAAGTTCAATTTGTTCGTTAAGTCCAACAAAGTTAGCCTAGGTACCCAACTAACACAATCAGCTATATAATACTGTACGATAATAAGTTTATAATACTTTTCACACAAATAGCACATAAAAAACAAACACAAAAAATAAAGAAAACATTTCTAATCTTACAGTACGGTACCTTGAAAAGTACAGTAGTACAGTATAACAGCTGGCATACAGGGGCTGGCATCAAGTGAACAGGCAAGATGAGTTACTGACTGGAGGAGGGAGAGGAGGTGGGAGATGGTAGAGCCAAAGAATGGTCAGCAATAGAAGGAGGGCAAGCTGCAATTTCACTCACGCCTGATGTTGATGGCACAGGTTCTGGTTCCTTGCTGGATTCAATTCTATCTACCCTCTTGAAAAAAAAGATCCAGTGATGTCTGGGTAGTAGCTCTTTTTTTCTCATCATAGATGACATGATAGCACTGGATTGCATTCTGAATGGCTGCTGCAGTCTTCATATATATTCTACATTCGGGTTCTGTGCCTCAGAAACTAATAGTTCCTCCTCAAGTAAAGAAAATCCCTTGCCATTTCCTGCATCGTGAATCTCTTCAGTTCTTCAGTTACTTTTTCTTCCTCTTGTCACTCTACTCTCTCAATTATTTTCACTTTTGTTTCCATCATTATCACTTGGTGCTTCTTAGCAGTACCAGCTACATCACTGCTGCTTTTACGCTTGCTCCAGACATCCAGGGCTTGAAATAAAGATACTGTACTACTGTACTCTATACAGTACTATACAGTAAAGTACATAAAAGCACAACCACTTGTAGAGGATGCATGCACGTGCCTATGTACGCCAGACACGTGAACTAACTTACGTGATTGGACATGCGAACGCATGTTTACATCTTTGAAAGTTCGCAACTTGAAGGTTTGTATGTAGGGGACTTACTGTATTTTGCAAATAAAGCCCTTGTCGGTCACATCATTTGCAAACATTTTCTCCCAGTCCGTAGGTTGTCTTCTCATTTTGTTTATGGCTTCCTTTGCTGTGCAATAGCTTATAGGTTTGATTAGGTCCCATTTGTTTGTTTTTGCTCTTATTTCTGTTGCCTTGGGAGACTGACCTAGGAAAACATTGGTATGATTTATGTCAGAGAATATTTTGCCTATGATCTCTTCTAGGAGTTTTATGGTGTCATGTCTTATATTTTAAGCCATTTTGAGTTTATTTTGTGTATGAAGTGAGGGTGTGTTCTAACTTCATTGATTTACATGCAGCTGTCCAGCTTTCCCAACACCACTTGCTGAGACTGTTTTTCTCCATTGTATATTCTTGCCTCTTTTGTCAAAGATTAATTGACCATAGGTGTGTGGGTTTATTTCTGGGCTCTCTGTTCTGTTCCATTGATCCATAAGTCTGTTTTTCTCCATTGTATATTCTTGCCTCTCTTGTCAAAGATTAATTGACCATAGGTGTGAGGGTTTATTTCTGGGCTCTCTGTTCTGTTCCGTTGAGCCATATGTCTGTTTTTGTGCCAATACCATGCTGTTTTGATTACTGTAGCTTTGTAGTATTGTCTGAAGTCTGGGAGGGTTATGCTTCCTGCTTTGTTCTTTTCCTCAGGCTTGCTTTGGCAATTCTGGGTCTTTTATGGTTCCATATAAATCATTTTAGGATTATTTGTTCTAGTTCTATGAAAAATGCCATGGTAATTTGACAGGGATTGCATTGAATCTGTAGGTTGCTTTGGGTAGTATGGCCGTTTTAACAATAATCTTCCAACCCAAGAGCATGGGATATCTTTCCATTTCTTTGAATCATCTTCAATTTCCTATATTAATGTTTTATAATTCTCAGCATGTGTCTTTCACCTCCTTGTTCATGTTTATTCCTAAGTATTTTATTTAATTATTTTTGGATGTGATTTTTAAAGGGATTGTTTTTTTACTTTTCCTTTGTGATATTTCATTGTTAGTGTAAAGAAATGCAACCGATTTCTGTATATACTCTTATATCCTGCTACCCTGCTTAATTCATTTATCAGTTCTAGTAGTTTTTGTGTGGAGTCTTTAGGGTTTTATATATATAGTATCATGTCACCTGTATATAATGACAATTTTACCTCTTCCCTTCCAATTCAGATACGTTTTATTTCTTTTTCTTGTCTGATTGTTGTGGCTAGGACTTCCAATACTATGCTGAATAGAAGTGGCGAGAGTGGGCATCCTTGTCTTGTTCCAGATTTTAGGGGGAAGGCTTTCAGCTTTTCACCATTGAGTATTATGTTGGCTATGGGTTTGTCATAAATAGTTTTTATTATGTTGAGGTATGGTCCCTTTATACCCACTTTGGTAACAGCTTTTATCATGAATGGATGTTGAATTTTATCAAATGCTTTTCCTGCATCTATTGAGAAAGAATTTTTAAATCATCCATAATTCTATTAAATAACTATTAAAACTATTTTCATTTTCCTTCTTTCTATATGTACACAAATTTTCCATTGTAGCATACATATGATTTTTATTTTACTATTTTCACTTGTTTTGCTAAAAAAATTTTTTTGCATCCCTGTAGTCTTTTTTTCTTTTGCATTTCTGTAGTCTTTATAATTCTACTTTTAAATGGCTGCATGGTTTAATTTTTTTGTCAGACAAACATGGATTTGAATCTCAGTTTGCTATAATCTAGTTATGTGATTCTGGGAAAGTTTTTTCTTTCTTTTTTGAAGTGCTTTATTGAGTTATAATTGACATACAATAAACTGCATGTATTTGAAATGCAAACTTTAAGTTCTGACATGTATACACCTGTAAAACCATCATCACAATCAAGATAATGAACATATTCATCATGCCCAAAAGATTCTTCCTGCCCTTTTGTAATCTCTCCCTCTTACCCCATATAATTATTTTCGACTCGCCCATGTCATTGTTATGAAAGTGACAGAACATTTGAACCAGGTTACTTAAAAAGACAAAACTGGAAATGTTGGAAGGAGACAGCTTAACCTCCTGTATGACTCTGGCCTGGCCTCAGAGGCAGACCCTCCTAGGAATCTGTGGCAGGCTCAAGCACCTTTAGGGTGTCAGTCGTATCCCAGGTAATATTGATGGCTTATTTTTCACATATTTCCTTTTTTTCAGGCTCCATGGCCAAAGCCCCACTTTCCAGCAGCTCTGCTCTTTTTGCCTCCCACTTGTGGATTTTCAATAGCTCTTTTTTCTCTACAATAGTCCTTACTTTTAAACTCTCCCATATCTGATATTTCCATTTCTCTCATTCTTTGCATGCTATCCTGGATGTGAAGTTATAGCTTTTAGTCCTAAGGGTTATGACACACACTGGAAATTGAAAAGTAAAACTGTAATTAATGACTCATAGAGCAAGTAAGGTGCTGCTGGAGGACCCCTCTGGGCTATGAACAGGTATGTCTGCCCTGCCCGCCCTGGGATTTCCTGTCACCTGTAAATTTGTGTCACTGGCCTGACAGGGTCCTGTTGAGACTTTTGACATTATCTTTGTTTCTGAAAGTCTCCTGCAGGGCAGAGACTGGGGCTGGCTTACAACACAGACAAGTTCCTGAAGAAGGGCCATGCTCGATTTACTGTATCAAGCACACTCTGGGAATTAGAGGGCTTCCAGATGCAGTCCTGCAGCCTGACACCAAGGGGCAGCATATACCAAAGGAAACATCTAGCTCTGCTAAAGCCAAGCAGAAACAAAGCAGAAACCACCTTGCTTTTAAACCCCAAGAGCAAAGCACACAGAGGCCATATTCTCATCTCTCGAATCAGGTTACAGCATTACAGTTTTAAACATCTATTAAGAGTTTTACCTGCCAATTGAATTTTCCAAGAAGTTAATTTGTTGTTGAACATGATTTAAATATAATACTGCTGAGACCCACATACTCTGTAAGACTTACCCATTTTAGTGCATTTATAACTTCAGCAGCTTAACCTGAAAATAGTTCCAAATTCACACTCTTTCTATTCTTTTAAATGACTGTTGTCTGTCTGTCTCCTTTTCTTTCATGAAGCAAATTTTGTATGTGGAATAAAGGCAATCAAATAATTCTTTGGACCGTTAAACCAGACAAGGCTCAACTCTTTGGAGAGCTTAGTTTCCCTCTCTGAGGCATTCGTTCATTAATCCATCCATCAGCAAAGATTTCTGAGCATTTCCGTCATATGCTTGACCCTGTGCTAAATGCTGTGGAGTGCAAGGATGAACCAGATATCAATTCTGCCATCAGGGGACCCATTCAAAGTCTAGAGAGTGGGGAGTATGTGGGCAGACCAAAAAAAAAAAAAAGTGACTACAAGAATGTGTGATAAGTGCAATGATAAAAAAGAAAAAGAGATGCTCTGGGGGACAAGTGAGAACAGAGGTGGGCACCTATCAGGGTGAAGGTTGGGGAGTGGGGAAGCTTGCAGGAAAACTTCCAAGAGGAGGTATTTGAACTGAGTCTTAAGGAATAGACAGAATTAGCATTCCAGGCAGTGGCCCAGAATAGCCAAGGCAGGGAAGAACGAGAGAGCACAACATTTTGGTCAGTTTGTAGGCAGGTCAGACCTTTGAATGCCCAGGTGTGTGGGTATTGATTTGTGTTTTGGATAAACTACTCTGACAGCAGAATGGAGCTCAGAATGGAGGAGAATAGTGAGTAGAGAGAGCAGTAAGGAAGCCACCACAGTAATAGAGACCCAAAATTACCAAGTCCTGAAGGTGGTGAGGAATGGAGAGAAATGGATAAGTTCAACTGATATTTAAAAATAGTGCCAGATGCCGGGTGATGGGAACAGCTGGATGACAGAGCCGGTCAATACAGCAGGAGGAGCAGGTGTGGGTGTGGAGAGGGCATGGGTTTTGCTTTGGTCCTAACCAAGTTTGAGAAGCTTGTGGGACACTCTGGTAGGAATGGGGTCCAGCAGGTGGTTGGATAATGGTTTTGGAGCTTAGTAGAGAACTCTGGGCCAAAAGATATGGTCTGGGGAGTGATTGAAATTATAGGAGTAGCTGAAATCGCCAACGTTTAGGAGTTGAAGAAAGTGCATTCAGAGATGGGGAGACTCAGGAAAGTGTGGTCACAAAGCTATAGGGGTATTCTTGGAGGGAAGACCCAACATAAAAAAGACGTCAGCATTCCCTGTGTTCTCTATACTTAACACAACCCCAATACAGATAGCAGTGAGATTTGCTAGGGCAAGGTTCTTCTCCTGTATTTACACAGGACCTGGCATAACATCAGTGCCTGACAAATATTTCGTGACTATACGTAGGGACCTGCATCCAGTGGAATAATATGCAACTTCAGTGAAGAATGGGGTAGATCTACATGCTGATATAGTAAGATTCATATGAAGTTAAAAAAATGAGGGGCACACATGTTGATGCTGTTATGGATATATATATATATGTAATATATATAATTATATAAATGATAAACATATCTTTTTTTTCTGTAAGGATAATAATAGCTGATACATACAAAGCACTCAGTGTGTTCCTGGCACATATTTTAACTCATTTAATCTTTTCTGTTGGGTAGCTACTACTGTGATCCCGTTGATAACAGATTGGGAAACGAAGACACAGAGTGGAAGTGACTAGCCCAGGGTCACACAGGGGCAGAGGTGAGAGCTGGATCCAGGCCGTCCACACTTTCTACCACCGTGATTCTGCTTCTCACACAGGAAAATGTTAACCTAGAAGGACGAGGGTGGGGAATGGTGGAGAGAGAATTTTACTTTTACTTCATACTCTTGAGTATTTAAAATATTATTTTACCATGCACATTATACTCCTTTAATCATAAAAAAACTAATTTAAGAATAGTTTTGAGAATTGGGCTTTAGGTATAAGCTGAGAACATCCCTGGGGACCTCTCCGGAGGGTCCAGTAGGCTGCCTCGTGGTAAGATGGAGGAGGCGGGCTGGTCGAGGACACATCCCAACAGGCTTGTGGAAAGGAAATACAAAGGAGATACTGGTTTGCTTTCCATATAATTAAAGTTCAGCCCTGAGAGCACAGCCAGCATTTAAAGCACAGCAGCCAGTTTCTGGCTTTGGTTTTTCCAGTGACTTATTCTTTGTTAAGTTTCTCTCATTTAGAAATCCCCTGCTGTGGATTCGTACATGCATGGCTTCTACGGCTTCATTCCATGGATTTCAATTTTTTTAGTTCTTGACTAGGCAATACAGTCCTGTAACTGAAGAAGTTAAAATCAGTTTAAAAGGGGTAAATGAGAAATCTTACTCCCAACCGCTCTGTTTCCACCTTGGCCCTTACAGCTACTACTTTTTTTTTTACTTTCTTTGGTAACCTTTCACTGATTCCTTAGACAAATTCAAGTATATATACGCATATATATTCTTAGCTTTATTTCTTTCCTACACCCCCAGGGTCGCTGCTTTGTTCCTTTTTAAATTGGCACGTGGAGGGCTTCCTCTTTTTTTTTTTTAACAGCTACACAATTCACTGTCCACTGGGGTAGTTTAACGAGTCTGCTCTGAGCATATTCCCTTGACCTTGCTATTGGCTTTGCCGAGGAGTCTCCAAGTTTGAACCAGTGTTTCTTCTCTGTTCCTCTATTTTTAGAGTTCTTCCCAGTCATCAGCTTCCTAGCAACTGACTGCATTTGTACCCACACTCTCCGTAATGAGGGGTACCTGAAGGCTCCTCTTTCCCTCCTTGCCTTCTCCTCCAGGGCACACAGTGGGGGCCAGCCCTTCCCTGATGGCCCATGGGGCAGCAGCTCACACCTCTTCCTTCTCATGATTAAAAACAGACTCAGAGTTACTTCCACTTGAATCTCTTGTCACTGCCAAGTTTCATCTTCTTGGGAACAAACATGCTGGGGTGAAACCCCCGGGTATATATGCTTATAGTTTAATTGTAAACACCTGTTGACAGAGCCCTGCACTGGCTGAACAGGTATGTATTTCCTTCCTCTTTTTGTTTATTTTTAATCTGTGTTTATCATGACTCTGTATTTGTTGTCTGATTACTAACTTCCAAACACTTTGAATCCGCTCCATCGTTGGGGAGTGGGGATTAGGGAGGAGAAAAGCTCACCCACAATGATCTCTGCCCTAGATGGGCAGAATGCTTGGTTAATTGCCGATGATCATGGTTTAACAACCGTCACCTGGGGCGTGGGCTGACCCAGGGACGGCATCCGTTTTAATGAAGGCGTTGATGTTTCCCCACCCACTTATCCTTCACAAATGTTCTTTCCCTGGCTTTGGTGGCCTGCCCTCGTCCATTCTGCTGCCAACACGCCCACCCAGCTGGAGGTTGCCATGGACACCATGAAGATTAGAATCTTCCACGCTACTCCTGCAAGGAAGGGGACAGGTTCAAGATCAACAAGGGGGAGCTGAAAATGCTCCTGCAGCAAGACCTCACAGAATCCCTCTCGGTGAGTCTGGCTTTTCTCCCCACGCAGTCGAGGGTGGATGCGTTGCACGTTCAGAGATAGCCTCCATGTACACCAACTCCTGTGTCCTGCCACACACTGTATAATTCCTATCGAGATCCTAAATACAGGGAAGCAAACACTAGAGACCTTTGTTTTCTGTGTCTGTAGGCATGTGCGCTTTTCTGTAGTGCCTAGGGTTAGGGTTTCCAGTGTTGGAAATTATATTTGAGGCTTTTATCAATTATTCAATGTCGTAGTACAGCAAAGGTATAGCTAGTTATACTAGGAGTTATAACTAGTGACGCAAGTTATACCCGGAGCTCTGTCCTGCTGTCTATAAATGAATAAATATTATGTTTGGGGCCAGAAATGAAGCCTGGGATACTTTATGATGTGATGGCAAATTTTCTAGTGAATAACAAATACCAGGTGAGTTTGTCAGCCAAGAGCAAGCTGATTGGGATTGACCGAAAGGGTGTGTCCGGCCAGTGACCAGTTGGGTAGCAAATAGATTTACATCTCAAAACAGCCAGGAGTTCAATAAAACCACACGTGAAACCTTACAATGGAGCGTTTAGAACCTGCTCTCAAGAAAATGCTTACTCTTGTGTTTTTGGAGTTGCCTTGAATTGATTTTAGCACGTGTAATAGCCTGGCATGATGTTATTCTGTCCAAAGCCTGTGTTAAGACGATAGTAATTATAATTATGACACTCTTTTATCCCCACCCTCTATGGGAAAAGCTTAAAGTAAAAATTTTTAACATACAATGCCTTTTTAGTAATTTTAAGAGTCCCTGAGAACATTTTTCTTTTGCAAATTCAGTTTGGCTACTGTATTACATAACATTTAGAATAAAAGACTCGGTAGGCCACACTTGGCACATTGATTTATTCAAGTGAAATTTATAATTGTTTTTGATTGAGTTGATTTTGATCAATTCAATTTAAATTTCCAACCATTTAATGGTTGGCAGCTAATGAGAGGACAATGGGGAGTTCTTGGAGGAAGTAAATTATACTTTTGGAAACATTTCTCATCAGCCTCTTATAATAGGAAAGGTAGGTGCTTCACCACCCCACCCTTTCTGAACCCTGATCTCCTCAATGGGCTCCTTGCTTTCCTCTCCACCTATAAAATGGAGTCATCCTTATAAGATCTACCCTTTATTGGGTGCCTCTGTTTTGTTTTGTGACACACAAAACAGGCTGCCAGCTAAAATATTATATGACCCATGCAATATTTGGGACATACTTATACTAAAAAAGTATTCATTGCTCATCTGAAATCCACAGTTAACTGGGCATCCTGAATTTTTATTTGCTAAATCTAACAACGTGGTGCTAAGCACTTATAAAAGCGTGTTGAAGTAACCCCCAAATTTGTGGGAGATATTTTTTTCCTCATTTGATAAATAAGGACATTTAAAAATGTTAAGTGATTTGCTCCAAGTCCCATTGTTGGTAAATGGCAGAGTCACTCACTATCCTTCTTTGGCTTCAAAGCTTCCTTCTTTTCATGTCCCCCTGATTTCCTCCCCAGGTCCTGGCCCTCAGCCTGTCCAGTAAATGCATTTTCATCAGCAGTGGCTCACTTTGATGTGCTGCTGTTTGCTCCTCTTGGTGTTTAGGTCTGAGGATTATATGACCGGGGGGGCGGGGGGGGGGGGAGGCGGCAGAAGCCCAGACTCATTTAGAATGTGTGCCTGGTTCAAACCTCCCTGCAAATAGGCTCTCAGAAATTGCTTTAGATGCTAAAAATGGAAATGCAAACTGTAATGTAAATAAAAGGAAAATACGATTTCAGTTGTCATTATGAACCTCAGAGCCTGGGAGTTAGAAATTTTCTTTTTCCTTTTAGTGTCAAAAGGATCTCGAGTTGGTTGATAAGATAATGCAGGACCTGGATGCCAATAAGGACAATGAAGTGGATTTTAATGAATTTGTGGTCACGGTGGCAGCTCTGACAGTTACTTGTAATGATTACTTTGTAGAACAATTGAAGAAGAAAGGAAAGACAAGTAGTAAGCTAATCTAAAGGCAGAAATATATCCACAGTTATTTACCGACTGTTCATCTATACCCTCCAGATCCATAGTCATAGTAATGCCATTTATAGCTATAATATACATATAATTAGTTGCTGGTATTAGTAAATGATGCATACCTTAATATATTGACTTTAAATAAATATTCCAAATCTTATATGTCCTTCTTGAAATTTTCCTATATTTTTTTTTAATTGAAGAGTAGTTGGTTTACAATGTTGTGTTAGCTTGAGGTGTACATCAAAGTGATTCAGTATCTATTCTTTTTCAGATATTTTTCCATTATAATTTATTACATGATATTGAATACATTGGGTTGGCCAAAAAGTTTGTTCAGGTTTTTCCGTATCATCCTACAGAAAAACCTGAACGAACTTTTTGGCCAACCCAATAGTTCCCTGTGCTATACAGTAGCTCCTTGTTGTTTATTTTACATATAGTAGTGTGTATCTATTCATCTCAAGTAATGATGTTATATACTTTTTTTGTCTGTCAAAGAGAGAGCATCACAAAAATTTAGCTCTTTCAAATGAGACTAGAACTCAGCAAATTTCTCAGACAGACGTTCATCATCCTTAAATTGTACTTTGAAATTATCCTATTAAAGAAATGAAGTGGCTCTTGCACCCTCCTGTGATTCTGCTTCAAGAAGAAGCTGTGAGGGTCTGTAAGCAGAAAGGCTGATAAGTGGAAGGAAGTGCTGGCTTTTGCAGTGAGTTAGCTCAGGGAAGGAGTGAGTCCAGGACTAGGTGCTCAAGCCAAGAGAGTGCGACCAGCAACCCTTGGGGGCTGGTGTAGAAATACCTCCTTGTCCCTGCGGTCAGGTGATTCTGAGGCAAGTGTCTTAACCCCATTTCCCAGGGCTTCCCCTGGGCTGAGCTTCTGTGGCCCCCGGGGGAGGAGGGCTTGGTCTCGCACCTGCTATGGGCTGCCTTCCCTTCCTGGTCTCGCTGTGAAGCCCCACCCATGTGTCCTGCATCTCTCAAACTACTTGTGTCAGGGTCTGCTTGGGGGAAACCCAAACTGTGACAGATCCTTTGCAGCGGTCCCCAACCTTTTTGGCACCAGGGACCGGTTTCGTGGAAGACAGGTTTTCCACAGTCAGACGGGACGCAGGTGGGGGCGGGTGGGGGGATGGTTCAGGCGGAAATGCGAGCTATGGGGGGCAGCAGGTGAAGCTTCCCTCGCTTGCCCGCTGCCCACCTCCTGCTGTGCGGACCAGTTCCTAGCAGGCCACGAACTGGTACCCGTCCGCGGCCCGGGGGTTGGGGACCCCTGCTTTGGAGAATTTAAGAAAGGGAATGGTGTGATTATATTTATAATTTTAAGTGCTTATCCCAGCCACCGTGTGAAGAAAGGGCTAGAGAGAGGGCAAGCGTGGAAGAGGGTGACCTGCTAGGAGGCCGAATGCTGTGGTCTGAGGGAGAGACGATGGTATCTCCGGCTGGGGTCTGAGCAATGCAGGTGAAGAGAAGCAGTTGAATTTTCTGTCTTTTGGAGGTGGGAGTGATAGGACTTGCTGAGGGACTGGTAACGAAGTGTAGGAAAAGAGAGCAGTCCAGGACGATAGAACGGGTACTGCTATTGCCTATCTGAGTCCATTCTACCTTTCTTCCATATATCAGAGCCCTGATTTGTGCAGGGTAACAATGTGCTTAGCTAAAAAGGCATATTTCCCAGCTTCTCTTGTATCTGAGGTAGAGCTTGTAACACAGTTCTGGGCAATGAGAGATAAGCAGAAATCTACTAGGAATTTCTGGGAGTGTTTTGCTCTTTCCATATAGGCTCTGTGCCTTCCACCTTGTTAATTCCTTCCTTTTCTTTCCATTGGCATGTGAATGTGAGGCTGGAGGTGGGGCTGCCGTCTTGCAACCATGAGGAAGGTGAAGAAAAAAGACGGAAGGAGCTGGGACATTGTTGGCTTAGGGGGACCAGTGCACAGCTCTGGTCTGCCTGCCTCTGGTCCTCTTATTATATGAAAATAAACAAACAAAAAAACCCTGCTCTCTGGTTAAGCTGGATTCTGTTAACACGCAGCTGAATGCAATCCCTAACGTTTAGATTTTTGGTCAAGCAAATGATGCAATTTACTAAATGGGAAAGACTGGGGTACGAGGGGCTTTATGTGGGGACATTGAGGGGAATAGCTCTGTTTGAAATCTCTATTGAACATCCAAGTGGAGATATCATATGTGCAGTTGCATATATGATCTAGTCCAGAGCTCAGGGTAAACGGGACTGGAGATACAGATTTGGGAGTCATTAGCATCTAGATGGTATTAAGCCACAGGACTAGAGGAGCTCACTGAGGATGAGAATGTGGATAGAGAAGAAGAAAGGTCCAACAGTTAGCTTTCAGGAGGAAGAGGAGCCAGCAAATGATACACCAAAGGCATAGTCAGGGAGTAGAAGGAAAACCAGGTAAGCGCAGTATTTCAGAAGCCTAGGGGAGAAAGTCTCTGGAGAAGGAAAGAGGGTGAAATCCACTGAGAGGAGGAGTAAGTTGAGAACAGAGACCTGACCTTTAGATTTGCCAAGGTAGAGATCATCAGTAACATCAATGACCCTGACCAAAGTGATTCTGCTTACAGAGGTGCCTATCTCCCTATCTGGCTGATAGTAGGTGCTCAATAAATATTTAATAAACAAATAAAGGAATCTGCCAATTGTTGACTTTCTAGTGCTAAGACCTATCATTTTGTTCTTTAAATAGGACTTTTTTTGTTTGTTTCCCTTAAGCCCATTCTGAGCAGACAGGACAGAGAGAATTTAGAGGTCAGAACATTCTAGAGAAGTGTATACCCTTGGCATTTATTTACTCCTGTCAAAACGTTGGAAGAAAAAATGAGAAGAAAAAATTGAACACTTGTTTCAGAGATGTTTAGGCTCTTTTCTTACAAGCAGGCATATTACTTATGCAAGAGAAGGTCTGACTATTTCTCAGGGACCTTTAAACTTTTCATTTAATTTGGTCCAAAGTTTACATATTCAAAAATGGGCCACTAAATCATGAGAAGTAAATCCAAAAATTTCCTCATGTTCTATTCAAGGAAGGACATTCTCAACAGAGAGAAATAAATGGAAAAGCAATGTTCATTTCATGGTGTTTCTAAAAATTGATGAAAAGTTAGGAAAAGCAATTTATGTGTCAAAGTAGATTTCAAATGAGTAAGAATTACATGACGTACCAAAAGCTCTTTTCTAGTAAAGGAGAGGCTTTCTTTTGTGCGTGTGTGTTAGGTACTTACAATAAGTTTGTAGGAGGCAAAATTGATTGTTTCTTCTGCCAGAAGCATTGGCCTTGCATTTGCTGGAGCTTAAATCAGCTTTAAACAATATTCAAGGGTCATCTCTAAATTAGCACATTCTGATGTTTAACATTTTCTCAATGTGGTTATTGGAAGACAAGGCTTGTGGAAGACAATAGCCTACGTCTGCTTGGGGCCCTGCGCTTGAGATATGCCTGACAATACAAACAGCTAGAAAGCATTAAAGAAAAACAAAAACCTTAAGTTTTAGTTTTAAAAACAGATTTTGTTTTTCCTTAAGAATCATGGGGTTAAGGAAGGCTTTCCAGAGGCAAAGAAATGGGTCAAGGATATTAAAGAGAGAACTTGGACAAAGTCACACAGGTATGAAAGAACAGGACGTGTTGGGGGGAATGCTGTTGTTTGGGGCACCCTAGGGTATGGGGTGTGGGAGAGCAGGAAATGGGGCTGGAGCGGTAGACAGGGCTCAGAATCAGAAAGGGCCTTGGGTGTTAATGTGAGAAATTTGAAATTTATCCTGAATGTTATGAGAAACCATGTAGGATTTTATGTATTTTTTTTTCTTATTACTTAGAGCAGTTTTTATGTTTCTAAATGTCCCCCTAAAATATTTGAATCTCTAAAGCAGTGGTTTTGAACTCTAACTTCACATTACACTCACCCAAGGTATTGCATAAAAATGTAGATGAATATAAGCTCCACCCCCACTAAGATTCTGATTCAATTGGTCTGGGAACAGGACCCAGGAATCAGCATTTTAAAAAGAGCACCAGGTGATTCTAAATGCAAACAGGGTTGAAAATCACTCCTTTTTATGGTGACTTGCTTAATCAAGTAATCAGATCAACTTCTGGCTGAGAAGTGTGTAGGATAGTGGCTGCTCCAACTTTAATGTGTGTGAACCATCTGGTGATCCGATTCTGCATCAGTAGGTCTGGGCTGGGGCCTGAGGTTCTGCATTTCTAAGAAACTCCTAGATGTTGACAGTGCTGATAGAAATGCTCTAGGCTCTAGGATGAAGAGGAAAGGGTCGGAACAAAAGTATGGAGGTGCTGTTTTGGAAGCAGGCACCTGTAGAATAGTTCTTGCTGGGGAATACTCTTTTTGGAAGAGTATAAGACAACACAAGGCATTAGGCACAGAGAGGGCTGGGGGAGAGGTGGAAGCAACCAGGAAGGAACATTCCCTAAGGCCCCAGGGGAGGGGGAGGAACAGTCTGCCACCGGACTGCCTTGTGTTGTTACTGAACACAAGTTCATGTGCCGAAGCACAGTGAGGCCAAACAGAAATGTCAGAATTTGGAGCAGAGAAAAGTTTATTGCAGGGCCAAACAAGGAGAATGGGTGGCTGGTGCTCTAAAAAAACCCGACCTCCTCCATGGTTTGGAGGACAAGCTTTTATAAGCAAAATTTGGAGTGAGGGCTGCAGGGTGTGTGACTTTCTTCTGATTGGTTGGTGGTGAGGTAACAGGGTGGTGCTCCAGGAATCTTGTGCTCAGCCTGAAGTCACCATCCTCTACCTGGGTGGGGGCCTTAGTTCTGCAGAAGAACTCAAAGATATTGTTACGTATATTCCTTGAGGAGGAACCAGGATCCTGCACTGTAGTTTCTTGATTTTTGCTACTTTGTTTTTGCATTCCTTCACTTCCCTGATTAGCCACTGTTTGAATCTGCTCTCCTACACCTCATACTCTAGGGTGCCCCAAACCACTGGCATTCTCCCCAACAGGTCCTGTTGCTTCATAACTTCTTATTCTGCAAATAAGAAATGGGGCAGGGGGGTGGACACAGAAAGGCTTTTGTATCCATGAGGGCCCCACAGGGTCCTGCTCAGATTCAAGGTCAAAGGTCTTGGACAAGTTATTTAACTTCTTTAAGCCTCATTTTTCTGGCATGTCTCAACTCTAGTGGCTCACCTATATCAGAATTGACAAGGAACACATTGATCATTGGGATCCCTAGGCCCCACCCCTGTCCAAATGAACAAGAAAGGAGGAAAGGGGTAGGTGAGCATTTGCATTGATAGCAAGCTCTCTCGATGGATATTATGTACCCTCAACTTGCAGAACTAGAACTCTGGTGGTTAAAATAAGATAGCAAGTGCCTGGAACATAATAAGTGCTCAATAAGTGGTAACCACGCGGGTGAAGACGGTGGTAATGGTGACACGTGAGCGCTTCTGGTCCAGCCTCGTTCTGCAGCTCATGGGTTTTATCCAACCTTCTCTCTCAAGTCGGTGCCTCCGGCTGCCTGCCACCAGAAGAGGCTACTGTTCCCCTTGAGTTGTCCCACTTTCTCAGAGTTTCTTTTCAAGAAACAGAACAGTATGCAGTCATTACACACGTGTTTTCAAAGACCATTGACTAAAATGGAAAGTGCCTAGTATATAATATTAACTTTAAATAACAGTGTGTCTGATATGGTCCCAATTTGGTTTCAAAAAAGTGCTATAGCGTGAGTTTTTAAGATACTGCTTTGTTTCTACTTGCAATTTTTATTTTTCTTTATCCCAATCAAGAGGAGAAAGGCTTCCTTACAAAGGGAAGGCCTGGAAATCAAAAGTTGCCTGAAAACCACTTCCTTTTCTAATTTTTGTTTTCCAGAGCTTGAGCCATTAAGGTAATTATGTGAGAGGTCTCCAAGGAAAATGTCAGGAGAAGGGGAATTATCCCAGAAGAAAGGATTTCCCCTGAGCTCTGGAGGAAAGAAGGCGGTTTCTGGTCCCCAGAGTAGTGCAGGCCTCAGCAATTGAATGGCCTCTCCCCGGAATCCTCTTCTACGATTCCCATCTCCTCATCTTCTTTGATATAGATCACCCACTGGAGGAGCATGATCACGTAAGTGTGCACTCGGGGTTTCTACCATCACCTTTTGCAAGTTTTACATAGGTTTCTCCAACTTTCCTTTGGAATGTAGTGTCTATTATCTTGAGGCTTCAGCCAATATTCTAACATCCGGGTATATGTACCTAGAAAAGAGCCTGGAAGGAAACCTACCGAAATGTTCACCATGGATGGTGGCGTTATAGGCTATTTTGATGTTTTCTTTATACTTTTTTCTAATTTCTGATGTTTTAGCAATGAACAATAATCAGAAGAAAGTGATGTTATTTATTTTTATGAGAGGATTCCCACTACTCTAGCTTTACACGCTTTATTCCTCTCTTATGTGCCTCTTACCAACTAGAATGTCTTTTTGTCTGAGACCACTTCCTCAGCCCCGCTTTCCTTTTACAATGTCCTCTTTTGTATTGTCTTACTTGTCTTTCTAACCCTAGCACCTAGCATAGCACCAACATATCAGAGATTTAAGCACATGATCTTTGACATGAACCTATCTTGAGAGTGCCAAGGATTTTCTTTGTTCACATCATCACCATTATAAAGATTTTCACTGGACAGTTATAGCACTGACCAAATAACAGAGCCCCCTTGTTGACAGAGAGCAAATTATCATGTGCTGGACCCTGGAGTTCCACGGGGATAAGCAAGAAACAATCTTTTTTTTTTTTTTTTTTTTTTATTTTTATTTTTGGCTGTGTTGGGTCTTCGTTTCTGTGCAAGGGCTTTCTCTAGTTGTGGCAAGTGGGGGCCACTCTTCATCGCAGCGCGCGGGCCTCTCACTATTGTGGCCTCTCTTGTTGCGGAGCACAGGCTCCAGATGCGCAGGCTCAGTAGTTGTGGCTCACGGGCTTAGTTGCTCTGCGGCATGTGGGATCTTCCCAGACCATGGCTCGAACCCGTGTCTCCTGCATTAGCAGGCAGATTCTCAACCACTGCGCCACCGCGGAAGCCCAAAACAATCTTTTTAAAGGGGTTATTGACAAGCATCCCTGCTAGCAATTCCCAAGTGACAGAAATTTGGTCATCAAATATCACCTAGTATGAGCAAAGAACAGTTGAAAGTTAAGGCCCAAGAACATTTTAAAACCCCTGAAATCTACCTAAGCAGTTTCAATTTTAGAGGTGCTCTTTCCATACAACATTAACATATATAAGTGTACTGGTATTGGCCACAGATGCATCTGACATTTCATTCATTAGGTTGTATTGAAGATTTTTTTTTTTTCAGGGGAAGATAAATTAAAAACACACAAGAAACATCCCTGGATTTTTCCTTAAAAAAGAAAAAAAAGGCTGTTTTTTCCTCATACCGCCACCCCAACCACCACTACTCCCTCCCAGCTCCTGGATGCCACTGATCAGTTTTTTTGTTTCTAAAGTATTGCATTTTCCAGCAGGTCATATAAATGGAATCATGTAGTATATAGCCTTTGAGTCTGGCTTTTTTCACTTAGTGTAATACGTTTGAGATTCATCCCTGATTTTGTGTGTTTCCAATAGTTAATTCTTTTTATTGCTGAGCAGTATTTCATTGTATGAATCTACCATGATTTGTTTATTCATTCACCAACTGAAGGATATTTGGATTGTTTACAATTTTGAGTGACTGTGAATAAATCTGCCATAAATATTGGTGAACAGGTTTTTCTATGGACATAAATTTTCATTTTGCTTGTACCTAAGCATGGGATTCCTGGGTAGTATGGTATTACAAGATTTAAATTTTTAACCTTTCTAATAGGTATGAAGTGGTATCTCCTGTGGTTTTAATTTGCATTTCCTTAATAACTAATGATGTTGAACATTTTTTATATGTATATTTGCCATCTATATGTCTTCTCTGGTAAAGTATCTGTTCAAGTCTTTGGCCCATTAAAAAAGTTGGGTTGTTTATGTTTTTATTTATTTATTTATTTATTTATTTATTTTAAAGATTTATTTATTATTTATTTTATTTATTTTTGGCTGTGTTGGGTCTTAGTTGCAGCACGTGGGATCTTCGTTGAGGCGTGTGGGATCTTTTATTGTGGCATGAGTGTTTTCTCTTCTCTAGTTGTGGCACACAGGCTCCAGGGTGTGTGGGCTCTGTAGTTGTGGCACGCGGGTTCCAGAGCACATGGGCTGTGTAGTTTGCAGCACACAGGCTCTAGTTTAGGCGCACGAGCTCTGTAGTTGTGGTACACGGGCTTAGTTGCCCCGCAACATGTGGGATCTTAGTTCCCTGACCAGGGATCGAACCCACGTCCCCTGCATTGCAAGGCGGATTCTTTACCACTGGACCACCAGGGAAGTCCCCTATGTTTTTGAGTTTTAAAAGTTCTTTTTTAATTTTAATTAAAAAAATTAAGGTATAATTTACATATAACATTATGTTAGTTTTAAGTGTATAGCATAATGATTTGGTATTTGTATGTATTGCAAAATGATCACCACAATAAGTCTAGTTAACATATATTACCATACATAGTTACACAAAATTTTTTTCTTGTGATGAGAACTTTTAAGGTTTATTGTCTTAGCAATTTTCAAATATACAATACAATACAATATTATTAACTATAGTCACTATGGCTTATTTATTTTATAACTGGAAGTTTTTACCTTTTGACCACCTTCACCCATTTTTATACTTCGGAAATATAAGACCTTTGTCAAATATGTGTTATGCAAATATTTTCTCCCTTTTCATTCTCTTGACATTGTCTTTCACAGAGCAGAAATTTTTAATTTTGAAGAAGTCAGATTTATCATTGTTTTTTTTTTTATTTTTATTTTTGGCTGCATTAGATCTTCGTTGCTGTGCGAGGGCTTTCTCTAGTTGTGGCGAGCGGGGGCTACTCTTTGTTGTGGTGCATGGGCTTCTCATTGCGGTGGCTTCTCTTGTTGTGGAGCACAGGCTCTAGGTGCACAGGCTTCAGTAGTTGTGGCTCGCAGGTTCTAGAGCTCAGGCTCAGTAGTTGTGGCGCACGGGCTTAGTTGCTCCGTGGCATGTTGGATCTTCCCGGACCAGGGCTCGAACCTGTGTCCTCTGCATTGGCAAGCGGATTCTTAACCACTGCACCACCAGGGAAGCCCTATCATTGTTTTTTAATGGATCATGCTTTTGATATTGTATCAAAGAAGAGTTTGCATAAGCCAGTGGTTTTCAAATGGGAGACAACCCACCTATCCCGAATATTTGGCAATGCCTGAAGACGTTTTTGATTGTTATGACTGGGGGTGGGGGTGCTACTGGTGTCTAATGGAACCAAGGATGCTGCTAAACATCCTGCAATGCACAGAACAGCCCCTCACACAAGAATTATCCAATCCAAACTGTAAATAGTGCTAAGGCTGAGAAACCCTGGCTTAACTAAAGGTCAAAAAGATTTTGTTCTTTTACTTCTTTTTTATTTTTAAGAAATTTTTGTAATGTTAGATTCTACATTTAGGTTTATGACTCATTTTGTGTTAAGTTTTGTACATGGTGGAAGATACGGATTGAAGTTCTTTTTTATTTTTTGGCATGGATGTTCAATTATTTCAGTAATATTTGTTGAAAAGACAATCCTTTTCCCATTGAACTGCCTTTGATTACATATGCATGGGTCTATTTCTGGACTTTCTTCTGTTGCTCTATTGTTTATCTTTTCCCTAATACTATATGGTCTTGATAACTTGCTTTATAGTAAGTCTTGAAATGAGATGGTCTGAGTCTTATAATTTTATACTTCTTTTTCAAAATTGTTTTGCTATTCTATTTTATCTCATTCTTTTTGATAGCAGCTTTTAGAGGTGCGCTGAATACATATTTGAGTTGTCAAATGGCCAACCATTAAATTCAATATTTGGCCAAAGATGAGACTAAAGTTAAATGTTACCACCATAGAAAGAGAACTTCCAGTATAAAAGAAAAAATTCAAGCTTTTATTTTAAAATGTAATTATTATTATCACAACTTTATTATTAAAAGTTTTGATAGTCATATTTTACAAATTAGATATTTATTGTAGGGATAATAATTTCTGCACAGTTAGATTTGCTCTTGCAGTGAATAAACTACTGAGAGCAATCACTGAAAAAGCTATACTCAAAAAACTGTAGGTTAATCAAGATGGGAATCTAAAAAATATTCAAGTAACTCACAAAAAATATAGGAAGAAAAAAACCAGAGAAATTAAAAACACAGTGAACAAACAGAAAACAAAAAATAAAACGATAAACTTAAGCCCTAATATCAATAATTACATTAAATGTAAATGGTCTAAATGCGACAACAAAAACATAGAGATTAGCAGAATGGATTAAAAACATAGCCCAACTATACTGTCTACAAGAAACTAATTTCAAATGTAATGTTATAGATAGATTGAAGTAAGAGGACAGAAATGTTATATCAAACAAACATTAATAAAAGAAAGCAAGATTGGCTATGTTAATATCAGATAAAGTAGACTTCAGAGCAAACAAAATTACCAGAGATGGAGAGAGAAATTACATAATGATAAAAAAGTCAATCTATCATGAAGATGTAGCAATCCTAAATATACATGTACTAACAAGAATTACAAAATCTATGAAGTAAACACTCATAGAACTAAAAGGAGAAATAGACAAATTCACAGTTATAGTCGAAGACTTCAACACACCTCTCTCAAAAATCGATAGAAGAAGTAGACAGAAAATTAGCAAAGATATAGAAGAAATCAACACTACCATCAACCAACTGGATCTAATTGACATTTATAGAACACTCTGCTCATAAAGAGTACACAATACATTCTTTTCAAGTGCCAATGGAACATATACGAAGGCAGACCATATCCTGGGCCATTAAAAAAAAATTAAACACATTGAAATCCTGAGAAGGGTTCCCTGAGCACAATGGAAACAAACTAGAAATCCATCGCATAAAGATAACATAAAACTCTCCAAACACTGGGAAACGAATCAACATACTTCTAAATAATCTATGGGTCAAAGAGGAGGTCTTCAGGAAAATTAAAAATATACACTGAACTGAATGAAAATGAAAGTACAATGTATCAAATTTATAGGACACAAATAAAAAGTCCTGAAAGAGAAATTTATAGCACTAAACCCTTACATTAGAAAAGAGAAGCATCAAATCAATTTCTCACAATTTGTATAAATCTGTAATTATCTCAAAATAAAAAGTTTAATTATATATAAAATACACATATATGGGCTTCCCTGGTGGCGCAGTGGTTGAGAATCTGCCTGCTAATGCAGGGGACACGGGTTCGAGCCCTGGTCTGGGAAGATCCCACATGCCGTGGAGCAACTAGGCCCGTGAGCCACAACTACTGAGCCTGCACGTCTGGAGCCTGTGCTCCGCAACAAGAGAGGCCACGATAGTGAGAGGCCCGCGCACCGCGATGAAGAGTGGCTCCCGCTTGCCGCAGCTAGAGGAAGTCCTCACACAGAAACGAAGACCCAACACAGCCAAATAAATAAATAAATAATAATTAAAGGTGCTAATAATTAAAAAAAAAAACACACATATAAATATATATTTACATACATACCTTCTTTATTGCACTTTATTGTGCTTCAAAGATATTGTGTTTTTGACAAATTGAAGGTTTGTGGCAACTGCATGGAGCAAGTCTATCAGCAGGACCATTTTTCCAACAGAATTTGCTCATTTCGTGTCCCTTTGTCACATTTTGGTAATTCTCGCAATATTTCAAACTCTCTCATTATTATTATATTTGTTATGGTGATCTGTGATCAGTGATTTTTTTTTTTTAAATTAATTTATTTATTTGGTTGCACCGGGTCTTATTTATTTATTTATTTTTATATTTATTTTTGGCTGTGTTGGGTCTTCATTTCTGTGCAAGGGCTTTCTCCAGTTGCGGCAAGCGGGGGCCACTCTTCATCGCGGTGCGCGGGCCTCTTCACTATCGCGGCCTCTCTTGTTGCGGAGCACAGGCTCCAGACGCGCAGGCTCAGTAACTGTGGCTCATGGGCCCAGTTGCTCCGCGGCACGTGGGATCCTCCCAGACCAGGGCTCGAACCCGTGTCCCCCTCACTAGCAGGCAGACTCCCAACCACTGCACCACCAGGGAAGCCCGATCAGTGATCTTTGATGTTACTATTGTAATTACTTTGAGGCACCACAAACTATGCCTATATAAGATGGTGAACTTAATAAATGTTGTGTGTGTGCTGATTGCTCCACCAACTGGCCGTTCCCCTGTCCCTCTCCCTCTCCTTGGGCCTCCTTGTTCCCTGAGACACAACAGTATTGAAATTAGACCAATTAATAACCCTACAATGGCCTTAAGTGTTCAAGTAAAACGAAGAGTGATACATCTCTCACTCTAAATCAAAAGCTAGAAACGCTAAGCTTAGTGAGAAAGCCTTGTCGAAAGCTGAGATATGCCAAAAGTTAGGCCTCCTGCACCAAACAGTTAGCCAAGTTGTGAATGCAAAGGATAAATTCTTGATGGAAGTTAAAAATGCTACTCCAGTGAACACACAGATGAAAAGAAAGTGAAACATCCTTATTGCTGATATGGAGAAAGTTTTAGTGGTCTGGATAGAAGATCAAACCAGCCTTAAGGAAACAGTATTTCCTTAAGCCAAAGCCTAATTCAGAGCAAGGCCCTAAATCTCTTTGATTCTATGAAGGCTGAGAGAGGTGAGAAAGCTGCAGAAGAAAAGTTTGAAGCTAGCAGAGGTTGGTTCATGAGGTTTAAGGAAATAAGCTGTCTCTATAACACAGCTCAAGGTGAAGCAGCAAGTGTTGTAGAAGCTGCAGCATGTTATCCAAAAGATCTAGCTAACATCATTAATGAAGGTGGCTATGCTACATAACAGATTTTCAATGTAGACAAAATAACCTTCTACTGAAGAAGATGCCATTAGGACTTTCATAGCTAGAGAGAAGTCAATGCCTGGCTTTAAAGCTTCAAAGGATAGGCTGACTCTCTTGTTTGGGGCTAAGATAGCTCGTGATGTTAAATTGAAGCCAATGCTCATTTACTATTTTGAAAATCCTAGGACCCTTAAGAGTTAGGCTGAATCTATTCTGCCTGTTCTCTAGAAATGGAACTAAGCCTGAATGACTGCACATCTGCTTACAACATGGTTTACTGATATTTTAAGACCATTGTTGAGATCTGCTGCTCAGAAAAAAGATTACTTTCAAAATATTACTGTTAACTGACAATGCACCTGGTCACCCAACAGCTCTGATGAAGATGTACAATGAGATTCATGTTGTTTTCATGCCTGCTAACACAACATCCATTCTGCAGCCAAAGAGTAATTTTGACCTTTAAGTCTTATTATTTAAGAAATACATGTCATAAGGCTATAGCTACCATAGACAGTGATTCCTCTGATGGATCTGGATAAAGTCCATTGAAAACCTTCTGAAAAGGATTCACTATTCTAGATGCCACTATGACCATTCATGATTCATGGGAAGAGGTCAAAATATCAACATTAATAGGAGTTGGAAGAAGTTGATTCAAACCCACATGGATGCCTTTGAGAGGTTCAAGACTTCAGTAGAGGAAGTCACTGCAGATATTGTGGAAATAGCAAGAGAACTAGAATTAGATGTGGAGCCTGAAGATGTGACTGAGTTGCTGCACTCTCATGAGAAATTTTTAAGAGATGAAGAGTTGCTTCTTATGGATGAGCAAAGAAAGTGGTTTCTTGAGATGGAATCTACTCCTGGTGAAGATGCTGTGAAGATTGTTGAAATGACAATAAAGGATTTAGAATAAAACATAAACTTAGTTGATAAAGCAGCTTCAGGGTTTGAGAGGACTGACTCCAGTGTTGAAAGAAGTTCTGCTGCGGGTAAAATGCTATCAAACAGCATCGCATGCTACAGAGAAATCGTTAGTGAAAGGAGGAGTCCATCAAGCTATGTGGCAAACTTCATGGCTGTCTTATTTAAGAAATGGCTACAGCCACCCCAACCTTCAGCAGTCGCCACCCTGATCAGTCATCAGCCACCAACATCAAGGCAAGATCCTCCACCAGCAAAAAGCTTATGATTTGCTGAAGGCTGAGATGATGGTTAGCATTTTTTAGCAATAGGTATTTTTCTGTCCAAGAATTTTATTTTATTTTATTAAATTTTTTTGGCCATGCTTCATGTCATGTGGGATCTCAGTTCCCCGAACAGGGATCGAACTCTGCACTGGAAGTGCAGAGTCTTAACCACTGGACTGCCAGGTAGGTCCCTGAATTTATTTTTAACAGCTGCCTTTTACAGAATTGAATATATTTTTTTATTATTTTTTATTATAGTTGATTTACAATGTTTCAAGTGTACAACAGTATTTTTAAAAATTTATTGAAGTATAGTTGATTTACAATGTTGTATTAATTTCTACTGTACAGCAAAGTGATTCAGTTATACATATATATACATTCTTTTTCATATCCTTTTCCATTGTGGTTTAATCACAGGGTATTGAATATAGTTCCCTGTGCTATACAGTAGGACCTTGTTGTTTATCCATTCTATATATAATAGTTTGCATCTGCTAATCCCAAACTCCCAATCTATCCCTCCCCCACTCCACCCACTCCTTGGCAGCCACAAGTCTGTTCTCTATGTCTGTGAGTCTGTTTCTGTTTCATAGATAAGTTTATTTGTATGATCTGGTCAGGGGCTCTGGAGCTGGGGAGAGAGATGCCAGAGAAAACTAAGCAGAAAGCTTAACACCCGAATTTGAGGAACAGGCTAAATGCCAGAGATGGAGAAAGGACAAAGTAGGTCCTAGGACAAGAGAAAGATGAGAAAGCAGAGAGGGGCTGGATGAGGGGGCTGGAGAGAGAGCAGGCTGACGAAACCAGACTGACATTCTCTTCACATCAAGGCAGTAGAGTAAGCTTTTCAAAATATAAAGGAAAAGATTCCCCCTGAAGAGATGCAAAGCTATCTGGTTTGTGCTTTTCCTTATAAATTTTCATAGTAAATACAAGGATTAGGTTTTCTCTCTCCCATCTTCTGTCTTTAATTTCCTGTTGTTGTTCCTCTGAATGTTTTATTATTGATTTCGTTGTCTGTGAGTTAAGACAGTATCTTTACCACTTAGTGGCTGGGACAACCACCTCATTCAGTCTGTTTGTGATTCTCTTAGGAGTGTATGGCTTTAAGACTTCTGCTGCTTCCTTCTTACACTAATAGTAGTAAGAGCAAGACAATAGGACCCAAAGCAAAGATGCTGACCCACAAGAAATGAAATGTGCAATTACGTGTCCTTTTTTCAGTGGAGTTTGAATCCCTCAGGTCTTTTCTGAAGTTCTGGGTGAGATGTATTCTAAAACCCAAGCTCCTCGTCCTGGCCTACAAAGCACTTGGGATTTGGCATTCTACCTACCTCTCCACCCTCAACTCACACCATGTTCTCCAAAGCTTCAGCCCACTGGCCCCTTTCTGGAGTTCAAGTGTGCAATCAAGGGTGCCAAACTGTGCTCTCCCTCAGCCCCAGGTCCTCATGGAGTTGGCTCCTTCTCACCTTTCTCATCTCTGTTCAGATGTTGCCTCCTCAGGAGGGCCGTTCTGATCTCTTATCTAAAGGACCCCTCCCCCAATCATTCTTGGTTCTTTTTTCTTGTTTTATTTTCATTGAACTTCTAGTATTTGAAATTATCTGGTTTATGGGTTTGATCATTAAGTGTCTGCTATGGATTAAATGTTTGTGTCCTCTCAAAATTCATATGTTGAAGCCCTACTCTCATATCATGTGATGGTGTTTGGAGATGGGGTCTTTGGGAGGTAATTAGGTCATGAGGGTGGAGCCCTCATGAATGGGATTAGTGCCCTTGTAAGAATAAACAGGAGAGAGATGATCTCTCTTTCTCTGTGCTGTCTGAGGACACAGCAAGGTAGATGTCTGTAAACCAGAAAGAAGGCCCTCACCAGAACCCAGCCATGCTGGCACCCTGACCTCAGACTTCCAGCCTCCAGAACTGTGAGAAATAAACATCGGCTGTGTAGGCCCCCAGCCTATGGTACTTGTTATAGCCCAAATTGATTACAAGGGTCTCTCCTTACCGGCTCATGAGCCCCAGGAGAGCAGACCCAAGTAGGCCTTGTTTACTGTCTGGAATGTAGTAAATACTCAAAAATGATTTATTAAATGTACTGTGAATGGTGAAAAGTTCCAAGTCTCGAAAGGTCAGCCTGCCCCATCATTCCCTTTACATTTTGATCCTTCCTGGTAACAAACCAGGCCTCCACAACCTCTCTCAGACACAACCGGGCTGCCTGCAAAATCATTCACCTCAAAGGCTCGGGAAGCTAATGACCATCCCAATGGTGGCTTAGGTTCTTGAAGAAAACTGCTGGAAAACTATGAAAGAAAATCCAAAGAGCATTTTGGAGAAAGAAGACATGAGACAAGGATTTGAGTTTCAACATGTGAAATGACAGGCATAGAAAGGGGCAAATTGGGAGTTGAGGACTAACCTTCATTCAGGTCAGGCCTTATCCCCTTGACTTACCCAAGTGGTGGTAAGCTTCTCAACAAGCTTATAAAGTAAGATTTAGTATCCCCACTTTACAGGTGAGGAAACTGAGGCTCAAAATGGTAAAGCAAATTTCTCAGGATCAAATAGCTGATACATGGCAAAGCCAGGGTTCAAGCTGAGGTCAGGCTGACTCCAAGCCTGTTTGTGTGTGTGTGTGTGTGTATGTTTCCCATCCCACACCCCTGCCCTCTCTGCTCTGAGGACATGGGGGCCAGAGGGAGTGCTGACATTACATAGATGTTCAAAGACCCATGGAAACTGGATTGAAGAACACCTCCCATGCTCTCACCATCTATACTGGTTTCAAATATCCTTTAGAAGCACCATGAGTCAGAACTGCCTCCTCTGTTTTGAAACAAAGGGTCTAATCCACTGTCATTTTTACACAATAGGGACCTCTATAAATGATAGCTTTTTGGCCCTTCAACTGCAAAGGAAACGAGGACTATCACTGGGTCATCAATAATCTCCCTGTGCAGAGAAGGTGGACATACAAGCGGCAAAAAGATGCCTGAAATTTTAGAACTTGTTTCCCGAGTAATCTTTTACTTGGCAGAATTAAATGTAGGTGTTGTTGTGCTTGTGCCTTCTGAGCCCATTTTGAAAATGAGATAATGCATCTTCAGGGTGGGAGAGAGAATCCTTTGTCCCTCCTAACACATTTTACACAGTAATAACAGAGGCTTTATGGGGGAAGGGTGAGCCAGGAGGGGGAAGCTACTTAGAGCCTCTGCTTTCTTTCCAAATTACGCTGCAGATAGTAGCGAACTGTCAAAGCCACACACAGCTTCCACTTCCCCATCAAAATGATAGAAGATGATTTGCAGGTGGAAGCAGCTCGGGCTGCGCTGCAAACAAGGGCTCTTTTCAAATCCAGATGGAGCTCTGTAACCCTCTGCAAACTCCCAGCATCACTTACTGGGTTGGAAGTTGACGATTTGGCTGGCTCTTGTGTTTACTTCACTGTTAGAGTCTGAGCCACCGTAGGAGGAACTTACTATCAACCTTGTTGATGGATGTTGCAGAGAGAAAATTACGGGGGGTCAGATGTGGAATGAAAGCTTCTGGCTGAACAATGCTCCCAACACATAGAAAAAGGTTGGCTTTGAGTTATGTATCTATCCCAGACTTTTACATGGCAGAGAGAAGCAAGGTGCATGTTGTGCTTTTCTTTGCTGAAGAAAATTCACAAGTGAGGCTTTGACGTGTGTGTGTGTGTGTGTGTGTGTGTGTGTGTGTGTGAGCCCACCTCACCTGGAAACCTCATTACTAATTCCCCACCCCGCTGAAGGAAGGACGTGCGATTAATGATTAATGAGAGCTATCAGGAACAGATGAAAGGAAAGGAGACACGTGTCAACCTTTATGTGAAGAAGCAAATGGTAATAAAACCATCTTGGGCGTCAGCATCCTAAGATGCTCCTGGTACCCGCTGCTGGCCTGCTTTTCCTATAACATGGCAAGGCATTTGTGGTAAAGACATCGTTCTACTACCCAGAGTAGGTTTATGTTTTTAAATCAGAAATCTGAGAGCTGGAAAAGACCCAGCGAGCTCCAAATCCAGTGTTTCCTAAACTCTGGGCAGAGCGGAGTCATCTGTGAGGCCCAGCCTGGACTCTTCCAGCACTGGCTGGGATCTCTCTGTTGAACAAACTCTCTGCTGGGTCTTGAGCTTGGGCACATCTGGGGACCTGACTAGTGCAAATCCGCATTTAACCAAGGAGGAAACTGAGGTCCACACAAGTGACACACCCGAGAGGGCCTCTGGGTACAGCAGAGCCAGGACTGAACTCAGCTGTGAAGCACATCAAAACCCAATCTAACTGAATTTCCATGGTGAGTAGGCACAAATCTTGCAGTGTGGGCCTCAGGGCCACAGAGTTGAAGATTTGGTTGTTTAGGGCAGGAGGCAATTTGGATCAACTGTCCTGTTCGTTCTGCACCAGGAGGCTCTTTACTGAGCTCCTGACACCCTAGAAAAGATACCATCACCTGGCTCTGAAGGCTCTGAAGGCTCTGAAAATGCCTGACTAGCATGTCACCTGGGGCTACTTAAACTTTACCTTTAGGTCATCATTCTGTGTAATACCTCGGGCTCTGTTCTATTGATCACTGGGTCTGACTCACCACTGATATTTTTGAGCAATTGACCATTACTTCAGGTAAACGGGGGATCCAGGGAAAAGGTGTTTGTGGTCCTGCAATTTCCTGGCATATTACCCATCTGGGAGATAGTTGAGGAGTCTACTGGGGAAGATACTTTTAAAATACAGCCTGGCAGACTTTTTGTGGAAATTGACACCTCAGTTAATTCGGGAGAAGTCCAGAAGAGTTAGGATGGGGTGAAGAACTTCCTTGCCTGAAGTTGGGGAGCCAGGGGAATGCTGAACAGGTCTGCACACTTTGCAAAAAAGCAAAGAAAGTCTGATCTAACCTTGAAGGGACCCCTTTGGGTCCACTCAATGATTATTTGTAATCTGTGATAGAGAAACTGTTGTAGACTGAGTTCTATTAATGTGTTTTCTGCCTAAGATGTTAATTTAAGGTAGAGACATTCATTCCTTTTTGTTGTTGTTGTTTAAACCTATGGTTTCTGCATTTATCCTAAATAGAGTCATAAAAGAATCCCCAAACTTATAAAACTCAATTGATGTTAACGTATTTTTGCGTATAGATACATGGCATTCGTTTTGAGGTGGAGTTGAGAGACTGTTCTGAAGTCAGAGTTTTAAAACATGTGGATTTGAAACCTATGAGCTTGCTAATTGTAAATAAAGAGTAAGGTAATAGAGCCCATCAAACCTCTAGTTTACCCAGTACTTTTGCTTCTTGCAGGGACAATGGCATTTCTTGAAGAGTGATTTGTGGGGGACTTGAAAAGCCCTCCAAACACACATTGATACCTTAAAGTCAGACAAAGTGATTCGTTCTCTTTATGGTTAAGTGCTGAGCCTGTCCTTGGCAATTCAATTAACTCCTGAGAGAGGGAACACACAGTCTGTAACAACACTGAGTCTATTTCTCCAGGCAGAAAAAAAGTGGAGGCAGGAAGTAAAGTTTGTTGAATTCTATTTTATACCTGGTAGAGATACAAAGCTTCTGGCATATGATCTCAGTTAATCCTCTCAACAACTCAAAAATTAGTAAGGATTATCACTACTTCACAGATTATCCCCAGGCACAGGGATGTGAATAAATTTCCCTGAGTTGCACAGGTAGAATCTGGAGTTGTCTTAGTCAGCTCAGGCTGCTATGACAAAATACCACAGACTGGGTGGCTTAAACAACAGACATTTATTTCTCACAGTTCTGGAGGATGGAAGTCCAAGATCAAGGTGACAGCAGATTGGGTTCCCCGTGTGGGCCTACTTCCTGGTTCCTAGACATCCGTCTTCCAACTGTGTCCTTACATGCCTGGGAGAGAGAGAGAGTTCTGGTCTCTCTTCCTCTTCTTATAAGAACACTAATCCCGTCATGGGGGCCCCATCCTCATGACCTCATCTAAACCTAATTATCTCCCAAAGGCCCCACCTCCCAATACCAACCCAGTGGGGGCTAGGGCTTCAACACATAAATTTGGAAGGAACATATTCAGTCCATAATAGGAGATGTCCTCACTTCCTGCCTCCTAATGAGCCTTGGCAGGGATTGGAGAAGTGCTGTAAAAAGGACCAGATGGGTAGGGAATCTGAGAACACTGGGGTTACAATTAAGAGGCCACTGACTGTGGGAGCCTAGTTCCCAGAGGCAAGTCTTGAGAATGAGATGAGGTCACTTATAGGGAAGAAAGAATGTTTCTTTTCCTCCTTTTTCTTTTGTACACCTAACTTGTAGTGTAGGGTAAAATTTGATGCCAGTATGTACACACTCACATTCACACATATCTATGGAGAGAGATACAAAGGAATAGAATAGGAGTAGAGTCTACAACAGTAGTTAATCCTGGAAGGTGAAATTGTAAGTTATTTTATCTTTTTTCATTTATCTGTAGTGTTTATTTTTCTAAAATAACCTGTTTATTATTTGTGTATATATAAAATTTATACCCCAAATCCTCCCAATATATCTTTTCACAATTTCAATTGTTTTTCAAAGGTCACTTGTGTTGCATCTGTGTATTTCAAAACAATAGGTTGTAAATTCAAGCATTTAATGTTAACTCTTGTTTTTCTCCCCACCAAATTGATATGAGATTTGGCGTTGTTGGTGGTTTGGTTTTTGTGCAAGACTGACTAGTTGTTTTGATATCCTATAGGCACAACCTAAGTGATATAATTTTTGTTCAGTTGGAAAATAAATGTTTTTCTGAGCTTTCCCCTAGGCTTTCAACAACATGAGATTTTGTGCACTTATAGTGACAGGACAGAAGTGAAAACCACTTACGAAATGGAAAACGTTAAGTTAGGAAAACTGAGCCCACTGGGCTGCCCACTCATCCACATCCCACAGAAGAATGACTTCATCATTACCTGTTTCAAAGAAAAGTTATTTATTTATTCATCAACGTTTTAAAAATAAAAATTAAATGAAACTAGACTTATTTTTTGCCAGTAGGGTTTGTGAAGAAAGATTAAAATAAAAAAACAGGAAAAGAAAAGCCTTTAATTATTTTTTGTAACATTTAAAACTTAAACAAAATGGCTTATTATCAGAGGGAGCTAAAACTAATTAGAAATCAAAATTATATTTGCTTCATCAATGTTAAAATAAATCCAAGGGAAAACAAAGAGGCACTTTTGTCTTTAAATTTAATTTTGTGTAACAATCTTAGTTCTTGCTGTTTGCAACTGTGGGAGTTTACTTTAAAAGAAAGTCTAAGCATGTATTTTGTAAAAAACCAACAATTTGCTAAGTTTTGTATAGACGTGAGATGACTCAAAGGGGAGGGAGGGAAGAGAGGGCCTCAGAACAGAGAGGTGAAGTGAGAGCAATCCCACTACTGGGCATATACCCTGAGAAAACCGTAATTCAAAAAGAGCCATGTACCACAATGTTCACTGCAGCACTATTTACAATAGCCAGGACACGGAAGCAACCTAAGTGTCCATTGACAGATGGATGGATAAAGAAGATGTGGCACATATATACAATGGAATATTACTCAGCCATAAAAAGAAACAAAATTGAGTTATTTGTAGTGAGGTGGATGGACCTAGAGACTGTCGTACAGAGTGAAGTAAGTCAAAAAGAGAAAAACACATACCGTATGCTAACACATATATATGGAATCTAAAATAAAAAAGAAAAAGGTCATGAAGAACCTAGGGGCAAGACGGGAATAAAGACACAGACCTACTAGAGAATGGACTTGAGGACCCGGAGAGGGGGAAGGGTAAGCTGGGACAAAGTGAGAGAGTGGCATGGACATATATACACTACCAAATATAAAATAGATAGCTAGTGGGAAGCAGCTGCATAGCACAGGGAGATAAGCTTGGTGCTTTGTGACCAGCTAGAAGGGTGGGATAGGGAGGGTGGGAGGAAGACGAAAGGGGGAGGAGATATGGGGATATATGTATATGTATAACTGACTCACTTTGTTATAAAGCAGACACTAACACCATTGTAAAGCAATTTTACTCCAATAAAAATGTTATTAAAAAAAAAACAAAACAGCAGCTCAAGACCAGCACAGTTGGTGGGATGACTTAGAGAAGCCAGGCGAGGAGCCGGGTGGCAGTGGGGTTCTCAGGGCGAGGCTTCCCCTCTCCTATTCTCCGCTACGTTGCTGGGTAGCATTCTCACCTCCCCCAGGGATGGCTTGGAGGAGAATGTGGTTCTGGTGCTGTGTTTCCTTTGGCAAAGAGCAGGGAGACCCCTACAGGGTGTGAGACAGCCTCTTCCAGAAGCAGTTGGAGAACTGGGGCAGGTGGGGGTGGCCCCTGGACGGTTTGAACGCACCCCAGAGAACAGAGACGTCGCTGATCTGATCAAGCCTGGGCGGTACCTGATAAGCCTTGATATATAATGACCCCACCTCCCACCCCACTCAGCCCACTGTGTGACCTGTTGACGTGTATGGGAAGGAGCACTCAGGTGGTACCGCCCTCTGCTGAGCTTTTGCTACATGCCAGGCCCTGTATTAAGTAAGCACTGTTCATAACATTATCTCACTCGAGATTCACGACAACCTTAGGGAGCAGGAACGATTCGCCCTGTTTTTTAATAATACAACTCGTCAATTTATTTATTCTCATTCTCTTATGGCCACAACTTTCTTTTCATTGTGGTAAGATATACATAATGTGAAGTTTTTCATTTTTAAGTGTATAGTTTAGTATATTACATACATTCACATTGTTGTGCCACCATCCCCACCAACCATTTGCAGAACTTGTTCATCTTCCCAACCTGAAACTCTGAACTCATGAAACAAAAACTCCTCCCTCCCCATCCCCCCAGCCCCTGGCAACCACCATTCTACTTTCTGTCTCTATCATTTCCCTATTCTAGGAACCTCATATAAGTGGAATCATATAGTACTTGTCTTTTTGTGTCTGGTTTATTTCACTTAGCATAGTGTTTTCAAGTTTCATCCATGTTGTAGTATTCCTATTTAATTTTTAATTTAATTTTATTATTTATTATTATTTTTATTGAGATATCATCAACATAGCAGTGTAAATTTAAGGTGTACAACGTGTTAATCAGTATCCCCATTTTATAGACTGGGGAACAGAGACTTATATTAAATAACTTGCCCAGGGCCATAGGGGGAATAGGTGGCAGAGGAAGAATTCAAATCCGATGTCACACTCTGAGATCCACGCTCTTAACCATCTTTGACACAGGTGTTTCTCCAAATGCAGACCATAGACCACTACATCGGAATCACCTTGCACACTTAAAAAATGTAGCTTTCTGGCCACACCTCCACCCCAAGTCCTACAAAATGATAATCTTTGTATTTTTAATAAGCTCCTGAGTTGATTCTTATGTAAAACTAAAGTTTGAGAATTCCTTCATTCTTCCTTATTGAAAATAGAACTGAGAAACGATGATGGCAGAGAAAAAGAAGCCATAATAATGAACTCAAGGCTAGGTCATCTCACTAAAAGGGAGAAATAAGTAAACAAGACTCTCAGAGTTCTCAAAGCCTGCATATTCTGTGGGGTCTCCTGGAGTGATTTCCATTGTGTCCACCCATATCTGTTTCGTGGCCTTATGACTTATCCTTTCATGATGGAAAAAGATAAATCTCTTGTAGTTATGCCATATTTTTTATTCCCATTTTTATGGATCATGTCAACGTGTATTATGTATGAAAAACAAACCAGCTTATCATCAGTGCTGTGAAAATGTAGCATCCTGATGTGTGGCATAAGAAAAGGAAGATACCAATGATGAGTTGAGAGGCTAGCAAACCAAAGCATAATGTAGCCAAAAGAAACATCATGTTTAGTGTGGGACTGAAACCTCACCTTCAGAAAGAATTTCACCTTGAAATCTGGTGATGTGTGGAACAGATGTTTTAATTTACCTGAGATAATTTGCATAATCAATTTAACATGTGGCTTATCAAACCTGCCAAAGAGCAGGTGACAATATGGAATTAATATGATTACTAATTTGACACGTCATTGAGATTAATTTGACCTTTCTTGCTCTCAGAATACCCAGAGGTCTTTACAGACAGGAATAATGTGCTGTGAGCTGCCATGTGTAACAACCTGAAATCCACCACCCCAGTCTCAGAAATAAAACAACCACTTGGCTTAGTCTGGCCTCATGCTTCTACTCCTTTTCTTTCAAACTCTCTTCTAAGTTGAAAAGAAGGCAGTGAGTGAGTATTGTAGGAGGCATCAGAGTGTTCATGAAATGCAATTGATTTATCTTTCCTCCAGTACTATAAATGGTACTACCTTCTCCTTGGTCTGTTGATTTATCCTTGATCCCAGACTTAAAGAGATGTCACCTTTGAGAATCCATGGTGAGGATCCATTTAAGTCTTTAAGTCTAGAGAATCAAAATAAGGGATTAAGATTATGCATTGGTTTGATTACAGTAGTAAATTATTGGAAATAATAGAAATGTTCACCAATAGGGTATTGGTTAAATAAAATATCATGCCAGTTGAATGTATACAACCATTCAAATGATATGGGAAAAGTATATTGAATAACATAAAAACATGTTTGTGATATGACATCAGCAGATCATATCGTAAAATAGTATATGCGCTATAATTTTATTTTTTATAAGGAAAATTATGTATACATCTCTCTGGAAATATAAATACCAAAATGTTAATCATAGTTATATCTACATGGTAGGATTCAGGGTGATTTATGGGTTTTCCTTTTTATTTATCTATACTAAAACATTTTTTTTACCATGAACATATATTTTGTGTGTAGTACAGAAAAAAAATTAATATTTTTTTTATAATTGGGAGGTGAGGATGGAAGATTGAACTTAGCATCCAATTTCACTGTCTCCCAAAACTCCATTAAGTTTCCTATAAAACACACACACTTTGGAAGCTGGAAGGCAGATATAAGTACGGTAACTGGTTTGATTGGCTAGAGAAGTCCTAATCTCAAAGCAAGCAGTGGGGAAAGCTATGGACCAACCTGCTTTATGCCTCAAAATCCTCCCAGGGATTGCTGCTGAGACTGAGTGTAGAGGGGATGGGTGGTGAGAGCACCAAGTAAGGAGCACTGGGAAAAGCCATTTGAGAGGCTGCTGAATCTCCAAATACAGTTTCTCATCATTTGTCATTCCTCAGCCCTAGAGCCTGTTATCCATCACCCTCACAGAAGTTTGGACATTTATAATCTGGAGAGGGTCTCTGTACTATGGACACCAGGTGGAAGTCTGAGCACCATACGAAAAACAGAACAAGAAGAGATCTTATACTCACCAAATTCTGAATGCAGAGCCCTTCCAGGTCTTTTCACTTGGCTCCAGAACACCAGCAACCAGATTCCTACCCTTCCAGATAAGAGATTGGAAAAGGCTTCTTTACAGGCTACATTTATGCTTGCTCCTCAAAATTTCAAAATTAAACAGTGTATCACTTAGGCTTACATATGTAGGTGATATCACCAAAAGAGAAGTAAGGGAATGAATACTCTTGCTCCCTGTGATTGGGAGGAAGGGGCTGCAACTGGGGTAGAATCCTCGTAGTTTTAATTTCTTAAACCAAGTGGTAGCAATATGGGTGGTAATACATTTTATTCTTCTTATTTAGACTCTCTATGTACATTTTATACATGCTTCTCTATGCATTACATATTTTACAATTCAAAAAAGTTGGTGCTACCCCAGAAGATAGTTCTAGGATGAAGACTAAGGGGGAGCAAAGCATGACCTCTTCCCTCCCTGTGTTTTTCCTCTTTCTTCTTTTCATTCCTATTTTGTTTCCTCTAATCTCCCATTTCCTCTTTCTAATTTTCTCTCATTCTACCTTAGATCTCACAGTCACACCACAACAGCCTTCCTCTGGGAACAAAGGTTTGTAGATATCTCTCAACAAAATGTAAAAGATATTACACATTTTTTCTCCATGATTTTTATTCCCTAATACTTTTAAAATTGAGGAACAACTTATATGTGATAAAACATACAGATCTTAACTGTACAATTTGATGAGTTTTGAGAAACATATACACCATGTAACTGCCATCCCAATCAAAATATAGAACATTTCCTTCCCTCCAAGAAACTTCCTCATGCCTGGTCAATCCCCCACCCCTAGAGACAAACACTACTCTGATTTCTATCACCATAAAATAGTTTTGCCTATATTAAACTTGATAGCATGTACTCTTGTTGTGTCTGGCTTTTTTTCCTCTACATAATGTTTTTTAGATTCATCTATGTTGATACATGAATCAGCTTTTTAGCTTTTCTTTTTATTGCTGAGCACTTTTCTATTATATAAATATGCTACAATTTGCCTTTACAATTTTAAAAAATGTTGTCAGGTTTAAAAAATTTTAGTCCTTCAATGGATGTGAAGTGGTACCTCATTGTAGTTTTATTTCACATTTCCTGATGAGGAATGATGTCAAGCATCTTCCCACTCACTTACTGGTGACATAGATCTTCCTTTGTGAGGTGCCTATTCAAGTCATTTGACCGTTTTATAAATAGAATTGTTTTCTTTGTATTATTGGTTTGTCAGATATCTGAGTTAATACTTTATCCCATTCTGTGGCTTGTCTTTGCGTTTTCTTAATGGTATCTTTTTTTTTTTTTAAGATTTTTTTGATGTGGACCATCTTTAAAGTCTTTATTGAACTTGTTACAATATTGCTTCTGTTTTATGTTTTGGTTTTTTGGCCATGAGGCATGTGGGATCTTAGCTCCCAACCAGGGATCAAACCTGCACTCCCTGCATTGGAAGGCAAAATCTTAACCACTGGACTGCCAGGGAAGTCCCTTAATGGTATCTTTTTTTTTTTTAATTATTTTTTATTAATTAATTAATTAATTTATTTTTGGCTGTGTGGGTCTTTGTTTCTGTGCGAGGGCTTTCTCTAGTTGCGGCGAGCGGGGGCCACTCTTCATCACGGTGCATGGGCCTCTCACTATCGCGGCCTCTCTTGTTGCGGAGCACAGGCTCCAGACGCGCAGGCTCAGTAGTTGTGGTTCACGGGACTAGCTGCTCCGTGGCATGTGGGATCTTCCCAGACCAGGGCTCGAACCCGTGTCCCCTGCATTGGCAGGCAGATTCTCAACCGCTGCGCCACCAGGGAAGCCCTTAATGGTATCTTTTGATGAGCAGAAATGTTTAATTTTAATGAAGTTCAATTTATCAGTTTTTCTCTTATGGTTAGTGCTTTCTATAACCTAAGAAATATTTGCCTATCCCAAGGTCACAAGAATATTTTCCCATGTTTTCTTCTATATGCTTTAGGGTTTTAGCTTTCATGTCTATGTCTGTGATCCATCTCAAATTAATTTTTGTGTGTGGTGTGAGGTAGGGATCAAGTTAGTTGTTTTTTTTTTTTTCCATATAGATATCCAGTTGTTCCAGCATCTCATGTCTTTAAACTGACAGAACGTGCCTTTATACCTTTCTTTGCTTATCATGCAAAAAGAATTCTAAATCAAACCTGAAATCTTGTGGTACACATCTTTGTCTCCCACATCCTGCTGCCGCCCTAAAACATAGCCAATAACTTTTTTTTTAAACATCTTTATTGGAGTATAATTGCTTTACATTGTTGGATTAGTTTCTGCTGTATAACAAAGTGAATCAGCCATATGCACACACATATCCCCATATCCCCTCCCTCTCGCGTCTCCCTCCCACCCCCTCCATCCCACCCCTCTAGGTGGTCACAAAGCACCGAGCTGATCTCCCTGTGCTATGTGCATAGCCAATAACTTTAAGCACAAATTATTATGTCCCCCAGACACTTACAAATTATTTCCTTCTTTAGAATCATATATTTCAGATTTAGGGAGAAAAAAATTTTTATTTTAATTTTTTTGAAATTTATTTTTATTTATTTATTTTTGGCTGCATTGGGTCTTCATTGCTGTGCATGGGCTTTCTCTATTCACGGTGAGCACAGGCTACTCTTCATTGTGGTGTGTGGGCTTCTCATTGCAGTGGCTTCTCTTGTTGCGGAGCATGGGCTCTAGGTGAGCGGGCTTCAGTAGGTGTGGCTCGCAGACTCTAGAGCATAGGCTCAGTAGTTGTGGCGCACGGGCTTAGTTGCTCCGCGACAACTAATTTGCTCCTTGTCCAGGACCAGGGCTCGAACCTGTGTTCCCTGTATTGGCAGGCAGATTCTTAACCACTGAGCCACCAGGGAAGCCCCGAGAAAAAAGATTTTGTAAGGAAAAATCTTTTTAGTTTTTCTTTGACTCTGCCTTTCTAATGGTTAAGATATTGGGTTGGCCCAAAAGTTTGTTCGGGTTTTTCCATGAAATCTTATGGAAAAACCGAAACGAACTTTTGGGCCAACCCAATACAGAGAAAATCAACTGTTGAGTTTGATGCTGCAAATTTACATCTGTCATATAAAGGGTGAAATAATATGAAACAACATTGTGGTTTAACTCATTTTTTTCTATGTTTTCAAAATTGGTATCTGTCTCTTAAAAAATCAAGTTTACCTAAAACCAAAAGAATAAAGTTCCAAAAAGAAAAATTGGGGAAAATGTCAAATAATGCAGAGATGTCAAGGAACAATGGAAGTGACCTTTAGATGTAAAAATTAGGAGTGACCTAAATGAGGGGACTTTCTGCAGGATGGTGGAGGTGGAAACAAGAGGAGCAAGGGAAGCTGAGGGAAAAACAAGACTTAACAGGGATGAATAGAATTAAGAGGCAATTTTCTAAGAGACAGAAAGGAGGAACCAATAAATTTTGGAGATAAAATTTCTTTGGGTCTTGCCTGGCAAACATCAAATACATTCTGATGCTAGAAATCCCATATATGAATGCTTACTTTTTAAAAGAAATTTTATTTTATTATTAATAGATAATATTTTAAGAACATTTTTGGATTTACAGAAAAATTGAGCAGGTAGTACAGTTCCCATATATCCCACATACAGTTTCTTATATTACTTACATCTTACATTAGTATGGTACCTTTGTTACAATTAATGAACCAATTTTGATACATTATTATTAACCGAAGTCCATAGTTTATTCATATTTCCTTGGTTTTTGCTTAATGTCCTTTTTCTGTTCCTGGATCCCATCCAAGATACCACATTACATTGAACTGTCATTTCTCCTTAGGCTCCTCTTGGCTGTGACAGTTTCTCAGACTTTCCTTGTTTTTGATGACCTTAACAGTTATGAGGAGAACTGATCAGGTATATCAAAGGATGTTTGTCTATTGAAATTTGTCTGATGTTTTACTCATGATTAGACTGGGTTATGGGTTTATGAGAGGAAGATCACAGAGGTAAAGTGCCATTTTTATCACATCATATCAAGGGTACGTACTAGCAATGTGATTTATGAAATGACTCTTGATGTTGACCTTGAATTGGCTGAGGTAGTGTTTATCAGGTTTCTCCACTTTAAAGTTACTCTCCATCCATCTCCTTTCTACACTGTACTCTTTGGAAGGAAGTCACTATGCACTGCCCACACTTAAGGAGTGGGGAGTTATGCTCCCCCTCCTTGATGGCAGCCTATGGACATAAACTATTTGGAATGCTTCTGCATGGGAGATTCGTCCCTTCTTTCCATTTATTAATTTTTCAATCATTTATTTATATCAATATGGACTCAGGGAACTTTATTTTATACGCTAAGTTATAATCCAATAATACTTTATTTGTTCTGCTACTCAGATTGTTCCAGTTTTAGCCATTGAAAGCTCTTCCAGTTAACTCTGCATGTTTACTTTCTAACCTAAAGCTGTTTAGTGTTCAGTTCGGTTTTTATACCGTGAGATTTAAAAGCAGGAATGGGATCTACAGTATAATTATTACATTGGCAAAAACGGATTTCTTCTGGGCTTCCCTGGTGGCGCAGTGGTTGAGAGTCTGCCTGCCAATGCAGGGGACACAGGTTCGAGCTCTGGTCTGGGAGGATCCCACATGCCACGGAGCGGCTAGGCCCGTGAGCCACAATTGCTGAGCCTGCGCATCTGGAGCCTGTGCTCCGCAACGGGAGAGGCCACGATAGTGAGAGGCCCGCGCACTGCGATGAAGAATGGCCCCCACTTGCCACAACTGGAGAAAGCCCTCGCACAGAAACGAGGACCCAACACAGCCATAAATAAATAAATAAATAAATAAATAAATAAATAAATAAAATTAAAAAAAAAAAACTGATTTCTTCAATATTAGATGGCCTCCTTCCCTTTAAATGCCTTAGAGGAATCTTGTTCTCTTTGCACATTAGTAATGATTAAAAATTGAAAATGTCAGCATTTTAGAGGGAGCAGTGTTTATTGATCTTTCATACTTAATTCCAACAGCCAGCTGATAAAGAGCAAGCTGGTTTCAGGGCTGAGGCACAGGGTTCAGTCTCTCCAAGGCTGGATCATCTACTGTCCAGCCACTAACTGAGCCCCACAAGCTGAGCTTGGCACCAGCCAGCTTGGTTTTACAGATGTTGACTCAGTCTAGAAGTAGCTGTCTGGGCACAAGGGCATGCCTTGAAGATAGTGATTCAGCTCAAGGGCTTCAAAGACAAAGGCTGTCACAGAGCTGGGACACTTGGGGATCCCAAGTCAAGGCCTCAAAAATGTATTGATAGATTATAAATGGAAAGGGCCTTGCTATAGACTGAATGTTAGTGTCCCTCCAAAATTCATATGTTGAAACCTAATCCCTAATGTGATGGTATTTGAAGATGGGGGCTTTGGGAGGTAATTAGGTCATGAGGATGGAACCCTCATAAGTGGGATTAGTGCCCTTACAAAAGAGACTGCAGAGAACTCCCTTGCCTCTTCCACCATGTGATGACAGAGGAAGAAGACAGCTGTCTATGAACCAGGAAGTAGGTCCCCACCAGACACTGAATCTGCCAGCACCTTGACCTTGGACTTCCAACCTCCAGAACCATGAGAAATACATTTCTGCTATTTATAAGCTACCCAGTCTGTGGTATTCTATTATAGCAGCCAGAACAAACTAAGACAGGCTGGTATTGGTTATTTTTCCTGTATAACACATCACTCCCAAACTTAGTGACTGAAAACAACAGTCATTTATTATCTCTCATGGTTCCTATGTGTTGGGTATTTGGGAAATACTCAATGGGGTGGTTCTGGCTTGGAGTCTCTCCTGATTTGCAGTCAAATGGTGGTTGAGAACTGGGGTTGCCTCGAGGGCTTCTTCAGCCACATGTCCGGGACCTGGGCTGGGATGATCAAAACCTCTGCGGACTAAAACAGCTGGGGCTCCCAGGTGTCTCCCTCTATCTCTGTGTGGTCTCTCCACATGGTCACTCCAGCATGGCAGCTTCATGGGAGCTGGACTTCTTACATGGTAGCTCAGGGCTACCCCAGGAGAGGGAGAGAACACATGCTGAAGGCATGCTGCCTTTTTCTAATTTAGCCTCAGAAATTTCATGGTCACTTTGCCAATTTATTAGAAGCATGTCACTAAGTTCGGGCCATATCCTCTCCCAGTCCTGTGGCCCAGGAAGCGGGGTGACAGCTCCTCCCTGCTATTAGTCCTGGGACACTGCACCCTGGTGATTTCCCCGCACGCTGACCACACCTTTGTACCGTCCTTGTATTAAACACTCCGCAAATTACCCCCTTGTGAGCCACCATCTGCTTCCTGCTCTGACATTGACAGTTACACCCATCTCCCTCTTAGAGGTGTGGTGATGACTTGCCCAAGTTCCCAGTCAGTGATCTGGGGCTTGGGATACCTAATCCAGAGCCGTTTTGTTTCCACTCTATAGCTACTGCACATGGAAACCGTAATAAAACCCCTGAAATCCTTGACTACCCCCACAGGGTGTTGTTGCTTATGTGGAGCTTCACAGTGCTGTGCTGAGCCTGAAGCAAAAGGAAGAATCACTAAGACCACTGGTGTCTTTATCTAAGACTTCGATATTTTGTTCATCCTGGGGTTTTTTTTGGCATCAGTTTTCCTTTTAAGTTTTACTGCATCATACTATTTATCATGATGATGAGATTTTGTGCCCCAGAGTGCCCTAGTTGCCCTGCCTGAGTCCCGGCCCTGTCCCCTTACTCCTCCCCACCTTTCTCATTGCCACTCCACACAGCTGGCTGTGGTCTTCAGAGCCGACTCCAGGAACTGTTTCAGCCCTTCCTCCCTTCCCTTTCCTCAGGTTTCACATTACCTGGCTGATGTCATATCGTTGGATGTTGACAGCTAACATTTGAGTGGTGACAGTTCTTTAATTTGTAACTAAATGGGAAGAGAAGAAGCCCCTTTTGCCATTTGCTTTTAGGTACCAGCCAGGAGTGCCAGGAGTGCCAGGAATGCCAGGTGTGGGTGTGTGTGTGCTCTTGCTGAGGATAGAGATGGATGAGATGCAGAAGCAGATTTTCAGGAGCCTATCTTTAGGGTTGAAGACAGACATACTAAAAGTCATGACAAAATATGGTAAGGGCTTTCAGGCATATATATAAAACGTTATGAGTCTAGAACAGCTAAATCTGTTGCTCAGAGTGTGTGGAAGGAAGGACGCAGGGGAGGGAGGAAAAGAAGGGAGAGAGGGAGGGAGGAGGGAGGAAGGAAGGGTTGGCAGAGGGGAGGAGCAGGCTGGCCGCTGCCAGGGGTCCGATAAAAGTCAGCTAAGAAGGCACCTCAGATAGCTCACCACTGCGTTGCTTGCTTGAATTTTTCTTGATTGCTTTCCTTATTTAGAACCTCTGGTGTCACTCCACGTAACTGGCAGACTTTTCTCCTTTAGATCTATTCTAAGGCACTAAGAAATGAGCCTCTTTACACTTCCTTTGTCTTCCATCAGAGAAGAGGCTGATGTTATGTGCCCATGCACGTCACCACTACCTAATGACAAACACACCAGTTCTGGACCTGGCTGTACTTTTCCCTTTGATGCAGGCAGTGAGGGATTACTAAATGGCATTTCATTATGATCTACTGGCTAGATGTTAGTCATGGCATATTTTAGAGTAAGCCCGAAGGGAGCTGAGATAACAATGTCACTCCAAAGTCAAGGATGCCGTTGCACAAACATGAGCAACCCCCAATCTCCTTCGCAGTTATTGATCTGCCAGCATCTTGCTTTGGCCTGTGCCATCTCACTTTCTGCTGCTAGTAATTTTAAAACCTAAAATAAAATTTTGGGGGTGAATGTCCAGGGTTGCTGTCTTTGAAGCAGGATTGATTACCTGGCTGGACAGAGAGAGATCTTTTTAGCCTAGACTTTGTTTCTGACCCATTGTGATAATCTGGGCACATCATTTAATCTCTCTTCTTTCCTCCCATCATCACTGTTTGTTTGGAAGTCTTGCCAAATCATTGCTTTCTTATTCCCAGTATCCCTAAGGCTTAACAGAGGACGTCATTCAATAATCCCTGGTATGGAATCAAATATTATTCTCTTTGGGTAGTTCCTAATTATCTTATCTTCTGTTTCTGCTTTATAACTTCAACCTTCCTCTTTCCTCAATCTTCTCAATTTCTTTATTCTCTGCATTTCAATTTTTCTCTCTGTTGCAGCTAAGCCACTAATCCAGTATAATGCACCGTCTTTAATGGGACCCATTCCTAGCTAGTTTTTGAAATGCGGTTCTGTAGTATATTTCAACTTATTTCTCTCTTTGTCTAACTATGGCTTTTAAAGTCTGTTAATGTTCTAATATGAAGTCATTCATTGTAATGTAATAATAATATAAAAAACATATCCTACACATGCACTCTTATAAAATTATCATTAGAAGGAAAGCCCTAGTGATAAAGACATATAATATCATTGGTATAATTTAATAATATCTACACTTAAGGTTATCCTTTCTGAAGGGCATATATTATAATATTTAATTCCTATACAGGCATACCTCGGAGATATTGGGGTTCAGTTCCAGACCACTGCAATAAAGTGAATATTGCAGTAAATTGAGTCATACAAATTTTTTGGTTTCCCAGTGCATATAAAAGTTATGTTTATACTATACTGTAGTTTATTAACTGTGCAGTAGCACTATGTCTAAAAAAAATGTACAGACCTTAGTTAAAAAATACTTTCTTGGGCTCCCCTGGTGGCGCAGTGGTTAAGAATCTGCCTGCCAATGCAGGGGACAGGGGTTTGAGCCCTGGTCGGGGAAGATCCCACATGCTGCGGAGCAACTAACCCGTGCGCCACAACTACTGAACCCGCGTGCCACAACTACTGAAGCCCGCGTGCCTAGAGCCCATGCTCCGCAACAAGAGAGGCCACCTCAATGAGAAACCCGCGCACCACAATGAAGAGTAGCCCCCGCTCCCGCAACTAGAGAAAGCCAGCATGCAGCAACAAAGACCCAACACAGCCAAAAGAAACAAAAAACAAAAAACTTTCTTGCTGAAAAAGGCTAATAATTGTCTGACAATTGCAGGGTTGTCACAAACCTTTGATTTGTAAAAAATGCAATATCTGTGAAGTGCAATAAAGTGAAGTGCAATTAAATGAGGTATGCCTATAATAATTCCCAGTGTAGATCACCATTTTACAGGCGAGAAAACTTATGATCAAAGAAGTCATTGAACCAGGGTTTTTGTTTTATTTTGTTTCTCTATTTTGAAGAGGCCTATTATTTTGTGAATCCAGCATTCCTTTTTTTTCTGGAAACAGCTTCTCCCTTCTCCATTCATATGGCTGTCATGAGAACAGTCTGTAATGACCGGATCCTATCCTCTGGCCTCTGAGCCTTTTCCCACTAAGTTTGTGGACTGGGGATTATGAGTACATTGGATCAGAGTATTTTTATTTGTCTAAGGGTAACTCGTAAAGCTAAGGCATTACTGGTGGCTGGTTTACCACCACAGAAGCTACAGATGTTGGGAGAAGGCAGCCTGAGACAGAGAGACTAGGAAATAGCTCCTGACTCCTGTTTTCTGCTCAAGCATTCTGCAAGCCATCGTGATAATAACTTCCCCTTAAGTTCCAGTTCGCTATCAGTCACTTGCAACCCCCAAAAGTCCTAACCTCTATTGACTGCTGGTCGTCTTAACCACATCAAAGGGAGATAATGGATTTGAGTTGAAAGTCACTGACATGTGAGAGTTTCATTCAAAGGCCAAGTTATGCTAGTTCCCCCAAGGAACTAGTTTAGTTTCTTCCTTCCTGATCTCAAACACATCAGAAAAAGAAAACTTATGTATTAAAAATAACTACGTTAAGAGAATGGGCTTAAGGACACTGGGAGGGGGAAGGGTAAGCTGGGACGAAGTGAGAGAGTGGCGTGGACATATATACACTACCAAATGTAAACTAGATAGCTAGTGGGAAGCAGCTGCATGGCACAGGGAGATCAGCTCAGTGCTTTGTGACCACCTAGAGGGATGGGATAGGGAGGGTGGGAGGAAGACGCAAGAGGGAGGAGATATGGGGATATATGTATATGTATAGCTGATTCACTTTGTTATACAGCAGAAACTAACACACCGTTGTAAAGCAATTATACTCCAATAAAGATGTTAAAAAAATATAAATAAATAAAAATAAAAAGGGTTTTGGGAGGCATACCTGATTAGGACATACTACAGAAATCATCTTCAGGAATATTTTACTGAAAGAAAAGTCCTTAAGGTTGTGAACGTCTAGAAAGATGAGTTGTATTTTTTTTTTTTAATTTATTGATTTTATTTATTTTTGGCTGTGTTGGGTCTTCGTTTCTGTGCGAGGGCTTTCTCTAGTTGCGTCAAGCGGGGGCCACTCTTCATTGCGGTGCGTGGGCCTCTCACTATCGCAGCCTCTCTTATTGCTGAGCACAGGCTCCAGATGCGCAGGCTCAGTAGTTGTGGCGCATGGGCTTAGTTGCTCCGCGGCATGTGGGATCTTCCTAGACCAGGGCTCGAACCCGTGTTCCCTGCATTGGCAGGCAGATTCTCAACCACTGCGCCACCAGGGAAGCCCCAATGAGTTGTATTGATGCTGTCCTTAACTAGTTACCCAGGGAGCTTGTGAGTAACCATTTGTTCCATGGACAGTTGGGAGTAAAGATATTTTATTAATCTGATTTCCAGTGTTAGGATTTCACGTTACTACAAAATTCTGTTGAGCTTAGGGAGCCTTTCTGCAGGTGTTATTAACCTCATTTCGGACTGAAGAAAATTTGGCAGAACATCCTGAAATAAATCAGCAGCACTGCAAAGAAAAAGATCGGTAAGAATTTCTCTCCTAGGCTAACTCCCTCTTTTACCAGATACCGTGGGTTATCTAAATTAATCCAAATGATGACTCTCCCCCACAGAAGAAGGAAATTAAAACTTTAAATCAACCAAAAAAAAAAAAAAAAGCTACGTTAAAATCATAGTCAAATTCATTCAAACAGCAAGTCATCTTGAAAGAAACGGAAAACTAGTTTTTTTTAGTGCCAATGTGGTGGGTCATGTGACCCTTTACTAAAAACTAGTTTTTGTTGGTGGTGGTTAACTACAATGGGCTATATTCAGTCATCTTTATTTCTTAAAGAGCTCAATCATATGTCCCATTTCCAACATTTCAACATACCACTCGGGAAAGGGAAAAGGAAGATCTTCTAGAGCAGGTGTTGCTAATGTTCTCTGTTCAAGTGATTAACAAAAGAAAAAGTGTGCTATTGTATGTAGGGAATACTTAAGGGAATCTTAAGACTGACCCTAGAGTAGAAAGAGATTTGGGATTACATTGTCCCCTTTCTGCTTCAGACACCGCAGTGTGTAAGCCTTGGCAGACTCCACAAACTTGCACTTGGCTCTCATAATCACGTCATAGGCCCTGTGGGTGACAACAAAGTCCCTCTTTATGCTGCTTAGAAGTTGGCTATGTGCACCTCTTCAGTCTCAGCACAATTTTAAAATCCCACCCCTGCCATGTTCATGGATTGAATATGGCTCTGTATCATGTGGTCACCTTGACCTTCAGGCTTAACACAGTGACAATTTGCTCTGGGGCTTTGTGAAAGGAAAAATGTCTTACCTAATGAAAAGGATGTCTTAACCCTTCCTAACAATAATTTAAGATCTAAAATATACTGATCAGGGATTGTATTAACATCAGCATGGGAAAGGCTGTCTAGAAAAACATGGAGAAAAACTAAAATGTGTGCAGAGAATGGAGGTGAACATATGAATAATTTCCAACCAGCATACTTGGGGACTCTGAGTTAACTCAGAACGTATTTCAAAATAATCAATTTGGTTAAACAAATATTAAGCTAATTGTTTGAATGACTAAATTGGTCCATGAAAATAATTTTTCTTCAGACAGAGACCTAGTTACCGTCCAGAAACTTTTTCTTCTGTCTAATCCAAATGGCTCTTCCATTGCTCTCACCCATTTTTAATACTTCTGCTCACAGAGAATGGCTACCTTCTTCTCTTTGTCCTCCAACTCCATCTTCTTGTTATTCCCCTATAGGTTCTAATTTTCATCCTTTAGTTACTCTTATTTAAACAAAACAAAACACAGTTTCCACTGACTTAGTAGATATTTGCCAAACTGGTGAAAATAACACATGAATATCCCCACCTAGGACTTGGTAGGAATGAAATTCTTTTTCTACCATAGTTTGTGGATTGTTTCGTAAAATAGGTTGTCACCCCTCTGTCATCGTGTTTCCCCTCATTTATCCCAGCTCTTTCTGGAGACAGGCCTGGCATGTGTGCAGTTGAGGTTAAGCCATTTGTTTTTCTCTTTTTTTTATTCCTCTCAGGTTTCTTTATACCGTCTCTAAAATTCAGACATCTAAAGAGTCCCAGGATGGGGAGAAGGACATAGTGGCTAGTGTTTATGACATTTGGGTGCCCTCTCCTCTCATGCTGTCTGTGGTCTGAGGACTGTTTACAAAGTTGGACTATGGTAGGAAGGCCTCCAGGTTAAACAATTATGAGGCAGCTCCTTCAGAGCTCAGAATTGTCTTAAATATGAAAATATCAAGTTCTGACACCACTAGACAAATGGCTGCTTCATTCTGAGTATTTACACACTAAATATAGAACTATTTCCTTGAGTTAAAACCCTATATGATGGTCTTATTATTTGGAATAATTTTAATAGCAAAGAAAGCTATGGGTAGTAACCATGTTTTCTGTCAGGCAGAAGTAAAAACATGAATTTTTTTAGGATTTGTAGTGGCCTTGCTCAGCACAGAGATTGGAGAGGGGTGGGAAAACTGAAAGTGGAGATCTTCATATTTCCCACAGTTTTGGACATAAAGGAGGAGCAATTCTCTTCTCATCTAATCAGCAAAGATAAGGTTAACTTATTCCTGCATCTCTAAGTCATTTGTTTAGCCCTGTAAATTCGCTGATGAGCCATTTTAATAAAGCTTCTCAGCAGGTCCTTCTACCAGAGTATGAAAGTAATCCAGGTATTCGAAGGCGTGAAATGGAATGACTCCATCTCTCAGTGGTTCAGATGGATGTTAAGGTCATGGCCACGGTTAGCTGGCCCAGGAGTGTGTCCATCTTATATACATTCAGGCTATGTGACAGAGCTCGGCTGAAATCCAGGAGTCCATGGACTCCAGAGTTAGCTTTCTATTAAGGAAAAGCTTACAAGAAACTGGACCAGGGTAAAGCAAAGACCAAGGGACAGAAAGAAAGCTTGAATTACATGATTGCAATATTCTACAAAATCAGCTTCTCTTTGGAGCTGAAAATGCCTCAAGTTTCTTCCTGAGAGGCATGAGCGATTGCATGAATACTATGTTCTCTGACAATTTCCAACATGATTCCATTTAAGGTTATGTGACAAGTCTGTATGATAAGGTTGTGTGTGTCTGGGTATTTTATGCCTGTGTGTAACACTGTCACTTGGCTTTGCGAAACCAAAAACTCCCTGCATGTCCATGGGAGAGGATAATTCAGCATGTGGCAGGCCAAGTAAAATGCCATCCCTTATTCTCCATCCTTGCTTCATTCTTTCTCCCACACTTTAACTCACTAAGTTGTTAAGTGTCTGAAATCATTCTTGGTGAATAACGCTGGACCACTCAGAAAGTTTGCGGCTGAGAGCTGGACCCTCGTCATCACCAAGCACTTTGTCACTGAGACAGAGTAACCCATGGTTACTGAGCTCAGATCAGTTAAGGGGCAGAGAGCCTCCCCTCCTCACTGCTCTATAAAAGAGACCCAGCAAAGGGACCCTACCAGCTTCTAGCTCTCAGCCGGGGGGAGCGCGTGGGAAGCAAAGCCCAGACCTGCGGAGCAGAAAGCACCAGCTGCAGAGGCAAGGCCGGCATGGCTCCCACTTTCAAACTTCAGTGTCACTTCATTCTGATCTGTCTGATGGCTCTAAGAGGGGAGAGCCGGTACCTGGAGGTGAGCGATTACCCTGTTGACCCATCACACCTTCCTGTGGTGAGTGTCCAGCCTCGGGGGTGGGCAGGCTGCCTCCGCTCTCAGATGTGTTTTGGTTAGCTCTTTCTTCCGCATTTACTGTGCCCCCTCTCTCCTCTGGTTTCCCCTGGGTCTTCCTCCCTGCCTCTTCCTCCTTCCCTCTGGTCCCTGGGCATACCCTGGTCTGATGGGAAAGGTCTAACTAAACCTTCCCGTCTTCTCCGGACCCGGGAGACGTTGACCCGGTCACTTTATTCTCTTTGCCGCGGGGCAGGGAGGGTGCCTTGCTTCTGGTCCCCTTTCCCCCTCCTTGAACTTTTGCGGACTGACTTATTTTCCTGGCCAGCTGCGGGAAGCTGTGGACCACGACCCTTTCCTACTCTTCAGCGCCAACCTGAAGCGGGAGCTGCCGGGGGAGCAGCTGTACCGCCGCGCTATGCGTGAGTCGGGGCTGCCTGGCCGGCTGGCGTCCGTCCGCGGGCAGCGGGGAGGTGGGGATTGTTGAGGACCGCGGGGGGCGCAGTCCGCATCGCTAAGGGTCAGTCCGAGGAGGCGCACTGGGGCGAGATGGGGTGACGCACGCGGAGCGCGGAAGCGGGGCGCAGCCGAGGCTGGGAGTCGGAGCGCGAGCGGAGAGGGGCTGCCCCGGGTGCCGCCGCAGTGGCTGCAACCTGGGACCCCCAACCCCGCTGCCCTCCCCCAACCCCAGGGTGCCTGGACATGCTGAGCCTCCAGGGCCAGTTCACCTTCACCGCCGACCGGCCGCAGCTGCACTGCGCCGCCTTCTTCATCGCAGAGCCCGAGGAGTTTATCACCATCCACTACGAACTGGTCTCCATCGACTGTGAGAGCGGGGACTTCCTGAAGGTGAGGCGCCCCCGCCAGGCGCAGCCCCAGCCGCGGGGCAAGGGAGGGGTCATGGCCGGGACGCTGCGCCCTAGCGTGGAGAGCCGGCGCCGCTCGTAATTAGATGCTTCGCTGGTGCAGGAGTGGGAGAGGCGCACTCCGGGACCCCCGCGCAGCGCGAACCTCGCCCCACTCTCCGAAGGCCGAGTGCCTTGGTCTTCCAGTGGTTTAAATTCATCCCTGTGCGCTCTCGGTCCCGGGCGCTTCCAAAGACTAGAACTCGTGGCGCGAACCACTGTGTTGCAATCTGGAGCAGATGAAAAGGGGTGCAAACCAACTAGTACGAGCCCTCGGGTCCACCGAACCCGCGGTCCTGATTAGAAGGCGACCTCACATGTCTGAGATCTGAGCCCGCCTTGCTCCTGCTGGTCCCTTTCTCTGTGGAGCTGTTTCAGGCTCCCAGAGGCTGTCTTCAATGCCTGGGTGACCTGATTTTGGAGCAGAAGGGCACTGGCTGCGGGGAAGGTTGCTGAGAAGGAATCTAGTCTGAGGCAGGTGGGAGGCGCGGATAAGTCCCCCAGCCTCATTAACATCCCCACTCCCAGTTCTCCATGAGTCTAACGGGTCAGCTTGGGATGGCTGCTGGACTTCTCCAGTCCAGTTAACATGAACATGATTAAAATCCCAAAGTGGAATTATTTTGGAACCTGTCAAACGCAATAGAAGAGAACTGATCTGGTGAAATAATTTGTACCTGGTAATTTTACTAACGTGAACTAGGTTGGACTCATTAAATTGGAGACCTGTGGTGATTTTAAGAGTAAAGTCAATAGACTGACCGTTTGTCCAGCCAACTACAAACTTCAACAAGTGAAGGAAAAAATTCCTAACTTGTATACCAGCCATTATCGTCTAAGTGTTAAAGTAGTTCTTGAAATTTTAATATGTGGTAAGAGTAAAAATATGAGGAAAATGGGTGTGTATAACCATCGGCAGGTAGGTAAAGTTGCTGCTCCAGTTTTTCCTCTTGCTATTTTTGAGAAATTTTGTTCATATTTTAATGAGGAAAGAGAAAAACTGAAACCCTAATTATGTTCCTGTGGAATTCTTCTGAAGGTAGGCTGTGTGGAAAATATGACCAACCCAAAAATGTATATCGTCTGTAGTTTCATTTACCAAGGTGGCTGAAATGATAAAGTATAAGAAAGTTTATTTGCTTTGGAAATGTTAGAGTTTATAAAGGGGAAAAAAGCAATAATTAATTAATAATGTGACTTGCAAACAACCCTCACAGTCAAAATATATACAAATAGAAAGCACGTGTGCAGGGGGGTATAGGCTGTCTATTCCTCACTTATGACCGAAGGCCCATGGCTGGATAACCTTTTCCCCCTTTTCAACACACCTGTGACTTCAGGAGTTGATGAAAGTGATCATCTTTGTCTGTATTTTTTGTTGGAAGGTATTTGATGGTTGGATTCTCAAGGGAGAGAAGTTCCCCAGTTCCCAGGATCACCCTCTCCCCATGACTGAGCGGTACATAGATTTCTGTGAGAGTGGTCTTAGCAGAAGGAGCGTCAGATCCTCCCAGAACGTGGCCATGATCTTCTTCCGGGTCCATGAACCAGGAAATGGGTTCACATTAACCATAAAGACAGATCCTAACCTCTTTCGTAAGTGGACTTCATGTCTTCTTAGTTGGAAGGCAGGACCTGGGGGGAGAGAGTGTCAGTTCTGCTTTTCAAAGGTAGCATCGTTGCACAGACTTAAGAAATTTGAAGTGAGGAAGGATTTGAATGGAAATTCTTTTGTAATTAGAAATGACCTAAAGGATATTTCCAACTCATTATTATGAAAATCAAATCAGTTTTTAATTTATTTACCAGGCTAGGTAAGATACTAATTTATGGTGGCTAGAATTCTATTTTTTCTCCAGTCTTATTCTGATCTCCTGAGCTACTACAATGTATTCAGTGACAAACTTTAATCCCTCCAAGTCATTCCATTGATCTGGATAAGCTTGAGGGATCAGATATGAAGTTGCAGTCTTACAGATATTTAGGTGAAGGCTGAAACACTGCATATCTAGGATGTGTAGACAGATTTCATGCCCTGAGCAGAGGGCTGGACCAGAGGACCTCAACATTGCCTTAGGAGTCTGAAACCATTGCTCTAATTTAGTTCATTTCTGGTGGATACACAAATAGATGCTATAAAGCTGAACAGCCCAGGCCTAAAACACATTATCTTAATCAGAATGAGTTCATTCATCTATTTATTATTTCTTCCCCATTAAGAGGAAGACGTTTATAAAAAATCAGGAAAACATATTCATTTTTGGTTGCATACAATAGTACAATAGTATTAATATTAACACTTCATGTGGTTGAAGAATGGGGCCTACCTAATCTGCCAAAAAATAATGTACTGACTGATCTCCCAAATTTTGTTTTTAAAAAACAAAAAAATTTTTTTGAAAGAAGCCCCCCAAAAAGGCTGTTTCCGAGGACTGGAGCAGAATAACACTAGAGGACACCATGAACTGTTTCTCCTATATCCTGTTTGGTTAGAAATCAGAAACCTTCTAGAATCATCAAGGAATTTCAGTTCTTTTTGAAATTAAGTGTAATTAAAAATATAAGGAGGAAGCAAAAGGTAGTTCTGACATAGTCTGATCAATCAGAAACTTTTGTCCCATAACTGGCCAAAAAAAGTACAAACTCTGATGCTTCTAGTTTCATAGCTAGAAGAATAAATTTATTGTAAGTCTAGTCTTGAGATACAAAACAAAATTTCAGAAAGTCTTGGGAGTAAATAAACATTTAAAATTTACCTATTAGTCAACTTATCACTTAACACCCAGGAAATATTTATCAGACATAAGCCTGCTTTGTATTTTTCTCAGCCTATTTTGTAACTAGTTTAATGTTTCTTCACTTTATTATCTCAAAAGTAACATATAGCTACAAGTTCAGTTAATAAAGGTTTCAGACAGACAGGGTTTGAGTTCTGGCCTTATCTTTAAGCCTTGATTCTTCCAGACTCCCAGCTTGAACTTGGACCCTAGTTAATGAAGTGTTCCTAGAACTTCTACCAGCTAGTATTGTTTGGTTGGTTATTAATTTATGTCTTGTGAGTGTTATAAACAAGGTGACCCCCTGAGATTACGATTAGAAGTCCCCTTGCAGCCAGGGCCTCCTGACAATGTCCATACATCACTGGTGCTTTTTATTCCCCAACTCCTTCCTTTCTCCAAATCGCCTTTGTGATAAGTACTCTCTTCTGGGCCACAAGCCCCTAAACCATGAATAGGAACTTAGAATAAGGATGAGATAAATTTCTATAAAAGCCCAGCATACCAAGCAGTGAAAATGTGATTTTGTTTTTCTACAAAGCCTGCAATGTCATCTCCCAGACCCCAAATGGAAGGTTTACTCTGGTCGTGCCACATAAGCATCGCAACTGCAGCTTCTCCATAATTTATCCTGTGGTGATCAAAATATCTGATCTCACCCTGGGACACTTAAATGGTCTGCAATTAAAGGTGAGTTGCTTATTTGCTTCCCAGTCACTTCCTAAGACCTCAGCTTTATCAGAGCAAAAGTAACTACACAGGGCAAACGTGGATGAACTGGTGTAGTATGTCCTTCTGTTCGGCGGTTAGATCTCACATGAGCCTGCCCTCGCTGCTTTAATAAACTCTTCTTCTATTTCCGTTATGCTGCAAGTTGCATACTCAGGTGCCTCTTCTGACTACTTGAATACTTTTCTTGTGATGTTAGAAAATGTTTTCAATTGGCAAAGTTGTGGCATATAATTACAATTGAACTCTCTTGTACTTGCCTCTTTTACAAAAATTCTCTCCTAGCAGAACCTAGTGTGAGTCATCTACACAGCTGTTTTTCTGATTATTGGAATTTTCTTTTGACATGAAGGAAGTATCTCATTGACAGACTGTGTTATGAAGGAATGCTAAGCGTAGCATAAAATACAAAACTGGATTTTTATATTGCAAAATACAGTAAAGTTTTGAAGCGTTTTTTTGCATTACATTTAATTCCATACATTTTACAACAAAACATTAGTTGAGCCTCCCCATCAACTTTTTCCCCCATGAACTTCTGTATGGATTTTATAATTAATGCTGAGCTTGACCACATTTATTTGCACTGGTAGCTTGTTTCCTTTGAGTCATCCTCATTTCCTTTTATGTTCTCATATGCCTAGGTTAAGACAGCTCATGCATTTGCTGGCATCAAAGATAGTCATAGTTCCTAATCAGAAAGATTTCAGTGAAAACCAAATAAATAGGACTAGGGCTGAGAAAAGCAGTAAATCCAATTTCCTTTAAGCCCTAAATTCATAGGTCAGTGCCTATTTTTTAAAGTTGAACCTTAGTGGAAGAATAATCCTTTGATAAAGGCCAGGATAAGTGGATGTCTTTGGCTTAGCCTTATAGGCTTGAGATTTTTTGTATGTCATTCTTGATGTTTAATATAGAAGATGGCAAGTGTGACAGATTGAGAGATCTGCACTTTAGTTATTCTTGGCTATGTGGAGTAATCTTGGTGCTTACCATTTAAAAAAATGTGAAGTCTGCAGTGTTCTAGGTATCTATTGCTTTACAAAATATTTTCTGAGTGCTTACCATGTGCAAGGAATTCTTCTAGATGCTGGAAATTAGCAATGAACAAAACAGGTCCTACTCACATGGAACCTGTATTCTAGTGGGATGAGACAGGCAAAAGTGTAATGTATTTCAAATAGTGGTGAGTGCCCTACAGAAAATGAAGCGGAGTGGTGGCTGGGGACAAGGGGGGTAGAGTGAGGGGCAGGCAGCTACTTGAGATGAGAAGGTCAGGAAAGAAATCTTTTGAGAAGGAGACATTTAAAGTGAGATTTCAGTGATAGGTAAGAAGGAGCCAGCAGCCACAGGAAGAGCTGGGAACAGAGCAACAGTAGTGCAGAGGCTCAGAGGCAGGAATGGGTTTGCTGAGTTCTAGAAATGGAAAGAAGGAAAAGTAGAGGGGGAGTGGTATCATACAGCATCAGGGAGACAGGCAGGGCCAGGGGGTGGAGAGCCCAGCGGGTCATATTAAAGAGTTTGAGTTTATTTTCAGTGCAGTGGGAAACCACCGAAGGGGTTCAGGCAGGAAAGTGACATAATCCATTTGCTTATGCTCAGGTGGGGTTAGAGTGATTGGGAATTGCTGGCCTCATGACCAAATTAATTGACAGAGTCCACGATGGGAAGGAGACATTACCTAAAGGTCATTCTGGCTTCCATGAATGATGATGAATGGGCTGTAGGGGCCAGGGTGGTGCAGCAGTGCACCTAAAAGGCCATTGTCATAGTCTAGGCAAGAGATGAGAGTGACTTGGTCCAGGGAGATAGAGCCTCAACAAAGAAATCTCGGGGGTCACTGCTGAGGAGTTGAACCCCAGAGGTCCCTACACAACTCAGCTTCTGCCGTTGTTTATAAGAACAGCTGAGAGGTTTGGAAAGAGGAGAGAAAAGTCACTGAACGCCAAAAAGTACGTGCTCCCAACCTCCTTGTTTCTTGGTTTTGTTCCCTTCATTTTAGCTTCCATTTCTTCCCAACTTCTTATTTCCCATTTCTCTCTCCTGAGCCTGCCTTTTCTCCTTCACCTCCTCCTGTGAAATTTGGAACCTATAGAACCAGGTGGAATGTTTAGTCTTAAGACATGTTCCCCCTGGACACCCTCTACTCAAGGGAAAGGCAATTACATTTTTTTCCCTTTACCTCTAAATGGCTTATTCAACTGTTCATACAAGAAAATGAGCCCTGTACACAGTGGGGCTAACTAACCCTCGATTTCATCATTGATGAAATTATGTGTAAAATACCTAAGCATAGAACCCAGCACAGAGTAGGTGCTTTAAATATATATGCCCATACCTGCTTCCTTTCATTAGTCAAAGAGTTGCTGTTGTATTATTTTCTATTGGTTGTTTAGTTCCAGTTGCATTTCAATATCTTCCAAATGTTGGACTGTGTGCGCTTATGTATGTGTGTGTTTTACATTCTCTGTTTTAGATTTTGGTCCCTATGTAGCATGGTCTGTCTGGTTAGCTTCTAAGCACCTTGCCACATTCCGCTAGATCTCTTGATGGGTATGTCTCAGTGAAGAAGAGGATCACAGGCAAAACTGGCTGTATAATTTGTGGGGGGACAGTACAAAATGAAAATACAGGGGCCTTATTTTTAAATTATTAGGAAATTCAAAATGGTGACAGCAGAGCATTAAGCCAAGCACTAGGCCTTGAAAGTGTGAGCCCTGTGGGCACGGGTGGCACGATCACAAGGCCAGCCCTGATCACGGGAAATGGGTGGCCCAAACTGTGACATTTGGGGCTGAGAGGGGGTCTGCTTTGTTTGCATGGGAAAGTGAAGCACAGGAATTTCTGTGGATGACACAGTGTGGAAAAGATGAAGGGAAGCAGAAAAAGGTCGTTACAGTGCATCACAAAGTCTTAAGACTACATACTTATTTTGAGTAGCTTGAAATAAGTTTATTTTAGTTGGAAGGAGAAAGTTGATGGTAACTCTAGCTAATTAGAGCCCCAAATGAGGGGTCTCTTCTTTTTTTAATATTCTTTTAACTAGTCTAACTCCTTATCAGTAGAAAGGATAAAAATTGTCTCAATAGCAGAAAAAGTCTTTTATAAAGAAGAGGAAAATAGGTAAGTTGAAGAAAAAACTGATGTGGAAGCCCTATTTATAAAAATTCTGACTGCATGCATTAAGAAATTCAAATAATTCATTGTGTATGTCCAAATGATTTAAAAAGCAAAGCATTTTCAGATTCAATTTTCATATATTGTATATGGAGTTTACAGATTCCAATTTCATCATTCTAGTCCTTGAGCTTATAAAAAAATGTTTTTTTAAATGCACATACATTTTTTAAAATGATTACTCAACGGATTTAGAAAAGCAATTCCTATGATTTTTTTTTTTTCTTTAAAAAGTCTTACTTCCCAGAGTCCTGGATGTTAAATTAAATGGCAAAGCCAGCATGTCTACAGCTGACTGAATTCACCAACTTGCCATTGGTCAAATGGTTTGACTTCCATAATTGGTTTAAATACATCTTCCTCTGCTGCTTTACTCTCTTAGAAGTCCTCAGCAGGTTGTGTGGGAATAGGAGACTTTGTGGAGCTGCTGGGAGGAACTGGATTGGACCCTTCCAAGATGATGCCTTTAGCTGATCTCTGCTATCCTTTTCACGGCCCTGGTAAGATATTTCTTTGATTATTATTTATGTGCCTATTAAGATTGTTTCCTTAAATAAAATGCCTCAAATTTTTTATACATGGGAGGGCAAGTTCCACCAAAGAAACTTTGATTTTGCACATTGAGCAAGTGTGAGGCTTTTGCATTTGAGCCTAGGCACAGTATCAAGAATGCATGACCACAATATCTGACAGTGGGAGAAAAACTTATGAAGTAACAAGGTTGCGTGTTTAAGGTTTGCCCTAGGTACAACTATGAAAAAGACAAAGCTTTTTGGTTCTGTGCTCTGTCGACCTTCTTGAAGGTCCCTGCTTTCCTCCTCTCGAGACTAAAGATTTTACTGACTGAAAACCGTAGTTCAAATAGTGGATGTATTGTCAATTAGTCATAGTATAAAAATGAAGTAATATCTAAATAACTTTACCATACATATGTATATGTGTGTGTATTACTCATAGTAAATATTGACACATTAAAAGGTGATACGCTTTATTAGAAATTCTCAGAACTGCTGAATGTCCCCAACTTCTAGCAGCAAAACCAGCCTCTGAAAGACCACTGCAAAACAGAGGTAAATTCTGAGATCTAAAAATGGTCACGGGTAATAAAAGACCTGGTTCTCGCCAAACAGAATCAGGTCTTCTTTGTTATAGATCAGTGAAGCTTTTCCATTTGATTATGCTCGGGTGGGGTGAGGGAGGTGGGAATTGCTGACTAGTGACCAAATTAATTAACGAAATCCAAGGGGGAGGGAGAGAGTTACATAAAACATTTCTGTAAAGGTCACTCCTGTATCTGTACTTCTGATGCAGGAACCGGTGATTATCTTTTAAGAGACAAAAGTCAAACAGAAGAACAGTCTTTCATCCCTTACCATAGCCCCCTTCCTCTTTTGTAAGCACACATCACTAACCAACTAAATAATGGAGCTGCAAATCAGACAGCCTTTTGATCAGCTGTTACCAGTTTTAATTAAAGCCAGTTCTGCCAACCAGTATTTTCTCTCTCTGAGCTAATGCTGGGAACTTAATAAACAAAATCTCTCTGAAATAGAATTAATGTACACAGGTAAAGGAAAAGATTTCTAAAAACCCACTTTGCTAAAAGCTTGGGGGTTAGTTTATGCTAATTTACACCTGAGCCCTGGTTTAAACCAGTGCATCATGGCTTCTCTCCCTTTGTGTGTGCTCTCAGAGGCACTGGATCCTTCCAGGCTGATGGAGAGCACCTGTGAGGAGGTGCCTTTGAGCTGGGTAAAAAGATTAGATTAAGAACTGAAGCACAATCATGCCTTAAAATTTAGATAATTGAAGCCACAGTAATTTTGGTGCATGAATTATATGACTTGATTTCAAAGGGTGTTACTATGGCCAAAAAACCACTTTTGCCTGCATTATCTAGATAATTGAAACCAGTCTTAAGATAATGTGAAGGCTTGAATTATCTGACTCACTGGTTCATTTTAGACTTCACTTTTTTCTTTAATTCACCATGTTTTCATGAGCCCCTCTTAAGTCGTTCAGACAATGAAGAACTCTTAGGTATCCTGCCCTTTACAATGGATTGTATTAGGAATTATGTCAAATAATAAATGATATGTGCATTAACTAAAGGAAATAAGGCACGTTATGTGGATTAAAGTTCAGAGTAAGATCAGAAAAGAATGGCCTTGCAAACAATTTAAAGAAAATTAGGGACTTCCCTGGTGGTGCAGTGGTTAAGAATCCGCCTGCCAATGCGGGGGACACGGGTTCGAGCCCTGCTCCGGGAAGATCCCACATGCCGAGGAGCAACTAAGCTCGTGCACCACAACTACTGAGCCTGCACTCTAGAGCCAGTGAGCCACAACTTCTGAGCCCACGTGCCACAACTACTGAAGACTGCATGCCTGGAGCCGTGCTCCACAACAAGAGAAGCCACCACAATGAGGGGCCCGTTCACTGCAAGGAAGACCCAACACAGCCAAAAATAAATAAAAAATAAATGAGTTTATTTTTAAAAATTAAAAAAATTAACTTTGGACTTCTTCAACAGAAGCTTAGCCTAGACTCCCTGGTGCTTATATTAAAATAATTATAGGGTTTATATTTATTATGTCTCTAAATTGACTTTTACCTAAATAACTATCTGGCTGTTTTACTTCATTTAAACCCAGGTGCATGTTTGTGAAGTACCTGTTATACAAGGTTAATAACATTTCTCAGAATTTAGGCCTTATAGAGACAACGTGGGGAAGAAAAGATTGAGAAAATTAAAACAGCAGAAAGGATTACTGTAGGGCAGATAAATCTTGCCTCAGGAACCAGATTGAGGCTGAAGAAATAAAAGTAATTTTTAATAAAAATGCTGAGTTTCACAAAACAGAAACAGGTACAGAGAACAAACAGATGGTTGCCAGAAGGGAGGGGTGTGGGGAATGAAAAGAAAAAAAAAAGGTAACTGTGAGGTAATGAATGTTGATTAGCTTGATTATGGTGATCATTTCACAATGTATATTTATATAAAACCATCATGTTGTACACCTTAAATATATACAATTTCTGTCAACTATACCTCAATAAAGCTGAGAAAAAATTTTTGAAGAATGCCTTAAAAACACACACACAGTTTCAGTGTATAACTGCTCAGGCACATCTGTACTAGAAGATACATAAATGTTGCCAGATGCTTATAAAAATAATGAATAAGATTGGATTTAAGAGAAGTAAGGATATCAAAAGCCGTTCCATATAAGAAGTACAGAAAAAAATTAGAGATGAAAAGTACAGGTGAACAATAGAACAAAAATGAGTATACTTAGTGTATGTCTAAACCATGCAAATGATATTTTTGTTCATATGTAAAACAGAATTATTACTGAGGCTCAGAAAATAATAAATAGGTGATATTTTTGGTCTACATAAATGTCCCGCAATACACTCCATCCTTCAGCCCTGCCCACTAAATGCCACTTGCCCCCCCAGATATAACAAAAAACTGCCTCTGCAAATTTCCAACCTGTCCCTAGAGGGCGGCACTGCCCCCACTGAGGACACAACTAGAGCAAAGGTGCAGCAGGTCGGCTGCTTGCCTTCGTCTGCCTTCACCACCAAAGCTTTGCAGGTAGGAGAACGTAAAAAGCACAAGGAGATATCTTCTTACCTCTTTGCAGCCAGTTTTGTTTGACTAACAGTGTTCTTGCACATGAGGAGAAAGGCTCAGTTTAATTTCACTATTCTACAATTAATTATACAGTTGACCCTTGAACAACAGTGGTTTGAACTGCGGAGGCCCAATTATAGGCAGATTTTTTTTCAATAGTAGATACTACAGTACTACACGATCCTAGGTTGGTTGAACCTGAGAATGTGGAACCTCGGATCTGGAGGAACCGTGGATCTGGAGGGCAGACTATAAATTATACTCAGATTTTCGCCTGTGGGGAGGGTCCTCACCCCTAATGCCCCACGCACCCCACATGTCGTTCAAGGTCAGCTGTACATGATAAGAATGAGAACAAACACGTTTCACCTGATGGCAGATGTGTGGTTTGAGTACGTGAGAGGAAGCTACCTCCCCTTGCTTTGTTCGTGTTTAAATGATCTCGTGGACAGAAATGGTTTGACAGTGTCATTTCTAACCTGCTGGGAAACTTTTACTTTTTCCATGAATTATAGCCCAGATGAAAATTGGCTGTGACAACACGGTGTTGCGCATGGTCTCCAGCGGAAAACATGTAAATCGTGTGACTTTTGAATACCGCCAGCTGGAACCATACGAACTGGAAAACCCAAATGGAAACAGTATCCAGGAATTCTGTTTGTCTACTCTTTGAATAACCAAGCCAATGATTTCCATGCTGCTAGCTAAGGGAGTTTTTAATGGCTATTATATATGATTTTGATGACCAGCTAGTTAAGAACCTTTCATACCAGTCAGTATTCCCAACCTTGAGCACATATCACACACACTAATTTTTGTACCTTGCTTCTTTTTCGTTTGTAAGATATAAATGACCACATGGCAGAAAATAAGCCCTACCCCCCACCCCAGTAGAAAACCAGTTTCCAGTTATTCTTTGATATGCTACCAACCTGAACTGGTAAGACAAGTGCAAAGAAATGTGCAATAAAAACTTGTATCTCAAGGGAAAATACTACAAAGAAATAAAAATGGTAGTGTTCTTATCAGTTTTATGACAGAAAATGCATGTCTGTGTGTACCAAAGTAGTTGTATCTGTCTATTTATTTTCTGCTTATTATTCTGTTTATAGTAGAGAATAGTTGTAGCTAGTATTATTTATTGATTTGTAACAACTTGTTTTTAACAAACATTTGTAGCATGTAAAACACTTTGCATCCGTAAATCCGAACATGAATAAACATATTCAGAATGTTGGCACCTCAACATCCTGCTTTGTTTTCCTGAGTAGTTCCTTCCCTTATTACCATCAGAAAATAATGTTCTCAGGTGGTACAGCACCAAATGCTGAACTAAATCATTTTAGACTTCTTAGAGCTCCAAGAACCCTGGGTCGTTAAGTAGGATTATTTAGGGCAGAAGGTAAAATTGCAGTGTTTGAACAAACAACACTAACCAATTGGTGGTGATAGGGAAGCAGGATGTGGGGATCCCTCTTCCACTGTCCTCCAAGAAAACTGAGAATACATGTTTTACATGTGTCTTTGTCACAGTAAAGAGTGTACTTTTCAACAAGGACAACAAAGGCCTTAAACTCTCATAGACACAATTTGCAGAAACCTGAGTACTTTTTTGGTACTGAAGGCAGTTTACTGTTGACTGAGCTTTGTCCACGTTTGGCTTGAGACCAAGCATGTGGTCTGTAAAAGGCACCTTGGGGTCAAAAATGAGGTCCTGAGGAACAAAGGAAATACTCCTAAGTGAATAGTCCTCTTTACTTTGAATTAATGGATGGAAGCTGCAAACTGTTCCATAATTAATGGCTTGATTCTGATTCCCCAAACATATTTAATATAATTTTATAATGGAATGTACTGGAACCCCATACACTGGGCTTGTTAACAAAATCTGAAAACCAAGCAGAAAGAAAAATAGTGACTGAAAGTGCTAAAAATACCCAGGATTGAGCACAAATTTTGTCTCAGTAGGTATTTTGGAATGAGTGGATACTTTAGCAAATGAATGAATAAATGCCTGAATGGATAGATGGATAAATGCTGGGATAAAGGCTGGGAAGAATGAATAAATGTCTGAACACATGGCTGTATAATTCCTGACTAGTTACATAAGATGCTGGATTTCTTATTTCATAGAAAATAAATTCTGTGTAGTTGAACCCTTTTATCTTTTTCATAGTCTCTCTAGCAACCAAAGAATTAATGCAGTCACATATCACAATCTGAAGTTTCTGGTTCTTAACCCTTATGATTCCCTTATGCTGGGTAGAGAAAATAAGTGGTCTGAGGTCAGGAGGCAAGTATTTTTACCATGGAAGTTAGGACAACTTGCTTTTCTTCCTAAGGGACATTTTTCAAGCTACTTAGCCCCTCTGCACTAAAATGGGTGGGACTCTGGTCCCTAAGGTTTCTTCTTATTCTGCAGTCATTTATTTGTGACATACGAAACTTCAAAGCTTGTTATTGCATATTAGTGTACATTCTTTGAGAGGAAGTGAACTGTCTGTGACTTATTCTTTGGAGATCCATGACTTAGTCTTCATTCCAAAAGGATAGGACAGCTTTCTGGAAACAAAATGGTAGATGAGATCTCTGGAGGGAAGTGCAAGAAAGTGTCTTTGCTGGCACCTCCTTTAAGCAAGCAAAATGTGATATGAAATTTTGGCCAAATTTGACTTTCTAAAAAAGTCAGTATGCATAGTAACTAAGGTGATCGATTCTAGCCAGACCTCTTTGAACCCCAGCTCTGCCACTTACTTGAGCAAGTCACTCTTAAGTCTGTATTGCTCAGTTTTTAATCTGTAAAATTGGAGTAATAAAGATTTTTGGCAAGATTAAGTGGTTAAATGTATTTAAAGCCCCAGAACTGTGTCTTGTATATGTCAGCTGTCACTTTTATTATTATTTCTCACTTGTAAGCAAATATGCTGTCCCAGGTCCTCCCTACTCTGAGAGGGGCATTTGCTTTATGCTCTGAAGGGTTTGTACTGATTCAATTGTCCTGTTTCATCCCAGGACATTGTGAGGAAGATAGGGTTAGTTAGGGTTGTCTTCTGGGACCCAGAAGCAGAGTAAGGTTACTGGTAACATTTGAGGGTAGATCATGGCAGGGCTTAGCAGGTTCCCATAGGCCTCTCCTCCCAGCTGACCCCATCTGTAGTCTCTGAACTGCTCCAGGACCAATGCTGACCTCGGACAGGAAGAATTTGAACAGCTCTTGGCCACCATGCTGGTTATGAAGGAGTCACTTCACAAATGATCTGCCTTGACTGTCTACCCTTGTGCCCAGGCCCCATCTCTATAATATTCCTGGCTCTTGGTTGTTTCATCCTAACTCTTACCTGACCCTAATCTTATCCTCCACTCCAAACCCCACATCTTCTAAATACTAAATGAGTGACTTGGCTCTACTACTGATCACTGAATTCCCAAATTCCTGCTGCTTCCGTGTCTGAAATTCTGAGTATGTTTGCTCATAGGTTTTATGTCACTGTGCCCATCCCATCCTCTGGACACTTTTCTATCTCCTCTAAGCCTGCCTCTTCTGCCACTGTCTTCCAGCCTATTATGTGTGGAATACATTGGTCTGCCTATGATATTGGACTTTCTCCCAGTATCTAAATCATCATGTCTTCTTCATCTCCAACCTCTTCCTGGCACTGCTGCTTTCAGTCAAGAGAATAAGGTAGAAATGCATTTTTTTCACCACAAGTTATACTTCTACCTCCTAAGTATGCAGCTAGACTACACTTTCCAACCTCCCTTACAGTTAGGTTTGGTTCTGTGACTGAATTTTGACTGAAGGAATGTGGGTAGAAATGATGCCCAACCCTCATATGATCCTCTGTACTTTCTTCCTCTTCCCCCATCTATTGGTAAGATACTGAGGTTCTAACAGAGGATTCCAAGTTCATATAAGGAGACAGAGCCATAGGATGCAAGGAGCCTGGATCCTGCTTTGTAGGTTTTTTTTTTCCTCAGGAAATACATTTGACATAGGACAAATTTTTGTGACAAAGATTCTTCCAGATCTCTCCCAACTTCAAACTTTCCTTTCTTGCTATTTTAATAGGGAGGCAACATTACCAGAGTTTGCCTGCAAGGTAGACTCTTCATGAAAGAAAAATAAAGATTTGATGGACAGGGTCTACTTGAAGGCAGTTCGCTTATGTGCTTTAACAAGACCTGATAGAGAGTTGTGGATACGAGCTCTTCTTATGGGGTAATCACATGAAATTATATCTGAGTACACTCATCTCTGTGCTGTGGAGTATTTCAGAAGAGAGAAACAATTTTGTATGTTCAAAGAAGCAGACTGAATGGTCTCAGTTTTAATAGGTCATTTGTAATAGATTACCATCTATTTTTCTCTTTGCATTTAAAAGTATTTTCTTCATGTGTTAAGACAAACTGTACAGAGAAAGAAAAAGCAGAGAGGCAAGAGAGAAAATATGGATAAGAGAAAGAAGGCTTGATTAGAGGGTTTGAAAATGTTGTGAAAATCAGGGTCTTCAAATTGGACTCTGGGTTTTGCTCTTGGTAACAACAGTGTACTCAATCCCTCTGTGCTGAAAAACTGAAAATGAGAAGTGTTTTGTGCTTTTAGGAGAAGACTTAATGTCAATACTAGGACATACAGCTGGATGAGTTAGACAGAACTGTGATTTTTGTAACCAGATGAGTTATCAGATATTGGGGTTTCCTAGTAAGAAGATGGACTCCCCCCTCCCAACTCCCCTCCTCTCTCCAGTTTTCTGAAGTATAAAAAATGTGTCCTGTGCTATTAATGATTCAGAGGTGATCAAGCCAGCCAAGCCAAGCAAAGTAGATGGCTGCCTATGTGGTGTGATTTGAGGGACAGTGAAAGACCCACTTGACAGAAAATAGCACCAAAATTCACACCCTCGTAATCCTTGTTCTTTTTTTCTTTAAGATGTATTTTTAATTAAGCAAGTAATTCATGAGTACTTTATTGCATCAAAACATTCAGACCATACAGAGGTAACTAGTTAATGAAGTGACTTCAAGTCAGTAATTAATTTGAGCATACAAGGTTTCGCTAATCATGGTAGGTGAGCTTTGAATAAAGGAGACTGTTGTGGGTGAAATCAAGAGTATGAGGTACTGAGAAGAAGATAGACTCAGAGGAATGTACCATTGAGGCTACTGGGAAGGCCAGCCAGGAACTGATGAAACCACCACCTTGCTGAGAGTTTGCAGCAAGAAAACTTGCAATGGAGTTGGCTGTTGTCAAAGATAAACTTTGTGGAACTTCCTCAGTTTTGCCTGCGACCAGCTCAGGAGACACTCTTGCCTGTGTAGCATGGATGGGACCAGAGATACAGCTTTAGAGACAAGATCTAGTCCTATGAATACAGGCATCACAATGGAGGGGGAGGAAACCAGACTTTGGAACCAGACACGGGGTTGAGTTCTGATTCAGCCACTAACCACCTGTGAGCCCTTGATTAGGTCCCATTTGTTTATTTTTGTTTTTATTTCTATTGCCTTGAGAGACTGACCTAAGAAAACACTGGTATGATTTATGTCAGAGTATGTTTTGCCTATGATCTCTTCTAGGAGTTTTATGGTGTCATGTCTTATTAAGTATTTAAGCCATTTTTGAATTTATTTTTATGTATGATGTGAGGGAGTGTTCTAACTTCATTGATTTATGTGCGGCTGTCCAGCTTTCTCAACCTACTTGCTGGCGAGACTGTCTTTTTCCCATTGTATAGTCTTGCCTCCTTTGTTGAAGATTAATTGACTGTAGGTGTGTGGGTTTATTTCTGGGCTCTCTATTCTGTTCCATTGATCCATATGTCTGTATGTCTGTTTTTGTGCCAATACCACACAGTTTTGATTACTGTAGCTTTGTAGTATTGTCTGAAATCTGGGAGGGTTATGCCTCCTGCTTTGTTCTTTTTCCTCAGGATTGCTTTGGCAGTTCTGGGTCTTTTATCATTCCCTATAAATTTTAAGATGATTTGTTTTAGTTCTGTGAAAAATGTCATGGGTAATTTGATAGGGATCGCATTAAATCTGTAGGTTGCTTTGGGTAGTATGGCCATCTTAACAATATTACTATTTCCAATCCAAGAGCATGGAATATCTTTCCATTTCTTTGAATCATCTTTAATTTCCCTTTATTAATGTTTTATAGTTCTCAACATGTAAGTCTTTCACCTCTTTGGTCAGGTTTATTCCTAAGTTTTTATTTATTTATTTATTCTTTGGTACGATTTTAAAAGGTATTGTTTTGTTTACATTTTACATTCCCTTTCTGATATTTCATTGTTGGTGTAAAGAAATGCAATCGATTTCTGTATCTTAATCTTGTATCCTGCTACCTTGCTGAATTTATTTATCAACCACTAACCATCTGTGAGCCCTTGAGCAAGTCACCACACCTCTCTGAGCATCACCTCTCTCACATGCAAAGTATAAACAGGAGCACCTACTTTTTTAATGTGATAGTTTCCATGAAGTGCCAAACACTATTCTAGGTACATGGCAGATGCTATAAATATGTGTGTCCCTTTCCTGGAAAAGTTGTTTATTAGTCAAGGCTTTGGTAATATAACTTCATCTTAAATGCTGTAAAGAAGTGCTACTTAAAGGAACTAAGAGATGGTCCTTTTAAGTGAAAAGAATTTATTTGTAAAAAGAAAATAGCTGGTTGTTTTTGTAACATCAAATTGTTATTGATATATATTTTTTCCTTGAAATGACCTTACTGCTACAGTATTTACTCATCAGTTCATTGAAATGTGGTGGTCCATTTGCAAATTTCATAGTATCGTAGCACCACCTTGCCATCTGCTCAGTGAAAGCCAGTCTTCCACCCATCGTGTCCAGGCTTATTAACAAGAGCCTCTACAATTCTTCCCGCTCCTGGACTTGCTGGTGAAAAGCAACTTGCTTACATTGAGTGCCCCTTAAGGGACACTAAAATGCCAACCTCAGGGTAAAGGTAGGAAGGGGTGAGGCTGGTATAGCTTTCTGTAAAGCTACAGGATTAAAAACAAAACAAATAAACCAAAACCAAAAAACCCCCTATCTCTAAGATGGGCAGACGTTAAGAAAATGTTTGGCTTTATTCTTAATTCAAGTAATAATAAAAGGTAATATTTATTGAATACTTAATATGTTCCTTGCACTGTTCTACACACTTCCCATGAGTTAGGACATTTAAACCTATCTCCGTTTTATAGGTGGAGGGAGAAACTGAAGCAGAGAGAAGTAAAAGTGAGTCGTGTCAAATCTACTGAAAGCAGTAGAGCCAGGATGCAGACTCCAGTGATCTGACATTAGAGCGTGCCCACTTTACTATTGCACCACCCTGCTGGAGACTGTTACTAGAATAAAGTATGAAACACTGCTTTCACAGAGAGTTTCTGCCAGCATAACAGTGACATTGAAAACTTTTTGGTCCTTATTCCTCTTGAACACACCATTCAAAGTGACTTTAGGGCATTTGAGGATATTATAACAAATCAATCCCAATCCCAATTCCAATTCTCAGAATGGCTAAATGTGATGGCTAATTTTATGTGTCAACTTAGCTAGACCATGGTACCCCGTTATGTATTTGGTTAAATGCTTGCCAGGATGTGGCTGTGAAGTTATTTTTTAGATGAGATTAACATTTAAATCAGTAAACTTTGAGTAAAGTAGATTATCCTCTGTAATATGGATGACCTCATCCAGTCAGTTGAAGTTCTTAAGAGAAAAAAGATGGAAGTCCCCTGAGGGAGGGGGAACATCCTATTGGTTCTGTTTCTCTGGAGAGTCCTAACACACTAAATACTACTTTTTTTCATTTATTTTATTTAAAAAAATTTTTATTTTATATTGGAGTATAGTTGATTTACAATGTTGTGTTAGTTTCAGGTGTACAACAAAGTTATTCAGTTATACATATACATATATCTATTCCTTTTCAGATTCTTTTCCCATATAGGTTATTACAGAATATTGAGTAGAGTTCCCTGTGTTATACAGTAGGTCCTTGTTGATTATGTGTTTTATATATAGTAGTGCGTATCTGTTAATCCCAACCTCCTAATTTATCCCTCCCCCTCACCTTTCCCCTTTGGTAACCATAAGTTTGTTTTCTAAGTCTGTGAGTCTGTTTCTGTTTTGTAAATAAGTTCATTTGCATAATTTTTTTTAGATTCCACATATAAGTGATATCATATGATATTTGTCTTTGTCTGACTTACTTCACTTAGTATGATTATCTCTAGGTCCATCCATGTTGCTGCAAATGGAAAATGGCATTATTTCATTCCTTTTTTATGGCTGAGTAGTATTCCATTGCATATATATATATATATATATATATATATATATATATATATATATATATATATGTATATGTATGTATGTATGTATGTATGTATGTATCTACCAACCATATCTTCTTTATCCAGATGGACACTTAGGTTACTTCCACGTCTTGGCTATTATAAATAGTGCTACAATGAACATTGGGGTGCATGTATGTTTTCGAATTATGATTTTCTCTAAATTGTACTTTTTTTTTTCCTGAAAATCTTTCCCTTGTATCCAACCATAATGTACTGTAAGCAAAGCTATTGCTAAATCCCTGTTTACTAATGAAGGGTCTGAGGTGCTTATATCTTTTCTCTCTTACATAGTCCTCTCACAATCACACTGACTTCATATACAGGAGCACAAAAGGGCAAAGGAGTGGGTGCCAGCAGATTCATTAGCACCTTCCCCACATCACTTTGGTCTACTTACCTGAGAACCAGGTGTTGAAGGTGGCAAGGGCCAAAATAAAACCCAGCTCTCACCCAAATAAACTATGTCTGAAAAGGAAGTCCAAAATAAAAATGGCTCCTGGATTTCATTGTCCCATTTTCAGGAGGAACTGTAGAAAGAACAGCCATCAGTTACACAGAAACTTAAGATTTTGACTACATAAATTCCAAGCAGTATTCTATTTATAACCATCACTAATTAAATGTTATCACTTAACCTTCATGAGTAACAAAGGTTTTCCAGCTGATGTCAAATTTCAGGTGAAAGGCTTTTAGCCTCCTTCATTTTTTTCTCAATGAAACCAGTTTGGAAAACTCTTTCAAAGTGACGTCTTTAATTGGAAAGCACTCCCTTGTGCATGGATGAACAATGTGTTTCCTCATGTCACTGATAAAATGTGCTCTACCCAGGGCTGCAGAAATGTCTGGAATATAACTGTGTAAAGGGCAAGAGGAGAACATTATTGGGGGAAAAAGCTCAGAATATTCGTTTTTTAAAAATATAATAAATTTTAAAAATGAAGAGTCAGTAAAGTATAAAGCTCAATGGATGGGTTCAAAAGATTGGGCAAGCTGAGAAAATCAGCTCTGAAAGAAGTTAAGAAGTGTGAAGGACAGAATAAGAGACACTGGTGTACATCTGAGAGGGCCACTGGATGGTAGGTAGGCATTTTGTTTCTCCTCATTATAAATGATGAAGTTTCTCAGATACTTTGCAGATTTTTTTTGTTATTTTCTATCATTTTTTAATTGAAGTATAGTTGATTTACAATGTTGTGTTAATTTCTGCTGTACAGCAAAGTGATTCAGTTATACATATGCACACATTCTTTTTTTTATACTCTTTTCCATTATGGTTTATCATAGGGTGTTGAAAATAGTTCTCTGTGCTATACAGTAAGACCTTGTTGTTTATCCATTCTATATGTAAAAGCTTACATCTGCTAACCCCAACCTCCCACTCCATCCCTCCCCCAACTCCCTCCCCCTTGGCAGCCACAAGTAGGTTCTCTATGTCCGTGAGTCTGTTTCTGTTTTGTAGATAGGGTCATTTGCATCATATTTTAGATTCCACATATAAATGATATCATATCATATTTGTCTATCTCTTTCTGACTTATTTCACTTAGTATGATAATCTCTAGTTGCATCCATGTTGCTGCAAATGGCATTATTTTGTTCTTTTTTATGTCTGAGTAGTATTCCATTGTATATATGTGCCACATCTTCTTTATCCATTTATCTTTCAATAGACTTCAGGTTGTTTCCATGTCTTGGCTATTGTGAATAGTGCTGCTCTGAACATAAGGGTGCATGTATCTTTTTTGAATTATAGTTTTGTCTGGATATATGCCCAGGAGTGGGATTGATGAATCATATGGTAATTCTATTTTTACTTTTCTAAGGAACCTCTACACCATTTCCCATAGTGACTGCACCAACTTACATTCCCACCAACAGTGTACAAGGGTTCCCTTTTCCCCACACCCTCTCCAGCATTTGTTATTTACAAATAACAGACTTTATTAACAGACTTTATTAATGATGGCTTTCATTAAAAAGTCTACAGACTTTTTAATGATGGCCATTCTGACCAGTGTGAGGTGGTACCTCATTGTAGTTTTAAGTTGCATTTCTCTAATAATTAGCAATGTTGAGCATCTTTTCATTTGCCTATTAGCCATCTGTATGTCTTCTTTGGAGAAATGTCTCTTTAGGCCTTCTGCCCATTTTTTGACTGGATTGTTTGTTTTTTCTTGTTGAGTTGTATGAGCTATTTGTAAATTTTGGAAATTAAGCCCTTGTTGGTCACATCATTTGCAGATATTTTTTCCCATTCCATAGGTTGTCTTTTCCTTTTGTTTATGGTTTCCTTTGCTGTGCAAAAACTTGTAAGTTTGATTAGGTCCCATTTGTTTGTTTTTGTTTTTATTTCTATTGCCTTGGGAGACTGACCTAAGAAAACATTGGTATGATTTATGTCAGAAAATGTTTTGCCTATGATCTCTTCTAGGAGGTTTATGGTATCTTGTCTTATATTTAAGTCTTTAAGGCATTTTGAGTTTATTTTTGTGTATGGTGTGAGGGTGTGTTCTAACTTCATTGATTTACATGCAGCTGTCCAACTTTCTCAGCACCACTTGCTGAAGAGACTGTCTTTTTCTCCATTGTATATTCTTGCCTCCTTTGTTGAAGATTAATTGACCATAGGTGTGTGGGTTTATTTCTGGGCTCTCTGTCCTGTTCCATTGACCCGTATGTCTGTTTTTGTGCCAATACCCCACTGTTTTGATTACTGTAGCTTTGTAGTATTGTCTGAAGTCTGGGAGGGTTATGCTTCCTGCTTTGTTCTTTTTCCTCAGGATTGCTTTGGCAGTTCTGGGTCTTTTATGGTTCCCTATAAATTTTAAGATGATTTGTTTTAGTTCTATGAAAAATGTCATGGGTAATTTGAAAGGGATTGCATTAAATCTGTAGGTTGCTTTGGGTACGATTGCCATTTTAACAATATTAATATTTCCAATCCAAGAGCATGGGGTATCTTTCCATTTCTTTGAATCATCTTTCATTTCCCTTATTAATGTTTTATAGTTTTCAGCATATAAGTCTTTCACCTCCTTGGTCAGGTTTATTCCTAAGTTTGTTTTTTTTTCTGGTGCAATTTTAAAAGGTATTGTTTTTTATGTTCCCTTTCTGCTGTTTCACTGTTAGTGTAAAGAAATGCAACTGATTTCTGTATGTTAATCTTGTATCCTGCTACGTTGCTGAATTCATTTATCAGTTCTAGTAGTTTTTGTGTGGAGTCTTTAGAGTTTTCTATATATAGTATCATGCCAACTTCGTAGATTTTTAAAATAGTTCTGAAAATTACTATTTCAAAAAGTGATGTCATAAAGATGCTGTGAATAACTGATCACTTCTATTAATTAAATGAATGTAGGTGAACAAAGTAGTAATTCAGGGTAACCCCTCTGCCATGGACTGAATGTTTGTGATCTCCCCAAATTCATATGTTGAAATATGAATCCCCAGTGTGATGGTACTTTGAGGAAAGGCCTTTGGAAGATGATTGGGATTAATGCCCTCATAATAGAGGACCAAAGCCCCTTACCCTTTCTGCCATGTGAGGTTACAGAGAAAAGATGGACATCTCATAAGTGGGACCTCACCAGACACTGAGTCTGCCAGTGCCATGATCTTGGACTTCCCAGACTATAGAACTGTGAGAAATAAACGTTTGCTATTTCTAAGCCACCTACTCTATGGTACTTTTGTTATAGCAGCCCAAACAGACTAAGTCACTCTCTCGGGCCTGATTCATCTGCTAATTCCTGTTGTAGTCATTTTGTTTTGTTTCGTTTTTTCTTAAGTAATCTGGTGAAGTACTTCAATTCCTCATTTTATTTCTTTATTATGTAGATTTTAATTTAACTGATTCTCACATTGTTGCACTAACACATTCTTTTAGTTCCAGAATTGATGTCATCTTTCTACAATAGTAAATCTAATATTTATTCAGTGTTTATTATCTACTACTGGCCATTGTGAAATGGTTTACATCTATTATCTAATTTAACCTGACAACAATCCAAAGAGGTAGGTAGTATTATTATCTTTATTTTACAAATTAAGGAACTGAGGAGGAAAGAGGTTAAGACACTTACCCAAGGTCATACAGCTACTCGTCCATAATGGAAAGAAATTCACATTCCTTGGTCAAGGTTAATTCTTGGTGGGACTTTCCTGGTGGTGCAGTGGTTAAGAATCTGCCTGCCAATGCAGGAGACACAGGTTCAAGCCCTGGTCCAGGAAGATCCCACATGCTGCGGAGCAACTAAGCCCATGTGCCACAACTACTGAGCCTGCGCTCTAGAGCCCGCAAGCCACAACTACTGAGCCCGTGTGCCACAACTACTGAAGCCCGTGTGCCACAGCTACTGAAGCCCACGCACCTAGAGTCCATGCTCCACAAGAGAAGCCACTCCAATGAGAAGCCCACGCACCACAAGGAAGAGTAGCCCATGCTCACCGCAACTAGAGAAAGCCCACGCACAGCAACGAAGACCCAATGCAGCCAAAAAATAAAATTAATTAATTAATTAATTTAAAAAATATTAATTCTTGGCAACAATGACTCATCTCGTTCCTAATTATCAATCATTTTTTAAAATACTATCTGTTTTACGGTCCCATCTCACCTCTTCCATTACGACCCATCCTGTTCTATCCTCCCTCGTCCCAAATAAAAAAGTCCAAAGTCTGGGAAAAAATATATAGATAATTCAATGGGTTTTTTTTTTTTATTATTATTATTTTTTTGGCCACACCACGCAGCATGTGGGATCTTAGTTCACTGACCAGGGATCGAACCCATGCCCCCTGCATTGGAAGGCAGGGTCTTAACCACTGTACCACCGGGGAAGTCCCAATGGGTTTGTTTTTATTATTTGCTTTTCAATGGAAGTACTGGGTCATTTCCTCATTTTTCATTTCATTACGTGTAAGATATGGCTTGTTGTATTTCATATGTCAGGAATGAAGGAAAGTCCTTCAAACGTGGTGTTCTGGCTATCCAAACATTTTCGTAATGATACTTATGTCAAGGTTTAGACAACGAATTCATTGCTGTGATGAATAGGAAGCAACGGCATGACCTTGTGTCCTGACTAAAAGAGACAAAGCTTGCTTTTGGCCTTTTCTTTGGCAATGTTTCCAGGCGGTATTTCTAGGCCAAAAGCCTCCTCCATTTGGTGCTTGTGGAACATGGCTCCTGATTCACATATTGCAGTCTCTGAGCTGACTGGGTGAGCTCAGAATCAGAGGGACAGGTCTCCTAATCTAGACAAGGTACCAGAGAAGCCTGGGGACAAAATACCTGGCACAGCCTGGAGACATTTTCTTATGATAAATTTAGCCTAAATTGCAAGCCTTATTCTTACTGCAGAAAACAGTGACTCTTTTCCACTTTTTTTGTGAAATCTTATCAGGCCACCAAGGCTAATGAAAAAATGTTGCTTCAAAAGAGAAACGCCTTGTACACAGCTGCTGGCTGTGTTATTATTTGAAGGGAAGTTAAATTTGGCAGTGCTTCTTAAACTATAACATGAATATGAATCTCCTGGGGATCAAAGGTCACATTCTGATTCTGGGGTGGGATCTGAGACTCTGAATTTCTAACCATCCCTGAGAGATGCTGATGTTACTGGCCCATCAATTATGAGGGTATAGGGACCTGTATGGGGGAAGGAGGTCACCTTGCAATATAGCTAGCCAATGGTTGGTTTATTTGTTTTTGCTTTTCTTGAGGCGTGTGCTAAATAATAAAATCTACCTCCCTTTTTTTCCACCTTGTCACTTGTGTTTGGAGAAACACAACGGAAGGAGCAAGCTGTAACTTGTGAACAGCAGACACATTAATAAAAGAAAGCTCCAGAGGGAGAACCCATGACCAGCTTGTTGCCATGACACCAGGTTAATGACACCGCGAGGGAAGAGTGATTCTCCCTGGAGCTGGTATCAAGTGACACCATCTTAATTACTCATGGAAAAGACTGCCCTGCTTCCAGCAAACAATTATTTCGTGATCGATACCCCTGTCTTGTTAAGGATGCTTTCTGACCATTTATAACCAAACATCTGATATACTTTCCCTGAGAGGGAGACCCACCCTCTCAGTTATCTCTACTCAGCAGCAGGCACAACCCAAACGACACACAAAAGCTTCTACATTTAGCTGTTCTGAATTGTTTGAAACTACTCATTATTTGTTCTGCTTCAGTGACTTTTGACTATAGATGGAAAAATAAGAAGGGCACACAACTTCCCTTTCAGCAATTTGTCTTATGCTTGTGGGTAAAGCCTCGCGTGGGAGAAGGGAGGAAGGTTGTCTTAGGGCCTCTCTGAGGCACCTTCCTGACCTCGGCTGCTGCCACTCTCCCCTCCTCGCACGCCTGTTCACTTCACTTTTGGTTGTGGCCCAGGGGACTCATGGACTCCTGTCCCATCTGATACCTGACAGGATATGTGTGAGGAGGGCGGTGCAGCTCTCACTTCCCCTCTTACTTCTCTCTGTTACTTCACCATCACCACACTGATGTTACATAACATCACCACACTGAGCTGAATATTTTCCTGAGTGTAGCAGGTTGAATACTGTCCCCCCCGAATTCATGTCTACCAGGAACCTCAGAATGGGATCTTATTTGGAAATAGGGTTTTTGCAGATGTAATTAATTAAGACAAGGTCACATTAGGTTAGGATGAGCCCTAAATCCAATCACTGGTGTCCTTATAAGAGCAAAGGACACACAGGGAGAAGACCATGTGACAATGGAGACAGAGACTGGAGTGGTGCAGCCACAAGTCGAGGAGTTCCAAAGATTGCTGGCAACCAGCAGAAGCTAGGAAAAGACAAGGACGGATTCCCCTCCTAGAGCCTTCAGAGAGAGCATGGCCATATCAATACCTTGATTTCAGAGTTCTAGCCTCCAGAACTGTGAGAGAATAAATTTCTATTGTTTGAAGCCACCCAGTTTGTGATACTTGTTATGGCTGCCCTAGGCAACTAACACAATGAGTGAGGGAAATTAAAGGAATTAAAAGGTATGCTGGAAAGAATTTAAAACTGTGGAAAATAGGACTTCTCCTACACTCTAAAGAAAAAATCTCTGAGAATTAAGGCCTTCATAGGGCTCCACCATTTCCCCACCTTACTCAAGGTTCAGGTCAGGACTTTGTACGGGAGCATCTTCTCCAAACCTCCACAGTTCAACTCTCCCATCCAGCTCTTGCGAAATCTCATGCACTACCATTAGGGACTGGTTTCACCCTACGACTGATTTCCCTTCCCCCACAGTTTATGATAATAACCCCTAGCTGTGTTTTCTCCTAATTCTAAATTATCCAGCCCAGAAGCATACTATAGGGGAAGGGCTTCCAGCAGGACCGCCTAGAATGAGCAATGGTACATTAAATTTATTCAAGCGCTCCTTCCTGTAGAAGCTGTGGACCTGCCCCTGCTTTCTTTTGAGTGTTTAACGTGTAACTCTGCGACTGCAAATGTGTGTGTGTGCGTGTGTATGCGGGCACACACACACGCACACACACACCCCTCCCTAGGACACACACCCATTCTCAAATACAATACAATCCAGTGGAGGAAAGAAAGTTTTATAACTGCTTCATATTTAGCAAGGCCACCCCTGTCTGCAGCGGGGTTAGAACTTTATATGGTGGAACCATTACTATTACTGTGTAGATGGAGATAATGGGGGTGTTCCACCTTCAAGCAGAGGATAAAAATATAAGCCTCATCGGGCATTTTTGGCACTGAAAAAAGGGAGAGAAAATCCCTGTGGCCATTCTCTGTCTCTTAAAATCATAACATTTCCATTTTCTTTTAATTAAAACAACAAAACAACAACAACAGAAGAGAGTTCTGGCACAAAGAATGAAGCCAGCACCAACTATGGCTGATCATAAAATAAGAAAAAAAGGAATTGAATGGAACAGAAAAGAATGGAAAAGAAAGAAAAAGTTGACATCTGAGCTCTGGGCTGCAGAAATTGCATCTAAACAATAAAGAATGCCTAGTTGCTCACTCTCTTTCTCTCCTTCTCTCTCTCTTTGGAATTCTGACACTTTAGCTGGGTTTCCTTGCTTCCAAAAAAATGAATGGCTTCTGACAAGAGTGGTTTTTGGAAGAAAGACCTGCTATTGGTGTTGAGGAAGATTGATTCTCCTAATTTATAATCAGGGATTTTTTGTGTTTTGTTTGAGCTCAAAATTCATTCAAACAGACTTTCAGAGTTCTCAGTTGATTAAAGTGACTCAGAAAAAACAATCCTGAGTGTGTGTCTTTCTGCTGTGCTAATCTTAAACCACTTTAAAAACTTTTTCTTTATTAGCATAAATAATGCAGGTTGATTATTAACAGATAAGAAAAATAGGTGTGCAAAATAAAGGAAAATAAAAGCATATAACAGCATTGATGCAGGAATAACTATGATTATTATTACTAATATTGCTAATATTCTTCCAGGCTTTTTCTTTATTTGTTTTTTTTTTCTTAACCATATTTGCTTATTTATTTATTTATTTTTATTTTATGGCTGTGTTGGGTCTTCATTTCCGTGCGAGGGCTTTCTCTAGTTGCGGCAAGTGGGGGCCACTCTTCATCGCGGTGCGCGGGCCTCTCACTATCGTGGCCTCTCTTGTTGTGGAGCACAGGCTCCAGACGCACAGGCTCAGTAATTGTGGCTCACGGGCCTAGTTGCTCCGCGGCATGTGGGATCTTCCCAGACCAGGGCTCGAACCCGTGTCCCCTGCATTGGCAGGCAGATTCTCAACCACTGCGCCACCAGGGAAGCCCCAGGCTTTTTCTTTATTTACAAATACTATTAATATGTTAAAGATGGGATCACACTATATTTTTTGTTTTCTAATCTGCTTTTGTTCCTAAACTATATTTTGTAAATATCTCCCTTGTCAATAAGTGTGCTTCCATATTGATTTAGTCGACCCTGTAGTACATTTGTACAGTGTCAAGTGAGCTGGAACTATATTTCCCAGAATTTCCTTCCCCATATGGCCCTGGTTAGAGTTGGTCACAGGAGAAATTTATGTGAGTGGAAACTGAGGGATGGTGGAAAAGCAGCTACAGCCGTTTTGTTACATTGTGTGGTGATCTGGGACCAGGTGCTGCTACAGGTCCCACAAACTGTCACCAATCTGCTGGTTCACTTGTTAGGGTGGAGTGACACATGGCCTTCAGCAACTTTGGCTCCTTTCGCGTCTGCGAGTCCTGAGACAGTTGTACGTGCAGCTCCGTGTTGAAGGGCAGGAACTTACCCTGCAGGTTATCTGCATCTTTAAGATTGAGAGACGGATGTGGTGTTCAGGTTGTCATCTTTGAATTTTGGATTATTCTCACAGGTTCCAGTTTGTCCACCCTTCTTTTTCAGGTTCTGGGTCTGGCAATTTGAAGCCCAACACCAGAAGCAGAAGCTGCAGCCTTATGTAGACTGCTTAGCCACCTCCCAGGTTGCCTGATGTCTAATCCCTACTGTGGTTCTGTTTCTCCTATCGAACAGTAATCGGTCCAGAATTTGGTACCAGATGTGTGGTGTCCTTGTTACCTATTGCTGTGTAACAAAACATCCCAATGTTTACTGGCTTAAAACAATAATGATAATCATATTGTTAACTCTCCTGGCTGTGGGTCGGGCGTTGGGGAAGCACCCAGTGGGGTGGGTCTGGTTTGGTTCTTGCTTTTAGATTTCTGCTAATCGTTTTCTCAAGGCCCTTCTGGTTCCACTCACAGCCCAGTCCCAAAGCCAATGCCACTTGCTTTAGGGTTTTGTTATGGCAGCATTCAATTTCCAGCCACTGAATTCTCTGTTTGTCTATCACTGGCTTAAAAATCACCCCAAAACAATAATAATCATCATATTATCTCCCACAGTTTCTGTGTGTAAAGGATTTGGGAAGGACTCAGCTGCCAGGTTGCAGCTCAGCGTCTGCCTATGGCGGCAGTCAGAGGATAGCTGGAGCTAGAACAGCAGGGGGTGGAGCAGCTGGGGACTGGCCAGGCATCTCTCTCTTCACTCGTAGTCCCAGGGCCTCTCCCCGTGGACCCCTCACAGCATGGCAGCCTCAGGGCATTCTGTGGAGGCTGAAGACTTTAACAAGTAACCCTGTGAATAAGGCACACCTTTAATTACTTATTTTATTTTATCTTTTATTTTTATTTTTCTTGGCTGCGTGGCATGCGGGATCTTAGTTCCCTGACCAGAGATCAAACCTGTGCCCCCTGCATTGGAAGCACAGAGTCTTAAGCACAGAGGCTGCCAGGGAAGCCCCATTACTTACTTTATTTTTGTTTCAAGAGTATAATATCTTTTCTTCTCTAAAGATATATTAATAGTACCTTTTTTTTAGTTCTCAACTCCTTCCATAGTTTGTTTCCTCCAATTTTTTGTTTGCTGTCTTTCATAAGTCTCATTATTTTAATTTGCATCTCTTTAATTATTAATAAGGTTAAACCTTTAAAAGCTGCTTATTGGTCACATGCATTTTTTTTTTTCCTTTTTGAATTGCCTGTTCATTTCTTTTGCCCATTTTTCTATTGCAGTGACTGTCTTCTTCTTAAAGGTTTTATTTTATTTATTTTCTTTAATATTTATTTATTTATTTAGCTGTGCCAGGTCTTCGTTGCGGCACGCGAGATCTTTAGTTGGGGCATGCGGGATCTTTAGTTGCAGCATGCAGGATCTTTTTTTTTTTTTTTAGTTGCCGCATGCGGGATCTAGTTCCCTGACCAGGGATTGAACTCAGGCCCCCTGCATTGGGAGTGTGGAGTCTTAACTGCTGGACCTCCAGGGAAGTCCCTTAAAGGTTTTAAAGAAAGCTTTATATGAAAATGACACTAAATGTTTGCATTGATATCGCAAATATTATTCCTCCATACAGTTGTCATATTTTCCAAACTAAAAATTAGGATAAATGCTGTGTAAAAGAATGTCTACCTGATTTACAAATGTATGTATATAAAAAGATTTACCAAAATCTATAAAAATAAGTTATAATAATTTGTCTTTAAAGAAAATAATAAAAATTCCTGAAATAACTGTTCTGAAAACCCCTACCTATAAGATAATGGCTCTCAATCCTGGCTGCACATTAGAATCATTTGGGGAACTTTCAAAAGTACTGATGTCTGGTTCCTACCCACACCAAAGATTTCTCTGGAGATGCTGCAACCAGGGTTGGAAACCTCTGATGTATATCATCAGTCCTGTTGATCAAGGTAGACTTCTTGTGGGTAAAGATTCCCTCATGGAAAACTTGGAGCAGAACATTGCATGTGAGCTTGCCTTCCTGGGCTTCTTTTGAACCAGCCCTCTTATTGAGAGGTTACAAAAAGTCCATTTGTTCATACGTGTCTCCTCCTCCCCTGCCACCACCAGCTGCCTGATATTCTGAGTATCATTGTCAGTCCTTCAGGGCTCTTCTCTTAAGAAGTAGGGTATTTGCATTTAGCTAAGTCATCATGTTGCTTGGAAGAGTAATACATAGGCTACCTAACTCCTTACAACCCAAAGTGGGGTTAGGACCAGCAGGCCCTTAGGTCCCACCCCAGGCCCAGTGAATCAGAATCTGCCTTTAAATCAAATTTTCAGATGACTCATAGGCACATTCAAGCTTGAGAAGGATGAATATACAGGGAATTGTCTACCAGGGTGTAAGCTTCAGGAGGACAGGGACCTTGTCTATCTTGTCACAGGAAGGACTTGCAGTAATATATGTTGAATTATGAATTTCATTATTAAAGGAAGCTAAACATGTTATATAATATGAGTCATATGATATGGGTCAACAGGACTTTCTTTGGGTGCCATAATGACAGGCAGAATCATATTCTGGATATATTTTGTTCAACATAACATGATATTTATGTATGCTGTATTAGTATGATTTAGGTTGCTTGGCACACATGCTGCGTTTTAATAGGTATAGTAACTTATTACTGCTATTTGTATTTCTTTTAACATTCCATAAAAGACTCTCATGTAACTTATTTCACTTAATCTCTACGGTGTATAAGGACTCGACTCTATGAATCAGGAGAATATGGGTATCTCCACTTAGTACATGAGCAAACACAAGATTGAGAGGTTTGTAGAAGGGTTGATATTGAGTTAATACCAAACTAGAATTTGCACTCAAAACCCCAAAGTTCCTAGTCTACGGGCTAACCACTGAAGGCTTGTATTTAGAACTCAGCATTGTGTAATACTAATACTGCAGGAAGAACATGAAAAAAATTATAATAATGGGTAATGCAACTTTTTCATTTAAAGGCATTTCCCCTAGTTTTATACATTGCTATTTTTTGTTTTGAGTTAACTAATTAACGTTTACAGTAAAACTCCCAAGTGAATATTGACAATACAAACCTTTAAAGATTTCCTGAAATAAAATTTAAAATAAAATCTTACTGGGTATTCATCAGAGAGCTAACATGAAATTGTTCTTCATTTTACAGCTCTATATCTTTGTAAGCTTGGAAAGAGAACATATTCTATTTTATGGAACTGTCACTTTATTTTTTGCATCAGAAAATAAACCTTCATTTCTTTTAGATGTCATTCAGAATAATCTCTGATCCTGTAATTTACTTCTTAGTTCACCAGAGGATATTTGCAGCAAAGCGAACCTCAGAGATGGTTGTTTAGGATAATGTTATGACGTTAGAGGTGAAGTAGATAAGAGGCATTTGGAGGGAATTAATGACAATGTGACAAACTCTTATAAATGATCCCTTCCTCACCTATTTTTATACAGGAATGTCATTAGATGCATTCAGCTATCTTGCTCAATAGACTTTATTGTTTAAACCCAACAGTGAGTGAGAACTGTTTCATAGTTGTCTTTACGTCCCTCAGAATTTTGTACATGATTGCTTTGCATTTGATATGATTTCCACAAAGTTGTTTAATTGAATCACTCAAGTGTATTGTGACACTCCATGTTTATATTCTCTAGATGAAGACCCCCCAGAAAACCTAAAGCAATAATGATAAACACTATACTGAATCCAGATTCTTTAAACTATCCTCAAATAGATTAAAATGGGGCATTATCAAACTGTAAATTTCACTTCTGCAAAGCCTGCCCTTAGAGTGAACACCATACATAACATTCCAGCACCATTTTTTCCCCTGGAGCTTTCCCCATCCCTCCCCTCTTGGTCTAAGTAGAAAGACAATAAATTTGGACATGGTGAATGGGTCATGCACCACAGATCTGGATGTGTTTTATTCTGACAAATGTAAGCAAAGTTTTACCTGAAGAGACCTGGAGAGAAAAAACAATCGTTTCTATATACTGAGAACTTGTAGGTATAAGGTGCTGCCCTGAATTCTTTATATATAACAGGCTCTACTATCACTGCCTTCCATTTACAGTTAAAGGAAACTGTGACATGGAACTACTGAGTAGCCCTCCCAAGCTAGTGAGTGGCAGGGCTGGGATTGGAACTCAGGCTATCTGACTCCAAAGTCATTACTCTCTGTGCTACGATGCCTCTTCAAAATGATGGTTAACCTTTCCTTTTCTTATTCAATGAATTAAGACCTCCCCTCTCATTAGAACTAATTTGTCCTGCATCCCATTCCCACTTCGCTGGATAAACTTATTAATAAAACCTATCATTAAAGCCCCACCCTAAAGTTATCATGGGAAGCAAAGAGTTTAAGGGATTCCAGTACCAATTAGCTTTCCCAAATAGCATATTTTGTTTAGCTGTGTCTCTGGAAGACCAAAGATTGATGCTAAATCACCATGATATTGGTGGGCCAAGATGTTTCTGAACAAGTGGGATCCTCCGTGGGTGCCCAGGCAGATGGTTTCTCTTTTCTGGATCTCAGTGTCCCTGTCTGTATAACAGGGACTTTGGACTATGTGATGGTCAATGTTCCTTCCAGGCCTACACCACCTACCTCAGCTTATCACTGTTTCCTGAGCATGTGAGTGGGCACCTGACTCCCCAGGGCTCCATGATATACATCTGCAATTCTGGGCAGCTCTTGAAGCAAGTATGAAGGATAAAAATGCCAATAAAGCAAAACATACATGTAGTGACAAAGCCTGACACAATTGATGAAAAATAATGCAAAGAAACTTCATGAAACCCAAGCAAATAGATGAATGATGTAAGCATTTGTTGCTCCTCCTTGGTGGGACAAATGAAATGGGTATCAGTATGGTAGGACAAAGCCCATTGTAGCCCTTTGTCAATGACCTTGAGGAGTGCTGGCTTCTACTCTTTACCAGGGTATCAACATTTTCTATACAATAAATACCTGTAGAGCATCTAATATGTGTCAGGGACTGTTCTAGGCACTGAGGATCATGTATGTCTTAGTTCATTTGGGCTGCTAGAACAGAAATATCATAAACTTATATGTTTATAGCTTACAAACAATAGAAATCTATTTCTCACTGTTCTGGAGGCTGAAAGTCCAAGATCAAAACAGTGGCAGATTCCATGTCTGGTGAGGCCCCACTTCCTGGCTCATAGATGGCCTTTTTTTCACTATAACCTCACATGGAAGAAGGGGTGAGCTAGGTCTCTGGGGTCTCTTTTCTAAGGGCACTCATCCCGTTCATGAGGACTTTGCCCTTATAAGCTACTTACCTCCCAAAGGCCTCACCTCCTACTACTATCACCTTGGGGGTTAGGATTTCAACATATGAATTGGAGGGTGGAGAACACAAACACTCAGTCCACAGCAGTCTAATAAACAAAACTAAGATTGTTGTCCTCCTGGAGTTTATGTTAATTTTAGAAGGAGCTACCCTTTGTCCTTTTTGTTCAGATGCTTTTTGTTTTTTCAGTCCTCTTAGGGGTAAAATGTGGGAAGCCACACAGAATGAGGCAACGGAAGTATTACCAAAAAGTGGCCCCAATTTCCTGACCATCTAACGGCACTGGAGAAACCCGAGATGGGATGCGCCTGAAGTGAGGTCCTGAGACATATAACAGGTAAACTTCCGCAATGGTATGGCTCCATGTTCAACTTGAAAGCCTTTTCCCTCCTACAATGAAGTGGCCTAGAAATATGAATTTTTACAAAACAATGGTCTAAGATATCTTAAGTCCAAAACACCACTCACCTCAGAAGGTGCAGGCTGAGATTCCTCTTGGTTTTTCTCCTTCTGAAGTGATCGCACATCAGCTGCCTCCCTCCCCACCTGGGCTTCTAAGAGCCATTACATTCTTGCCCTGTCTTCCCCATCATGTCTTTTTTCCTTTCTGCTATTAAATGGAGCTGACTGTACTAGAATGTGCAGAGAATAAATAGGCCTCCAGACTTCCCAACTGCAGAGTGGTGGTCAACAGTGCAATGAAAAGGAAACCCTGGATGGCAATTGCTGTCCAGAAACACTGGCTGATTTTAACAGTTGTGGACCCTTCTCCTGCTACAGTGATGCTCTTGTGCCTATGTTTGTCAAGGACTACAGTGTTGTCCTTGGACCCTCTCTGGTCACATACTCCAGACCAGCAAGCTGGGGTCTGACTTCTTAAGTGTAGCTGAACTCGGAAGAAAACTGCTGGAGACTTTGATTATTCCAATTATTCTTTAAATAATTACTGTCCTCCATTTTTCTGAATATGCTGTCTTCCAGCCATCTGGACTGGGTCGCCCCTGCCTCTGAGTTTTGGCTGAGCTAACTCACTGCAACCACCAAGTGGGATGAGTTTGACTCCCTGGGGCCTTCGTCATCCTCTCCCAGCTGCTTTCCTACACAAGTGTGAGCCCTTTGGGCTTTGCCAGGGAAAGAGCTTCAAAGTGTGGTGCTTACCCAGTTCTAGGATGTACAAAATATGCATCCAACAACACTTCCCCTTGCCTGTCCCCACACCCTAGGGCAGGGGACGAAGGAGTTTGGGATGGAGGATTGGGCATAAGAAAGTTGTCTTCCTTTTAAAGCAACCGAGTGAAACAACTACTCAACCACCTGCAGGATATGACTCAATGCAGGAAATTGTGACACTTGCCTTCCATGCTTCTCTCCTCAGAGCTGCCTGCTATTATCCAGGGCAATAAGCTGCACCTTATTTTCAAATCCCTCCTTTACCTTTACGTAAATTCATTGTCTCGGTTCTCATTCCTTAGGACTCTGCCTGTGTGACAGCAGTGGGTAGCGGGTCTTAGGTGACCACCTATGAGTTTATCATGGGAGTGGGTGTCAGCAAAACAAACAAAGGATCTGTACTTCCTTATTCTGATTACTGTCAAATTAGGATTCTGAGATGTAGATGACTGCACAGCTGGGGGTCAGAGATGCCAAACATGTCCCTGAAGAGGCTGCTATTTATTAGATAGTCTGAAAGAATCTTGTTTGAGCTGTAAGGCCAGCCTCGATGTTTGCTTTTGAGAAAAAGAAAACATCTGATATATTCAGGGAGTAAGGCGGATTTGTTATCCTAACATCATGCAGCTGGTAATAGGAATCATTTAAGCCAGTATCTCAGTCATCATTGGAAGGAGATTCTGAGGCTTCTCCATGCAATATTTTGAGTCAGTGAGTCTGAGGTGGGCCTGGGAGTACGCATTTTTCACAAGCTTCCCACCTCCCTTCCCCCTGACTCCAGGGAAGTGGAGAAAAATTTTTTTGTTGTTTGTGTGTTTGTTTATTGAAGTATAGTTGATTTACAATGTTGTATTAATTTCTACCGTACAGCAAAGTGATTCAGTTATACATATATATATTCTTTTTCATATTCTTTTCCTTTATGGTTTATTACAGGCTATTGACTATAGTTCCCTGTGCTATACAGTAGGACCTTGTTGTTTATCCATTCTATATATAATAGTTTGCATCTGCTAATCCCAAACTCCCACTCCACTCCTCCCCCAACCTTCTCCCCCTTGGCAACCACAAGTCTGTTCTCTATGTCTGTGAGTCTGTTTCTGTTTCATAGATAAGTTCATTTGTGTCATATTTTAGATTCCACATATAAGTGATATCATATGGTATTTGTCTTTCTCTTTCTGACTTACTCAGCTTGGTATGATCATCTCTAGGTCCAAGAGAAAATGTTGACTTAAACCAGTGGTTATCAAACGGTAGCCTGCACCAGAATGATCCAAAAGGCTTGTTAAAACACCCCTACCCCCAGAGTTTCTGATTCGGGAGGTCCTGGTGGGGCTTGAGAATCTGCACTTCTAACAAGTTCCCAGGTGACGTTGATGCTGCTGGTCCAGGGACCACATTTTGAGAAGCACTGATTTAAACAACCCAGTTTCTCTGTGCGGATCCTTTGTTTTGAAAACTCTTTTACTGCTCCGGTAGGTCGGTAGCTCGGTGGGAAGAGGCTCAGGTTGTGGGGTGTGGGTGTGGGTGTTGAACTGTTTGTGGTCCGGGAGGTGAGGAGTTGTACTGTATCCCAAAGATGCACTGTGCAGCAACTTCTGGACTTCATGGCCCTCTCGCCACAGCTCCCTCCCCTGAAGGCTTTGAACCAAGCAAAGCCTGCTGAAGTAGGAGCATAGCTGTTGTAGTTTGAGCATTTTCTGCCTATTTCCTTTATTCCACCGACCTCCATGGGGCTCACTCTTTGCTGCCTGTTACCAACATCATCATATTTGTGTTGCCTACAGTTGTCAGGTGCTCTCAACGGTATCTGATTTGCAATACAAGAAAAGATGGTTTAATGAAAGAGTTAGCTTTTAATGAGAGTCCTGACTTGCTGAAACCGCGATTGCATAATCCTGCTTGAAATCATAGCAGCAAATACATTTTAAAATTCTAAATATCCAAAACCTCCCATTATATTCAAGAATCTTTTAAACATTGGTTGCCTGAGGGAAGGGGAACTCTGTAGCTAAGGTGGGGAGGAACTTTTTCACCAAAAACTCTTTCACGGTTTGAATTCTGAACTTGAATGAACTCTTAAAAAGATAAATCTCAAAAAACAACAAAACCAAAAACCCCCTCTAACATTGCACCGTAGCACTGACTGGAATAAACAACAGTAATCCAGCTCCATGTGTTTCTTTAAATTTTTCATTTATTTTTGAATATGGAGTCCATTCACATGGTTCAACATTTTAAAAATACATAAAAACAGATACAGTAAAAAAGTGTCCTCCCAATCTCACCACCCTTTTGACTGAATTCTTATCCTCCATCCTCATGGCTAACCACTTTTATTAGTTTCTAGTAGATTCCTTGTAGAATTGTTTTTTATGGAAATACAAATACATATATGTTTTTGTTTTTCTCCTTTTCACATTTTAATATGTCCTAGGGCTCCTTCCATATCAGATTAGACAACTTCCCATTATTTCTCTAGTCACAGAGCATCCGTATTTATTAGGATTCCATACTTTGTTTAGCCATAACAGTGGACATTTGGGTTGTTTCCAAACTTTTGTAATTATCTGTTCCTTCTTGCAACATTAAAAAAAATTGTTTTAAGTTGCTTCAGTCATCTAATTCATTTGCTGATGAATGTGAATGAGGTCTTCCCGTGCCAGCCACCGTCCTGGGTGTTCCTGGGGAGCCAGGTGAATGGGGTCCCTGGAATACCCCACCCAACACACTGTACTCATTTATCTCCTTTAGTCCCCACAAACACCTTAGGTGGTAGGTACTTCTTGTGTCTCCATTTCACAGATGAGAAAACTGAGGCTTAGAAAAGTCAAATAGCTTCTCTAAACTTCTCCATGCGTCTGGAAGATGGCCGAATTTGTATTTAAATCCTGTTTATCTGACTCCAGAGTGAGATCCTGGGATTTAATTAATTTAATGTTAATTAAAATCTTACAGTAGTTTTTTCCATTGGTATCTACACATTGTTTTTCCAGGAGAAAAGAAGCACTGATTCATTATGACTCTAATCTCTAAATGTTACTTAGGTTATAAATGTAACATTCTTCGCACGATCATTCAATTTTCTTAATTTCAAGAATAAGCAATGTCTTAATTCCATGGGGTGGGGACTGACTTGCTCCTCTTTGCTTCAGCTTCTTCTCAGCCAGCACCTGGCAGGACAGGCACTTAGTGGGTTACATGGTCTCTTTCTCTTTGATTACCTAAAAGTATTCATCTCCCTGCTGCCCCACAGTGGGAACTGTTTGTCCAGCACTTGGAGCACTTTAGAGGACAATGTTATGGGTGCATCTAACCATTTTTACTTTCAGAGACATTTTTGGAGAGTGGCAGTGTGATTTTTGTTTTCATTAACATTCTACTCACTCTGAATAGTGGTTGTATTTGGGTGGAGGAACAATGGTAGTGAGGTTTTCTCTGCGTACCTAAGTTTTCTTCAAAAATCTGTAGCCTTTTAAATAAAAGTTATTTTGCTAGTTTTTTAAATTTTAAAAGAATTGCATCGATATGGTCAGAACTCAATCAATATTGAAAAGCATAAAATAGGAAAAATTAAAGTTTCCTTTCTACCCACCCATCTAGTCAATCTGTGCCTATCCCCACCACTGCATTCCATTTCTCAGCCCATTGACAGTTTCTTGGGTATCCTTTCAGAAATGTTTTATGTGTATTCAGAATATATATGAAAAGCTGCAAAAATTCCAGCGATGGAATTTTAACCAATCAATCAGGAATTGCCTAATCAGCACTAGTTAGGTTCTCAGCTTGATAGACCCCTGCCATCCCCTAAGAGAGTACCCGTGCAACAACCAACCTGATTTTTTTGCCTAGTATAACTTCCTTGTTCCTGCTGCTTTCTGCCTGTAAAAGTCTTTCATTTTGTACAGCTCCTGGGAGCTCCTTTCTAGCTGTTAGATTGGATACTGCCCAATTCATGAATCATTGAATAAAGCCTATAAGATCTTCAAAATGTACTCAGTTGAATTGTGTTTTTTAACGGTGCTTTAAGAGGATCTATATGAAATTGGTACATGGGATGGATTGAAGTGGAGGAGAAATTCCTCCAAGGAGAGCAGTTAGCACGTTATTGCTGTAAACCCAAGTCAAGGGATAAGAACCTAGACTAAAACTATGGGAATGCAAAGAAAGGGATTAGAGAAAAAATTGGTGCTTTACATGGAAAAACAGGCTTTGCAGATGTGTTTAAGGTTAAGGACTTTGAGATGGGAGAGTATCCTGGGTCATCCAGGTGAGCCCAATGTAATCAATGAGTCCTTAGAAACAGAGACGTTTTCCTGGCTGTGGAGCGAAGAAGACACAACTATGGCAGAATGGTCAGAGAGATGCAATCTTGCAATCTTGCAGGCTTTGAAGGTGGAGTAAGGGGGCTACAAGCCAAGGAATGTGGAACGCCTTTAGAAGCTGGAAAAGGCAAGGAAATAGACTGTACTCGTGGAGCTCCGGAAAGGAACAACCCTGTCGACACCTTTATTTTAGTCCAGTGAGACCCACGTTGGACTTCTAACCTACAGAACTGTAAGACAGTACAACTGTGTTTTTTTAGTTGCGATATAATTGACATACAACATTATATTCGTTTCAGGTGTACAACATAACGATTCAATATTCGTATATACTGTGAAATGATCACCACAATAAGTCTAGTTAACATCCATCACCAAGTAAGTAGAATGGACAGGTTTATTGTTAGTGATTGAAAAGGACTCAGCACTGTGGAATAAACCCTAGGTGTGCTGCATTCACAACTCTTAGCTGCTCTTTTGTTCATACCTCCATTCCATTTAGTTTCATTCCTTGGAACAGGAAAATTCAACCTTTAATAAATTGCTACAATTGCCATCCTACTCAGTATTATGCATATCAGAAAATGATCCCAGTCCTGATGTTTTACCACAAAATATGTATACATTTAGCATTGGCAAAATGATAAAGAGGATTATTGAACCTCTTAACTGAGGAGAGCAGGATGAGCAATAAAGCAAGCATAGGGTGAGACGAGGATGTGGTTACTGGATGTTCTTATAACATTGTTGATACTCTGACACACTCATCTGCTAATCCCTATAGCTATTTATTTGTAAGAGAACATTCATTATCACAATCCTTTGGACTCTGACGATTTTGGTAATCATCTATTCCATTTGCATCTTCTTTTTCACCATGCAGTTGAGCTCTATGACAGAGGAAAATTTGCAGCAGAGTCTGAAATCGAGCAGAAAAGGTTTGTCTCCATGTGAAACAATTGGATAAGCAGGGGAAAGAAAGCAGCATGTATGCCACTAAGTAACAACTAGTCCACTGATGGAATGTCAGTGGTGTGATTTGGTGGCGAGATCCGTGTCTCATCAACAGTCACTGGTCTTTCATTGTCACTGCCTCTTTCTCTTAGTCACTTCATCCCAGATGGAATCCCCAGAATGAAAAAGTTCATCTTCCTTCTTCCCCAAAGTTTGTGGCCATGCTCTCTTGTCCCTGAATTAGTCTTCCATGCATCTTTGCAGCTTGTTTGCTAGCCATCACTCCACTGTTTATGATAAGCTGGGTATTTTGGCTCACGTGATGAGAAATATATTTCATCCATTAAGTGACAATACATCCATATATTTCCTGATGAATGCATAATGTCAGACATCTACCATACAAGAGCTCTTCTGTGATAAATTTACACCTAAAACTGTTGAGGAGTGAGAGCATAAAGTTGGTAGTTGATTTAAGTAGAAGACAGGATTTAGCTCTGCTATTGGAGAGCCTCAGCTTGGCTTGGGTGTGGTGCTGCGGCCACACTCCAAAGCATCTCCTGACAGGTGAACCGGTCACCTTCTCATTCTTCCTCTGTTTTGTGGTTGTCAATGTCTCGTCAGCAGTCGCTGCCTCCTGCCCCTGTTTACCCACAGAACCTTGTTTGTTCTTTTCCTGTATCTTTCATTCTGCCTCTGAGTTAATTTTGGTTGCTTATATGTGTGCTTCTACCACTACTAAAATTAAGTCTTTGACAGTAGAGAAGTAGTATACATATTTAAATCTCTCTCAGGACATAGCAATGATCTGTGTACACAGTAGAAAGATAATAAACACTTGCTGAGTGTTTTTTGAGTGAGTAATGGTGACTGAATTAAGTGTTAGTTTTCAGATTCCTAGAGTACCACCTACTTGTTCTTTTCATTTCTTTCTTTAAAGTTTTATTAACTAATATAAGCTAATTAAAAAACCTAGGAACTATACTCAAGTGAAAATAAAAAGGAAAATTACCCATTATCTCTCAACCATGTATAACACCCATATATATGATGCTGTTTATCTATCCAGGCTATTTTCTATACATATGTAAACATACATAGAAATGGGATCCTACTACATAATTCTTTTTAACTAAAAAACTAAGAAGTGGTATTTAAAACTAAAAATATGTAATCTAAATGCATTTAAATACAATCACTATATCCCTGTATTACCATTTGACAGCTGCAGAGCATTTCATGGTATGGATATACTTTGTAGTTATACATTTGTATTACTTCCCAATTTTTGTCTTCACAAAACCAGCTAAAATCTTGTTTCTTGACTTCCGCTGTCTTGTTAGCTTAGGGCCCACCCATCAAAGAGACCCACAATGTCTTTGGTTTTTTGTTTTTTTTTTTTGTCTGTGTTGGGTCTTCGCTGCTGCACGCGGGCTTTCTCTAGTTGCAGCGAGCGGGGGCTACTCTTCGTTGTGGTGCGTGGGCTTATTGCAGTGGCTTCTCTTGTTGCGGAGCACGGGCTCTAGGCACGTGGGCTTCAGTAGTTGTGGCACGTGGGCTCTAGAGCGCAGGCTCAGTAGTTGTGGCGCACGGGCTTAGTTGCTCCGCGGCATGTGGGATCTTCCTGGATCAGAGAACGAACCTGTGTCCCCTGCATTGGCAGGCGGATTCTTATCCACTGAACCACCAGGGAAGCCTCACAATGTCTTATGTGGTTGCAGCAACCCTTAACTCCATCATGACCTGGGAGTATTTCCTGGTGGCTGGTTGCACAGGACCTTTTTTGTATCCTTAACAAAATTGTGTGGGAAACAATAAAGAAAACTGTACTTATTAAATCTGCTTCATTCTTTTGCTGTATAGATGAAAATGTATCTGAGAATATATTTAAAACTTTAAAATGACCAAGCACTTCCTGTATCATTTGGTATTTGAGTAGAATTCATTGTCTATAGCAGTGTCTTCAAACTCCAGGTTAATTGTAAAGAAACACTAAACAGTGAACACCAGTAAAGAAACACTGATGAAACTGCAATCAGTCCAAACGAGTAAGACAAAAAATGAAGATAACCTTATTACATGAGAGTTCTGTAGAATGCTCACAAATGTTAATGGCTCCATACTAGCTTTTCTTTCCTTTTTTCCCCCCCTCTTTGAAAGAGATCATCAGTTAGCCTGTGTAGCATTTTACATGGAAAACCATAAAGCACATTCTCAAACCTTATTTTGAGTCATTGGTTGATGGAATCAAACTTCTCTGGTTTTCCTCACTGCAGGTCTGCAGCCAGGCCAGGGTGGAGCTGGTGATGGTTACCATCAACAAGCCCTTACATACATCCCCCTCCCTGTTACAGAGAAACCTGCCCTATAGAGACAGTTAAGGTCAAGAGTTGAGGATTGTGGCAGTCATGTACTTGAAACATGGCTTGCCCCAGGCCTTCTGGATTTTGATATCCAATTATCAAGAGTCAAATAAGATCAGGTCACACTAAACCAAATAAAAGAAATAGCCAAAGGCAAAACATAATTGAAAACATTTAGGAAATGACACAAAGTATTTAGTAAAACTGTAGAGGTCATTGACTCATACTTTATGAATTTAATTCTATAGGCACATAATATATTAAAGAAAAGTACCAGGTCTATGATTACCTTGTGTTTCTGACATTTTACAGACCTTGAGATCAGATATGAGCACTCAATTGATCCAGTGCTATGTGCTGCCACTGTAATTAAGACCTAACGAAGTGAAAAGGCTTCTAACAAGTGTGTCATAGAAAATGCTGTGATTCACCGACCAAGGATGAATTAGAATACTGGAAATATGTTGCCAATTCCTTTGCCATTAGAGCAGACTGAACTGTATAAAATAAATGCATTATCTGTTATTTATGACTCAGGTGTAAGATTTCTCTTGGTAAGTGAAGAAAATCTTTATATAACTGTTAATCTAGTATCTGGTGTTTTACAATAGTAAAAAAAAAAGTGTTGATATTTTACAATTTCTTGTTGAAAGAAGCCCATAAAATGGAATGTCATCATTTCATTGTTTCTTGGGGCAGACCCATCCCAATTCCTATACTAACTATTTTTTTAAAAAATCTTTATTGGAGTGTAATTGCTTTACAATGGCGTGTTTGTTTCTGCTGTATAACAAAGTGAATCAGCTATATGTATACATATATCCCCATATCCCCTCCCTCTTGCATCTCCCTCCCACCCTCCCTATCCCACCCCTCTAGGTGGTCACAAAGCACCGAGCTGATCTCCCTGTGCTATGCAGCTGCTTCCCACTAGCTTTCTATTTTACATTTGGTAGTGTGTATATGTAAGTGCTACTCTCTCACTTCATCCCAGCTTACCCTTCCCCCTCCCCGTGTCCTCAGGTCCATTCTCTATGTCTGTGTCTTTATTCCTGTCCTGCCCCTAGGTTTGTCAGAACCTTTTTTTTTTTTTTTTAGATTCAATATATACGTGTTAGCATACGGTATTTGTTTTTCTTTCTGACTTCACTCTGTATGACAGACTCTAGGTCCATCCACCTCACTACAAATAACTCAGTTTTGTTTCTTTTTATGGCTGAGTAATATGCCATTGTATATATGTGCCACATCTTCTTTATCCATTCATCTCTCGATGGACAACTTAGGTTGCTTCAGTGTCTTGGCTATTGTAAATAGTGCTGCAGTGAACATTGTGGTCCATGACTCTTTCTGAATTATGGTTTTCTCCGGGTACATGTCCCATAGTGGGATTGCTGGGTCATATGGTAGTTCTATTTTTAGTTTTTTAAGGAACCTCCATACTGTTCTCCATAGTGGCTTATCAATTTACATTCCCACCAACAGTGTAAGAGGGTTCCCTTTTCTCCACACCCTCTCCAGCATTTATTGTTTGTACATTTTTTGATGATGGTCATTCTGACCTGTATGAGGTGATACCTCATTGTAGTTTTGATTTGCATTTCTCTAATGATTAGTGATGCTGAGTATCCTTTCATGTGTTTGTTGGCAGTCTGTATGTCTTCTTTGGAGAAATGTCTATTTAGGTCTTCTGCCCATTTTTGGATTGGGTTGTTTGTTTTTTTGATATTGAGCTGCATGAGCTGCTTGTATATTTGGGAGATCAATCCTTTGTCAGTTGCTTTGTTTGCAAATATTTTCTCCCATTCTGAGGATTGTCTTTTTGTCTTGTTTATGGTTTCCTTTGCTGTGCAAAAGCTTTTAAATTACATTAGGTCCATTTTTTAATTTTTGTTTTTATTTACATTTCTCTAGGAGGTGGTTCAAAAAGGATCTTGCTGTGATTTATGTCAAAGAGTGTTCTGCCTATGTTTTCCTCTAAGAGTTTTATACTGTCTGGCCTTACATTTAGGTCTTTAATCCATTTTGAGTTTATTTTTGTGTATGGTGTTAGGAAGTGTTCTAATTTCATTCTTTTACATGTAGTTGTCCAGTTTTCCCAGCACCACTTATTGAAGACGCTGTCTTTTCTCCATTGTATATTCCTGCCTCCTTTATCAAAGTTAAGGTGCCCATGGGTGCGTGGGTTTATCTCTGGGCTTTCTATCCTGTTCCATTGATCTGTATTTCTGTTTTTGTGCCAGTACCATACTGTCTTGATTACTGTAGCTTTGTAGTATAGTCCGAAGTCAGGGAGCCTGATTCCTCCAGCTCCGTTTTTCTTTCTCAAGATTGTTTTGGCTATTCGGGGTCTTTTGTGTTTCCATACAAATTGTGAAATTTTTTGTTCTAGTTCTATGAAAAATGCCATTGCTAATTTGATGGGGATTGCATTGAATCTGTAGATTGCTTTGGGTAGTAGAGTCATTTTCACAATGTTGATTCTTCCAATCCAAGAACATGGTATATCTCTCCATCTGGTTGTATCATCTTTAATTTCTTTCATCAGTGTCTTATAGTTTTCTGCATAAAGGTCTTTTGTCTCCTTAGGTAGGTTTATTCCTAGGTATTTAATTCTTTTTGTTGCAAAGGTAAATGAGAGTGTTTCCTTAATTTCTCTTTCAGATTTTTCATCGTTAGTGCATAGGAATGCAGGAGATTTCTGTGCATTAATTTTGTATCCTGCTACTCTACCAAATTCATTTGATTAGCTCTAGTCATTTTCTGGTAGCATCTTTAGGATTCTCTGTGTATAGTATCATGTCATCTGCAAACAGTGACAGTTTTACTTCTTCTTTTCTGATTTGGATTCCTTTTATTTCTTTTTCTTCTCTGATTGCTGTGGCTAAAACTTCCAAAACTATGTTGAATAATAGTGGTGAAGGTGGGCAACCTTGTCTTGTTCCTGATCTTAGTGGAAATGGTTTCAGTTTTTTTACCATTGAGAATGATGTTGGCTGTGGGTTTGTCATATATGGGCTTTATTATGTTGAGGTAAGTTCCCTCTATGCCTGCTTTCTGGAGGGTTTTTATCATAAATGGGTGTTGAATTTTGTCAAAAGCTTTTTCTGCATCTATTGAGATTATCATATGGTTTTTATCCTTCAGTTTGTTAGTATGGTGTATCACGTTGATTGATTTGCATATATTGAGGAATCCTTGCACTCCTGGGATAAACCCTACTTGATCATGGTGTATGATCCTTTTAATGTGCTCTTGGATTCTGTTTGCTAGTATTTTGTTGAGGATATTTGCATCTATGTTCATCAGTGTTATTGGCCTGTAGTTTTCCTTTTTTGTGACAAATTTGTCTGGTTTTAGTATCAGGGTGATGGTGGCCTTGTTGAATGAGTTTGGGAGTATTCCTCCCTCTGCTATATTTTGGAGGAGTTTGAGAAGGATAGGTGTTAACTCTTCTCTAAATTTTTGATAGATATCGCCTGTGAAGCCATCTGGTCCTGGGCTTTTGTTTGCTGGAAGATTTTTAATCACAGTTTCAATTTCAGTGCTTGTGATTGGTCTGTTTATGTTTTCTGTTTCTTCCTGGTTCAGTCTCAGAAGGTTGTGCTTTTCTAAGAATTTGTCCATTTCTTCCAGGCTGTCCATTTTATTGGCATATAGTTGCTTGTAGTAATCTCTCCTAATCCTTTGTATTTCTGCAGTGTCAGTTGTTACTTCTCCTTTTTCATTTCTAATTCTGTTGATTTGAGTCTTCTCCCTTTTTTTCTTGATGAGTCTGGCTAATGGTTTATCAATTTTGTTTATCTTCTCAAAGAACGAGCTTTTAGTTTTATTGATCTTGCTATTGTTTCCTTCATTTCTTTTTCATTTATTTCTTTTTTTTTTGCACCTTAAAAATATTTACTGATTCATTTATAATAACAATAATCAACCTATTACGTGTCAGCATAAATCACGTTTTTAACAGAAAATATCTATATTTTCCAAAACAAGAGAAAATATGTGAGAAGAGTGGCATTGTTTTACATTAAGTTCTTTTTACATAAATTTACATCACATTTTTAAAATTCAAATTGAAAGTCACAAAAATTATAACCATCCTCATCAGTTCACTCAGCCCCATGTAATTAATTTTTTTTATTTTGATCTTTGTTAGCACTTTTATGAATTCATCAGTTTTCCATTAGAGTTCTGAAAATGCTTATTCATTCAGTTCAGCAGTATAGTCAGTTACCAGAAACCTGTACTTGTCAGAGTCTTTTCCATGAATTCCTTGAAGATGAAACCCTTATATGGGAACATTTTTGCAAAAGCATCAGAGTACACCCAGAACTGTCTGTAATTGACAAAAGACTTTAAAATGACCACGGTTAAAGAGTTGATGAAAGTTCATAATAATGCAATTGACAAGGAAATTTAGTTATTTCTGAGATATACATTTTAAAGTAATAACTAGAATTATGACTTATAACATTATACCAGAACATGTAAGATTTTTAGGAATTTCATATAATGTCTGAAACATTTCTATTAACATATTTCCATACAAATAACCCAAAGAAAGTTTAGTATTAGTTTTTTTTTAATTTTTGAATTTTATTTATTTTTTATACTGGAGGTTCTTATTAGTCATCAGTTTTATACACATCAGTATATACATGTCAGTCCCAATCGCCCAATTCAACACAACACCATCCCCACCCCCCCACAGCTTTCCCCCCTTGGTGTCCATACGTTTGTTCTCTACATCTGTGTCTCAACTTCTGCCCTGCAAACTGGCTCATCTGTACCATTTTTCTACGTTCCACATACATGTGTTAATATACGATATTTGTTTTTCTCTTTCTGACTTACTTCACTCTGTATGATAGTCTCTAGATCCATCCACGTCTCAACAAATGACTCAATTTTGTTCCTTTTTATGGCTGAGTAATATTCCATTGTATATATGTACCACAACTTCTTTATCCATTCATCTGTCAATGGGCATTTAGGTTGCTTTCATGACCTGACTATTGTAAATAATGCTGCAATGAACATTGCGGTGCATGTGTCTTTTGACTTACGGTTTTCTCTGGGTATATGCCCAGTAGTGGGATTGCTGGGCCATATGGTAATTCTATTTTTAGTTTTTTAAGGAATGCCCATACTGTTCTCCATAGTGGCTGTATCAATTTACATTCCCACCAACAGTGCAAGAGGGTTCCCTTTTCTCCACACCCTCTCCAGCATTTGTTGTTTGTAGATTTTCTGATGATGCCCATTCTAATTTGTGTGAGGTGATACCTCATTGTAGTTTTGATTTGCATTTCTCTAATAATTAGTGATGTTGTGCATCTTTTCATGTGCTTCTTGGCCATCTGTATGTCTTCTTTGGAGAAATGTCTATTTAGGTCTTCTGCCCATTTTTGGATTGGGTTGTTCGTTTCTTTAATATTGAGCTGCATGAGCTGTTTATATATTTTGGAGATTAATCCTTTGTCTGTTGATTCGTTTGCAAATATTTTCTCCCATTCTGAGGGTTGTCTTTTCATCTTGTTTATGGTTTCCTTTGCTGTGCAAAAGCTTTGAAGTTTCATTAGGTCCCATTTGTTTATTTTTGTTTTTATTTCCATTACTCTAGGAGGTGGATCAGAAAAGACCTTTCTGTGATTTATGTCATAGAGTGTTCTTCCTATGTTTTCCTCTAAGAGTTTTATAGTGTCTGGTCTTACATTTAGGTCTCGAATCCATTTTGATTTTATTTTTGTGTATGGTGTTATGGAGTGTTCTAATTTCATTCTTTTACATGTAGCTTTCCAGTTTTCCCAGCACCACTTATTGAAGAGACTGTCTTTTCTCCATTGTATATCTTTGTCTCCTTTGTCATAGATTAGTTGACCATAGGTGCGTGGGTTTATCTCTGGGCTTTCTATCTTGTTCCATTGAACTATGTTTCTTTTTTTGTGCCAGTACCATATTGTTTTGATTACTGTAGCTTTGTAGTATAGTCTGAAGTCAGGGAGTCTGATTCCTCTAGCTCCGTTTTTTTCCCTCAAGACTGCTTTGGCTATTCGGGGTCTTTTGTGTCTCCATACAATTTTTAAGATTTTTTGTTCTAGTTCCGTAAAAAATGTCATTGGTAATTTGATAGAGATCGCATTGAATCTGTAGATTGCTTTGGGTAGTATAGTCATTTTCACAATATTGATTCTTCCAATCCAAGAACATGGTATATCTCTCCATCTGGTTGTATCATCTTTAATTTCTTTCATCAGTGTCTTATAGTTTTCTGCATAAAGGTCTTTTGTCTCCTTAGGTAGGTTTATTCCTAGGTATTTAATTCTTTTTGTTGCAGTGGTAAATCGGAGTGTTTCCTTAATTTCTCTTTCAGATTTTTCATCATTAGTGTATAGGAATGCAAAAGATTTCTGTGCATTAATTTTGTATCCTGCAACTTTACCAAATTCATTGATTACCTCTAGTAGTTTTCTGGTGGCATCTGTAGGATGCTCTATGTATAGTATCATGTCATCAGCAAGCAGTGACAGTTTTACTTCTTTTCCAATTTGTATTCCTTTTATTTCTTTTTCTTCTCTGATTGCCGTGGCTGGGACTTCCAAAACTATGTTGAATAATAGTGGTCAGTGGATATCTTTGTCTTGTTCCTGATCTTAGAGGAAATGCTTTCAGTTTTTCACCATTGAGAATGATGTTTGCTGTGGGTTTGTCATATATGGCCTTTATTATGTTGAGGTAGGTTCCCTGTATGCCCACTTTCTGGAGAGTTTTTATCATAAATGGGTGTTGAATTTTGTCAAAAGCTTTTTCTGCATCTATTGAGATGATCATATGGTTTTTATTCTTCAGTTTGTTAATATGGTGTATCACATTTATTGATTTGCGTATATTGAAGAATCCTTGCATCCCTGGGATAAATCCCACTTGATCATGGTGTATGATCCTTTTAATGTGTTGTTGGATTCTGTTTGCTAGTATTTTGTTGAGGATTTTTGCATCTATATTCATCAGTGATATTGCTCTGTAATTTTCTTTTTTTGTAGTATCTTTGTCTGGTTTTGGTATCAAGGTGATGGTGGCTTCATAGAATGAGTTTGGGAGTGTTCCTTCGTTTGCAATTTTCTAGAAAAGTTTGAGAAGGATGGGTGTTAGCTCTTCTCTAAATGTTTGATAGTTCAACTGTGAAACCATCTGGTCCTGGACTTTTGTTTGTTGGAAGATTTTTAATCACAGTTTCAATTTCATTACTTGTGATTGGTCTGTTCATATTTTCTATTTCTTTCTGGTTCAGTCTTTGAAGGTTATACCTTTCTAAGAAGTTGCCCATTTCTTCCAGGTTGTCCATTTTGTTGGCATAAAGTTGCTTGTAGTAGTCTCTTAGGATGCTTTGTATTTCTGCGGTGTCTGTTGTAACTTCTCCTTTTTCATTTCTAATTTTATTGATTTGAGTCCTCTCCCTCTTTTTCTTGATGAGTCTGGCTAATGGCTTATCAATTTTGTTTTTCTTCTCAAAGAAGCAGCTTTTAGTTTTATTGATCTTTGCTATTGTTTTCTTTGTTTCTATTTCATTTATTTCTGCTCTGATATTTATGATTTCTTTCCTTCTGGTAACTGTGGGTGTTGTTTGTTCTTCTTTCTCTAGTTCCTTTAAGTGTAAGGTTAGATTCTTTATTTGAGATGTTTCTTGTTTCTTGAGGTAGGCTTGTATAGCTATAAACTTCCCTCTTAGAACTGCTTTTGCTGCATTCCATAGGTTTTGGATCGTCGTGTTTTCATTGTCATTTGTTTCTAGGTATTTTTTGATTTCCTCTTTGATTTCTTCAGTGATCTCTTGGTTATTTAGTAACATACTGTTTAGCCTCCATGTGTTTCTGTTTTTTACGTTTTTTGCCCTGTAATTAATTTCTAATCTCATAGCGTTGTGGTCAGAAGAGATGCTTGATATGATTTCAATTTTCTTAAATTTACTGAGGCTTGATTTGTGACCCAAGATGTGATCTATCCTGGAGAATGTTCTGTGTGCACTTGAGAAGAAAGTGTAATCTGCTGTTTTTGGATGGAATGTCGTATAAATATCAATTAAATCTACCTGGTGTATTGTGTCATTTAAAGGTTCTGTTTTCTTATTTATTTTCATTTTGGATGATCTGCCCATTGGTGTCAGTGAGGTGTTAAAGTCCCCCACTATTACTGTGTTACTGTCGATTTCCTCTTTTATAGCTGTTAGCAGTTGCCTTATGTATTGAGGTGCTCCTTTGTTGGGTGCATATATATTTATATTTGTTATATCTGTTTCTTGGATTGATCCCTTGATCATTATGTAGTGTCCTTCCTTGTCTCTTGTAACATTCTTTACTTTAAAGTCTACTTTATCTGATATGAGTATAGCTACTCCAGCTTTCTTTTGATTTCCATTTGCATGGAATATCTTTTTCCATCCCCTCACTTTCAGTCTGTACGTGTCCCTAGGTCTGAAGTGGGTCTCTTGTAGACAGCATATATATGGGTCTTGTTTTTGTATCCATTCAGCAAGCCTGTGTCTTTTGGTTGGGGCATTTAATCCATTGACGTTTAAGGTAATTATCGATATGTATGTTCCTATGACCATTTTCTTAATTGTTTTGCGTTTGTTTTTGTAGGTCCTTTTCTTCTCTTGTGTTTCCCACTTAGAGAAGTTCCTTTAGCATTTGTTGTAGAGCTGGTTTGGTGGTGCTGAATTCTCTTAGCTTTTGCTTGTCTGTAAAGCTTTTGATTTCTCCATCGAATCTGAATGAGATCCTTGCTGGATAGAGTAATCTTGGTTGTAGGTTCTTCCCTTTCATCACTTTAAGTGCATCATGCCACTCTGTTCTGGCTTGTAGAGTTTCTGCTGAGAAATCAGCTGTTAACCTTATGGGAGTTCCCTTGTATGTTATTTGTCGTTTTTCCCTTGCTGCTTTCAATAATTTTTCTTTGTCTAATTTTTGCCAGTTTTATTACTATGTGTCTTGGCGTGTTTCTCCTTGGGTTTATCCGGTATGGAACTCGCTGCACCTCCTGGACTTGGGTGGCTATTTCCTTTCCCCTGTTAGGGAAGTTTTTGACTATAATCTCTTCAGATATTTTCTTGGGTCCTTTCTCTCTCTCTTCTCCTTCTGGGACCCCTATAATGCGAATGTTGTTGCGTTTAATGTTGTCCCAGAGGTCTCTTAGGCTGTCTTCATTTCTTTTCATTCTTTTTTCTTTATTCTGTTCCGCAGCAGTGAATTCCACCATCTGTCTTCCAGGTCACTTATCCGTTCTTCTGCCTCAGTTATTCTGCTATTGATTCCTTCTAGTGTAGTTTTCATTTCAGTTATTGTATTGTTCATCTCTGTTTGTTTGTTCTTTAATTCTTCTAGGTCTTTGTTAAACATTTCTTGCATCTTCTCGATCTTTGCCTCCATTCTTTTTCCGAGGTCCTGGATCATCTTCACTATCATTATTCTGAGTTCTTTTTCTGGATGGTTGCCTATCTCCATTTCATTTAGTTGTTTTTCTGGGGTTTTATCTTGTTCCTTCATCTGGTACATAGCCCTCTGCCTTTTCATCTTGTCTATCTTTCTGTGAATGTGGTTTTTGTTCCACAGGCTGCAGGATTGTAGTTCTTCTTGCTTCTGCTGTCTGCCCTCTGGTGGATGAGGCTCTCTAAGAGGCTTGTGTAAGTTTCCTGATGGGAGGGACTGGTGGTGGGTAGAGCTGACTGTTGCTCTGGTGGGCAGAGCTCAGTAAAAGTTTAGTCTGCTTGACTGTTGATGGGTGGGGCTGGGTTCCCTCCCTGTTGGTTGTTTGGCCTGAGGCAACCCAACACTGGAGCCTACCTGGGCTCTTTGGTGGGGCTAATGACAGACTCTGGGAGGGCTCATGCCAAGGAGTACTTCCCAGAACTTCTGCTGCCAGTGTCCTTGTCCCCATGGTGAGCCACAGCCACCCCCCGCCTCTGCAGGAGACCCTCCAACACCAGCAGGCAGGTCTTGTTCAGTCTCCCACGGGGTCACTGCTCCTTCCCCTGGGTCCCGATACGCACACTACTTTGTGTGTGCCCTCCAAGAGTGGAGTCTCTGTTTCCCCCAGTCCTGTCGAAGTCCTGCAATCAAATCCCACTAGGGTTGAAAGTCTGATTCTCTATGAATTCCTCCTCCTGTTGCTGGACCCCCCAGGTTGGGAAGCCTGACGTGGGGCTCAGAACCTTCACTCCAGTGGGTGGACTTCTGTGGTATAAGTGTTCTCCAGTCTGTGAGTCACCCCCCCTTGCAGTTATGGGATTTGATTTTACTGTGATTGCACCCCTCCTACCGTCTCATTGTGGCTTCTCCTTTGTCTTTGGATTTGGGGTATCTTTTTTGGTGAGTTCCAGTGTCTTCCTGTCGATGACTATCCAGTGGTAGTTGTGATTGTGGTGTTCTCACGAGATGGAGTGAGAGCACGTCCTTCTACTCCGCCATCTTCTTTTTCATTTATTTCTGATCTGATCTTTATGATTTCTTTCCTTCTGCTAGCTTTGGGTTTTTTTCTTCCTTTTTCTCCAATTACTTTAGGTGTAAGGTTAGGTTGTTTATTTGAGATGTTTCTTGTTTCTTGAGGTAGTATTTTATTTCTATAAACTTCTCTCTTAGGACTGCTTTTGCTACATCCCATAGGTTTTGGGTCTTCGTATTTTCATTGTCATTTGTTTCTAGGTATTTTAAAATTTCCTCTTTGATCTCTTCAGTGATCTCTTGGTTATTTAATGTGTATTGTTTAGCTTCCATATGTTTGTATTTTTTACAGTTTTTTTCCTGTAATTGATATCTAGTCCCATAACGCTGTTGTTGGAAAAGATATTTGATACAATTTCAATTTTCTTAAATTTACCAAGGCTTGATTTGTGACCCAAGATATGATCTATCCTGGGGAATGTTCCATGAGCTCTTGAGAAGAAAGTGTATTCTGTTGTTTTGGGGTGGAATGTCCTATAAATATCAATTAAGTCCATCTTGTCTAATTTGTGCTTTAAAGCTTGTGTTTCCTTATTTATTTTCATTTTGGATGATCTGTTCATTGGTGAAAGTGGGATGTTAAAATCCCCTACTATGATTGTGTTACTGTCAATTTCCCCTTTTATGGCTGTTAGCATTTGCCTTATGTATTGAGGTGCTCCTAAGTTGGGTGCATAAATATTTACAGTTGTTTTATCTTCTTCTTAGATTGATCCCTTGATCATTATGTAGTGTCCTTCTTTGTCTCTTGTAAAAGACTTTAAAGTCTATTTTGTCTGATATGCGAATTGCTACTCCAGCTTTCTTTTGACTTCCATTTGCATGGAATATCTTTTTCCATCCCCTTACTTTCAGTCTGTATGTGTCCCTAGGTCTGAAGTGGGTCTCTTGTAGACAGCATATATATGGGTCTTGTTCTTCTATCCATTCAGCCAGTCTATGTCTTTTGGTTGGAGCATTTAATCCATTTACATTTAAGGTAATTATATGTGTGTTCCTATTACCATTTTCTTAATTGTTTTGGGTTTGTTATTGTAGGTGTTTTCCTTCTCTTGTGTTTTCTGCCTAGAGAAGTTCCTTTAGCATTTGTTGTAAAGCTGGTTTGGTGGTGCTGAATTCTCTTAACTTTTGCTTATCTGTAAAGGTTTTAATTTCTCCATCAAATCTGAATGAGATCTTTGCTGGGTAGAGTAATCTTGTTTGTAGATTTTCCCCTTTCATCAGTTTAAATATGTCCTGCAACTCCTGTCTGGCTTGCAGGGCTTCTGCTGAAAGATCAGCTGTTAACCTTATTGGGATTCCCTTGTATGTTATTTGTTGCTTTTCCCTTGCTGCTTTTAATATTTTTTCTTTGTATTTAATTTTTGATAGTTTGATTAATATGTGTCTCGCCGTGTTTCTCTTTGGGTTTATCCTGTATGGGGCTCTCTGTGCTTCCTGGATTGGATTATTTCCTTTCCCATGTTAGGGAAGTTTTTGACTATAATCGCTTCAAATATTTTCTCAGATCCTTTCTTTTTGTCTTCTTCTTTTGGGACCCCTATAATTTGAATGTTCGTGCGCTTAATGTTGTCCCAGAGGTCTCTGAGACTGTCCTCAATTCTTTTCATTCTTTTTTGTTTATTCTGCTCTGCGGTAGTTATTTCCACTATTTTATATTCCAGGTCACTTATCCGTTCTACTGCCTCAGTTATTCTGCTATTGATTCCTTCTAGAGAATTTTTAATTTCAGTTATTGTGTTGTTCATCATTGTTTGTTTGCTCTTTAGTTCTTCTAGGTCCTTGTTAAACGTTTCTTGTATTTTCTCCATTCTATTTCCAAGATTTTTGGATCATCTTTACTATCATTATCTGAATTCTTTTTCAGGTAGACTGCCTGTTTCCTCTTCATTTGTTTGTTCTGGTGGGTTTTTACCTTGCTACTTCATCTGCTTCATATTTCTCTGTCTTCTCATTTTGTTTAACTTACTGTGTTTGGGGTCTCCTTTTCACAGGCTGTAGGTTCATAGTTCCCATTGTTTTTGGTGTATGCCCCAGTGGGTGAGGTTGGTTCAGTGGCTTGTGTGGGCTTCCTGGTAGAGGGGACTGGTGCCTGTGTTCTGGTGGATGAGGCTGGATCTTTTCTTTCTGGTGGGCAGGGCTGCATCCCGTGGTGTGTTTTGGGGTGTCTGTGAACTTAGTATGCTATTAGGCAGCCTCTCTGCTAATGGGTGGGGTTGTGTTCCTGTCTTGCTAGTTGTTTGGCGTGGGGCATCCAGCACTGGAGCTCGCTGGCCTTTAGGTGGAGCTGGGTGTTAGTATTGAGACGGAGATATCTGGGAGAGCTCTCGCCGACTGATATTACGTTGGGCCGGGAGGTCTCTGGTGAGCCACAGTCCTGAACTCGGCTCTCGCCTCTCAGAGGCTCAGGCCTGACACCAAGCCGGAGCACCAAGACCCTGTCAGCCACCCAGCAGAGATCTGCCCTGGAGGATGCCACACAAGCTGCTCACAGGAGGTGTCTCACCACAGGCACCTCCCCCCCCCAACAAAACTGCCTTTAAAAGGGCGCTGGGGGAGTTGCTGGGTGCTACTGACTACTGTTTACTGCAGGAGCCAGGCACTGGAAAGACTGCATGTGCTGCAGGAGGCTGCCTGTGTCTCCTATACTAACTTTTAAGTGTGCTGCCATTTAACCCTCAAGCTCTGCAGTGTAATTGGATTTATTTACATTTTTTCAGACCATATTGGGACCTAGAAAATTCTATGAATAAGAGGAATCACCATTTTTTCTAAAGATTATCTCTGTTGAAGGGAGGTTGATAGTGCATTGGCTGTGGGTCAGAATCACACACTGTGTCACTTACTAACTGAATGACCTTAGAAAGGTTACTTAACCTCTCCAAGCCTCTGTTTCCTCATGTATAAAATGGACATAACAGTAGTATTGGCCTCAAAGGACTTGTAACATTTTAATTGAAATAATTGTAGGTTCACAAAAAGTTGCAAGAATAGTACTGTGAGGTCTCTTGTATATATCACCTAGCTTACCCCAGTGTTGACATCTTATTTAAATAGTGCATTATCATAACCAGGAAATTGATTGGCACAATACAATTAACTAGACATTCTTACTCAAGTTTCACAAGTTTTCGCATGCATTCTTTTTGTTGTTGTTGCTAGGGCTTTGTGTATAAATCTATGGTATTTTATCACATGTACAGATTTGTATAATTACCACTATAATCAATATACAAATGTGTGGATTAAATACAATTACACGTTTAAAGTGCTTAGCACGAGACGTAGCATATAGAAGGAACTAATTAAATGTTATTATGATTATTAGAGGAAATCAGATGATCTTGCTGATCAGTGCTTTCTTATTTGATGAGGTAATTGGGTGGTTGACATAAATGGTATTTTAGAAGCTAGAAGCAAGGCACTTTCCATTGATCATGCTTTAAATTTTTTTCTGTATTTTATAATGCTTTGACATCTTAGGGCCTTGAGGACCTAGGGATGTGGTGCTTTTCCCATTATTAGCTAATTCCTAGAGATAGCAAACAACTTGCCTGTGAGGTTGTCTTTGAATAAAAGCCATCCATCCATCTGCGTCTTTTCATCGGACTCCTGATGTAATTTTCCATCCATTCCCCCTGCCCCCAACTCCAACACCTATTCCTTGGCTATAAATCCCTCCTTGTTCTTGTATTTGGAGTTGACTCCCATTTCTTTCCCCTACTGCAATAGTCTTGGCAGGTACACTTATAGAAATAGTCCTGAGTAAAATCTTTCTTACAAGTGTCAGAATAATTTTTTCTTTAACAAACCCCAGGCTCAGACTATTCTATGCAACACTAATGTGCACTTCCCAGAATTAAGGGACCCTTGTCAGGGTCTACTTCATTGCCTGGGGTGAACAATGAGGGGACCAAATTAAAGGGTATCCAATTTCTCCTAGTTTACCTTTGCTGTTCCTTAGATAAAGAAGAGAAAAAAACACATTCTTAGAGGCAGTAACATTGGTACATGGAAAAACTTCATCAAAGAGTTAAAATAATGACCATAATACCCCAGTAATCATTTTCACTTATGCAATAAAGTTAACTTAAATGAGGATTGTAAGATGGGGTCATACTTTTCAGATAGATGACCTGCTCCCAGAGCCCTGTGCTTTTCCAATGGTAGCACTTATGCACTATGTTCCCATCACCTCTTGTCTGAGCCTGGGATCCTCCAGGGCAGGGACGGGGTGGGGGTGAGGAGTAGCCCACAGAATCTGGATGATCAGAACCTAGAGAATATTTTAGCTCCTTGGATATATAACACCTATCAGAAGTTAGTTCTTGTTCCTGGAACCTTTGAAAGTATCAATGCTTTATTGCCACCTTCTGGTCAAAATGTGTCTTATGTTATTTCTGCAAGTCATTAGGTTTCAGTAAAAAGGATTTGACAGAAGTTAAGTCCCTGTCAGATCAGCAATCCCACAGTGGCAACCAATATGGACAGAATATTATATAACTGTTGAGAAACTTTCCAAGGATGTGCATGCATATATATGTTTATTTATATCACACACACAAATGAATACTATTCTGAATCTGTAAGGATATAAAGGCAAATAATTATAACTTAAATTTCTACAAGTGTTTTTTTGTTTGTTTGTTTAAGTTTACAAGGTGCTTTTGCATTTGGTCATTCTATTAACTTGAGAAGCAAGTAGGAATGGAATGATTTTTAAAGCAATCCCATAAGAAGATAGGGAATTATTAATGCATCCTTAAATTTCCTTGCAAATGTTTGTCTTACTAATCTTTTTAACTTTTTTAGAATGATTCCATGTATACTTTTTTAATGTAATTTTTTAAAATTAATTAATTAATTAATTAATTATTGGCTGTGTTGGGTCTTCGTTGCTGCGCATGGGCTTTCTCTAGTTGTGGCAAGCGGGGGCTACTCTTTGTTGCGGTGTGCGCGGTCTTCTCACTGTGGTGGCTTCTCTTGTTGTGGAGCACGGGCTCTAGGCTCGTGAGCTTCAGTAGCTGTGGCACACAGGCTCAGTAGTTGTGGCTTGTGGGCTCAGAGCACAGGCTCTGTAGTTGTGGCGCACGGGCTTTGTCGCTCCACGGCATATGGGATCTTCCTGGACCAGGGCTTGAACCTGTGTCCCCTGCATTGGCAGGCGGATTCTTAACCACTGAGCCAGCAGGGAAGTCCCTCCATGTGTACTTTTTCATTACCAAGCTCACTTTTGCACTTAAACTATAATTCTGTATATTAAAGTGACATGAATTTTATGAAAACATCTGTTGGGTAGAAAAAAACTTTGATAATCAACTAACAAATGTATATATGTTAATGTCTTATGTGTCACCTTCAGTTGACAATGATGCAAACATGTGGAGAACAGATGGCATACGGTTAAGAACGCTGCCTCTAAAAGCAGATGGTCTGAATTTGAATCCTGGCTCTGACTCTTACTGGCTGTTATCTTTAAACAAGTTACTTAATCTCTGGCCTTCGATTTCCTTATCTGTGAAATGGAGGTGATGTCATCCATAATAGTACCTATCCCACAGGATTGTGATGAGAATTAAACTAGTTAGTATCTGCACAGTGCTTAAAATAGTGCCTAGCACATAAATGAATTATTTTTGTAAAGCAATTAGAACAGTGTCTGGTACATAGCAAGCACTATGTAAGTGTTAATTAAATAAAACAATAATAGAAAATGATTAATATTCACTCCAAACTTATCATGTGCCAGGTTCTAAATGTAGCACTTGGCACACGTTATTGTTTTTCATCCTCCTACCATCCTATGTGAAGGATTCTATTATTTAGTTTCCATTTTACGTGGAAACTGAAACACAGAGTGCTTAAGAAACTTGTGGAAAGTCACCCAGCAAGTATGTAGCAAAGCTGAGATTTAGTTAACCTGTTTCCATCTAAACATTGTTATTTTACTACCCCACTTATGTCCCCATTGCATTTAAACCTTTTCACTAATTTATCAAGTTAATTCTATACTAGCTGTCCTCTGGAACCCAAATGAGCTCCTTAAGCACCCAATTTTGTCCTTCTCTTCTAGGTTTTTGGCATATATTCAGATGAGCCTTAATTAGTTCATAACTGTTTTATATCTAGATATAATTAATGCCAAACAGAATACCATGGCTATGTTTAATAAAATCTGATGATAGTAACAAGATTGTTAGGCTCACAAACATTCTGTCCTTTCTCTTCAGGAGACTGTTTCAACAAATTAATACCATTACTTTGGTGATTAAATATTCATTCATTGTGGTCTCACATTAAATCCTCATGAACTAAAGCAAGGTGAGAAGTAGATATATTTCAATGAAACGATAGGATCGTGGACAGGCCCTTCTTTGAAACAGCAAGAGGGCAAATATGTATTCCTGTCATTCTAGTGTTTCCTTTGGTTAATTTTAATTTCCTTTTTTATACTCTTAAATAGTTTTAATTATTACAAGAGAATTGTCAATAACTATTACTCTATCTTGGGGAAAAAAATGGCAGGGAGAGAAGGTGAAGGCTCCTCCAGCATCAAGATGGATTCATTCAGACCCCCACCCCAAGTATAAGTGTAAGATGTTCCCCATACTCACTCCACTGGGGGTCTAGCCCAGACCCCATCAGTCCTCTTCTTTGTGTTCACGAGTTCAACGGTGTCTTGGAGGTGTGGTATGCATTGGGCAGCAAATAGGGGAGAAGGGGTTGTTTGCAAGTCTTCCTAGGCAATCAGTAGGGGAGGTTGCTGGAGGAATGAAGTCCTCATGGACCCCAAAGGAGGACAGTTGTCAGAGTCCCCTAGTGCAGGTAGTAGAGACATTCCCTTGAATGAAAGCAAGGCAAACCACAGGTGATGGCTCAGTTCCAAGCAGGTCCTGGGCTCTGAATCAACAGCCCTCATGGAGGACCTATCTCAGATGCATCTGCCCAGCTCTTCCAGGGCAATCCCCTCTCTTTCTCCTTGAGCAACTTTTCCTGGCTCCCAACCCAGCCCCCAGCCCCCTGGTTCCTCTTTCTTCCATCCTCTTGTTTCCTTCTGGTCTTAGGAAAAACCTGTCCTCTCGTTAGCTCCTTGCCTTCTCTAAGGACACTTCTTTCTTTCCTTCCCCCAGCTCCAGTCTTGTGTTCCTTTATGATGGACTGATGTGCATTAGACTCAGAACCCACTCCTTTCCCTTATCCTGGACTGATCTTCAGACTTTTCTAAGAATCAATCTAGGGGAAAATCATACTATATTATTATATCACTTATAATTGTGACAACATTTTAACATTAGAAATATTAAAACATAAATTAATAAAAATAAGCAAATATAAGTATAAACTATTAATTTTATGTATTGCTATATAATGATGAGGATATTAAAATGGTCTGAACATTCCTATCTTTTCACACTTTTTTTTCAATTTAATTTTTTTTAATGAAGTATAGTTGATTTACAATGCTGTGCCAATCTCGAGCGAACTTGGCTGCTCCAGGGAGAATGCCTGAGCGTGGAAGAATTGGGAGATAGGTTCTGAGTATGCTTTGGTTCCCTAACAAGGAAAGAGTGTTTATTCTGTCCCAGTTGTCTGTTTTGATTCTCTAGAAGAGAATTTCCTTTGCTATTTTCTTAAATCTAATTAGTGGAACCAAAGACCTCGTTGCAAGACTTCCCTTACTCTACTTTCTTTGACAATCTTCAGTGCTTCTTTTAAGTATAACTTCCATTACATTTTAAGATTTGTAGTTCTACAAAGTAATTTGCATTCAGTGGATGATATGGTTCTATGCTGGCCATCTCATTTTATGAGAAACGTGTTAAACCATGCCTTCTGAAAGTTTTCCAGTCCATTCGCCTTAAGCACATTTAGTTAACCTAAACATCACATAGGAATTTAGAAATGTTAGAATTACAAGTGATTTCTTTTTTTTTTTTTTAATTAATTAATTAATTTATTTATTTATGGCTGTGTTGGGTCTTCGTTTCTGTGCAAGGGCTTTCTCTAGTTGCGGCAAGCGGGGGCCACTCTTCATCGCGGTGCACGGGCCTCTCACTATCGCGGCCTCTCTTGTTGCGGAGCACAGGCTCCAGACGCGCAGGCTCAGTAGTTGTGGCTCACGGGCCCAGTTGCTCCGTGGCATGTGGGATCTTCCCAGACCAGGGCTCGAACCCGCGTCCCCTGCATTGGCAGGCAGATTCTCAACCACTGCGCCACCAGGGAAGCCCACAAGTGATTTCTTGACTAATGCCTGTCTCCCCTACTAGACTGTAAATGACAATGAGCTGAATCTATTTTCACTCACCATTGTATGCCCAGAGCCCACCACCGTGCCTGGCATGTAGCTGGTGTTCCATACATATTGGTTGAACAAATAGATGGTACCCTATTTTGCCTTTAAAGCCTCTCTTGAAGTTTTTATGCACATTTTAGAAATAAGGATGAAGAAGAATATTGGCAGAACCATATTAAAGACTGGAACAGTTGTGTTGAGGATTATGAAGGATAGGGAGAATAAGAAGAAAGTGAAGAGTTGGGGATTACGAAGTCAAGCTTGGGCTCAGTGGAAAGAGCCAAGTGCAGAGTGCGGCATCCTTGTATGCTGCATCAGCATACAGAGTGGCTGTATGCTGATCACATCTCATGCTGGGAGGCGGTGGCACCATGGAAAAAATCACATATCGCCAATGTTTCACATAACTTTCTTCAGCTCGTAAACTCTGTAAGTTCCACAGTTCTGCACCACCCCAGCCACTGGTATATAAATTACTTGCGTTTTCTCATGCACTTAATGCTCTTACTGTTCAATTCAGCTAGCATATACTGAATACTTGCTATCTTGGGGGTGTGCTGGTGGTGCTCAGTACACAGGTATTATGCTTACTACTCATTTTTAATAGATTTTATTATTTTAGAGACTTTTACGTTCACAGCAAAATCTACTACTCATTTGTAAAAGCCTGAATCAAAGTTACCTACAAATGTAACAAATTCTAATTTCCAAATGAACCCAGGTAGCAAACAAATGCTACACACACACACACACACACACACACACACACACACACACAAAACCAGTCAGCCTCCTCTTTCCACCATGGATACAACTTCTATACACCACTTCTCGGTTAATATTTACCAAAGTGAAAGGAGAAAAGTCAAAAACTTCAAAACACACCAGGAACATTTTTCTGTCACACTGGTTGGAAAAGAATACACAACAATTTCTTTGCCAAATTCCTAGTAAGTTTTAAGATATTAATTGCTGGACACTTGTCAATTAATTAATCCTTGACTTCTGGAGAAAAGGTTGGAGGGTATAAAACTTTCATCTCTGAGCCAATTGAAATGTTTTAACTGGAAATTTTCCCAGGCCAGTCACAGAGAGGAAAAACAAAAGATGGTCAAGAAAAAAACTACATATCCTCAAATCTTCCATTGCTAACGAAAACAGCACCAAGAATTAAGTTCTTAGTTTTAGTGTCATTTTATCAGCAATCATTTCTTGAGTTGAAACTCTTACAAAGTATGTCTAGAAACTAGTGTAGTAAATGTTTTATTCATTAAAAGTTAGGTTATTAAAACTTATTAAGACATCTAGCAAAGTAGATAAACTACTCTACATAAAAATAACTGTCATTTAGAAATTACATTTGGCTCAATGAACTAGAAATCCAACCATGGTGACTTAATCAAAAGGGGTTTATTTTTCTCCCCAAAGAGGAAGTCCAGAGATAGGCAATTCACAGTGTCAGTCATTAACATCCCAGGATCCTCCTATCCTTCTGGTTTGTTTTCCTTTGAATGTGGTGTTCATTTTCATGATTGCCTCATGGTTACAATATGGCTGCTCCACCTCCAGCATAATATCCACTTTCCGGGTAGGGAGAATAAGAAAAATGAGAAAGGCAAAGGCAAAAGCCTGAATTTGTCCTTGTCTATTGGAAAGCAATGGCTTTCCCAGGAGACTTGCCTCTCCTCTAGACTTCTACTTACACCTCTTTGGCCATAACTGTGTCACATGGTCACCCAGCTATAAGGAAGGGTAAGAAATATAGACTTTCAGTTAGGTGTATTGATACCCTGAACAAAATTTGGGTTCCCTTGTAAGGAAGAAGGGAGAATGGCTGTTGGATTGACAACCAGCAGTGTCTGCCACAAAAACACTTTTAAAAATTGAAGGCAGAAAGGGTTTGAGTCCCAGGAACTTTGGAGGCAGTGAGAAAATGAATGAATTTAACATTATGAATAAAAGTTTCTTACAAGCTCAAGCTCAGGACAAGGATATTACCTATGTTTCCACCAATGGGCAGTTAGACGTAGTTCAGCATAAGCTGGCTTGAGTGATTTTTTTAAAGAACTATCCAGTCACCTTCCCACTTATGCTGTAGGATGCCTGAAAGGCACCAACTAGCAATGAACACCCTCAAAAGAATTTAGCAATGATGCATAATTGCAAATTTTTGTATTTGTATCCAATTTTAATGCCAACAACCTAATGATGGTCAGTTGGATTCAAAGTACAATTCAAATAGCCAAGTAATTTTTTACATATCCAAACTTTAACTTGTATCTCTTAAGCTATTGAAGGGTAATCATTTCCTACTACCCAGAAACTTCTTGCGTCCCTTAATCTCTCCTCTTCCTATTCACCCACTCACTTTGTTATATTTTACAAAAGTATCAATCCACAATAGATTGGAACTTTTTTTAATGGTCCATCACCACTGAGTTTGAAAAAGTACTGCCCTAGTCTAAAGGGTTGATTTTTGCATCTTAAAGGTCTAGAATGGGTCTAGTGGAGAGAGACTCTCCTTGGAGAGTCAGCGTTCTCCACATTAGGCTTGTGTGATGGGTGGGGGCAGCATGGGGAAATTTACAATATAGTAATCTTTTTACTCATTACACAATTATACAATGAAGGCGCAAAGTGTAAGTATTTCAGTTGGGGATGGAGAAGATGGGCCTGCCTAGTTTCCTTTGGCTTCCTTCCTTTACCATCACTCCAGGGTTTTAGTGTTACACCCACCCATTCTTTCCTTGGGTCTCCAGGGGGAGGAAACAGTTAATGGGCAATTGACCAGAAGTAATATAGAGCAATAAATCAGAACTACTGAAATGCTATGGCTCCCTAGATATTCTTGTGTGATATCAAATAGCAGGATCAGACAGGAGAGAGTTGGCTACCAGATGCAACATAAATTATGAAAGGTGAGTGTTCATTAAATATAGAATTGATGATACGCTAAAAGAAATTGGATATAAATCAGGTTTTAGTTAATTGATAGTATTCTTCGGTTGTGGAATACAGGTTTCCCTCACTATCCGAAAGTAGAGCAGGCCTATGTAAACTTTCGTAAGCCAAGACTGCGTAAAGCAAAGAAGCAATTACTGTTAAGTTAAATGGAAAAATGTGTGAGTGTTCCCAGACCCAAAAATAACCTACCAAATCATACCAAATAATATATAAAACCTAAAATAACACGAACATATGGTAAAAGCAGGAGTGGTATGATAAATACACAGGCTGGATAAAGTAGAAATAATGTATGGTACAGTGTAGTTTTGCTTATCGGAACCGGGAAGACAGCAAGCACCCTGGAAGGCAGAGAGGTAGTGATGATGGTGTGTCAGGCTGAGTCATGGGAGGCTGGGGAGGTGGGAGGTAGAGGACAGGTAGGAGGGAGAGGAAGACAGTCACCTATTAAGATCTCATCACCATCTAAATCCATCAGGGCAGACAAGTCACTAAGATCTACACCTTCTGTGTCTGCCTGCCTTGATGTCTGCTGTGGCTGATGTGGAAGACTTGAACTATGACAATGTGCTTGACTGCTTAGCCTCATGCAATATGCTGTCACAGAATTCTTTGTAGGTATTCAAAACATCCTGCAAAACTGCCCTGAACCTACGTGCCCTTTCAAAATTAAAGTCATGCTTTTCTGCAATCACTGCAGCTCTGCCAGTCAGGGTGAAAGCTCACACAAGTGCTTCATGGTCGGTTCCTGGTGACCCTCTCCACCTGTCAGCTGTGGGTCATGGAATGCCAAAACCTCTTCAACATCATCTTTGCCAACTTCCACAAACACAGTCACTTTTGCTGTATTTATTGTTGTTGGTTCAAAGTCTTAAAATACTTCACTGCTTCGGGACACAGTGTCCTCCAAATGCCGTTTCTCATCGAGACGGTCAGCCTATCAAGAGCATCTCCAAGGTTGACGATTACCAGTTTTATATTGTAGCCTTTCCAAATCTCTCATAAAGATGCTTCAGAGTTGCCCTTTCTGTCAATGGCACTTACAATAAAACACATCACATTTTGTATAGAGTAAGCCTTAATTGTGGCTATCAGGCCTGGGTCACACGGTTGCAGCAATGACGTTGTATTCAGCGCTAAGAACACAACACAAATGTTACTGCCATAGTCGGTAATGCCAGGTGGATAAGCAGCCCAATTATTGACAATCAAAAGACACCTATTATCGTGGTTATTTTCTCTACAGTATTTTTCAACAAAAGGACTAACATATCCACTCATGTACTCAGAAAAAATCACTTGGGTATTCCAAACACTTGGATGTGAATGAAACACAACAGGAAGTGTATTCTTATCAATGCCTTTAAGTGCCCTCGGGTTTTCTGAATGGTACCCTAGTAGAGGCCTAAGGACAGCATCACCATTGGTGTTAATAATAGGCATTAGCACTAACCTGTCCTTCAGTGCTTTGTGTCCCTTAGCCTGCTTTTCTTGTATTGAAATTAATGATTTGCTTGGCAACTTTTTCCAATAAATTGCTGTTTCCTTGCAGTTAAACACTTGCTTATACAAATAACCACCTTCTGTAATTATTTCCTTCAGTTCTTCTGGGACCTTTTTTGGCAGCTTCAGTATCAGCTGAAGCACTCTCTCCAGTAACCTTTAAGCTATGAAACTCCCCTCACCTCAAAAACTGATCAAGTCACCCATGACTACCTTTAAATTCCACTTTTGCAACATTTTCACCACCATCAACCAGTGCTTTCTGTTTCAGCTTATTGAAAAGACTGACTGATTTCTCCTTAGGTGTAGGATAACTTAACTGAACACTGCACTTTGTACACTTTGCTCCTAGCAGAACCAATGGTGACTTCAGCAGCTTTGAAGAATCTCTCTTTCTGGGTGCAATTAGTACGAGTGGTAGACGCAGTCAAGTTCGATGCATGCACAGTGTCTATTTTGTTCACCACGATCAAAAGAATTACATCCAGTTTTATGCTAAGCACAACATCCTACGAGCTCTCTTAGGCTTTTCTGATACCTTAGGACACATCTTTCTAATGGGTGCACAAAATAAATGGAGATAAAGAACAGATGTTCACAGACACAGTTCAAAGCTGTGGAGGCTGATGCTGAGATGCTGAGGGTAGTTCTCAGGAAGGAGCTTGGCGGTGCCACTCTCGCTGCTCTGGGTGCTGCAAAACAAATGCTGAACACTATTTTCAGCTTTTGCCTTTTTAAATCAAAGTGGAAATCCTCTCCAGATTTCTTTTGTTAGCAAAAACAGGTATCCGTAGAAGCAAAGTGGTAAAACTCAAACTGTAGAAAAACGGGGGATACTTGTATCCTAATATCTCAGTGCTTGGACTCCAGCCTGCTGAAACTCACAGGCTCCTGGAATGGCTTTAGATCAGGTTAATATCTGTTATTGCTGTATGCAAAATGTCCCCAACTCAGTGGCTTCAAACAACCACCATTTATTATTCCTCACAAATCTGGGGTGGTGCAGGGGCTGGCTGATCTCTGCTGGGATTGCAAACGGTCTGAAGACTTCCTGGGGCCTCTGTCGGGCTTAGCTAGAGTATCTTAGCTGGAACAGATCTGTTCTATGTGTTATTTATCCTCCTTCTGAGACCAGCATATATGCCTAGGTGTGTCCTTCTCATGGCAATGCCAGGAATCCAAGAAAGCAAGCGGATATTCTAAGGCCTTCTGAGACATAGGCTGGGAATTGGTCCACTGTTCTGGCACATCCCCTCATTCAACCTGCCAAAGCAAATTACACAGCCAAACCCAGATTCAAAAATGGAAGGGAGGGCCTCTATAGTGAAGGAAACCACAAAGTCACATGGCAAAGGATGTGACTCCAGGATAGATAAAGAAGTGGGGCCATTAATGTGATTTCCACAGCACCTACTACAAGTGATAATCAAAGGGCTGAAGATTAAATTAGATGTAGGGTTTACTTGAATCACTGCATAGGTAAGAACAGCTCTATTATTGACTAGTGATACATATATAGAGAGTTAAACTTTTTCAAACAAAATCATAAAATCAAGGGGAAAGAGAAAGGAAAAGAAAGACAACTTAGAAAACAATGAAAGCGGAAGGAGAAGAGCAAAGATGGCAGTGGCAGTGATGGTAAAAAATAGGACTCCAGAGCAGCACATGTGAAGCACACATGTACAGTGAAGAGGATGTAATAATGAAACCATAGGAATGATTTTTCTAATCTGAACCATTGTTTTTAAACAGATGTTCCACAAAAATTCAAATTTCTGGCTTTCCTTGAAAAATCAGAAGCTCTGTAACACTGGGTTCACATTCCCACGTGGGTTCACAGTTATCCAGAACTGAGTAGTTGCTGCCCTATGCCATGTGCATTTATTTGCTTTATCTCCTTAGCCCTCGGAGCCATTTGTGTTTGCTTCACACACTACTTCTACAGCCAGATCTGTTTCTTAAGCTTCAGACGGGCTTCTAGAATGCTCATTACTTACTGAGCATCTGTACTGGATGTCCTGAAGGAACCTCAAACTCAATCTGGTCAACAAAATCAAAATGAAAGCAACCCTCCCCTGTGTAACATACTCTTCTCCAATGGTCCCTACCTTCTTTGTCCAAGCTAGAAAACTATCCATCACTTTGACTTTTCTTTCTCTAAAATACTAGAAAAAAAATTTTCATTCGCAATAAAACACCAGAGTGCCTAGGAAATACCTTAGAAAGAATGCCCAAGACCTTTTACAGAAAAAGTATTAAAACTCTATTAAAGGACAAAAGAGAATGAATAATTTGAACAACAACAACAACAAAAAGAACGTATGTGGATGGGATATCTTAACAATGTAAAGTTTTATGCTATTTCTTCCCAAATAAATCTATATATTCAATGCAATCTTAATAAAAATTCCTTTGGATTTTTTGAGGATCTCAACAAACTCATTCTAAAATTTACATGGAAAAATAGAGGTTCATGAGTAGGTCAATTTTGAAAAATAAAAGCAGAGTGGGAACTTGCCCTAGCAGATATCAAGATATACTACAAAACCAAAGTGTTGAATGTAGAATAGTTCTGGCTAACAGACAAACAGAAGAGAACAGAGAGCTCAGAAACGGACTCAGATATATATGGGAACTTGATAGATGATAAATGTGTGTGGAAAAAATACATCTGAATCCCTCCAGTTAAAGTAGAGAACTACAAGTGAAGGTTAAAATTATAACCTTACAGAAGAAAATATGACTCAGGGGTGGAGAAAGACTTCACGAATAAGATTCAAAAGCCCAAATCATAAAACATATGAAATAAAATGAAGTTGAATAAAGACTGATTTGACTCATAAAAATTAAGGATTTCTGTTCAATAAAAGACACCATAGATGAGTTTAACAGATATATGACAGACTGGGAGAAGATCTCTACAATATCTAAAACTGTAAATGATTAATATCTAGATTATAGAAAGAACTGCAAAAGAACAGGAAAGAAATAGGCAAAAAAATTATGAATAGGCAGTTCACAGAGGGGAAAGTCCAAATAGCCATTTCAATAAATATATGAAATTCTCTGATAATCAGAGAATTGCAAATTAAAACAACAGTGAAATACCTCATTACACTCATAAAAATGGCAAAAAAATGTACAAGAGGGACTAATATTATGTATTGGAGAGAATGTGGAGGACAAAGAACTCCTTGTGCACTGTTGGTGCCATTCTGAAAAGCAATATAGCAGAACGTAGTGAAATTAAATGTTTGCCCTATGAGCCAGAGATCACACGCCTTGCTATATATCCCAAAGAAATGAATGCACAGGTCAATAAAGTGGCATGAACAAGGATTTTCATTGTGGCATCAATTGTATTAATAGAGAATTGGAAATAGCTTAGATGTTGACAACTAGGGTAATAGGTAAATAAAATGTGGTATATGTAAACCTTGGAATACTATGCAGCACTTAGATGTATGATAGCAATATATATGAATTTTAAAAACATCTTTAGTGTGGAAAAAATAAGAAACAGCATAAGATTTAAAATCAAATACTACTTATGTAAAAGAAATACACAGGAAACATAAGGATAGGATAGATTTATATTTAAGGTCATATATCAAACATGTGAGACTGGGTGCCCATATTGGCAGAAAGGAGGTAATGGGACTGGGGAATGGGGATACAGAGCAATTTTAAAACAAAAACAAAAACCAAAATAACAAAAAAAAACCCCCAAAAACAGAAAAAGAGAAGAGCCATCCATGGGCTAATGTTGATAATATGTTGTGAACTAAGAAGTATGATTACAGTCTGTGGTACCAAATATCAATAATAACTTAGGAAAACACTATAAAAACAAAGTCAAACTATGAAGGGTGCCGAGTAGTATGTTTCTCTAGGGCACTGGCCCTGTCCACTCTACTAAGTACCTTTTGATTTGAAAACTAGGTGTGGCAGACTGCTATTTACCTACTCAACAAGTATTTTCTCTTTCTTCCATATTTATAGAACCCTTTATTGTTAGAGGGAATAATGTGTCCAGTTCAGAAAGACACACACACACACACACACACACACACACAATTCCCAGCCCCACTTGCAGCAAGGGGTGAGATATAAACAGAAGTCACTGGGTGGGGCCTTGGGAAAGTCCTTTTGTCCCTTGCCATATTGTACCATGAATTGACCTGGAGGCTGGGAATATGCTCTACGAATAGAAGAGCAGAAAGACAGACGGAGCCTGGTCTCTAAAGAGCTGGTAGAGCCACCTTACCAGCTCTGGACAGCCCATCTCCAGACTTCTTTAATGTAATAGAGTAACCTCCTAATTTGTTTAATAAGCCACTATAAACTAAGTTCTGTTACTAGAACCTTAATGCAATTCCCACCTCATACACAAAGCTTTTTTTTTCTCAAAAAATATTTTGACTCTTTTCTTCCAGACTAATGATCAGAGGTAAGTTATAGACTAGTGGCATGATAGGTCAGAATTTAGGATTAAATGGATTACCTTTAAGACAAATCATTGCTTCAAGTAGCAGCTAATAAGCTTATTTATTCCTTCTATAATGAATGGTTAAAACTTGAAATTTCCCATCTATAAAATGAGAAAGTGGAAGTCCCCTTTACCTTAAAGTTACCTTACAGGTGGTGTTTATGGAATTCCTTACCCTCCCCCCCCAAAGGTGACGAAAGTGGGAAATACAGCTTTTATTTAAAAAGATTTGGATAAATTCTTGATTAGAGTCATAATGCATTAAGGTAAGTCAGATTTTGGGGGGCAGTACATCTCTATTTTACATCGGGGAGTACATATTCTGCCTTCTCACTAAATATCCTTTGATGGCTAGAAGATCACTGTGGTGCCATTTTGAAGGACTCTTAAAGCCTAAGGAATAATGTGTGCAGGACCTAGAGAGGGCAGATCCCCTCTGGAGAACTCACCGCCTGTGACTTAACTAGTGGGCAACGCACGGGACAAAAAGCACACAGAGCGGCCACTGAACTAGGACATCAAACAGGATTTTTATGTTCAGCAAATATTTAAGGATACCCGCTCTGTGATAGGCACTGAGCCGGGCCCTGGGAGAGGACAGGCAAGACATAGTCGCTGACCTCCATAGGTCTCAGGCCCGGCATTCCGAACTCAAGCTCTAATTCTAAATGACGTTGGTTAAGAAAGGAAGTGTGTTCCAAGAAGCCCTCATCAGTTTAAAGGCTGCTGAACAAACGCCTGTTTCACATAGACAAAACACCAAATAGATGCACTGAAACAGAAAAAATTTCTCTCCTGCTTCCGTAGAATCTTGCTGCTTACTTTCCCACTAGTGATGCTTCTCTCTGCAAGCCAGACCTACAGGAATTTGCTTTCTTTTCCTGGGGGGCCTAACCTCACGGAATCCGCAGAAGCACTAAGTAAGCAGAGCGTCAGAACACTACGTTCACAGTCCTGGTTTAGCATCAATTCTATGAACCTTGGCAAAACATTTCTTGGAGATTCACTGTTCTCATCTGTAAAACGAGGAGCTAGGAAGTGCACTCTGTGCAAAAAGTTTGAAAACGTTTTGAAAGTGTGCAAGGGTAAAATCCCGCGACCAGAGGATGCGCGATGTTTATCTCTCCCGGGCTACCGTAGCACCTTTTCCGCCCGCTCTCCACGCCCTCACGTCCCGCCCCGCCCCGCCCCGCCCCGCCCCGCCCCGTCCCGTCCCGTCCCGTCCCGTCCCGTCCCATCCCGTGCACCCCGCAGCCGGCGGAAAGTGCGCCTGTGCACTGTGAGGCCCTTCTCGCCCTCCGTCGCTTCCTTTTCCGTCTTGGCCCCGCCCACCGCCGGCGCCGTCGTTTCCGGTTCAGCCCAGAAACGGCCCAATCGCTTCTGGACCCTGCTTCGTTCGCCCGCCCATTTCTCCAACGTTTCGGTGGCTTACTCGGTCGCCGGGGCAGGTGGTTACCAATAAAGTTTTACTGTTTCAAAGCCCGGCGGACTGGGCCCATTTTCCGTCCCCTTGCTCGCTGCCCACAGTTCACCTCGGCTACAGGTAACCAGCTTTAGGGCCTCATGGCCGCGGGCTGCCGCGGCCGGGCGGGGATGAGGCCGCTTTTCGCTGCCCGCGCGCTCCCGTGGCTCCTGGGTCCGTTGGCGTCCGTCTCAGCTTGAGCGCAGTCCCTCCGCTCCCGCGGGCCGCTTCGCGCCGGACCCCATGGCCTCTGAGGAGCCGCCGCCTTCGTTGTCGCCGTCGCCACCTCCCTCCCCCGAGCCTGAGCTGGCCCAGCTGAGGCGGAAGGTGGAAAAGTTGGAACGCGAGCTGCGGAGCTGCAAGCGGCAAGTGCGGGAGATCGAGAAGCTGCTGCATCACACAGAGCGGCTGTACCAGAGCGCCGAGAGCAACAACCAGGAGCTCCGCACCCAGGTGCGCGGTCCCCATCCAGCCCGAGATGAGGCCTTCGAAGTCTAAGATAGCCTCAGAAGGGCTCCCTGGTAGGGCCCGGGACTGCTTTATAGAGTACCTGAAAGAGTTAAAAGTTGAGTGCGATGATAATTCCCGGTACATTTGGAACAAACCTAAGAGTTGGGGTGCTCGATTTAGATAAGTGCGTGAACTGCAGTTGTGGCCGGCGTGGAGTGCACTTAAGTACTTGAGTCTTCATTCTCACTTGTGAAGTCCCATTGGCAGTAGGCACATTTCTAATATTTTGTTCTAGATCACTTTTGAGTTTGTTAAAGCGCCGGATTTCAATCAGAACCCCATTTATCATACCCTAGATGTGTGAACTGATATTGAGCCTCAGTGGCCCATAAAATGAGAATGCTAGAACCACACTGGTGGAGGTTAAATCAAAGTAAATGTCAACAGACTGTTTTACAGTTTTGCAAATTGCTGAGCGCTAGGTATGTGTGAGGTTGTTCTGGGCATTCATCTTGAGTAGTCTAGTGGAAGTAGGGAAGATAGAACTGTCTTCGTTAGAGACACTAAGCATCTAATTTTGTTCTTATAAACATGCAGTAAGGACAAATATTTAAACTCCCATTAAAAAAAAAAACTCTTAAACAGCATAATCTTTTCAGCTTGATTGTTTTGGGCAGTCGCACTCTTTCCCAACAAGTTATTTCCACGTAATTATTAATTTCAGTTAAACTGTTGTCTAGTCTTTTGGCATATATTGGTACATTTCCTAAAACCACAAATGTAGGCTGAACGTTAAAGTATCATCAAACTTTGTTACGCTTTGTTATCAAATAATCTATGAAAATAACCGCTGAGTTGCAATGACTTTCTGTGCCCATTGTATAGAGTTGTTAACATTATGACATTATCGAAAATTTGTGTTTTGTTACTCAACTATTTCTTGGACAACTACAATGCATAGCGACTGTGCTAGGAGACTACAAATATTGTTAAAATATTGAGGGGAAAGGGGAGCAAAATATGATGAGCTGTATAAAAAACGCTTTTATAATTCTAAATTGTAAAAGTACCGCTTGCTATAGAGATCCTAAAAGAAAACGTTTTTGCTAATCTTTGAAGAGCCAGCGTTTTGGTTATTAGTGTTAATTTGGTAGCAGTCTAATATGAAAAATTGAAATGCATAGAAAGCTGTAACTTTACTAGTGATAGTAATAACTCTTCTTTATTATCTTTCTAGTCAGCCTCCCCTGGTGGTGGGTAGACAGTTTGTTAACTGTCATTCCTAATGACTAGATAGTGTTTCATGTGGAGCAGTAAAACTTTGGCTTGAGAATTGAGGGTGAACTAGCAGGAAAGTACAATATGTACAGGCTTTGGAGTCAAGGAAACCTTGTGCAAATTACTTTCTGTAGATTTCTCACATGTAAAATGGGGATTAGGACGACTAATTTGTAAGGTGGTTGTAAGAATGAATGAGATGTTACCTACAGTACCAAGTGCCATGCCCAGCATGTAGCAGATACCATATAAATGGTCTTGTTCATGGTAATAGTGGTAGTAGCCAGAGCCAGGATTAGAGCAAGGCAGTCAGTAGCCTAGAGTGAAAAATTCAAGGGGGCACTCATTCTCAGGTATGATTCTATACTTGCATGAATCTGAGAGTGAATGCCTCCTTAAATTTTGTGCCTTAGGTGCCTTGCTCGCTTCACTCTAGTTCCAGCCCTGGTGGTAGCAGCAGATCTGATAATCTGTGAAGTGCACAGATAATCTGTATATAATCAGTCTTATCACCTTTCTCTTTTTAAGCTTTATGTATCATTAAAGAAATACTTAGAAGCTTGTTTTTTGGGTTTGCGCTCATAATGGGTATAATCTCACACTGAGTTCCTTTCTGACTGAGCTGTATTGATGAGGCAGCTCTTCATCTGCTTATGGGTATTTTTCACACTCAGTTGCTTTGGCCTTGGTATTCAGTGAGACACAGGGAGGCGAGGCGCATCTCTGAGGCAGTCACCTCTCTTTCCTTTTATAAGATTACTATTTCAAGGAAAAAGTATGTTAAAGTATACGAGTGGCATTATTTAAGTGAATGGTTAATTCCAGGTGGAGAACACTGAATGATACTAGATAATTTAATTCAGTGATTTAATTCTCCTTAGGGAGAACTGCTGACCGATTAAAATAGTAGTATAAAAACTTTCTTATTTGTTAGAAATAAAGGATCCTGTTCACAAAGTCTTATTAATTTAGTCAGTCTGATTTTTGGAGGTAATAGTTTGAGGTTAGCTAGAGAATATAAGAATAAAAACATCTCCTTCTGCAGATGTAAAAGGTGAAAGCCAATTATATTGTAGTATTTTCAGTTTTTCTGAAAAGGAAACTAGCTGATATTGGTACTTCTCGAAACTTTTACCAGGAAAAATAATCATTGTAATTTCAGGAGAATCGTGTGTATATTATTAGATTGCTGTATGGTTTATTTTTCCTAAAGCCTTGCTTTCTTTCAGGTAGAAGAGCTCAGTAAAATACTCCATTGTGGGAGAAATGAAGATAATAAAAAGTCTGATGTAGAAGTACAAACAGAGAACCACCCTCCTTGGTCAATCTCAGGTATTCAGCTTATAGTGAAGATATCCTAATACTACTACATTCAAATCATGCTAACGTGGAGTTTTCTTTAAATTTAGAATCTGTATACATCTAGATAAATAGGAGAGCTGTTACAAAGTTGACTTTTCTCCATGTGATTTGGTATTTTCAGATAATCTATTTGCTCTTTTGGTGGGAAAGTAGAAATGTATTGTTATTCCTGTAAATACGTAATATTGCTAATATGCTTTCATTGGCACATTCACTGAGTAATTTTTGCTATGCTGTAAGCCATCTACTCTCATCTGACCTTACTTGTGACCAGGGGCATGTGTTTTCTTGTTGATGCGTTCCACTTAGCATCAATTCAGTGTCAGTCTCTTAGGCCCTCCTGGGAATGGGGTGAGCCTACAACCCTGGCCTTATTAGTGGCATTATGTTGTGAGGCAAAATAACTGAGAAACCAAGTTTTAATAAATAGGGATCACAAGAAATGATCTTTCCCATTAAATTTTGCCTTGTTTTATTCAGTACGCAACTTAGCAAATTGCTGAACACAGCAATGGTATGAACATTACATATCTGTATATTATGTTTTTAAAAAAGTCAGCACCATGAGCAAAATTTGACAGAAAAGTCAGCCCTTGACATGTTGTCATTTGATATTGAAGTATACTGAGGTATGTAGTTAGACATTGTTAGAAGTTGCTACTTTTTTTTTTTTTTTTGACAGAACACAACCTATCTACCCGTTTTCTCTTTTTACTCTTGCTATGGAAAATCCAAATCTGCTTACCTTTTTTTCCTTTTTAGCTTGACAGCTAGGGTACTGAAGGTGACATTAGAATCAAAGATATATATCTCTGCAGATTTATTTGGACCATTAATTTTAATCTGTTAAAATGTGTATAATTATAAAAATATGATTTGTTTGCAACGTGTGCTCTTTTGTGTTCAGTGCCAGTGTTTTGGAATTAAGTCCTTTTTATATACACTATTCTAATATGATATCACTTAATTTGTTTTTGCAATAGATTATTATTATCAGACATACTATAATGATGTTAATCTTCCAAATAAAGCATCTGAACTCCCAGTTCAGGAAGATCAGGATATCAAAGCTTCTACTTTTAATTCTAAAGACCAGTCACACATAGAAAATGATGCTTATGCTGGTACTGATACAACAGAAAATGTTAATTGTGGACAAGAGGACCATCTTGCCTCAAATTCACAGGTAATAAAATGCTTCACTTGAAACTGTTGTTACTCAAGGACTTGTTCTTCTTTGTTATTATGTAGAAAAATAGACTTCTTTGGTTTATTACAACATATACAAGGGTTGTAAATGTTCTGCGTGTAATTATGCAGTGAATAATACAGTTTTTGAGAAACAAAAATTAGAACTTGTTCGTATGTGTAACTGTTTTCCTACTCTGTTGTGTTGCAAAAGTGTATGCTGTACATAAACTAAAACAAAATTTGTCAGTACGTTTGACTCAACCAAAAAATTTTGAGCAACCACAATACCATGTTCACACCAAATTTTTTTCTAATACTTCCTTTCTGTCAAATATCTTGCCACTGTTCAGATTTCCCAGAATGTTTTATAAATTTGTTTTTACCATTTGTTTGAATCAGGATCCCAGTAAGGTTCATACAGGGCAACTGCTTGATGTGTGATGTATAATTTATAGCTTTCTTCTCTATCTCTTTTCTAAAATTTTTTTTCCCCTTGAGCCTGTAATTATTGAAGAATCCATATCATTTGTGTTAAAGAATATTTCAGTCTGTATTTTGTGGATTGCTTCCCTATGGTATTCCCTATGGTATTGCTTCCCTATGGTATTTATTTTTGAGTAATGGTCACTCACTTACTTCTAGTGTCTTCAAACTGGGTCAGAATTGAATTAACTGATACACTAATTCATATTTTTTAAAGTGGATCAAATTGTAATTGATAGCCATCCCTTTGCATTGCAGAAATTGATGTCTTATTATTCAAAATAGTTTTTAGGTCTGTTTCAGATTCTGCTAACTTTTATATTGATATGAGGATGTTTTTGTCCTATTTGACACGATTGTATCATACCTAGGAGCCAGCATCTGTGTTAGCAACAGAAGATACATCCTTAGAATGTTCATCACTAGCTGAAAGTTTGAGAGCTGCAGCAGAAGCTGCTGTATCACAGACTGGATTTAGTTATGATGAGAATACTGGATTGTATTTTGATCACAGCACTGGATTCTATTACGATTCTGTAAGTATCTCAGACCTTTTAATACTGTATGGTTGTGTTCTTAGCTGCTTGAATACCAAATATTAAACCCTAGGTTGACTTAAGGTAAGCAGGGAGCTGCATGTAAAAATTGATTTAAAGCTATTTGGCAAGAGTAAAGATTTATAAAATAGCTTATGATACTATATTTCTATGTTTATTTAATTAAATAAGTTAATTGTGTTATTATAGATTAATATTTTAGAGAGATCTAATAACCTTTTATATGTAAAGTAACATACAAAAATTTAGTGTATTTATTAATAAAAGGAGACAACTACATTTTGTAAAATGTTTAAGAACCTAAACTAAAAGGAAGTAATGTTAATTCTAGGCTTGGGGTAAGATTTTTTAAAAATTGTTTCAAATACTTATATCTTTATGAATCCATTTTAGACCACAGAGGAGTCTTTTTCTTAAAGTCTTTATAGCATGTTTATTATTAGTCATTGTTTTATATTTTGTGACTTTTAAACATTTCACTTTTAAAAAATCAATTTGTTAACAGTGAGAACTAGGGAATTAATATGGAATCAGAAATATAATGGACCACGGACTAGGACAAAACCAGAAAAGAAAGTTCTTGATTTATAATATAGTGTTATGACTGTTGAAGGTCTGGTATTTAATTGGATTTTTTCAGGTTTTGATGACAATGATGCTAGAAGTTATATACCTCAACCTCAGTGGTCTACACATATGATCTGGTCCTCAGAAATTACAGAATGTAGTGCCCCAAAGTAGAGCAGATATTCACCATTCCAGTTATTGGAACTATTATTGACTAGTCTAGGGAATGTAATGATAATAGTAAATATTTTAGTTAGATAAGGGATTTCATTAGCTTATCAGTTTGTGCTTGGTATAGTACTTTGTAAATACTTTGTAAAAGAGGGTTTAATTTCACAGGAGTGTGCTAATTGACAGTGCTAATTAATACCTAGAAAATTAATGTTTAAACTCTTATTACCAAAGAAAATAGCTATTAATTACTTGGTTTCTAGAAAAATATGGAATTTCCAAGTATATGACATTAGTCTTTGTCATTCTTCTACCTTCTTTTCTGTAACTTTCTTCCTGACATCTATTCTGTAAATGCTTAATTACATTCTGCAGGTTGTGTCTCAGTGGAGTAGGGACTTAATTGTTTTGCCATTTTTATTGTGCTAGTTTTCATTTTATTTTAATTAATTTTCTTACATATTTGAAAATGTCTGTATTTTGGACTGAAAGACATAGCAGATTAAAAAGATTTGAGTTGTAGAAGTTCTGTTATCACTGGAAATAAAGATCAGAAAGCTTCCATTCAGTTTTTAGCTGAAGGAAAGATAGTGAGAATTCTAAATATTTTTGTAAGAGATCTACAAAATAAATTAAAGAAAATAAATTGCAATAGTATCAACAATTAGAAAAATAAATTATTCTTTTTCAGGAAGCTTTACTTGCTTAATCTCAGTATATATCTTTGCAAGATGTTTCCAAGTCTGATCTGCATGGATTTATGATGTAAATAAGATACAGATGGTTCAATTAAATCTTGGTTATAGAGTACTGGCCAGTATCTAATAAATGCAGATGATTACATAATTTTATCTTTCTAGTTTTTATCCATAATTTACCAAAACTCTATATTGTAAGGTTGCTTTACTCTAAGTCTTATGTAGTTACTTAGTGTAGAATTAATTGATTAGTGAAGACAATTGTTTATTGATTTCTTTGTACAGAATGTTATATTGTAGTGTTCATGAGCTTAATTTTATTTTCAGATTTTTCTCCAGGATTTTGAAACATGAACATTGCAAGGCAAATCTTTGTTTTATGTCATTGAGAGGAGGGTTTAGGGGTTTATACTACCAAACCATTATCGTGTAATTATATGGCGAATGAGTCTGCAATTGCTTTTATATGGTCGGCTTTTTCTGATGCATACCTTAGTTTTCATGACTTCTAAAAGGTTTCTGTTGAACCATATGAAGTTGCTGTTTCTGTAAGTAAAAAAATGGTCAAATATTGGCAATTTCATGAGACTTATTATAATATGTAAATGTATTCATTTTCCATACTAGGAAAATTAGAGCAGATATTGAATGGTAAAGTATTTTGGAAAATTACAAGCATTTTTCATTCTGTTATCTTTATTCATTTTTTCCAAAAAATACTATAGTTCTTAAAAGAAAATTTACTGTATTTGAATATATTTGTCATTTCTATTAAGTCTATTTTTCTATTTTATTTCATCTTACATGAATAGAACTTATTGTTTTCTTAACTTTGAAAGGAAAATCAACTATATTATGATCCTTCCACTGGAATTTATTACTACTGTGATGTGGAAAGTGGTCGATACCAATTTCATTCTCGAGTAGATTTGCAACCTTATCAGACTTCTGGCACAAAACAAAGTAAAGATAAAAAATTGAAGAAGAAAAGAAAGGATCTTGATTCTTCTACAACAAATGAGGAAAAGGTAATGTCATAATTTTTAAAATTTACATAATGATATCATAGTTAAGCCAAAATTTTTGATGAAACTGAAAATCATTTAGTAACTCTGTATTTTAAACATATTCATTACAATAACAAGATATCAGAATCTATCAACCAAGAAGCTTTCACATGGAGCAAACATGGACTTTTCACAAATTCTCAATCACTAGAAGTAGAAAAAATTTCTTAAAGTTTGAAGCAGGTAGATTTAGGGCAGATAAAATACTCCTGTGTTACATAATTTGGAAGAAGAACATTCATACCAGCTATTGATAAGTTGATGTCAGTGCACAATTCACAATAAAAGAAAAACACAGTTTGTAAGTAGGTGTAGGTAAAAGATCAAAATTCTTAGTTGTGTTGAGCAATTTCTTCTTATGTTAGCAAACATTAAAAAAATCCATTGCTAGCAAATTTAGGATACATATATATTCATTAGTTTCAATTGGTATCTTTTGGGAAAATGGATTATTTGTATCAATAACCATAAAAATGTTCATATGCTTTAATTGGAAAAGTCTCATTTCTAGTTTGTAATTTAAAAAAAAATTCCAAAGAAAGAAACATTCCTTTGTATAGTTATACAGCAATATTTATAAGAACAAAAAAATGGATTTAAATGGCTGACAGTTATTGGTTAAGAAGATGATGGTACATTTAAACTTTCAGTTACAAAGTAAATGAGTCACAGGGATGAAATGTACAGTGTGGGGAAAATAGTCAATAATAATGTAATATCTTTGTGTGGAAACATGGTAACTAGACTTGACATTGTGATCATTTTGTAATGCATAGAAATATTGAATTACTATATTGTGCACCAAGAACTGAGATAGTGTTATAAGTCAGTTACATTTAAAAAACAAATAAATAATCTCATAGAAGATGATACCAGATTTGTGGTTACCAGAGGCAGGGGGTGGGGAGAGGGGGATAGTTAGATGAAGGTAGTCAAAAGGTACAAACTTCCAGTTATAGGATTAATAAGTACTAGGGCTGTAATGTACAACATGATAAATACAGTTAACACTGCTGTAAGTTATATATGGAAGTTGTTAAGAGAGTCAATTCTGAGAGTTCTTATCACAAGGAAAAAAATTTTTAAATTTTGTATCAAAATGAGATGATGGACGTTCACTAAACTTAACCATGGTAGTCATTTTTGATGTATGTAAGTCAAATCATTATGCTGTAAACCTTAAACTTCTGCAGTGCTGTATGTCAATTATGTCTTAATAAAAATGAAAGAAAAAAAGAAAGAAAATGATAGTACATTTAATTGAAAAAACATTATTTAGTCATTCAGATGGTAGTTTATAAAGGCTGAGGGGAATTTTTAAAATACTTATGATACAATGTTAAATTGAAAGAAGGGAAGTGAAAAAATGTTATCAATGCTCTTATTTCTACTCCCTAAATAGAATTAGGTTGGTAGTTTACAGGCAGGAAAGGAGGCTTATTTGCTATATTGGCATTTTGTAAATTGTGGCAACTATTCAATACTTTTTACTCTTGATTTTTTTTTTTTTTTTTGGAAATACAGTTGAAGTACAATATTATGTTAGGTTCAGGTGTACTAAATAGTGATTTGACATTTGCATACGTTATGAAATGATCACCACCTTAAGTCTAGTAACCATCATGTTCCACATAAAAAGTTATTATATTATTTTTGACCATATTCCTTATGCTGTAAATTGTATTCCCGTGGCTTATTTATTTTATAACTGGAAAGTTGTACTTCTTAATCCCCTTCACTTCGTTTGCCCCCACTCCCAGCTCCCTCCCTTCTGGCAACCATCCAGTTGTTCTCTGTATCTATGAATCTGTTTTCCTTTTGTTTGTTTTGTTTTTTAGATTCCACATGTAAGTGAGATCATAAGGTATTTGCCTTTCTCTGACTTATTTCACTTAGCATAATGCCCTCTAGAGTCATTAATTAATATCTTTGCAAATGACAAGATTTCGTTTTTTAAATAGCTGAGTAATATTCCTGTGTGTGTGTGTGTGCGTGCACACGCCACATCTGTATCTATTTATCAATGGACACTTTGGTTGCTTTCATGTTGGCTGTTGTAAGTAATGCTGTGATGAACATTGGGGTGCATATATATTTTTGAGTTCATGTTTTTGTTTTCTTCTGGTAAATACGGAGAAGTGAAATTTCTGGATCATATGGCAGTTCTCTTTTGAATTTTTTGAGGAACCTTCATACTATTTTCCATAGCGGCTGAACCAATTTACAATACCACAAACAGTGCAAAAGGGTTCTCTTTTCTCCACATCCTTGGCAACACTTGTTATTTGTTGTCTTTTTGATAATAGCTTCTAGAACAGGTGTGAGGTGATAATCTCATTGTGGTTTTGATTTGCATGTCCCTCATGATTAGCAGTGTTGAGCATCTTTTCGTGTGCCTGTTGGCCATCTGCATTTCCTCTTTGCAAAAATGTCTATTTGTTCTTCTGCGCATTTTTTAATCGGGTTGTTTTTTTGATGCAAAGTTGTGTAAGCTGTTTATATGTTTTGGATATTAACCCATTATTGGTCATATCATTTGCGAATACCTTCTCCCTTTCACTAGGCTGCCTTTTTGTTTTGTTTATAGTTTCCTTTGCTGTGCAAAAGCTTTTTAGTTTGATGTAGTCCCATTTGTTTATCTTTGCTTTTATTTTCCTTGACTGAGGAGACATATCCAAAAAAATATTCGTAAGACTGATGTCAAAGAGCATACTGCCTATGTTTTCTTCTAGGAGGTTTGTGGTTTCAGGTCATACATGTCTTTTTATACGTATATATTCATATTTTTTTATTGAAGTATAGTTGATTTATAATGCATTAGTTTCTGGTGTATGGCAAAGTGATTCAGTAATATGTATATATATTCTTTTTCATATTTTCCATTATGGTTTATTACAAGATAATATAGTTCCCTGTGCTATACAGTAGGGCCTTGTTGTTCATCTGTTCTGTATATAGTAGTTTGTATCTGCTAATCCCGAGCTCTTAATTTATTCCCTTACCCCCACCCCTTTGGTAACCATAAATTTGTTTTCTATGTCTGTGAGTCTGTTTCTGTTTTGTAAATAAGTTCGGGTCATGTTTTAGACTCCACATATAAGTGATATATGATATTTGTCTTTCTGACTTACTTCACTTAGGATGATAATCTCTAGGTGCATCCATGTACTGCAAATGGCATGATTTCATTCTTTTTTTTTTATAGCTGAGTAGTATTCCATTGTGTATATATACCACATCGTCTTTATCCATTCATCTGTCGATGGACATTTAGGTTGCTTCCATGTCTTGGCTGTTGTAAATAGCACTGCAAAGAACATTGGGGTGCATGTATCTTTTCGAATTATAGTTTTCTCCGGGTATGTGCCCAGGTGTGGGATTGATGGATCATATGGTAACTCTATTTTTAGCTTTTTAAGGAACTTCTATACTGTTTTCCATAGTGGCTGCACCAACTTATATTTCCATCAACAGTGTAAGAGGGTTCCCTTTTCTCCACACTCTCTCCAGCATTTATTATTTGTAGACTTTTTAATGATGGCCATTCTGACCAGTGTGAGGGGTTACCTCATTGTAGTTTTGATTTGCATTTCTCTGATAATTAATGAAGTTGAGTATCCTTTCATGTGCTTCTTGGCCATCTGTATGTCTTCTTTGGAGAAATGTCTATTTAGGTCTTCTGACCATTTTTTGTTTTGGGTTGGTTGTTTTCATGTTATTGAGTTGTGTGACCTGTTTGTATATTTTGGAAATTAAGCCCTTGTCAGTTGCATTGTATGCAAAGATTTTCTCCCAGTCTATGGGTTGTCTTTTTGTTTGTTTATAGTTTCCTTTGCTGTGCAAAAGCTTTTAAGTTTGATTAGATCTTGTTTATTAATATTTCTGTTGCCTTGGGAGACTGACCTAAGAAAACATTGCTACAGTTTATGTCAGAGAATGTTTCTCCTATGTTTCTCGTATGTTCTTCTCTAGGAGTTTTATGGTGTCATGTCTTATATTTAAGTCTTTAAACCGTTTTGAGTTTATTTTTGTGTAGGGTGTGAGAGAGTGTTCTAACTTCATTGATTTTATATGTGGCTGTCCAGCTTTCCCAACACCACTTGCTGAAAAGACTGTTTTTTCTCTATTGTATATTCTTTCCTCCTTTGTTACATTTAAGTCTTTAATCCATTTTGAGTTTATTTTTTGTGTTTGGTGTGAGAAAATGGCCCAGTTTCATTCTTTTGCACATAGCCGTCCAATTTTCCCATCACCATTTACTGAAGAGGCAATCTTTTCCCATTGTGTATCCTTGCCTCCTTTGTCATAGATTAACTTCCCATATAAGTGTGGGTTTATTTCTGGGCTCTCTATTCTGTTCCATTGATCTATGTGTCTTTTTTTGTGCCGGTACCATACTGTTTTGATTACTGTAGCTTTGTAGTATATTTTGAAATCAGGGAGCATGGTACCTCCAGCTTTGTTCTTCTTTCTTAAGATTGTTTTGGCTATTTGGGGTCTTTTGTGTTTCCTTACAAATTATAGGATTATTCTAGTTTTGCGAAAAGCACCATTGGTATTTTAATAGGGATTGCATTGAGTCTTTAAATTGTCTTGGATATAGTATGGCCATTTTAACAATATTAATTCTCCCAGTCCATGAGCACAGTATATCTTTCCATTTGTTCCTCTTCTTTCCTCAATATTTTATAGTTTTCAGAATATGAGTCGTTTTCCTCTTTGGTTAGATTTTTTTTTTTTTTTTTTAATTCATCAATCCCTGAGCCTTATTTATTTATTTATTTTATTTATTTATTTTTGGCTGTGTTGGGTCTTCGTTGCTGCGTGCGGGCTTTCTCCAGTTGCGGCAAGCAGGGGCTACTCTTCGTTGCGGTGCGCGGGCTTCCCATTGCGGTGGCTTCTCTTGTTGTGGAGCACGGGCTCTAGGCACACAGGCTCTGTAATTGCAGCACGTGGGCTCAGTAGTTGTGGCGCGTGGGCTCTAGAGCGCAGGCTCAGTAGTTGTGGAGCCCGGGCTTAGTTGCTCTGCAGCATGTGGGATCTTCCCGGACCAGGGCTCGAACCCGTGTCCTCTGCATTGGCCATTGACCCATGAGGGGAGTCCCTCTTTGGTTAGATTTATTCCTAGGTATTTTATTCTTTTTGGTGCAGTTGTAAATGGGATTGTTTTCTTTTTTAAAAAAAATATTTATTTCTTGATTTGGTTGCACTGGGTCTTAGTTGTGGCAGGCAGGGTCCTTAGTTGCGGCTGGCGAGCTCCTTAGTTATGGCTTGCGGGCTCCTTCGTTGTGGCACATGGGCTCCTTAGTTGTGGCTCAAGGGCTTCTTAGTTGTGGCATGCAAACTCTTAGCTGCGGCATGCATGTGGGATCTAGTTCCCTGACCAGGGATCGAACCTGGGCCCCCTGCATTGGGAGTGTGGAGTCTTAACGACTGCACCACCAGAGAAGTCCCTGGGATTGTTTTCTTAATTTCTCTTGTAGTTCGTTGTTAAATGTGTAAAAATACAACAGGTTTCTGTATATTAATTTTGTATCCTGCAGCTTTACTGAATTCATTTGTTAGTTCTCACAGTTTTTTTTGGTAGTGTCTTTAGGATTTTCTGTATGTTGTATAATGTCACCAGCAAACAGTGACAGTTTTACTTCTTCCTTTCTAGTTTGGATTCTTTTCTTTTTCTTGTCTGATTGCTGTGGTGAGGACTTCCAATACTGAGTTGAATAAATGTGACAAGAGTGAGCATCCTTGTCTTGTTCCTGATCTTAGAGGAAATGCTTTCAGCTTTTCACCATTGAGTATGATGTTGGCTGTGGGTTTGTCATATATGGCCTTTATTATGTTGAAGTACGTTTCCTTTGTACTCACTTTGTTTAGAGCTTATCATAAATGGATGTTGAATTTTGTCAAAAGCTTTTTCTGCATCTGTTGAGATGATCATGGTTTTTATTCTTGAGTTTGTTAGTGTGGTGTATTGTATTGATTGATTTGTGGGTATTGAACCATCCTTGCATTCCTGGGATAAATCCCACTTGATCATGGTATATGGTCCTTTTAATGTATTATTGAATTTGGTTTGCTAATATTTTCTTGAGGATTTTTGCATCTGTGTTCATCAGTGATATTGGCCTGAAATTTTCTCTTTTTGTCGTGTCTTTGGTGTTGGTATCAGGCTGATGCTGGCCTTGTAGAGAGTTTGGAAGTGTTCCTTTCTCTTCAACTTTTTTGAATAGTTAGAGAAAGATAGATTTGTTAACTCTTGTCTAAATGTTTGGTGGAAATCACCTGTGAGGCCATCTGATCCTGGACTTTTATTTCTTTTGAGTTTTTTGGATTACTGAATCAATTTCATTTGCAGTAAATGGTTTGTTCATATTTTCTATTTTTTCCTGATTCAGTCTTGGGAGACTGTGTTTCTCAGGGTTTATCCATTTTTTCTAGGTTGTCTGTTTTATTGGCATATAATTGTTCATAGTAATCTCTTATTTTTTGTATTTCTGCAATATCAATTGTAACTTCTCTTTCTGATTTTATTTATTTGGGCCCTCTCTTTTGGTGATAAGTCTTGCTAAAGGTTTAGCAATTTTGTTTATTTTTTCAAAGAACCAGCTCTTAGTTTCACTGATCTTTTTTCTTTTTTTAGTCTCTACCATTTCTTTCTTTCTTTCTTTCTTTTTTTTTTTGCCACGCTGCGCAGCTTGCAGAATCTTAGTTTCCCGACCAGCGATCAAACCCCATGCCCTCTGCAGTGGAAGCACAGAGTCCTAACCACTGGACCACCAGGGAATTCCCTGTATCATTTATTTCTGTTCTGACCTTTATTATTTCTTCTCTTAACTTTGGGGTTTTTTCTTCTTTTTCTAGTTCCTTCAGATGTAAGGTTAGATTGTTTATTTAAGATTTTTCTTGTTTCCTGAGGTAAGCTTGTATTTCTATAAACTTCCTCTTAGAACTGCTTTTGCTGCATCCTATGGATTTGGGATCATTGTGTTTCCATTTTCATTTGTCTCCAGGTATTTTTCAGATTTCTTTTTTGAGTTCATTAGTGACCCATTGCTTGTGTAGTAGCATATTGTTTAGACTCCATGTGTCTGTGGTTTTTGCAGTTTTTTTCTTGTAGTGGATTTCTAGTTACATACTGTTGTGATTGAAAACGCTGCTTAATATTTCAGTCTTAAATTTTTTTTAAATTTTAATTGAGGTATAGTTGATTTACAGTGTTGTACTAATTTCTGCTGAGTTATACACATCTATACATTCTTTTTTTTTTTTAATTCTTTTCCATTATGGTTTATCCCAGGAGACTGGATATAGTTCCCTGTGCTATACAGTAGGATCTTGTTTATCCATTCTAATTGTAATAGGTTGCATCTACTAACCCCAAACTCCCAGTCCATCCCTCTCCCTCCCTTCCTCCCCCTTGGCAACCACAGGTCTGTTCTCTATGTTTGTGAGTCTGTTTCTGTTTTGTAGATAGGTTCATTTGTGTCATATTTTAGATTCCACATATAAGTGATATTATATGGTGTTTGTCTTTGTCTTTCTGACTTACTTCACGTTGTATGATAGTCTCTAGTTGCATCTCAGTCTTAAATTTCTTGAGACTTGTTTTGTGGCCTAGCATGTCATCATCATACAGAATGTTCCATGTTCACTTGAAACAAATGTGTATCCTGCTGCTTTTGGATGAAATGTTCTCTATGTATCTGTTAGGTTCATTTAGTCACGTGTAATTTAAGGCCAGCGTTTCCTTACTGTTTTTCTGTCTAGATGATGTCCATTGATGTAAGTGGAGTGTTAAAGTCCCCTACTATTATTGTGTTACTGTCAGCTTCTCCCTTTATGTTTGTTAGTATTTTCTTTATGTATTTAGGTGCTCCTGTGTTGAGTACATAGATATTTACAATTGTTATATCTTCTTGTTGGCTTGATCCCTTTAGCATATAACATTCTTGTTTGTCTCTTTCGACAGTCTTTGTTTTACAGTCTGTTTTGTCTGATAAAAGTATTGCTACCCCAGTTTCCTTTTTATTTCATTTGCATGGAATACCTTTTTCTATCCCTCACTTTCAGTCTGTGTGTGTCTTTAGATCTGAAGTGAGTCTCTTGTAGGCAGCATATATATGTTTTTTTTTTAATCCATTCAGCCACTTTGTCTTTTAATTGGAGCTTTTAATCCATTTACATTTGAAGTAATTACTGATAGGTATGTGCTTACTGCCATTTTGTTCATTGTTTTTTGGGGGGAGTTCTGTAGTACTTTTTTGTTCCTTTTTTCTTTTGCTGTCTTCCCTTGTGATTTGATCACTACCTTTAAGTGTTATGTTTGGATTCCTTTCTCTTTTCTGTGTATGTGTTGTTGGTTTTTGGTAACCATGAGGTTCATATTTGACAACCTATATATATGTGATTATTTTAAGACGATTCCTGAAGTTTGAATGCATTCTAACTGCTTTACATTTTTAGTTTCGTTTCCCCCCACATCTGATGTTTTTGAGGTCATATTGTACGTTTTCGTTTTGTTTATCCCTTAACTGCTTATGTAGATATACATGATTTTACTACTTTCATCTTTTAGCCTTTCTACTAGCTTTATCAGTGGTTGATTTGCTATCTTTACTGTATGTTTACCTTTACCAATGAGATTTTTCCTTTCATAAGTTCCATATTTCTAGTTGTGGTCCTTTCTTTTCTACTTAGAGAAGTCCCTTTAACATTTCTTGTAAAGCTGTTTTAATGGTGCTGAACTCTTTTAGCTTTTGCTTGTCTGTAAATCTCTTTATCTCTCCTTCCAATCTGAAGGATACCCTTTCTGGGTAGAGTGTTCTTGGTTGTAGGTTTTTTCCTTTCATCACCTTGAATATATGGTGCCACTCCCTTCTGGCCTGCAAAGTTCTGCTGAAAAGTCAGTGATAGCCTTATGGTAGCTCCCTTGTGGATAACTAGTTGCTGTCCCTTGTTGCTTTTAAAATTCTCTGTTTTTCTTTAATTTTTGCCATTTTAATTGTAATTAACCTCTTTAGATTCATCTTGTTTGGGACTCTATGGTTCCTGGACCTGGATATCTGTTTCCTTCCCCAGGTTAGGGAAGTTTTCAGCTACGATTTCTTCAAATAAGCTTTCTGCCCCTTTCTTTCTCTTCTCCTCCTGGGACTCCTGTATTGTGATTGTTAATACGCTTGATATTGTCCCAGAGGTCTCTTAAATTATACTCATTTTTTTAAATTCTATTTTTTCTTCAGCTTGAGTGATTTCTGCTGTTGTTTTCCAGACTGCTGATCTGTTCCTCCGTATCAGCTAATCTGTTGTCCCTTCTAGTTATATTTTTAATTTCAGTTATTCTATTTTTCAGCTCTGTTAGGTTCTTCTTCATATTTTCTAACTATTGAAATTTTATGTTCATTCATTCTTCTCCTGAGTTTGGTGAGCATCTTTATGATCATTACCTTGAACTCTTTATCTGGTAGATTGCTTATCTCCACTTTGTTTGTTCTTTTTATGAGGTTATGTCTTGTACCTTCATTTGGAACATATTCCTCTGTCTCCCCACTTTACCCAATTCTCTGTGTTTATTTCTGTGTGTTAGGTAGGTTGATTATGTTTCCCGTCTTGGAGAAATGGCCTTATTTAGGAGACCTCCTCTGGGGCCCCAGCAGCACACTCCTTTTTGGTCTCCAGAACCAGATGCTTTAGGGGTGTCCCCTATGTGGGTTGCATATACATCCTTCTGTTGTGGTGGGGCTGATTACTGTGGGAGCACTGGTACGCAGGGCTGGCCCCTGGCCTGGTTGGCTGTGAGGCCATGCCTTCTATGGTGGCTGTAGGCCTACTAGAGGGTAGGGTAGCCTTCCTGTGAAGTTGGCTGCATGGTCTGGGGGGCTCAAGGCTGTTCCTGGTTCACTGGGGGTGAAGCTGGGGCCCCTCATGGCTGTCTTTCTGGCAGGCCAGGGGTAGAGTTTGGGGCTTGTGCCAGCCTGCTGGTGGGCAGGGCTGGGGCGCCAGCACTAACAGACTAGAGGAAAATTCCAAAGTGGTGTGTTCCAGTACCAGTGTTATTGGGGTAGAACAGACTCCCAAAAATAGCTGACCCAGGCTCCTTTCAAACTACTGCCTCAGTGTTGGGACATAGAGCATGTGACATTTTGCATGTGCCCTTGAGAGCAGAATCTTATTCCTGTATCCCTCTAGTTCTCCTGAACATAAACTCTGCTGGTTTTTCACAGCCAGACATTCTGGGGGCTCATCTTTCCAGTGCAAGACCCCTGGGCTGGGGACCCCATTTGGGGCTCAGACTCCTCACTCCTTGTAGAGGACCTCTGTGCTTGTGATATTCCTTCCATTTGTGGGTTGCCAGCATGGGGGGGTGTGGGTCTCCACCTGTCCTACCCATCTCGTGTGGTTCCTTTTGTTTGTTTGTTTCTTTTAATTTTTTAAAAAATTTTTATTGGTGTATAGTTCCTTTACAATGTTGTGTTTCCACTGTACAGCGAAGTGAATCAGCAGTACGTATACATATATCCCCTCTTTTTTGGATTTCCTTCCCATTTAGGTCACCACAGAACATTGAGTAGAGTTCCCCGTGCTAGACAATAGGTTCTCATTAGTTATCTATTTTATACATAGTTTCAATAGTGTATGTATGTCAATCCCAATCTCCCAATTCATCCCACGCCCGCCCCCCCCCGCTTTCTGCCTTGGTATCCATACATTTGTTTTCTACGTCTGTGTCTCTATTTCTGCTTTGTAAATAAGATCGCCTATACCAGTTTTTTCAGATTCCACATATATGTGATAATAAACGATACTTGTTTTTCTCTTTCTGACTGACTTCTGTCACTCTGTATGACAGTCTCTAGGTCCATCCATGTCTCTACAAATGACCCAATTTCATTCCTTTTTATGGCTGAGTAATATTCCATTGTATATATGTATCATGTGCTTACTTTATGTCTTTAGTTGTGGAAAATCTTTTCTGCTAGTGTTCAGGTCATTCTCATAGATAGTTGCTCTGTAACTAGTTGTAATTTTGGTGTGTCTATGGGAGGAGGTGAGTTCAGTGTCTTCCTACTTCACCACCTTGGCCACCTCCCCTACTCTTGAAATTTTATCTCAATTCTCTATTTGATTTGTCTTTATTTCTCTTTTATTTTCACTGGCAATACCTAGGAATTGAAGATTATGTAACTAAAATACCAAAAATGATTTTTCTTTTTTTTTTAAGATCTCTTTTTTAGTGACGTCTACCTATTACCAGTGGTTGAACTGTTTGAAAGGATACATTATGAAACTACTTCTCCCTAGCAAAGCAGAGAACATGTAGGGGTCCTCAAATGACCTTTCCTGACAAACTAGAGAATGAAATTTGAAAGCATTCTGTGAGATTTTGGTCCAGCTTAGCTCCCATAACTGTTCATCTTTACCATCCTTCAAAAATATATTAACTTCAGGACAGTGGCTTAAGAAAAATCCTGATGAAATTCTGAGAATTCCCAAAGGATTCTAAAAGGTAATTGTGAAGCATGGGAGGAAAGCAGTTAGGACATCCTCATCTTTTTCTTGAGTTTTAAGATGTTCTTGAGCCTCACTTTTTGAAAGTGTAGAGTATACAGAAGGAAGGAAGTAGGGTGAAGAGATTGCAGTAATAACTTGAAATATGCATATATGCTTAATGCCCACATGTAGGCCCCGGGCCTTTCTTATATCTTAATGAATATTTATCTAACATTCTAGACTGACAAATAGTTTTTAAAAAGCAGTACCTCTTGCAATTTCACTCATTTTTCCTCTGCATGTATTGTCCTATAAGCAGTAGTAATAATAAAATATGTAAGATTGGAAACCGGTTTTTTTTTTTTTAAAGCATATATAGATAGGGAAATTTTTTGGCCATAACTCACAGTGGCCTTTAAAGTTCCTCATAGTTTTTCATCTCCTTGTCCTCGTTCTTGTTCTTGGTGAGTTTATGTTGCTGGAAGTATGTATATTTATCTATCACACTGTGAGTGTTTAGCCAGTCTTCAAACTGAATTTATGCTGCTATTAAAAATGCGTGTTTAGGGACTTCCCTGGTGGCGCAGTGGTTAAGAATCTGCCTGCCAGTGCAGGGGACACAGGTTCGATCCCTGGTCCGGGAAGATTCCAAATGCCACGGAGCAGCTAAGCCTGTGCACGACAACTCCTGAGCCTGCGATCTAGAGCCCATGAGCCACAAATACTGAGCCCACGTGCCACAGCTACTGAAGCCCACGCGCCTAGAGCCCATGCTCCGCAACAAGAGAAGCCACTGCAATGAGAAGCCCGCGCACCACAACGAGGAGTAGCCCCCACCCACTGCAACTAGAGAAAGGCCGCGCACAGCAACAAAGACCAACGCAGCCAAAAATAAATAAATTAATTAATTTAAAAAACAAACAAGCACAAGTGTGTTTAAGATGCTCTCATATTTTATAAAGTAACAGCGGAACATATGAATTCACTTCATCACGTTGCTTTAAGATAGAAAGAAAATTCAGACTGTGTTACAAACCAAAGGAAAATAACCCTCTGTTTCTTCTAAAGTTAAAATAATAGATTTGTTCATTTGTCCTAGGGTATGCCCAGTATGCATGTATAATAAATAATAAAAGGCTTATGCCAGGTAAGTTGGAATTTTGGAACAAAAGAGATGTAACTGATTCATCTGTACTTTTTTTGTATTATCAAACCAACTCTCTAATATATTAAATTTTAGCAAAACTTCAGTTCTGCTACATTAGGTACATTTGGACCTTTAAATCCCTGCTGTAATTAAAGCTAATTCTTTATGTTATGTATGTTGACTTGATAATTGGCTCAATGTTCAAAAAGAAAATTCAGGTTTAGTTGTATTCTCTAGGCCTGCACTGTTCAGCCAGCTCCATCTGGCTATTGAATACTTGAAATGTAGCTAATCCTAATTAAGATGCTTTCTAAGTGTAAACTGCACTCAATTTTGAAGACTTAGTACAGAAAATCCATGTAAAATATTTTGGTAATTTTTATATTGATTAAATGTTAATTTTATATATAATTAATAATATTTTGTAAGTACTGGGTTAGATAAAATGAATTTCACTGGTTTCTTTTTACCTTTTTAATGGCCCTACTAGACAATTTTAAAGTATAAATATAACTTGCATTTTATTTTTGACAGCATTGTTCTAGGCTGTCACATGTCCAAGCAATATGTGATGAGGGCCTGGACTGGGACAGTTAAGACACTGAAAATAGATAAGGAGAGAAAATTGGGACAAATTTCAAACAGAGTCTATAGCACTTGGTAGTTGATTTCAAGTGGTGGTTAAGGAGATGTCAAAGACTTATGATTTGGATAAGTGGATGGTAATATCATTAACCAGGAAAGGGAACATGAGAGGAAGAGGCAGTAGAGATAATAGCTATTGTTATTTCACTGTACATATTTCTTCACTAATTCATTGAAACATGTAGCATTAAATACAAGATGGTCATGTTTAAGAGTCTTCTCTCCTGTTCCCACCTCTTTCCAGAATTTGAATTCAGAAGATCAAAAAACATCAAGTATTGAACATATAAGCTGCAGTGAGGGAGAAGATTTTGCAAATGTGAAAAAGAAGGCCAAAATAGACATTCATTACAAAAAGAGTCCCCCCAAATATACTGTTCCAGTTAGCGCAAAGACTGTAGAATCTCCTCTTAATGAAAACATTTATAATTCGGCTTCATTTAAAGATGAGAAAATCATAGAGACTGATAGTGAGCCCGAAGAAGGTGAAATTACAGACTCTCAGACCGAGGACAGTTATGATGAAGACATTACCAGTGAAGACAATGTAACTGCAGAAGATACTGAAGATGAAGGTGAGTTAATGGCCATTATTTAATTTTACATAAATAACCAAGTATGGTCATTGTAAAAGTGCAAAACAGTTAAAAGTGTTAGTAACCCATATAATATATCTACCAAAAAGTGAGCTGATTGTTTTAAAGAGATTAATGACATTATTAAAAATTATAACTGCTTGGTTATTTTTCAAGAGTAGGATGTGAATAAATGACTAGTACTTGGATCCTGATGTTTGATTGCATTGTATGGCTTAGTCAGTAGAACACAAAACCAAGTTACCTACTTTGTAATCCTAAAGTAGGTACAAAGTCTATTTTAGTGGATTAGATAATTGTCCACTTTTGTAATTGAGGGATGGAAAGCAGTTGCCTTTAAAAAGAGTAGTCCATGAATTCAGCTTACATAGGTATTACGGTAAATCTAATATTTATTTTACTTGAGGATATAAAGATATACTTTTAAAACTCAGGATTTCATATTGGTGTATATGAGCTTATTTTGTTCTTAATGGAATTTCCTCTTATTTTTTCTTAAAAAGGGCAGACTCAGTTTTTCTAACTTAATGTAAAAATGCTTTTTTGAGATACTTTCAAATTCCAAGACCTTAAAAAAGAGAGAGTTGATTATTTTATAATTGTGATAGGTGCTGAATATCTTTAGGTTGATCTTTTTATAAATTTATTTATTTTTGGCCACGTTGCACGGCATGTGGGATCTTAGTTCCCTGACTGGGGATCGAGCCTGTGCCCCCCTGCAGTGGAAGTGTGGAGTCTTAACCACTGGACCGCCAGGGAAGTCCCATAGGTTGATCATTTTAAATTGGTAACATTGTTAAACCTTACTTACTGTGTATGTGATATAGCAGAATTTAAGAATGTTGTTTTAAACAGAATGAAGATTTTATCAATATATTTTTACTTTATGTATGCCTCCTACTCATCCCTATACATTTCTAATTTTTTCCCATAGCATTTGAATTAATATGTACACATTTCTTTCTTTGGCAGATGAAGAAAAAATTTGGCCCCCATGTATTAGAGTAATTGTAATTAGATCACCTGTGTTGCAGACAGGATCACTTTTTATCATTACAGCTGTAAATCCTGCTACAATTGGAAGGTAAAAATGTTTAATGTTATTATATTTGTGTATTTGTCTTATTCCAGTGGACTGTACTTTTCCTGAGCAGTTAATCATTAAATATGCATGGTACTTGTTGAATAGGCAAAAAGTGACATCCATGTCCCTCCCTTTTCCACTCAAAAAATATTCTGACACTTACCTTTTGTCACCTGCTTTTGGAAGACAATTGGAGATATAACCTCATTATCCCTAAAGGGGACTGCCTAGGTAAAGAGATAAAATCTTGGTGATATGATACCTTCCACAGAGGTTTTTGTCATTTTCTTATCTTTTGTATTGCTTTTTTTAGGTTTAAATTACTTAAACCCACTATTGACCTCCTCTGATTCTTTTCCTTTACCCCTTTGTAATTCAGCCAGCTTGGTAGAGAGGTAGGTTTTAATCATGAGTAGGATAATTTCCTTTCTTCCCAACTGGAAAGGTAATGTATCTTTAATTCAGGTTCCATGCGATATCTTAATTTTAAATTCTTAGAAATAGTATACTTTTTTTACATGTAGTAATAGAAGTGGAAACAGTCAACAGGTCTGGAAAAAGTGATTGACATTAGTACAAAGGATATTTTGTCTCACTGGATGTTTACTAGCCTGTGACAGATGTACCAAAGAGTAAAAGTAATTCTGGAACCTTCTTTCAAACAGGAAACTAGAGTAGCATTATGGAAACCAGATTTAGTGTGATAGAGAGACTTACATTTTAACATTATCTTTTAAAACAAAAAAACTTATCTTTAAAAAAATTCTTTAAGTGCTACATTTATGTATGCTTCAAAAATAATTAAAGGCATTTTACTTAACTCTGCAGAGAAAAAGATATGGAGCATACTCTCCGAATCCCTGAAGTTGGTGTCAGTAAGGTAAGCTCTTTGATTTTTCAGTTACAGCCCCCTAGATGTGATTTTGTAAATCATCATTATGGCAGAAAGCTTAGGATTTTTCCCATTAAAAAGAAAGGTTAATAGTCAATATAGTAATGGTAATGAAAGCAATGCAGATTTGTTCATTCCACTGCTTGGGAAAATAAAAATTCTCTTTCACAATTTGGATGAGCTAAAATTATGTTTAATTTTTAACAGTCTGGTGCAGGAGTAGAAAATGTGGATTAATTTAAGTATTAAAGTAATACCCATTTAACAAATATTTATTGAATGAAATAAATATGCTAGATAATATAGCAGTTCAAAAATAAATCAGACCTGGATTCAGGCTACTTTAGTGCATGGTTACTTTGAGTCCAGGGTATTTTCCAACTCAAGAACAATCTATCCTCTACCATCCAAGGCTTTCCATTTATAGCTTTTCCTAGTTGCGTCTCTAATGGTTTCAGGAAAAAGAATAGTCGGGTTTTTCAAAACAAACAATAAGAACAGTTGCAGCTTAAGTTACAAGGTTTAGCTACCAAAACTCTCATTTATCTTTTTTCTTTACTATATTTTCTGTACTTTTCCCCCCTCCCTTTTCTGACTGTTACCTTTTTTCTTTTTTTTTTTTTTTGACCTTTCATCATCCCCATTTTGTTTCTATTTAATGGACTATAATATAATTCTAACATATGTATTTTTTGTGATTTTTGTCTTTTTGGAATGAAATTTGTTTTCCCATTATTAGTTTGAAAGTCTAGTTATTTTTACTTTGTACTCATTCAGAGGGAAGGAAATCCTCGTAATCCTAACTCTGACCAAGTTATCTTTCTTTTTTACCTTCTTATGACCCTTGATTCTTCTGCCTCCAAAGAAAACCCAATCTGTAACTTAAGTAGCAAAGATGTCCTTCTCGCACTTCAGTCTAAAATGTAGGTAGTTCTCTGGTGGCATTTCTGCTTTTTCTTTTAAACAAACATGTCCACTGGTGGGATAGATGATTTGTTAGCTGTGTGAAATCAGTTTGACAATATATATCACACATATCCAGGTATATGGAAAAATTAAATTTAAAAAAACCCCACATACTTCATATTAATATTAGGGGGAAAACAGAAATGAATATTTAACGAATGGATAGGAAAGGACCTTCTAAGTTTAAAAAAAAGGAAAAAAATCACAGAGGACAAGGTAATACTGAATAATTTAAGTTTGAAGTTCTTTATTTGTTAAATAAATTTAAAAGGCAGACTAGGACAGTCAGATCTGATAAAATATATATCCTTTATATTTTAAAAGCTCATACAAATTCATTTTTTCAAACCGCGCTGTGGGTAAATGAGAGAAGGACATAAGTAATTCACAGTAGAGGAAATATGGTTAATATGTGAAAACCATTCAATATTTGTAGTAATTTAAGAAGTACAAATGAGACCAAGATGTCAGTTTTCATTCATCCTATTTATTAAATATCATTCCTGTTGAGAGCATAATTTAGAAAGCTCTTTGGAATAAGGTTTCAGGTCAAAAGACTTGAAACTATTTAAACTCTTTGATATAGTTATTATGATTCTAAACAACCTAATTGAAAGAAATGTACGAAGGACATGAAGAGAAAATTTACATTAGAGGAAACCCAAATGGCTAATAAATATAAGAAAAGGTTTCAGTCTCAGCAGTAATAAGGAAAATGCAAATTAAAATCACAGTGATGAGATTAATTTCACACCTGTTATGTTTGCAAAAACTAAAAATTCTGACAATACAAAGTGTTGTTTAAGAGTACATGGAGCAACAAGAATTCTTATAGATTGGTGTGGAATATAAATTGGTCCAACCACTTTGGAAAATGATAATGGCAGTATCAAAGATTAAGGTTTGCATATACTGTGGCTTAGCAGTTTCATTCCTAAGTGTATATCCCAGAGAAACCCTCGTATTGTCCACAAGAAGGGTGCATATACAAGAATGTTCATAGAAGCATTTTGAAAAATAGTTAACCTTGGAAAAAACCTGGATGTCGGCATCAGAAGAATGTGTAGAAATATGTAGAACACGTAGTGGTACAGCCATACAATGGATTACCATTCAGCAAAGTAGCACAACTATGCACAACAGCTAGATATACTTCACAACATAATATTAAGCCAAAGAAGCAAGATAAAAGAAATATATACTCTTAGCATAAATTTGTCAGAACTCATCAAACTGTACATTTAAGAACTATGAATTTCCTGTCTATAAACTGTCTCAATAAAAAATTCATAGTGTGATTCCTATTTATATCAAGTTCCAAACAAGACAAAATAAACATAATTTTTATGGATATATACATATATGGTAAAAGTATAAAGAGATACATCATGATTAAATAAACATCAAACCTCTGAAAGAAAGGGTGGAGGATAGAGTGAAGTACACGTCAGTGGATAATAATTTATTTTCTTTTAAGTATCTGAGGCAAATATAACAAAATTTATTAAAGCTGGATCATGGGTAGACATTTTTCAGTATATTCTTTTGTATGTTTGAACAATTTTATAAGTTTATACTTATGAAAATTTTTAAGAACTTTATTGAGATATAGTCTACATACCGTATATTGTTTACCCATTGAAAGTGTGTAATTCAGAGGATTTTAGTGTATTCACAGTTGTGTAACCATCGCCACAGTCAATTTTAGAACATTTTGATCACCATGAAAAGAAACATCATACTCAATAGTGATCACTCCCCATTTCCACCTGACCTCCACACCCCTAGGCAACCACCAGTCTACTTTCTGTCTCTGTGGATTTGCCTGTTCTGCACATTTCATATAAATGGAATCGTATAATATGTAGTCTTTTGTAACTTTTTTTTTTAACATCTTTATTGGAGTATAACTGCTTTGCAGTGTTGTGTTAGTTTCTGCTGTACAACAGAGTGAATCAGCTATATGCATATGTATATCCCCATATCCCCTCCCTCTTGTGCCTGTCTCCCACCCTCCCTATCCCACCCCTCTAGGTGGTCACAAAGCACTGAGCCGATCTCCCTGTGCTATGCAGCTGCTCCCCACTAGCTGTCAATTTTACGTTTGCTAGCGTATATATATCAATGCTACTCTCTCACTTCGTCCCAGCTTACCTTTCCCCGTGTGCTCAACTCCATTCTCTACGTCTGTGTCTTTATTCCTATCCTGACCTTAGGTTCATCAGAACCATTTTCTTTTTTTTTTTTTTTTTAGATTCCATGTATATGTGTTAGCATACGGTATTTGTTTTTCTCTTTCTGACTTCACTCTGTATGACAGACTCTAGGTCCATCCACCTCACTACAGATAACTCAATTTCATTTCTTTTTATGGCTAAGTAATACTCCATTGTATATATATGCCACATCTTCTTTATCCATTCATCTGTAGATGGACACTTAGGTTGCTTCCATGTCCTGGCTATTGTAAATAGTGCTGCAGTGAACATTGTGGTACATGACTCTTTTTGAATTATGGTTTTCTCAGGGTATATGCCCAGTAGTGGGATTACTGGGTCATATGATAGTTCTATTTTTAGTTTTTTAAGGAACCTCTATACTGTTCTCCATAGTGGCTGTATCAATTTACATTGCCACCAACAGTGTAAGAGCGTTCCCTTTTCTCCACACCCTTTCCAGCATTTAATGTTTGTAGATTTTTGATGATGGCCATTCTGACCGGTGTGAGGTGATACCTCATTGCAGTTTTGATTTGCATTTCTCTAATGATTAGCGATGTTGAGCATCCTTTCATGTGTTTGTTGGCAATCTGTATATCTTCTTTGGAGAAATGTCTATTTAAGTCTTCTGCCCATTTTTGGATTGGGTTGTTTGTTTTTTTGATATTGAGCTGCATGAGCTGCTTGTAAATTTTGGAGATTAATCCTTTGTCAGTTGCTTCATTTGCAAATATTTTCTCCCATTCTGAGGGTTGTCTTTTTGTCTTGTTTATGGTTTCCATTGCTGTGCAAAAGCTTTTAAGTTTCTTTAGGTCCCCTTTGTTTATTTTTGTTTTTATTTCCATTTCTCTAGGAGGTGGTTCAAAAAGGATCTTGCTGTGATTTATGTCATAGAGTGTTCTGCCCATGTTTTCCTCTAAGAGTTTTATAGTGCCTGGCCTTACATTTAGGTTATTAATCCATTACGAGTTTATTTTTGTGTATGGTGTTAGGGAATGTTCTAATTTCATGCTTTTACATGTAGCTGTCCAGTTTTCCAGCACCACTTATTGAAGAGGCTGTCTTTTCTCCACTGTATATGCTTGCCTCCTTTATCAAAGATAAGGTGACCATATGTGCGTGGGTTTATCTCTGGGCTTTCTAGCCTGTTCCATTGATATGTATTTCTGTTTTTGTGCCAGTACCATACTGTCTTGATTACTGTAGCTTTGTGGTATACTCTGAAGTCAGGGAGTCTGATTCCTCCAGCTCCATTTTTCTTTCTCACAATTGTTTTGTCTATTCGGAGTCTTTTGCGTTTCCATACAAATTGTGAAAATTTTTGTTCTAGTTCTGTGAAAAATGCCATTGGTAGTTTGATAGGGATTGCATTGAATCTGTAGATTGCTTTGGGTAGTATAGTGTTGATTCTTCCAATCCAAGAACATGGTATATCTCTCCATCTGGTTGTACCATCTTTAATTTCTTTCATCAGTGTCTTACAGTTTTCTACATACAGGTCTTTTGTCTCCTTAAGTAGTTTTATTCCTAGATATTTTATTCTTTTTGTTGCAATGGTAAATGGGAGTGTTTTCTTAATTTCACTTTCAGATTTTTCATCATTAGTGTATAGGAATGCAAGAGATTTCTGTGCATTAATTTTGTATCCTGCTACTTTACCAAATTCATTGATTAGCTCTAGTAGTTTTGTGGTAGCATCTTCAGGATTCTCTATGTATAGTATCATGTCATCTGCAAACAGTGACAGTTTTACTTCTTTTCCAATTTGGATTCCTTTTATTTCTTTTTCTTCTCTGATTGCTGTGGCTAAAACTTCCAAAACTATGTTGAATAATAGTGGTGAGAGTGGGCCACCTTGTCGTGTTCCTGATCTTAGTGGAAGTGGTTTCAGTTTTTCACCATTGAGAATGATGTTGGCTGTGGGTTTGTCATATATGGCCTTTATTATGTTGACGTAGGTTCCCTCTATGCCTACTTTCTGGCATATCATAAATGGGTGTTGAATTTTGTTGAAAGCTTTTTCTGCATCTATTGAGATTATCATATGGTTTTTATCATTCAATTTGTTAATACTGTGTGTCACACTGATTGATTTGCATATACTGAAGAATCCTTGCATTCCTGGAATAAACCCCACTTGACCATGGTGTATGATCCTTTTAATGTGCTGTTGGATTCTGTTTGCTAGTATTTTGTTGAGGAATTTTTGCACTTATGTTCATCAGTGATATTGGCCTGTAGTTTTCTTCCTTTGTGACAAATTTGTCTGGTTTTGGTATCAGGGTGATGGTGGCCTTGTCAAATGAGTATGGCAGTGTTCCCCCCTCTGCTATATTTTGGAAGAGTTTGAGAAGGATAGGTGTTAGCTCTTCTCTAAATGTTTGATAGAATTTGCCTGAGAAGCCATCTAGTCCTGGGCTTTTGTTTGTTGGAAGATTTTTAATCACAGTTTCGATTGGTCTGTTTATATTTTCTATTTCTTCCTGGTTCAGTCTCGGAAGGTTGTGCTTTTCTAAGAATTTGTCCATTTCTTCCAGGTTGTCCATTTTATTGGCATATAGTTGTTTGTAGTAATCTCTCATGATCCTTTGTATTTCTGCAGTGTCAGTTGTTACTTCTCCTTTTTCATTTCTAATTCTGTTGTTTTGAGTCTTCTCCCTTTTTTTCTTGATGAGTGTGGCTAATGGTTTATCAATTTTGCTTATTTTCTCAAAGAACCAACTTTTAGTTTTATTGATCTCTGCTATTGTTTCCTTCATTTCTTTTTCATTTATTTCTGATCTGATCTTTATGATTTCTTTCCTTCTGCTAACTTTGGGGTTATTTTGTTCTTTCTCTAATTGCTTTAGGTGTAAGGTTAGGTTGTTTATTTGAGATGTTTCTTGTTTCTTGAGGTAGGATTGTATTGTTATAAACTTCCCTCTTAGAACTGCTTTTGCTGCATCCCGTATGTTTTGGGTTGTCGTGTTTTCATTGTCATTTGTTTCTAGGTAATTTTCTATTTCCTCTTTGATCTCTTCAGTGATCTCTTGGTTATTTAGTAGCGTATTGTTTAGCCTCCATATGTTTGTATTTTTTACAGTATTTTTCCTGTAATTGATATCTAGTCTCATAGTGTTGTGGTCGGAACAGATACTTGATACGATTTCAATTTTCTTAAATTTACCAAGGCTTGATTTGTGACCCAAGATATGGTCTATCCTGGAGAATGTTTCATGAGCCCTTGAGAAGAAAGTGTATTCTGTTGTTTTTGGATAGAATGTCCTATAAATATCAATTAAGTCCATCTTGTCTAATGTGTCATTTAAAGCTTGTGTTTCCTTATTTATTTTCATTTTGGATGATCTGTCCATTGGTGAAGGTGGGGTGTTAAAATCCCCTACTATTATTGTGTTACTGTCGATTTCCCCTTTTATGGCTGTTAGCATTTGCTTTATGTATTGAGGTGCTCCTGTGTTGGGGCATAAATATTTACAGTTGTTATATCTTCTTCTTGGATTGATATTTTGATCATTATGTAGTGTCCTTTTTTGTCTCTTGTAATAGTCTTTATTTTAGAGTCTATTTTGTCTGATATGAGGATTGCTACTGCAGCTTTCTTTTGCTTTCCATTTGCATGGAATATCTTCTTCCATCCCCTCGCTTTCAGTCTGTATGTGTCCCTAGGTCTGAAGTGGGTCTCTTGTAGACAGCATATGTACGGGTCTTGTTTTTGTATCCATTCAGCCAGTCTATGTCTTCTGGTTGGAGCATTTAATCCATTTACATTTAAGGTAATTATCAATATGTATGTTCCTATTACCATTTTCTTAATTGTTTTGAGTTTGTTTTTGTAGGTGTTTTCCTTCTCTTGTGTTTCCTTCCTAGAGAAGTTCCTTTAGCATTTGTTGTAAAGCTGGTTTGGTGGTGCTGAATGCTGTTAACTTTTGCTTGTCTGTAAACATTTTAATTTCTCCGTCAAATCTGAATGAGGTCCTTGCTGGGTAGAGTAATCTTGTTTGTAGATTTTTTCTTTTCAGCACTTTAAATATGTCCTGCCACTCCCTTCTGGCTTGCAGAGTTTCTGTTGAAAGATCACCTGTTAACCTTATGGCGATTCTCTTGTATGTTATTTGTTGCTTTTCCCTTGCTGCTTTTAATATTTTTTCTTTGTATTTATTTATTTATTTATTTATTTATTTATTTTTTCTTTTTTTTTAATTTATGGCTGTGTTGGGTCTTCGTTTCTGTGCGAGGGCTTTCTCCAGTTGTGGCAAGCGGGGGCCACTCTTCATCGCGGTGCGCGGGCCTCTCACTATCGCGGCCTCTCGTTGTGGAGCACAGGCTCCAGACGCGCAGGCTCAGTAATTGCGGCTCATGGGCCCAGTTGCTCCACGGCATGTGGGATCTTCCCAGACCAGGGCACAAACCCGTGTCCCCTGCATTGGCAGACAGATTCTCAACCACTGCGCCATCAGGGAAGCCCTGTATTTATTTTTTGATAGTTTGATTAATATGTGTCTCTGTGTGTTTCTCTTTGGGTTTATCCTGTATGGTACTCTCTGTGCTTCCTGGACTTGATTGACTATTTCCTTTCCCATGTTAGGGAAGTTTTCAACTATAATCTCTTCCAATATTTTCTCACACCCTTTCTTTTTCTCTTCTTCTTCTGGGACCCCTGTAATTTGGATGTTGGTGCGTTTAATGTTGTCCCAGATGTCTCTGAGACTGTCCTCAATTCTTTTCATTCTTTTTTCTTTTTTCTGCTCCCTGGCAGTTTTTTCCACCATTTATCTTCCAGCTCACTTATCCGTTATTTTGTTATTGATTATTTCTAGAGTCTTTTTAATTTCAGTAATTGTGTTGTTCATCATTGTTTGTTTGCTCTTTAGTTTTTCTAGATCCTTGTTAAATGTTTCTTGTATTTTCTCCATTCTGTTTTCGAGATTTTGGATCATCTTTACTGTCATTATTCTGAATTCTTTTTCAGGTAGGTTGCCTATTTCATCTTCATTTATTTGGTCTTGTAGGTTTTTACCTGCTTCTTCGTCTGTAACATATTCTTTTGTCGTTTCTTTTTTTTTTGATTTGTTGGTGCTGTATTCCTGTCTTACTGGTTGTTTGCCCTGAGATGTCCAGTACTGGAGTTTGCAGGCAGTTGGATAAAGCTGGGTCTTGGTGCTGAGATGAGGACCTCTGGGAGGCCTCACTCCAATTGATATTCCCTGGGGTCTGAGGTTCTCTGTTAGTCCAGCGGTTTGGACTCGGAGCTCCCACCACAGGAGCTCGGACCTGATCTCCAGCCTGGGAACCAAGATCCTGCAAGCTTTGTGGCATGGTAGAAAAAAAGGAGCAGTACAGTATCAAAGAATAAAAAACAAAATTGAATTAGAAAGATAAAAATTATATTAGGAAAAAGGAAACTATATTGAAGCAACTGCAACAAGGTAAAATAAAACCACAACAGAAAAAAAGAGAAAAAAGGGGGGAGGGCAGGGAACAAGCCAAAAGGAGAGACCAATAACAAAGTATAAAGAATAAAATAAAATTAGAAAAATAAAAAATCTATTAGGAAAAATAAAAATATAAAAGTACAACAATGAATCAACAAGGTAAAACAGAACCCGAATCTAAAAGAGAAAATAGAAAAAAATGCACCTTGGCTATGGGGGCAGAGTTTAGACTGGGGTGGAAGAGACAGGGGTGGGATTTAGTGTGGAGCGGGACCTAGGCAGGTGGGGGGTGACATTTGAGCATGGGGCGGGGCCTAGGTGGCCATGTTCAGGCATTGGGCGGGGCCTCTGCTTAGGACCTGCGCTGAAGGGGAGAGGCAGCATGTTGAAAGGAGGGCCTCTGGAGTGTGGAGTTCCGGAGTTTGGAGGTAGGGCCCTGAGTGAGGGTGTTTGGGTGGGGATTAGGCCAAGTGTTGGAGGGTGTCTCTGAGTGCAGAGGTGGGACCCTGGGTGGGGGGGTGGGGACGGGGCTTGGGTTCTGCGAGGCAGGAGGGAGGCTCTGAGGGCAGAGGATTAGGCCTGGGAGCCCAACAGGCTCCCTGGTGCCTAACTGGACAGGGAAAGCACTGGCCCCGTTCCCTTCCGTTCTTTTGTGGCCCTCCCCCACTGTCTCCCCCAGGGTCTCCCCGACCACTGGATCCCTAACCGTGGGTGGGTCCCACTGGGTGTAGGAACTCCTCCCCTCCCTAGCCACCCCTCAGGGGTGCTGTCCCTTAGGTCCGGCCTTTACTTTTGCTCCCCCTTACCTCCCTCCCACTCCCTCAGGACCCGTTCGGCTGGAGGGGGCCTCGGTGGGCAGAGGATCAGGCCTGGGATCTGAACAGGTTCCTGGGGGCCCAAGTGGGCAGGGGAAACCTGGCCACACTCCCTTTTGATCCTCTGCCCTCCCAGTGGTTCCCCAATTTCCCCCTTTGGGCGTGGGATCCCTTCCCGTCCCCCAGCCACCCCTTAGGGGCGCCAGTCCCGTCCCGCCTCCACTTCTCCCCCCCCTTCACTCCCCCCATGCCCCACATCCTACCCAGTTGCTGGGGTTTCCTCCCGTCCCCTTAGGTGTCCGTTGTCCCCCACCGGTGCCTGCTAGGTGCCCTAGTTGTGTGGAGACACGAATTCCCCGTCCTCCTGGTACGCTATCTTGACTCCGCCCCTGTAACTAGCATTTTTACTTATTTAGCATGTTTTCAAGATTCATCCATGTTGTAGCATATATCAGTACTTCACTTCTTTTTATTGCCAAATATTCCATTGTTCAGATACAGATATTTTATCTGTTCATCAGCTGATGGACATTTGAATTGTTTCCACTTTTTGGTTATTAAGAATAATGCTGCTGTGAACATTTCACGTACAGGTTTTTGTTTGGAGGTATGTTTTCATTTCTCTTGATGCCTACCTCAGAGTAGAATTGTTGAATCGTATGGTAACTCTTTGTTTAACATTTTGAGGAACTGTCAGACCCCCCACAAAGCAGCTGCACCATTTTACATTCCCACCAGCAATGTATTGTTTATGAAATTTAAAGTTAAATATTTCTGCAGCTCTATATCCAGTTAAATACACATGTATTGAGTACCTGCCTAATATATGTGAGGCACTGTATTACGTACTAAGTGATAAGAAAATTGTAAACTAAATGTAAGCAATAGGGACTTCCCTGGTGGTCCAGTGGTAGAGAATCCACCTTCCAGTGCAGGGGATGTGGGTTCGATCCCTGGTTGGGGAACTAAGATCCCACATGCTGCGGGGCAGCTAAGCCCGAGCGCCTCAACAAGAGAGCCCACGTGCTGCAAACTACAGAGCCCACAGCGCTCTGGAGCCTGCGCACCACAACTAGAGAGAAAACCCACACGCCACAACTAGAGAGAAGCCCACACGCCAAAACGAAAGATCCGCGTGCCTCAAGGAAGATCCTGCATGCTGCAGCTAAGACCTGATGCAGCCAAATTAATTAATTAATTAATTAATTAAAAATAAATAAATGTAAGTGATAATTGTAAGCAGTACAGTGACATTCACATATATGGAAACTTTGTGTAATTTAATTGTTATATAAACAAAGTGCTGTGGAACAGAAGGGAGTGATTAGTTCTGAGTATTGAAAATTTGGAAAAAACAGAAGTCGGCCTTGAATGTTTCAAATTACCTTTTGTATTAAGAATTTTTAATAACATGAACAAATATATTAGGTGAAAAAAGTATTTCAAATTATATGTATAGTATAATCTCAACTATATTATAAAAGTAGAAAAGATAGGACACATACTAAATTATTAATGGTAATTATAGGTGGAATTATAGGTGACTTCTTCTCCTGTAGCCTTCTCATTTCTACCAGAAGCATTATTATACTTTTGTATTCTGAAAAAAATGTATTAAAAATAATAAAAGTTAAATTATTAAGAGACTAAAGTTCATTGCATCTTATCATAGAGAAATTATCTATGGTTTAAAAAAAAGTATAATACTTTATAATTACCTGGTTTCTTTTTTTTAAGTTTCATGCAGAAATTTATTTTGACCACGACTTACAAAGTTATGTCCTTGTGGATCAAGGCAGTCAAAATGGTACAATTGTTAATGGAAAACAGATTCTTCAAGTGAGTATATACTTATTAATTAAATACTTGCACATTATTTTAAAAAGCTGAAATGAAACTTTTTATCCCTCAGGGCCATAGTTATTATACATATCATTTAGTTCAGATTGGTATTCACCCAAATGTGTTAACGTGGAAGGGAATTCTTAGAAAGGGCTAAAAAATGTATACAGTAAGTGGATACTTAACTGTTGAGTTTTGACTTCTAATTATGTACCTGTGCCTTATATTTAGAAATAAATGCATTTTAAAGCTATGCAGAGTAAATGTTCTTACAGCAACTTTAGGGGCCATCTTTTTTGTGTGTGTGTGTGTGTTTTTAAACTTTTAAAGGAAATGTTTTTAAACTGGAAACTCCTTGAAGGCAGGGACTATGTCTATTCAGTTAACTCTTCTATCCCAACATGTAGCAAAGTGTTTTAGCACATAATAAGATAATATATGGAAGGGAGGGAGGGAGGTCTTATTCTTAGTCTATAGGAATCAAAAATGAGATAAAACTGAATTATCAAGAGAGGACGGAAAAAGGGAAATATGATGCACTTATCTCCTTAACACTTCATCTTTTTGACTGTGATGATTATTCATTTTGGTAAAAGACTGTTTGAAGTTTGAGTTGGGTATTTCTGTGATAGGATTGGGCATGGAGATGGGGAGATCAGTGGATTTTGATAATATAAAAATTAGAGGGCTTCCCTGGTGGCACAGTGGTTAAGAATCTGCCTGCCAATGCAGGGCACAGGGCTTCGAGCCCTGGTCCCGGAAGATCCCATGTGCCGCGGAGCAACTAAACCCGCGAGCCACAACTACTGAGCCCATGTGCCACAACTAGTGAAGCCCACACGCTTAGAGCCTGTGCTCTGCAATAAGAGAAGCCACTGCAATGAGAAGCCCGTGCACCACAACGAAGAGTAACCCCCGCTCGCTGCAACTAGAGAAAGCCCACGGCTGGCAACGAAGACCCAATGCAGCCAAAAATAAATAATAATAAATAAAATAAATATTAAAAAAAAAATTAGAAGTTGCTCGGTTCAGCTGTCATCTTCTCAACTAGTAGAATATTATGCATCACCTTCAAGTTTTGTGGAAATGTGTGTGCATATGTCTATCTCATTGAGAACAATCTCAAATTTTTTTTTTATAATCAGACATTACTTACAGTAGACATAAATAAAATAACCATATGTAACTCTTGGGTTTGGTTTTGTAATTTTTTTCTCCTTTAGCCCAAAACTAAATGTGACCCTTACGTACTTGAGCATGGAGATGAAGTGAAGATTGGAGAGACTGTGTTGTCCTTTCACATTCACCCTGGCAGTGATACCTGTGATGGCTGTGAACCAGGGCAGGTTAGAGCTCACCTTCGTCTTGATAAGAAAGATGAACCTTTTGGTATGTGAAACATACTGTTTATGGGCATGGTAGCTTTTTAATTCACTGTGTGTTCTAAAAAAGTATCAGTTAGTTACCAGCTTCATATCTAATTGATATAATACTCTATTGAGATACATTTATAGTTAAGTGAATATTATCAAATGAGACTAAGAAATGACATGTATTTGAAATTTGAGACCTAGACTAGTAGATTATGATTGTAGTTGGTTTTTCTGTGTAATAATTTAGTTGCACTATTACAGCATTAGGTTACTTTATGACCAGGAATGATAATCATTAGCTCTGTTTTTGCTAATCCAGTCTATAGGCTTTTGAAGCATCGCTGCAGTGGTAGCTAAATGTACTTCAAAGGAGTAATTGTGACATAAATAGAGATTGGTTTCCCTTTAACATCTATTTACTGATATAAAAAGTCACCCACAGTTAAACTCTGATGTAAAATAGTAACATAGAAAATAATAGGCCAAGGTATTAAGATTTATTGGTTGATATATTTGCTTTCCTACTTGTAGTTTGTTTGATATATTATCTGTGTATATACCATTACTTTCTATAATAAATAATATTGTAAAATGTTGCTATCTTATTTAAAACCCACTCATCTAAGGCTTTAAAAATTGAAAGATACTTTTAACTAGTAAGAAGTAATTTTTTTCACATCATTTGTTTCCTTTAAATACCAACTATACATGTTCATTATGTATTTTTTGTTTTCTCATACTACATTATGAAAATGAGTATGGCACATTACATAGTAACGTGAATCTTGGGTTCTGTTATTTTTCTTTTGCACAAGCTTATGTTCCTTTGGAAAATTCACAATATTTCTGCATTTGGGTTTCTATTACAGTAACCATATTGAAAAATTAAGATGTTCAGTGTTTCTTTCAGTATCTAAAACATTCCTATAATCTTTGAGTTTTGGTTTACTTTCCAAGTAGACTTAATTACCAAAATGCTGAAAGGACATCATCACAACCTAAGATCCTTTTATATTAATTTATTTGAACTTTTTGTTAATCTGCAGATGGGATACTAGTACTATTAGTTTTTCATTATTAAATAAACAGTATTATATCAGATTTAGTGTTTTGTTTTGTTTTTTTTAAACCAAACTCAATTTTTCCTTTTAGTTGGTCCAACTCTAAGTAAGGAGGAAAAAGAGTTGGAAAGGAGAAAAGAATTAAAGAAAATACGAGTAAAATATGGTTTGCAGGTAAGGGAGTTAAATATTGTTACATGTGTTAAACTGTGCATCTGGTTTTGTATAAAACTGCCTGTAGATAAGCATAGTCCATTTTTATATATAAAACGAGAGCTATTTAGAATGATTCTGAGATTTGTGTAATTCCTGTTAGTTGTTTACTGTTTACCTCAACAACTGTTGAGGTTGGAGTAGGAAAGTGATGATAATACCCTATATTGGAATAGCCATTTCTAGTTTTTAAAAAACTTGCATTAAAATGATACCCTTGAAAAACACAGTTGGAGGACTAATACTGCCTGATTTCAAGATTTATTATAAACTACAGCAATAAAGACAGTATAGTACTGGCAAAAAGATAAACAAATATGTTGATGGAACAGAATAATGAGTTCAGAAATAGACCCATATAGATAGATACATAGATAAATGTGTATATATATATATGTGTGTGTGTGTGTGTGTGTGTGTGTGTATGATTTTCAGCAAAGGCATGAAGGCAATTTGGTGGAAAGAGGATGGTCTTTTTTCAGCAATCAGTGCTGGAACAATTAGATAGCCATATACAACAACAACAACCTTGATCCCCACCTCATAACATATTAAAATGAGCTCAAAATGGACTATACATATAAATTTAAAACTTAAAACTATAAAATTTCTAGAAGCAAACCTTAAAAAAAAAGTCAAAGATTTGTTAAGGTATCTAACACTAAAAGCACTATCCATAAAAGCACAAATTGTACTTCCTCCAAAACTTCTGTTCTTCCAAAGACACGATTAGGAGAATGAAAAGATAAGCCACAGACTGGGAAAAATATTCGCAAATCATATATCTGATAAAAATCATGTATCTTATACCTAGAGTATATAAAGAACTCTGAAAACTCAATAAGGGAAAACAACTTAATTTAAAAATGAGCAAAAGATTTGAATAGACACTTCACCAAAGCAGGTGGCAAATACACACATGAAAAGATGTTCAGTATTATTAGTCATTGGGGAATTGCAATTTAAAACCACTTAAAAAGACTGACCATACTAAGTGTTGGTGGGCATGTGGAGGAACTGGAACTCTCATACACTGCTGGTGAAAATATAAATGGTGTGATTGCTTTGGAGAAGAGTTTAGTACTTTGTCTAAAAGTTAAATATACACCTACTGTATTAGTCACCATTCTACTTCAAAGTATTTCATTTCTGTCCAAGAGAAATGAAAGCACATGTTCATACAAAAACTAGTGAACAAATGGTCACAGCAGCTTTTTTTCTAATAGCCAAAAACTATCATAAATGGATAAACTATGTTAACTCTGTATGGTCAAACATTCTAGCAATAAAAAAGCATAAGCTATTGATACAGACTACAACATGGATGAATCTCAAAATGATTGTGCTGAGTGAAAGAGCCAGACAAAAAGAGTACAGTTGACTGTTGAAAAACCCGGGGATTAGGTGTGCTGACTCTCACCTTGGTTGAAAAATCTGCATATAGCTGGTACTCAGCCCTCTATGTCTACAGTTCTGTATACCTGGGGTTCTGCATCCACAGATTCAACCAGTTGCAGATCGTGTAGTACTGTAGTATTTACCACTGAAAAAAAATCTATAAGTGGATCCACGGAGTTCAAACCCATGTTGTTCAAAGATCAACTCAACCATACTATATACTTCGATTCTATAAAATTCTAGGAAAGCAAACCTAATGCATCATGGCAGAAAGATCAGTGGTTGCCTGGCTACAGGAGAAGATGCACAGGGAGAGGGGCTGGAGGGATAGATTACAAAGAAGGATGAGGATACTTCTGTGGGAGATGAATATGTTTATTATCTTAATTGCGATGGTTTCATAAGTGTATACGAATCTCAAAAGTAACTGTGCACTTTATGTGTAATTTATTGTATGTTAATTATACCTCAGTAAGGCAGTTTAAAAAAATTACCATTTAATCCTATAAGTAGACCAGGAAAGTAATTAATATTGCTAGTTTACATTAGAGAAACTAGAGCTGGTCACCTACCTACTAAATGACAGAGCTAGATATAGGATCTAGGTCTTAAGTGTATTTGTCCATTGTTTTTTACACTTTATGAACAAGTCAGAAAAGATGCTGCCAAAATAACATATTTTTATGCAGAATTGTATTTTTTGTTACTGTTGTACTAAGGGAGAGAAATCATAATAGAAAAAAATGTTAAGAGGTTAATTTGGGAGGAAAATAGATATGTAAGGAGAGACTAAAATGTTTTTTCAAAAATTTTAGCTCAATTTCTACATCATTTTCTGGAGGGAATACCCATTAGGGTTGGTGGTCTGTATTTTTTTGTTTTGAAAGCAAAATTAAGTAAAAACTTCTGTGGTACTTTCCTTGCATTGCTCTAGCAGTCCGTAGCATCTTTTTGGATGAGTGTTGTACATTTTATGTAAAGATTAGCAAATAGTAACAAAGGGGAAGAGGAGCTTTTGAAACCCCAAGCTGAATTGCCTGTCTCTTCTGTGCCACTGCCATATCTTGTGTATACCTTAATTGTTGAACCAGTCACACTGTAGCATGCTGAAGACTGTGTGTCTGCACTTCCGGATTATAAATTTCTTTGCATTCTGTCACCTAGCATAGGGCATAACTTACTCTTTACTTAGAAAATATTTGTTGAGTGACTGATTAATCATATAATGAAGCTGTATTGAAGCAAAAAGCTATTATTATTGCCAGGGTAAAAGAGTATTTATTTCCTTTTATCTATTTTTTAAAGACTTTCTACATTTTTCCCTTCTAAGGAACAGTATCAAAATATTTTAGGTCCTTTGGAACTTTCAGTTCCTTAGAGAAAAGGAGAAATAGATTTTTTTCCCCAACCCCAGGGGTTCTCCATATTTTTTTGAATACTTGTAGTTCATATGAGAATATGAGTACACAGCACTGATTCAAAATATACTATATTTTCACTATATTAAAGGGGATAGAATAGAAATATTCAATAATGTAATTGTCTTAATTTGTATCATATCTTAATTTATATCATGGCTTGTTTAATGGAGACCACATTGAACCATATTTGCTAAGCAAGGCAAATATACAGACATTATATTTTTATTTATCAGTTTTGTTTTCCTCAATGAATATTTCATGTTTATGAAGAATACAGACTACGAAGATGAAAAGGCTTTGAAGAATCCAAAATATAAAGATAGAGCTGGAAAACGCAGGGAGCAGATAGGAAGTGAAGGAACTTTCCAAAGAGATGATGCTCCTGCATCCGTTCATTCGTAAGTATTAAATTTTAATTGCTTGAAACAGTCTTTGTACCATAATCACGTTCATAGGGTAATGTGATTTATAGGGCTATATTATCTGCTAGGTAACCTTTATAGGAATAATATAGAACAAGATGGAAACACTACATCTGTTTACATTTTCCTCTAATATTGGTATTGCGTTATTCCCTAGAAAATTACTGATCATATATGTAAGTATACATACAGATTTATCACATACAAACTTAAACACACATATATATGCATAGCTAACATTGTAGCCACACAACTGAGTGACCATACTTTTATATATTAGATATTTAGGAGGCTGGGCTAGTAAGAAATTGGTATGGACTGATACTTTTAATAGTTATTTCAGAACTCAACTGCTTCTGTTCTTGACCCTGAAATACTATTTTTCTTACTTTTTTGGGGTGGGGGGCGGCTGCGTCGGGTCTTAGTTGTGGCTTGCGGGATCTTAGTTGTGACATGTGGGATCTTTCTTTGCGGGGCGCAGGCTTCTCTCTAGTTGTGGCGCGTGGGCTTAGTTGCCCCGTAGCACGTGAGATCTTAGTTCCCCGACCAGGGATGGAACCCGCATCCCCTGCATTGGAAGGTGGATTCTTAACCACTGGACCACCAGGGAAGTCCCTTACTTATTTTTGATCCAGTTCTTTTCTCTTGGTGAAGTAGCATTGATAAACATGAAAAATGTAATTTTGAAGCCTACAAAATGATTATATTTCTGCGTTTAATCATATATTAGCTACATTTTGTTTCTCAGAATATAAATTCTAGGTTTAGTTAACATTTAAATCTTTCATGTAGAACTAACAATTAGTTACTAAATTTTGACTTATTATCATTTTATTGATTCTAAGATACACTACTTGGATAGAATTTTACAGTTACATGTGACAGCAGTTTTTTCTTAATGGTACATAGACTAACAGTGCATCTTAGAATTTATGGAGTCACATTTTATGAAATATAGCATTTTAAACTAGATATGCTAAGCAACATGACAAATATATATATATATATTTTTTTTTTTTGATTAATTAATTTATTTATTTTTGGCTGTGTTGGGTCTTTGTTTCTGTGCGAGGGCTTTCTCTAGTTGTGGCGAGCGGGGGCCACTCTTCATCGCGGTGCATGGGCCTCTCACTATCGCGGCCTCTCTTGTTGCGGAGCACAAGCTCCAGACGCGCAGGCTCAGTAGTTGTGGTTCATGGGCCTAGTTGCTCCGTGGCATGTGGGATCTTCCCAGACCAGGGCTCGAACCCGTGTCCCCTGCATTGGCAGGCAGATTCTCAACCACTGCGCCACCAGGGAAGCCCGACAAATATATTTTAAGGTTTAATATTTTTGAAATAATTGCTAGAGAATATGAAGATTGTATTACAGTTAAATTAGAAGACAGAAATGAAAAATGAAATCCATTGGTCTGACATTGCTTGGGTTATCGTTATTGGAGAGCTAATTTACATATTTTGTAGAACTGAAAAGACAATGTGATAGAACATAAAATTAAAATACCCTTAAATTAGCAGATCATAAAACAAAATGCAAATAGTTAATGAGAGGTTTAGTTTCGTTTTATTTTAACTTTTTTTGTTGATGTTAAATTCACAAATGTAAGTATCAATATCAGTGATATATCGTAAGATTAACACATTGCGGAATACACGTCTTGGTCAAGAAATAGAAAATTATCAGTAACCCCAGAAACCTACCCTCCTAGTGTCCCCTCTTAATCACTATTTCTCTCTCCTCCCCAAAGGTAACTTATTCTACTGACTTCACCAGCATCAGATTAATTTCACTTATTTTTTAACTTTAAATAAATGGAATAATTTAGTATTTATTTTGTGTCTATATTCTTTTTGTCCAGCATTACTTTGTTATGTTAGGTACATTTTATTTTCATTGCCATATAATTTTCTCTGTATGAATATGCCACAGTTTATCCACTTTATTACCACTGATGGACATCTGGATTGTTTCTAATTTGTGGTTATTAGATTTAGCTGCAAAACATTCCCTTTTCTGTTGAGTAGTATATGTAGGAGTAGAATTTGTGTATCTTCAACTTTATTAGGTAATGCCAAATAGTTTCTAAAGTAGTTGTACCAGTTATTTTTATTTCATGAATTTATTATAAATGTGACTTAAATGGTCTTTTCGAAGTCAACTCTCATCTTACTTTTCTCTAAAGTGAAATTACTGATAGCAATAAAGGTCGGAAGATGTTGGAAAAGATGGGTTGGAAAAAAGGAGAGGGCCTAGGGAAGGACGGTGGAGGAATGAAAACTCCGGTAAGACTCGAGATTTCTTTCATTCTTTATTCTTGTAACGGATATATTTACTGTACTTACTATATGCCAGGTGTTGCCTTAAGTGCTAGGAGTATTGTAGCAAGCAAAAAGAGACATAATTACTACCTTTGTGGCAATCATAGTTACCAAATATATGTGTTTATGATTTGTTTTGTTTTGTTTTTAAAGTTCTTAGGAAGGCTCTTAGAGTTTTTTCCTTCATCAGACTAGGATAGTGAATGTTATTTCCTGAGCCAGAAGTTCTTCTGTGTCTTAGTTATTTTTACTGACTTCTTTACTGTGCCTTGTCCTAACATGCAAGAGCAATCACAGTGTTACTTTATGAACAGGCAGACTCTGTACTAGCTGGAGAATCTGTTTTAGGTTCAAGATTCAGAGCATGTAACAAGCAATAGAGAGAATCATGTCCGGAAAACAATACCGTGGTTTAATTCTATAGTCCCATGGTTCATCGGAGGTTCAGATTCTCTTTCACAAAAACCTTACAAAGTAGTAATATGATCAAAGAACTTTCTTGATGATTACTTGGTACCTAAAGAAATAATGGGTGCATCAGTGTGAGTTTAATGTAAATTTTCTCATTTCATTGAGGTAGAGTGGGATGAACATGGGTTTTGTAGTCAGGTTAGAATATGTGTTCTATCACTAGCTGTGCAACTTAGGGCAAGTTTGGATTTCAGTTTTCATATGTAAAAATGGGGATAATGAGAACTCTTTCAGGGATGTCTGAACATAAAGCCCCTAGGATGGTGCCTGACATATATTAGGCACTCAGTAACTGGTGGCTTATAATGGTTCTCATAATAATGCGAACTCCTCCCCTCCTTTTATGAAAATAAACAAGTTCTCTTTTTATGACTCTTAATGTTTAACTTACCTGTTCACTTACTTAGGCGAGGCTTGGACTGTAGGTTTAAATACATCCATTGCTTTTACTTCTCGTTAGAGTAGATGACAGATTGATTCTGCAGCATCTCAGTGAAATTTGGTGATTGCTATTTAAGGAGCATTCTGTTTTCTATCGAGTCAACTGTACTTATTGACAAGCAAGACAATGTAGAAAAATGAGTTTGAGTTCCATGTATAATCATGTATTTATTCCTGTATGTATTTGATGTATTTGACAGTTTTTTCTTATGCATCAATCTTTTCTAATTCAAAGAATTATAGTTAAAGTACCAAATTGGATACAGCAGATTTCAGTGTGTTTAGATACTACAGTAAGTTCTCGTCTTAACTTTTGGTAACAGATCCAGCTTCAACTTCGGCGAACACATGCAGGCTTGGGGACAGGCAAGCCATCTTCAATTGAAGATCTTCACCTTCTCCAAAACAAGAGCAAAAAGAACTGGGAGAAAGCACGAGAGAGGTTTGCTGAAAACTTCCCCGAAACTAAATCTCAAAAAGATGCACCAGGGACTGTGCCTTGGGTCAAAGGGACTGTAGAGTGAAGGTCAGTCATAGAACACAAAAGCTTTTTTATAGAATTTGGAAACTCTTGTTTAATTGCATACATTTTCTCTCCAAAAGAGTCAGTGGCATGAGGGAACCGTGTCACAGTTTACCCCCTCTTGATTCAGAAATGTGTAATAAAGTGTGGTTTGCAGTTTTTAAAAAACATTTTTAAAAACTAATAAATAGTGACTGAATCGAGTTATGCTGTGGGTGGACTAAAGTTCACAGGGCACAGATGAGCTTATCAAGCTTTGTTACTTTATTTTGTCATTTGCAAGACCCATATAAGCAACTAGCCATATAAGCAAAATTCATGTAACCACTAACTTAAATGTACATTTGTCCTTGTCTCCTTATATTCATTATTGTACGATGCATAACAAAAGAAACATCGAAAGTTTATAAAAACAATTCAGACTATATACATCCTTGTTTATGCCCTTTAGGACCTAGGTAGAAAATGTTGAGAAAACATGGGTAGTGGTGTATAAATGTTATTATATTTGAAATAACCCAAGTAATATTATTGAAGAGCTAATGAACAGCTGACATGTTGTAGAAAATCAGTCTCATTGTTTTCTTCTGTGAAGAATCTGTTGATTTGTACTATAAAGCATTTACCTTTGGTTTGTTTCATAGCTGAAATATTTAGATATGAACAATTGAGTACAGTATTGAAATATTCAGTGTGCTGGCATTTGTAGTTTTGATAAATCCCATTGCTGGCAATGGAGTTGTGCCAGAAAAATCTGATTTCTACTGAAAAAGGGTTACCTAGCCAAGGCCTCAAACTCAAGATACTTATTGAAAACGTCTTCAAATGCAATAAAAAACATTATAACATCAAAAAGAATGATTCATTGAACCAATAATTTAAACATACTGGTCTGCTTTGAACTCATGACCAGCCAGAATTTTCCTCTGTAAATTGGCAGCACAATAATGAAAGGATAACCTCAGATTTTCGGAGACTGCAGTGCAGCTTTCTGAGTGCAGGTGTCACCGCTCTGCCAGTTAACACTGTTCTTTTCCTTTCTGTTCAACTTTTCTCTCAGCTTTTTGCTGGGAAATCAATGCTGGAACTGATCTTTTCTCATAATGAATATAAACTATATAGCTCCTTCATCTACTATAAAGAAATGTTTTCAAGATATAGAAATAGGAAAGGAAAATTCTGGAAAAAAGTATGCAATAGGGAAGATAATTCAGAAAGAAAGGCTACCTGTTGGAATTTCTAGTCTTAATGTACAGGGTACTTGGGAAGAAAGGGGGGGTGTGGAAAGAAAAATAAATGTATTACTAAAGATGAGACATATGACCAAACAATTGTCGTTATTAAAGGCCTAAGATGGGAAAAACCGAGGTCCTGTAACTCTAAAAATCTAGATTAAGTATTTTTCTGTATCCTTTTTGGCCACCTACATACCCTAACACATACACATATATGTACATTAGACTTGGAGGCACTAGGAGTGTCCTGCATTATTTTCTCTAAAGTAGAAAAATTACTCATCTAAATGTGGTTCTGGTGCCGGTGCCCTACATATAGGTAACAATATAGGACCCTCAGAGTAAACTTGCTTCTGGTAGATCTCACTCATTGGGTTAGTATACAACTGTCTATGTAATATTTCCCATTTTTATTATTAGATTGTGGAAAACTTTTTCATTGTTTTCTTTTGTTAAGAAAATGGAAACTTGAAAATGGTGATAAAAATTGAAATATATGTGATATTTGCTTTATTAAAACCCTTTGCAGATCTAAAGTCTCAGGGCTATACTATATACTGGTTAAAGCACTGAATAATGTCTGGTTCTCTTTCTACCTGTGAAATGAGAATATTTAACTCATGTTTGTCTTGAATAGAAAATGGGAAAATGTATGTAAAAGCACTTTGTAAACTGTAAAAGTAGTACAAATGTGAGCTTCTGTTTGTTTAGAAGCATAAATATGGATTATGTACAATTTGAATTACACATAAAGTTGTTTTGCGTCTAATATTTAAAACTATAGTTTATTCATGCAGTATAAATTTATTAACTTAATAGCCTTTAAGTGTTTAAGTGGAGCTACAAGTTGCTGAATTTTGAGAAATCTAACATATTTTGCCAGAACATGAGAAGCTGGCAAAATAGAGAACAGAAGAAACCATCACCATTACTGTAAAATAACAGAAATTGTTTTCTAGAATTAAATAGCCAGGAAGCACTTTTTCTCAGAAAGTGGGGGGGGGGGTTTCTTTCTGTTTTTAAAAGTTTTTACTTCTGATGTTTCACTTACTTTAGTTGCGAACTTATGAAAAGTTATGGTTCACCCAATTCAAACACCTTCCAACTTTTCATGTAAAAGATTATTTCTTAATTTGGCACATTTTCAAAGAGCAGGCAAAAGAAATAGAAATTTCCAGCAAGGAGAGATTGTATACAAAGGCCTTCCTAACGAGTTGCAGGACAGAGGGATATGCTTGGCAGGGAGCCAGAAAGGCGTTTCTAGACCTAGCATCTAAAGGTGTTCTCAGGAACAGCTGAAAGTATTTTCCCCATTGTGTTGTTCTAAGTGTGCTTCTTATTTTTGTAGGGCATCACTTATATCTCTGCCTTGAATCTTTGATCTAAAACATTTCATTTTACTTTTTCAGGCTTTAAAGTGGAAATACATTTGGATTCTTTAAAATGAGTCAGTGTTTACGTGTGTGTCTATGTGTATCAGGGCCCAGGCTTTCTCTTTGCCTTTCTGCTTTACTCTTCTTAGTGCTGGCTTATGGCATTGTAGTTGCAAAATGACTTTTGGAACTCCAGTCATCACAGTCATGTCCAAAACAGAAGAAAGAGGAAAGAGCAGTATTCCTGTTATTTCTCTTTTATCAGGAAAGCAAAAGCTTACTCAGAAACTCTCACAACAGACTTCTACTTAGGGTTATTAGCCAGAGCCTGATAACATTACTGCCCATAGCTGCAAGGGAAGTTGAAAAGGTAGGCCAACAGGATGGTCTCACTTGCCTTAAGCCAATCATGAACTGTCACCTAGGGCAGAACATGTTGCTTGTTGGAACAAAATCAGGTTCAATGAGCAAGGCAGAGGGGGACAATGGCTACTGAATGGGCCTGTAACTGTCTGCCAGATAACCCAGCTATCCATTAGTGGTGACTTGGGGTGTTGGTTAAATTGTGTTGCAGGCCTACTATGTAATACTTTGTAGCCATTCAGATGAGTAAGACAGAACTGTCTATACCGTGATAGAGAAGAACATTCTTATTACATTGCTGATTTAAAAAAGCATATTGGGGCTTCCCTGGTGGTGCAGTGGTTAAGAATCTGCCTGCCAATGCAGGGGTCACGGGTTCAAGCCCTGGTCTGGGAAGATCCCACATGCCGTGGAGCAACTAAGCTCGTGTGCCACAACTGCTGAGCCTGCGTGCCACAACTACTAAGCCTGCATGCCACAACTACTGAGCCTGCACGCCTAGGGCCCGTGCTCCGCAACAAGAGGCCACCACAGTGAGAAACCCGTGCACCACAACGAAGAGTAGCCCCCACTTGCCGCAACTAGAGAAAGCCCATGCGCAACAATGAAGACCCAACACAGCCAAAAATAAATAAATAAAATAAATTTATAAAAAAAAAAGCATACTGTAGAAAAGTATGTAAAGCATCATCCCATTTAAAAACTATATGAGGGTATGTATCAAAGTGTTTACTTACCCAAGGAGTGAGCAGATTTTTGCTTTTTATTCATTTCTATATTTGAACTTTAAAGCAGTAAAACTGTGTAGTTAACTATGTGTATTCATAGACATTTATAATAAGTAGAAATACAACACCAGGAAGAGTGGGGAGGCATTCAGGTCTCAAGCCCAGGTATTTTCCTCACACTCATGCCCAATTTCATTTACCAGCTATACTCCCATGGCTTCCAGGTTGTCTTAGCAGGGCACATATCCAACTCAAAGTCACCTTAAATGTAGCTTATCTAAGACTGAACCCAGAGTCTTCTCCAAACCCTGTCTCTTCCAGTTTACTCTGTCAGCTAGCAGCACCATCTGCCCAGTTATGCAAGCCAAAACCTAGGAGTCGGTCTCTATTTCACTACCACACCCTCTCTCCTCTTTCCCCTGACTTCCAATATAGTGACTCAATTCACTGTCACTACTCACCTGGATTATTCTACTGGCTTCCTAACTGGTCTCCCTGCAGTCACTCCTTCCCTCTAGTCCATCCTCCACACTGCAGACATAGTGTCTTCAAAACTCCTATTTCATCATCTCCTGTTTAAATCCTCCTCATGGCTTTCCATTACTCTGAGGACAGAAAACAAAATCCTAGCCCGTAAGTCCCCACCTTGTCTAACTACTGCCAACCTTTCCCGTCCTGTCTCGTATTGCCCTCCCACTCGTTCTCTGGGCTCCAGCACTCTGGCCTTTTTTTCAGTTCCTCAGACATGCCATATCCTCTCTCATCCCAGGGCTGCCTATATTTTGTTATGTCTGGAATGCTCTTCCTCTACCCTTTTACCTAGTTAACTCTGACATATTCTTTAGATCTCTGCTAACTGATTCTTCTTCAGGGATGGCTCCCTTGTCTCCCTAATTGTCTTTGGTACATGTTCTTGAAAATCCAGATTTGTTTCATTTAGACTACTTACTTGGGTTCACAGCTAAATAGTGTGATTTGTATATTTGTCCATGTAAGCAAGATTTTGCTTTTTCTTGAAACTGCGTTCCTGGCGCCTAGCACCATACACTTACACGCATAGAAGAGGAAGAGCAAGATGGGTTTGGGGAACCACAAGTGGCTTGATATGGATGGAGTTTTATGTGACTGAGGAAATGGAAGGAACTGAAGCTGCAAGAGGATGTAAAGCAATGGCTTTTGAACCATTTTGACTATGATCCACATTAAGAAATACAATTTATGTCACAGCTCAGAATGTAAGGGTCTGTGTGTGCATATATAACAGGTTTTATATACCAATACTTAGCCATTAGTTCATGTAATGCACTTTTATTTTTGTTTTCCAAATCACTGATTCCAGCCACTAAAGTGATTTCATAATTCACTAATGGGCTGTGCCCTACAGTTAGAAAAAGACTGATCTAAACTTGGTTTTCAAACTGTTTGACAGAACCTGTGGCATTGCCTTAGGAGCTACAGGGGTGTGTGTGTGTGTGAGTGTGTGTGAGTGTGAGTGATAGGGGTGGGAAGGGGTTAGGATGGCAAACTGGTGACTCCAGTTCTCATGCCATTAACAGAATAGGTCTACATTGATCTGGTTTACAATTCAAGATTCCAAATAGATTTCAAATGAAGAAAGAGTTTCACTGATTAAAGAAGAGGAGGTTGGGGTAGGGAGGAGAACTGAGCCACTTAAGTACAGTTGCTCTCACATAATGTGTTAAGAAATTTGGTTCTTATCTCTTTGCAAATGAGGAATTTCTGAAGGATTTTAAGCCAGGAAGGGCCCTCATTAGATTGCTTTATAGCAAAATAACTGGCTGATTGAAGAGAGGCAGAGTGGAGGCTAGCAGACCTCCTTGAGGGCTTGTTCTATCAAATATTTATTATTGAGCATGCAACAGGGGCTGGTTAGACCTGTGAAGGCAGAGAACTTGTTTGTCTTAGTCACTGCTGTGTCTTCAGTACCTGCCACAGGATTGGATGCTTAGGAGGTGTTCATTAAGCATTTGTTAATAGGATGGATGGAACACACATTTGTGGTACGTTAGGTACTGTTCTAAGTAAGCACTTAACATATATTATCTTCTTTGCTTCTGCCAGTATTTTATGAACTAGAAAGCTGAGACTTAGGTGTTTATTTTGCTCAAGGCCAAAAAGTCTGTGTGACAGAGTGGCAGAGCTGGGGTTTAAGTTTTGATTCTTTTCATCCCAGTGGGATGGTTAAGAGCCCTGGCTGAAGAGTCTCACTGACCTGGGTGCAAATCACAGCTCCACCACTCCTCAGCTGAGTGACATTTAAAAATTTATTTAAACCTCTAGCTTAATGTCTTCATGGGGTTGTTGGGAAGTTTAAATGAGAGAAGGCCTGTGTGGCACTGAGCACAGTGTCCAGTGCATAGTAAGCCCTCAAATATTAGTGACTGTTAGTGTTATTATGCTGTGCTATCAATACCAAGAGCGCTGGACTTCCCTGGTGGCGCAGTGGTTAAGAATCCGCCTACCAATGCAGAGGACACGGGTTCGAGCCCTGGTCCAGGAAGATTCCACATGCCGCGGAGCAACTAAGCCCGTGAGCCAAAACTACTGAGCCTGCGCTCTAGAGCCTGCAAGCCACAACTACTGAGCCCACGTGCCACAACGACTGAAGCCTGTGTGCCTAGAGCCTGTGCTCCGCAACAAGAGAAGCCACCACAATGAAGGGTAGTCCTCGCTCGCCGCAACTAGAGAAAAGCCCGTGCACAGCAACGAAGACCCAACACAGCCAAAAATAAATAAATAAATTTATATATAAAAAAAAATACCAAGGACGCGGTTGGGAGTAGACTCCTGGAGCAGAGATGGTGGTTATTAGTAGAAGTCAGGGAGGATGACGGATGAGGCGAGTAAGTGGATGGGTCGTCTTCATTCCCTGAGGTGCTGATACGCGGACAAGACTGCATCAGGAGCTGGGTTTCTTAATATTGGAGAATGAACAGGAGACCGGTAGATGATAGACGGTGAGAAAGCGTAGAAGGTATCATGGGTGACCCTTTGAGGTCATCCTCAAAGAAGGGGTGGATTTTGCATGACTTTGGAAATGAAGCCATTGGAGAAAATGATAGGGAGGTCTCGCAGGTCACCCTGGCTCTCAGTACCCTGTGGGAGCAGGGGAGCTACAGGGAGAACTCGAACAACTAGATTTCAGATACTTCTATATAAGAATAAAAGTTCAGCAGCAATGCATTCATTCAGCAGGTGGCCTTAATATAGGCCAGGCGCTATTCTCGGCGCTTGGGATACAGCAGTAAACAAATCGGGTAAGACTTGCTGCAGTCTTGGAGCTTACATTTATTTTTAGATACTATTTGGTAGAATGCAAAGGCCAAGTAGTCACACGAAGGTCTTGATAGTTTCAAAAAAAGTATTAATCCAAAATGGTTTCTGTTCACTTCAAAGTTTTTTCAAAAGCCAAAGTTCTTGGGGTGGAGGGGAAGGAGCAATTTGTTGTTGTTGTTTTTAATGGTTTCAGATCTGTCTCTAAATCACACCTTTTTAGGGGAATCTTATAAACTCTGCCTTCAAAATATTTTAGTCATATTTTTAAGGGTTTTGGATATGTACTGAGGCTGCAGCCCCTCATTTGATTATGTATCTCCTCTAATTACCTGAAATAATAGTAACTGCCTGCTCAAGACATTGGGGTTTTGTGGTTCTAAGTCTGAACAATAGAGCACTGAAGTACCAAGGAAAAAAATAGCAACATTTATCAGGTCGTTAGAAATTGGAGTTGATGGAAAACATTTAAATCAAAAAGTCCCTGGAGGATGAGGAGCAGACACACGTGGGGAAGCGGATGTGATGGAGGCAAACAATGTTTTGTGTCTGCTGAGTAAGAATGACTTTCAGAAATTTTCCCAACAGAAAGCTAGCTTTCCTCATCTCTGTTAAAATGCCCAGAAATTTCCTCATCTACGTTTCATTGCCCAGAAAGCAAGACAGGGAAAAGTTGGTGGAATATTATTAAATACATTTAAACATGTGACAGTGTGTTACTTAGCTTCCAATTACTAACAGACTTCTGCCAGCTCATTCATCTGATCATTACTTACCTTGACCAAAGGCCCAGGAGAATATATACTGAAATAATAAAGCTTTCATTAGCATTTATTGCTTTTCCTTAAAGCCTTCATTTTAATACTATGAAATCAGATTTTAGAGAATGTCATAATTAAGATTTTCATAAAGAGAAACATTTAGTACTATTTAAATATCTAATGACTCCCAGGGCTATCTGAATTCATTCACATCATAAACCCACTCAGATGGGCTTTAATCTCTACTACGACTGTGCTCCCTTTACTTAACCTTAATGTACAACACCTTCAAGGCCAATTTATGAACCACACACACACAGAATTATCACTGCTTTATTATAATCACACCTTATTAACAAGAAATGTTAATCTGGTTATATTCACCGGACTGGGCTCTGAGTAACTGGCAGCTCTTTTCAAAAATCAACTTTTCCTGGTAAGATGAATATTTGCCAACTTTAGGGTGTTTTAAAGAATGTGCCAGAAATTCCAAGAGCTACTCCATAAGAGGAGTTCCAGAAGTGTTTTAAGCATGGAAGCATTTTTGGAATAACTGTATAGTCGTCAAAGGTGACAACTTTGAAGGCAGAAGTGCTTAAATGGGTAGGTTTTGATATATTTACTTGTAAGATTGGTCGGATTACTTTGTAGTCACAAGTCATATTGAGTTTGACTGGATTAGCTTATTTGGCAAATCAGGTATGAAATTTATGTTTTGAGAGAAAAAATAGTTCCATCATGAGGGAAAATGACTTGGCAAACCTTTGTGGCTTATGTGCCTCTCCTCTCGGGAATCACCCCAGGGAACTTGCTCTTTCTGAAGTCCTTTGGATTGGTTTAGAGCTCCCATTCAGATAAGTAAGAGGAAAAAAAGAAGTCATAGTTATTGAGTTTAAACTATGTCAGAATTTGCCTAAATAGTAATCATTATAACAACTCTGTAAGGTATGTCTTATCTCTATTTTACTGATGAAGAAACTGGATTTCAGAGAGGTGGAGCTGGTTGCCAAGGTGACACCTAACATAGGTGGTTGGGAGCTTAGATTTTATTTTATTTTTATTTTTTTATGTTTCAACATTTTCACTAATCATAACATTTTGAGTACTCTTTTTTTTTTTTTTTGAAAGCTTAGAGTTTAATTCACATCTGACTCCAAAGGCTCGATCAACTCCTCGCACACACCCCCCCCCCCCCCGCCTTCCTAGTCAGCCAGATCCTACTCAGTGCCACAAATTTGTAAATGTTCTCAGAACTCTGGAGGCCTCTGATTTCCCCCCAGAGGCATTCTTCATAGTCACCTAGGTATCTTTCTCAGAAAAGTCTATGAGGACTCCCTGCACTGGGCAGAGAGGCTGAGTAAAATATTAATACAAGAGGGAAAGATTAGGACCCCCAGTAAAGTGTTGATTCCTGAGGAATAGGGGGGTCCCCATCAGGCACATGCTTTTCTAAACCGCCCCCCGCCCCCCAGACCTGGGTCAGGCAGTATAATGCTGTGGTGGGTAGATAATGCCTGCCACCTCCCCGCCTTTCCTAAATGTCTATACCCTAATCCCTGGAAACGCAGTGTTACCTGGCAGGGGGGAATTAAGGTTGCAGATGGGATTAGGCTGCTGACCAACTGAATTTAAGATAAGGAGAGGGTCCTTTAAATGTGGACAAGGGAGGCAGAGTGATGCCTCGTGAGAAACACCGGTCCTTGCTGGCCTTGAAGAGGAAGGGGCCACAAGCCAAGGAATGTGGGCAACCTCTAGAAGCTGGAAAAGGCAAAAAACCAGATTCTCTCCTAGAGCCTCTAGAAAAGAACACAGCCCTGCCAACACTTTGAGATGCATTTCAAGGCTTCTGACCTGCAGAACTGTAAGATAATAAAATCTGTGTTGTCTTTAGCCACTAAGTTTGTGGTAATTTGTTACAGCAGCAATAGGAAACTAATAAAGGCCAACCTTGCTTCCTCTGGGAAAGCTGGCTTGCTTACCCTCAGCACCAGAGCTCGTGGATGGGAAGTAGCCAACGTTGACTCAAGTGTCAGCAAACACTAAGGCCATGATACAGAGGTCCTGGCACTGGTAAAGAGGTGAGCCAGAAGAGAGTTGTGGAAGGAGGTGCAACTCTTTGGTCCCAAGTCTGACTGGGAACCACGGATTGAGGTCCACCCTCCAGTCTGCTACTTATTAAGCTGTGTGGCCTTTAGCAGGCCATTTCACCTTGTTGAAGTGTGGAGCCTCACAGTAAAACAGGGATGATTATACCTGTCCTGCCAGCAAGTTGTTGTGAAGACAAAAAGAGTATGGTATGGGAGAGCACGCTCATTACCACTGCACACGTTTTCAGTTCTAGGTAGTGAATCCCATAGAGTTAGTACCTCAGTTCTGTAGAAGTGTGATATACTATTATTATTTTTAATAATAAACACACATATGTGACTTTCAACATTTTCTTCTAAATCTGCAATTAACAAGAAAATCTAAACAGAACAGCTGATTCACTCAAAGACTGATTGATGTTTCACTGTATTTTATGTAATCATAGCATGTTAGAGCTAAAGGTGACCTTAAGGATCACCTCATCCATTTTCCAGACAAAGGAGCAGATTCAAGTTGTAGAAAGGTAAGAAGATCAAACCTTTAGAAATAGAATTCCCTAATGAGTCCATGGCAGCAAAACAAAACAACAGCTCAGTTTTTATGAATCCCTTCTAAGACATTAAGACATGCACAGCCATTTAAAGTAGAAATTCAGCCCAAACCAAGCCAATCCCTTCCCTTCTCCAGCCTCCAGGGATGAAAACTTAGGTGCATAAAGGGCCCTAGCTCTTTCAACCTTGGTTGTCATTACCCTGCTTTGCCCACACCCCCCTCCTCCCTGACAAATTTCAACCTAAAGAAGTGATTGATCGCTTTACATCATGGCAGGAGTTCAGGAGTCAGGTTCAGGGCATTCTGTATCCCAATTCCAGCCATCCACCTCACCACTGCATGCATTGCCCTCAAAGGCAGTGCTGGCTGGTGCTATTAGCAAGCCTAGTCACGTAAATCAGGGAAGCTCTGCCAATATACGCAAGGCATGTCACCATCACCCATTAGCAGTGACAACTCTAATTGTGAGCAGACAGTGCCGCAGCCAGAGAGGCTGATGCAATCCCCGGAACCCACCTCTTCACTTTCAGATCCCAGCTCTTAGCTGACAGGATGCCGGCTTAGCCAGTTGGTCCTGATAGCCCTTGTGCTTTGCCAGGTGAGCCAGCAGAAGCCCTCAAGGCCAAAGAGGCAGAATATCTGATGAGGAGGCTGGAGTCAGGTGAGCCATCATAGCCACTAAGAGTGGACGAGCCACTCAGGCTCATTTTTCTCCTCTGTCAAATGATGGAGTTGGACTGGACAAGGGCTGCATTTCCTTCTAGGCTTCTCTGGAGTTGCAGATTATCTCAGTTCTTGTGTTGGAAGTTTTGCTTATCTTTAATAAGCTGAATGCTGGTAGTAAGGATTTTCCATTTGCAAGAGGTAAGTAACTTTATTTTTAATTATAAAGGTAATTTATGCTTGATATAAAAAAGTTATAGCAATGCAGAAGCGTAAAAAGTGTATAACTCCCACAACCAGTGGTAAGTCATCAGTCAGGCTAATTGCTTTCCCCATCCCCTGAACAGGCTACTGGTGCTCCCATTAGCCATCTATTTTGAAGGAGCGGTTAAGATTCTGAAAGTCAATCTTTGCTTATTTTAGTGGTTCTAACCATTGGTGAAACTGAGAGTGACATTTGTAGAAGTTTTTTTTTTCCCTTCCAAAAAGTCCAGATTCAGATCTTATAGCCCAACTTATAAATCCACATGAAGAAGTTAAATTTCAATACTTAAAAGAAAGATCATACTATTATTAGAGTAATACAAAAATTGCAAGAGACAAAAGAATAAAATACATTAAAATGTTAAAGCAGTCTAAGGTGACTGACAGGACTACGGGGGATTTTTTTTCAGCTTTTCTTCGTAGAGTGGGGCATTGCATTTTTATTAATTGTGTAGTGAAGAAAATAATTTTAAGAAAAGTGTTCCTGATAATGACATACTAGGTGATTGGATTCAAACCAAACAGCCCAATAACTGACACTTATTAAATCTTTATTGACTAAACAGCTTTTAAAAATTTACTGCTACTTCCTTTTAGGCTATTGTTTTCTGTTAGGAATTCTACTTAGAGGATTAAAGATAAATGAATAATTATATTAATAATTTGAGAAGACTTGTGAAAATCTTAGACATTGAGTTCAGTGCCTCAAATATTTATTGAGCAGCTGTTACAGGCAAGTCACTGTGGGAGTAGAAGGATGAGTGAACTCCATCCTTAACTCCCAAGGGCTCAGGCAAGGGAGGTAAGACAGGAACCCACAGAGCCACACGCTAGATGGCCTTTCTAAGGGTTTTGAGATACAAAATGCTGAGAGTCCAGAGAAGTAAAGAATCATCTCTGGATGATGAGGAATCCAGGAAAGCTTCATGTAGGCAGTTGCATTTGAGCTAGGTCTTAGAAAATGGGCGGGATTTTTCATACTTAGAAATTGAAGGGGCTTTTTAAGTGGAGGAAAGGCAAACTGAGGCACAGAGGTGCCAAGACCAGGGCATGTCAGAAGAACAAGGAGTCCAATTTGGCCAAAGCATACAGCATGTGTAGGGGAAGGGACAGATAAGACTGGCACAGCGGTAGAGACTTGAATGTCAAGCCACAAAGCTAGAGCTTGTAGATGATGGGTGATCTTGGGGGTCCTTTGAGCAGGAAATGTGATATAATCAATGTCAGCTTAGGATAGTTCCTTTGGCCAAGTAGGGGACAGTGTGGGAACACAAGGATGGGAAGATGAATCCCAGATGAATAATAAATGGGGCCTGAGCTGAGCAGGTGGCATCAGAAGGAAGACAGCTGTGACACTTTGTAGAAATAGACTCAATAGATCAGGGGCCTAGGATTCAGTGAGAATGGTGCTCATATCCCACTCTGCCGTGACATTACTTAGTTCCCCTGAGCCTGTCTCTTCTCCTCTACAAAATGGGTGTAAGAGTAATTATATCATGGGGTTGCTGCATAGTAGGCAGTTATTCTTGTGAAGCATTTTAGCACAGCTCTGGCATGGTGAGTGCTCAGTACATGTTAATGTCACTGATGGTACTACCTGGAGTTGGAGTTAGGAAGGAAACAGGTGTCAGCTCTGGTGACTGAGTAACAAGGCCAACAGTACGGCAGCTGGGAGCATGGCATCTGCAGGTAGAGACTGGATTTGGAACCCGACTCAACTACTTACTAGCTGTAATCTCGTACAAGCCACTTAACCCCTCTCTCAGTTTCCTTAGCTGTAAAATGGGCATAGTATTAATACCCGCCCCCCAAGGAGCTGCTGTGGAAGTGAGATAATACATGTAAATGTACCTGATACATTTTAAGAGCCCAGTAGTTATTAGTTATTGGGTCAGGGGTGGAGATGCAGAGTTGAATAGAATTACCCCTACCATCTCCTGTGGCAAGATATGCAAGTAGAGGTGGAGACATGCTGCAGGGGACTGGCCATGAAGGACAGACCCGGAAGAACACTCAAGGCTGGAGGTAGTCAGGAGTCGCTGGCACAGAGGTGATTATTGTACCTCTACGGGTATAGATGAACCAAGATTGGGTACATAAATTGGCCTAAGGAAACAATCAGATAAATCCAGAATACAGGACGTCTATAAGACATACATAAGATGGCCGGGACTTTTTAAAAAGTTAAATGTCATGGAAAAGAAAATAGTAAGGGGGCTGTTCTAGACTAAAAGAGACTAGAGTTATAATCAAAAGTAATGTATGAATCTTAACTGGGCCCTGTTTTTTAGAAAAGAGAAAAAGACACTCTTGGGACAATTAGGGAATTTCAGTTAAGGGCTCTTATCTTAGAGGCTATTGGGATAAACATGCTGAAATACTTTAGGGATGAAATGCCATGCATGTTTGGGGTGGAGGGAAGAAAAATAAATATGGCAAAAATGTTAACAACTGTTTAGGTGGAGGGTATATGTGGGTATTCATTGTACTAGCTTTTCAACTTTTTCTGGATGCTTGAACATTTTCAAATTCTCAGAAAAATGAGGAAAAAAGAGACCTGAAGAAAAACTGTTTGGAAACCAGTCTACATCAGGAAAAGGAATTCTCTGGAGGAAAAGCAAGTTCCATCTACCAAAGGAAAAATGTCAAGAAGGGACAGATTAAGCAAGATGAAGGCTGAAAATAAATCATCATATTCAGCCATTGTGAGACTGTAGCGGCTTCTTAAGAGTCCAGGGTAGCATGCAAAGCTGACCACGAGCGAAGGAGTAAGGAATGGGGAGCAAACATAAGCAGCAAGGACTGCTCGACACTCCTTGCTTAGAGGGGGCTCAGCTGGGAGCATCCGGGCTGGGGGAGTCTTTCTTTTCAGTCCAAGGAAGACTGGGGCATTGCTAAAGAGGAAGACTCTGAAGAAAGGGAGGGAATGAGACAGAGGAAAAGAGGTAACGTAGTGGAGGAAGGGCCCAGGAAAGGTGGAAGAGGAATGGATGAAAACATGAGAGGAGGAGGTGGCCTCAGATGGGAGGGTGCCTTCCCCTCGGCCCAGGAGTGAGGACTGTGGAGATGCGGGGGGCAGAAGCTCCCTTCCTAACAACAAGGAGGGATGGGGTCATGTCTTGCTAGTCAGGCGGCAGGTGTGAGGCAGTTAAGTGGGGAAACAGCACAGCTGCCACTGGGTCTGAAACGGGGGAAGAAAGAGGGCGGAGGTAAGACAGGGCGCTTGGTACTGCCGGGCAAGCTGGAGAGGGCAGCGAAAAGAGGGCTTCTCCAGCACTGCCTCCCTAAGGCGCTAGAAATGACAGGGTAATGAGCAGTCTTGGAAACGTAAACGGTCTCCCGTTCAGAACTTGGTGCTGGGCAAAGACTACTCATCAAAGATTCACTCATTAGGAAATGAGGAAAAACTCTTTTTTGGATAAAAATGCTTTATCCTCATTTCCATGCACCCTCTACCCTGGGTTGCCCTGGCTGGTGTACAGGCACATGGTGCGATAGTCTTTGGTGTGTAAGGAAGCTCCTGTCCTTTCAAAGTCACCAGACACAAAATGGCCATGGCTCCAGGTGATCTAGGTTCACAGGGCTGTTGGAGCTCTCATTCCAAAGTCAGTCAGAGGAAAACCACCCCCTGCACGGATGCCCCTAAACGCCACCAGCATTGGAGGCCGCTGGAGCTTGCGCTCCCAGGCACCCCGGAGGACCACGGAGTGATTTTTGGTTCTGCCGGGCCTCCGAAGTGCTTCTCAGGACCCCACGTTTGGCGATTTCGATTAGGCAGAGCGGCAACAGGCCTGAGATCTCGCTCCCAGGCGAGGCTGAAGACGCCGGTCCGCGGGCCTCACTTTTTGAGTAGCGCTGGCCGGGGGTGGGGGGACGGGAGCGGCTAAAACCTACAGGAAGGCTTTCGTGATGACGTAGCCGTCCCTGGGGTCCCCCTCGGGCTCCTCTTTGAGCGGAGCGTGCAGCAGGGCCGATCCCAAGGCCAAGGCGCCCTCCCGGCGGCTCACTTCCCGCAGCCGCGCCTGCAGCGCCTCCCTCTCGGCCTGCAGCTCCCGGCGCGCCTGGGCCGCCGCGCGCTCCTCCTCCTGCAACGCCCGCCGCCTGCGCTCCAGGGCGCGCTCGCCCTGCTCCACGGCCGCCTCGCGCCGCGCCAGCTCGCGCTCCCGCAGGCTGCCGCGCACGGCCAGCGCGCCCATCTGCTCCAGCAGGCGCGCCCAGTCGCCCTCGGCGGCCGCGGCGGGGCCGGAGGCGGCGGGCGGCGAGTGGCGGGCGCTGCTCTCCGCCAGCTCCCGCCGGTGCGCGCTCCTCAAGTGTTTCCACAGCGCCGGGGTGCCCGCGTGCCAGCCCGGGCCGCGGCCCACCTGCTCCCCGCACAGCCGGCAGGTGGCCCAGGGGCCCGACGCGTGGCCGGGGCGCGCCGGCGCCAGGTGGAAGTACCCCCAGGCCTCGGAGTACGGCGCCCCCAGGCGGCCCGCAGCCGCGTCCGGCCCGCCCGTCTCTTCCATGGTCACGGCCGGCTCGTCGCTCCTCATTCTCTAGGCAGCGCCTGCACCGAGGGACACAGGGTAAGACGACCACAAAATTACATGTGCACACGGACACACGCTCCAACACACAACTTCTAGGACGAGAGTTAGCCTGTCAAGAAACCATGCCTCCCTCTCACTACTGATAAAAATCCTGTGGTTAGTTTGGGTAGACGCTTGCGTTTCTTTTTCAGTAGGTATTAACCGTTGATTCCGCAGGGGGGAAAAAAAGGTAGAAAATGCCTAGCCCTTCTTTCCTTAACCAGGAATTTTCTTCGAAATTCATTGGATTCCCTTGCTAACAAGTACTAAGACTAAAATTGGGAAGCCAAGCTTCTCATAAGAATAAGCTAAATAAGTGCTGTATGTATATGTTAGTTTTAACTAGTCTCCTTTACGCTCTTTAAAAAAAAACGAGCAAGGCTCCCTTCTGAATTCTTCTCGCAGTGTTGCAGAAGAAAGGAGTGGGGAAAAAAAGTTTCAGGAATGAAAATTTTGTTTCTTAGACTTTAAGGGTGGCAGTGCTAGGACTGAGCAGCTTTTCAAAAAGCTTTCAAGGAGACAACTTTTTTCAAGGTAAAAATCTCTTTGTTTTTGTGATTTTAAAAATGATGTGCTTATGAGAAACATGGACTACTGAGAATCATTAAAATGTTTTTAAAATACGCACATTTAGAAAACAGCAATATACAAAGCAGTTTTCTAAACTTTTACCTTCAAATCAGGCGGTGGGCTGTCTCTATCATTGCCTCAGGGTTTCTAGCCAGCCCGGGTTCTCAGGTGGAAACACTGCAGTGTGGCTTCTGAGTTCTCAAGAACCATCAGCAGTGCTAGGAGTAAATTCAGAGGACAGGCAGTGGAGTAAAAGAAATTCAATTAAACAGCCCTGAAAGTAGATACTAGAAATCCTGGAGAGTGCCAGGTCCCTCTGGTGTTCATTCTGCCGACCCTCTCGTAGGTGCTCCAGTCATAAAAAAAAATAAAATTAGTTTTCTATATTGCTTATCCCAACTAAATGGCCCGCACACTATATTTGCAAGACAGAAAGCTTGGTGGATTCTCTTAATTAAGGAAGAAAAATAGAAGTAATAGCTGTTTGCTTTGTCCAGCAAATACCTGTCGTTAAAGGGATCCGAATACAACACAGTGCCTATCACTGCCAGGTCTTTTCTATTAAGAAAACATTTCCCACTGTTATAACCTATCAAATGAGGGGGGAGATAGAAAAGGTGAATTTTCTTCTTTAAAAAATAACTTCACAAAGGGTCAAATGTGTGATTCTAGACAAATTTGCTTTGAAAGTTTAAAAATAATAGTAAGAGAATATATGACAGACTTGGAGCTCTCCTGAGAACTTATTTCATCGGGAAAATTCAGGCCGAGGTGGGAGAATAATGGACAATGAGATAGCCAGTGCCGGCTCCTACTGTCAGGTTTTGAACCAGCAGCAGTGGAGATGATGAAGTTCCAGAATCTCTTTTATTAAAGGCAACTAGGGACGACTGAAGACAAAGATAAAAACAGGAAAAATATGTTGCTTTAATAATAGTATTTAGTGAAGCTTTTAATTCAGTGCTAATAGTCTTGTTACAGATGCATTACACTTTTCTAAACCTCATTTGTTTTTTTCCCACCAAGCAAGTCCACTGAGATCAGGCAGGACATTTAACATATCTCTTGAATTAAAAAAAAAAAAAAAGAATGAATTTACCAGAATCATCCAAAAAAATAAGTACCAGGCCTCTTCTAACAAAAGAAATAGCTATTTACATATCTTCTGATATGAGGCATTGGTTTGAATATGGTTACCCATGATAATTAGTATAAAAGGTCTTTAGAAATTAAAGGCTAGATTTCCCCCAAGAGATTTACTAAATCACTGAAGTCCCCAAAGCCGGAGTGGTGGGATGAGGAGGGGAGTTACAGACCCCCTTCAAGGATAACTTTTTTGCAGTTAGTAAACATTGTGTTTAGTAAACAGAACCAGATTTTAGTCTTAGAGATGTTTTTTTTATCCAGCTTTACTTAAAATTTTTTTCTACATTTCTTTTTTTAGAATTCCATTCCTTCTAAATTAGAATCTTACCTTTCCAGAGTGTGCCCTTTTTTAAAATTACTAGACATACACAAAAGTGGAGAGAATAGTATAGTATTATGAGTGTCTATATTTACTTTATAAATTAAACGAGATTTAACACCATTGTAAAGCAATTATACTCCAATAAAGATGTTAAAAAAGAGATTTAAAGTTTTTGTATAACATTAAGACTATTGCTTTGCATTCTGATATGCTTTCTTGAGCTGGGGGTTGAAAATTGTATTGCTGCAGACTCTCCTACCTCTGCCAGAGTCTGAGAGCAATTATTACTGATGTGTCCCTACAAGTGCCAGAGGTGACCAATTACTGTCATGCTTTACCTCCCTACAAGATGTCTCTGGGTTTCTTCAAAATCTGGGATGCCCAGAGGAGTGCCACATACAGGAGTGGCATCTGTTCTAAGACTTAAGGTGGAAAACAGGGATGAGAAGCACTGATTTTGATGTCTTAATCCTTTAGACTTAGTGGAGCCCTCATCTGGGCCAGGGACAAGCAACACCACAAGTGTTGGCCAGCAGAGTGCTGCCCCTCTGAGGGCGGCAGAGGGACCTCCTCTGCCCTGGCAAGCCTTCACTCTCGGAGGTCTTAACCGGTGGAAGGCAGCATGGTTCAGAACTGCCTCACCTTCTCAGCCCTCCGACCACAGCCACATTCTGGCTCAAAAGAGTCTTCTGTTCAGACTCAGTCTCTAAAGAGTGACCAGCAGTAACTGTGGCCACAAGTCATTCCTAGCAGAGCCTTCCTAGGTCTGCTAAGCAATCCCTGAGCTCATTTCAACCATCCCTATGGTGCAGAGGGAGAGAAGCTTGGCTTGGAAGAGAAGTCTTAGAATCTTCAGCCACGACCCTAATATACAAAGAGCTCTTACAAACTGAGAGGAAAAAGACAAACAAGCCAATTGAAAAATGGGCAAGAAATATGAGTAGGCAAATGACCCAAGAGCAAAATCAGATGGCCAGGGAATTTGTGAAAAGATGCACACCACTTATATTCAGGGAAGTGCTATTAAAGTAACAATAAGGTCTCATGTTAGATCCATCACACTAACAAAAATGAAGAGGTCTGTCAGCCGAAGTTGGAAGGGGGGCAGAGAAAAGGGTATGCTCATGCATTCGTAGTGGAGATGTGAAGGCTTTTAGGAAAAGCAATCTGCAATCTCTATTAATTAAACATAGATATAATTGGGGATCCAACTCCTGGGAATCTGTTCTGTAGAAGTAAAAGTACCAATATGTAAAGTAACATGTATTAGGATGTTTATCATAGTATTATTTAGAATGGCAAAAAAATGGAATCAAGAGAATGCCTATCAGCAGGAAAATGGCTGGGTAAATAATGTGTAGTCACCCCAGGGAATATTATGCCGCCATTAAAAAGGATGGATTGGAGCTCTGTCAGGGGGATTTCTGGAGGAACTGTTTAGGGAGAAAAGCACGATGCATAAAAGTGTGTATAATATGATCTCACTCTCATTAAATAATAAGTAGATCTGTATAGGATATACAGATTAATGATTTTTTATATATATGAAGAAAAATAAGGAGATACACGATGGGTTGAGGGGGTGGCAGCTGATGTGAAAGGAGAAGGGGAAGAGGTAAAGACAAAAGGAAAAGAAAAAGGGTGCTGCGAAAGCATGCACGTGATCATGTGTATACATTTAGGTAGAGTATGTATATGGCAGGGTCTATACATAAATAAAAAGTAATTTTATAAAACAATCCTCAAGCATGTGAGCTCAGGCAGGCTTAGGCAGCCTTAACTCTGGAGACTGGAGGGAACAGTCCCATGGGGCATAGTGCGCTGCCATCTGGCCCTGGAGGGATCCCAGTGTGTGAGCTTGCTCAGTGTGGGTGGTTCGCTGTGCCCTGCCTGAGCAGAGGGAGATTCTATATCGACGGAAGATGGAGGACGCCATGGGAGGGCAGCCCACCTCACTCATCTCCCCCGCATAGGGCCTGCATAGGGCAGGCACTCAGGGGACACTGCATTAAATGAAATGAGCCCGACTTTATATGTTTCTTAGCTCCAGCTCACCGGAGTCTCTATCTCCCCATCTGTCAGGATAAATGATAAGATTAGCTGCCCCTAATAAATAGGTGGCTGAAATCAGATAATGCACATGATGTCACTGTTGGACTCACCAGTGCTATATCAATTCAAAGCATGAGCAAAAGGAAGCTCCCAGTATTTACTATTCAAACATGCCCACATGAAGATCTTAGTGGCTAAAAGGCAGTGCTGTTTTTTCCCTTTAACATACTCTGTTATTCGATAGAGGAAGTAGTTTAAGTTGGAAGAATTCTCTTGGGGATTTTTAAATACAAAAAGCAAATTAAAAAGAATCAGAGATCCACTTCCCCACCCCCAACCAAATTTATTTTCACTTCCTCAGTTGATCTTCCCGCAAAATAGGTGGCTCATCACTCAGGTAGAAGATGATAGGGAGGCCTAGTTAGCTGGAGTCCTGTGATATGCATTTCTTCCTTACCAAGTACTGCCCCCAAACCGAACACCTATTAACTTGTATGGTTAGCTAACGAGAAGAAAACGAAAAGTAAAAGCTCTCTTAATTTTCCTTAAACAATTTAAAAACTACCAGAAATTTGCCAATGAATGATTATTTCGTTTACGTCCGTTCACTTCATCCACTCTTTCATTCAAACTCTCCTTGTGTACCTGATCAGGGCCAGGCACGTGCTTGCTGCCCATGATGCCAAGAGGAGCACCACATAGTCCCTGCCCTCTGGAAGCCTACCATCTGGTGGGGAGAGATCAAGATGCTGACACCCATGGTAAAGATCAGAGCAATGTTCACTCATGAAGAGTGGGGAAGGGTGGGCTTGGGGACCCTAACACAAAGGTTCATGCAGATACCCGTGCTTAAGCATTCTTTCCCTTCCCCACCTTGCTCAGGGTACAACATTCACTAAAACACATCACCATTCGTGCTGACTCTAATAAATAAAGTTCCAGTTCTTTAGTTGTATAATTAGGCTTCCAAGCTCGTATTTTAAATAAAATTTCTTGAAGCTAAATAAGTGCACTGCTAGCATGAAATTAATTTAACAGTGGAAAATTTTGAGTCCAATTTCAGGGGGAAAAAAGCTGAAAAAAAAAGTAGACTTTAGTTATTTCTTGGAAGAGGAGAGAGTAGTATTGACGGTATGATGCCTCTGAATTCTATGATGAGTTTCATTCCAGTATCCATTATCTGGAAGGGATGATAACGAAGTCTAAGCTGGTGGAAGATAAGACATTCATATTAATTATCTCTGCACTTGATGTTCTCTGAAGAAGTTTTATTCTTCTAATAACTTATCAGATTAAAGCCCATATTCCTCAATATGATCTCCCTGAATACCAGTATAGAGAATAAAGGAAGAGATCAGAACCTGGATGAATACTTTGTGTAAATATGGGTGTATACATACAATGTATGATTATAACATTGAGAATCATCCTATAAACCACCCACAAAAGTTAATTTTATTATTTTACACTTGTGCTTGTACACATACAAAGTATCAGGCAGGCTCAAGGTCAAAGAATCAGGCAGTGTTCTCAAAAAATAACAGAAAGCTCTATTTGTCCTTCCATGGTCAAGTCTAATCACTTTAGTTGGATTAATCTAGCAGAGTTATAAACAAATATGTGTAGGTTGAGCCTGGCTGGATCTCAGGTGAGAAATTCACCCTAATGTCAAATCCACACAGACTTATGTGAAAACACTAAAAACATTTTTATCTACCAGTAACTTTAATCAAAGCAGAATATAAGAATTAAAACAAATAATTAGCCTTGACAACTGAGGTATCAAGGAAACCACAGTTCATCTGTTACCTGTCCATCTCTGTTGAAATATTAATTTACTGCCATATAGTAATCTATTTATAAACAAATCTAGACAGAAAAATTAGTCTATAGTCACCAGGCTGAAGGCTTAGATGAAGTAAAAATGCTTCCAAACTGTAAAGGATGGATACCTCAGGGAATAAAGGGTTAAGTGTGAAAAAATTTGGAAAAATGTTACACATGGACTGTAGAAAATGTACTGGACCCACAGCTAATTAACTGGTAAATCAGAGATGTTCTCTAAATGTCATAAGCCAAAATTTTAGATACTTCTTCCATTAGCTAAAAGGCTGAGAAACGCTCTCTATTAATGTATTTTTTTTAATGAAAATTGTGACGCTTCTTCCCTAAGTGGACCTTTATTTCAGGCCTACATTATTTTATTTAATACATGTGTTCCTAAAAAGAAGGGTGTCGATCCATTTTCCTCTTGTGAGATGCATTATTTAATATGAATTAGGGGGATTTAAAGCTGCCCTGCTTTGAAGAGCTCTGTAACAAAGATTTTTTAATTAAGAATTACCTGGTTTTGGCTCTTGGTCTTTGCATACATTGTTGTATACTTTTCATTGTCAGCTGCCTCAAGCTATTTTTGGCTAAAAAAAATGTATATAAATAATTACATTAATGAAAAGTACAGAAAATGATTACCCTAATTATGTCAATTTATTAAGCTATTTCTACAACAGTTTCTCTTAAGCACTGCATCTTTGTAGTCTTGGCTAATTAGAAGTTCGGATGGTAGCAGGTACTTTTTTTTTTTTTTTTTTTCTTTCGAGGAGGGAAAACTAACTTTGCTTGGTAAACTTTGGGCATTAGGTTAGTGTAAGTGATTATAGCAAACTGCTCCTGTATGTTCCTGAAGGATCAGAAAATTCCTTTGTTTGAGCACGGTGGGGATCGGGGTCTTTGTTTGAGCATCTGGCTTGCATTCGGTTTCTCCCCAAAGTGGGAAACATTCAGGAAGTCTCAATTAGAGAAAGGGCCGCCAACCACTTGCCCTGTTAAAGGACTGACTGCAATAAGGCAACTTTAATAAAGGGAGAGCACATGACTTTCGATATTCCTGAGTAACTTTTTTGAAGGGAGACCGTAGAGCAGGAGCAAAAATGAGGTGCATAAAGAAACTGAACCAGGCGTTACGCAGAATCCCGGGTCCCAGTGCATCTTTTACAATAACGGTAATCCCACCACCGCGGAGGGCACGCCCGGAACCCCGTGCACTAGCGAGCCTGCGCGTCTGCGTCTGCGGGGCGCTGGCTGCTCTGCGATCCCCCGCCAGGCCCCGGGCTGGTCCCAGCTCACTCCGCCGCCCCCAGGCAGCTTCCCGCGATCCCTCACCTGTCCCCCGGGACTCCCCAGTCTCCCGTGGGCACGCGCCGCCGCGAGTCTCGCAGCCCACACTCACCCCATCACCCCCGAAGCGGGAGGTGGGCTGGGTGTCTGGGATCGCCGATCCCCTCCAGGATCCTCGCAGACATTTTGTCCTGTGCGGAAACCTCAGCGCCGCGTCCCCCTTAAAGACACAGCGCTCCATTCATGCGCCTGGAGTGGAAAAGGGGGATGGAAACGTGTGACCTGGTGTTGAAAGGGCTGGGGAGTCACTCCCGAACCGTCCAGGTCCATGAGCGACAGACTTGTGTTTGCCCAGGTTTAAAAAAAAAAAATGATGCAGTAGTTTAGTGATTTTTAAAAATGGAATTACTGTTTTATATCTTTATAGTAACCTTCCAAGACCTGGATTCCTGGGCTTGAGTCTCTGAGTGTAACTTTCATCCTTTCAGGTTCAAGGTGTGTGATGGCACAAGTCGTTAGAAGAAATCCCCTGAATCAAGGTCTGGACAGATAAAGGTAGGGCTCATTGGTGTTCACTAAAATCTTAGTAACACTAGCATGGTGTATCAGTCAGCTTTTGGTGGATTATGCTTAGGTAACAAACAACCCCTACAACTCAGTAATTTACAAAAACAAAGATTCATTTCTCAAGCAAATTACATCTGCTGCAGGCAGCTTTGGCTCTACTCCACTGGTGTCCTGGCTTGCAGGCTCTAGGTTGAAAGACCAACTTTTTGGGGACACGCTCACTGTGTGCTGGACCCAACCTTGAGGGAGGAGGAGTACTGATTTGTAGTGTTTGCTATTTCCATGATGGAAATACTCCCACCATGGCGGATTTCAGGCTACAAACAGTTTAACAAGAGGCTTGCCAAGTTTCTTGAAATGTAATAATCAGCTCTTATAAACCACTGGCACATGCTGCTCTTAAAACTGAAAACAGCTCACATTCTGCATGCTTCAGTTCTGCTCACCTCAGTTTTGCTTACATTCTATTGACCAAAGCAAGTAACATGACAGGGCCTATCAGTGGGGCCAGAAAGTATATTCCTCTTATAAGGAAGTCTTGCCAGTCACATGACAATGGGCAGAGATTGTATAATCCTTTTAAAAGAAGTTGAGTAAATAACTGGTTAGAATAATACAATCTGCCTTACATACTTTGGTTTAAGTAATTTCTTTTTGAAAACCTCATTCTTTCTATAAACCAGAGTTTCACAGTCTATTAATGGGGTTTCTCCTTACCATTCCAAGAATGGTTTCAGAAGAAGAAACCGGTTGGATGTCTTCAAAGGGATAGCTTTGCAATGTGAAGATTAAGTATTAGGTTACTACTTTTCTCCCAAAAGATGTCCATACTTATAGCTGAGGACATCTGATTAAAAGTACCTAGTATAAATGGATCAGATTAAAGCCATCTCTTATTCATGGTTTAATTCAAAAACAAAATTTTAAAGTTTATTGTACCTGACAATCCTTTTAACAAGAGGCTTTAACACTTTGAGTACCTTAAAAATCCATTTAGCCTTAAACTGACCATGTAATGAGACACATGGTATTTTTGTTAGTTCTAGTTAGTGCTATTTGTACCCAAAGCACTATCCTATACCTGAGTAAGAGTCTTAATTCAAGACACCATTCCTGCCCTCAAGAAGATTACACTCCAGTGAGACAGTAAGACAAATGCAACTCCAGGAAGAAAGTGAAAAATGTTGTAAGAGGAAACCTTCATGTGCCACACTAAACGGAGAACAGCTACATCTTCTTGAAAGTGGCAGCATTTAACCAAGATCTAAAAAAGGGTAGAATTTGGACTCCTGGAATTATGTTTATTATGCTCACAAGATGTGTTTTGGATTTATTTTTAAAGTCCAGAGAAAAGGAGCCTGTCTTTTTTCTGTGTTTAAGTCAATGCTTAAACTTTCCTATAATCTGAAATCTTTCTTGTAGTTTTAAATTAAATTTTAAATCAAATTATAAAATATATCTAAAATATCTAATAACTCTTCTCCTTTGCCCCACACTCTTTGTTCAAATTTCAGCAAGAAAAACACTCTTTAATTCTTATTTTGGTGGTAGCAATTCCCTTAACTTTCATCATGCTGTTAACAATAAATAAATAAGAGGATCTCATTTCTGTCTTCTGCCATGGAAGTTGGCAAAGCATAAGGACTTACATTTCACTGATAATGCAGAATATTTACTGTCCAGATTCTTGCCAGAGATTATAGCCTTGAATCTGCTGTCTAATCCTTATCAAAAACCCAGTTTGAGAAAATTACTTATGGAGGTTGCCTCAAAGACATGAAGTTATAGAGCTGTGTATGTGGACCACACTCTTTTGGTACAATACATCCTTCCTATATGTGCTTTTGGTCTGTATTTTTTTCTTGGATGTTTTTGTCTGGTTTTGGTGTCAGAGTAATACAGCGGTATAAAATGAGTTGAGAAATATTCCTTCCTCTTTTATTTTTTGGAAGATTTTGTGACTAATTTGTATTAATTCTTCTTTAAATGCTTGTTGGAATTCAACAGAGAAGCCATCTGACCTGAGTTTTTCTTTATGGGTAGTGTTTTAGATTACTAATTCGATTTCTTCATTGGTTCTAGGTCTTTTAGATTTCAGTTCCTACTTGAGGCAGTTTTGGTAGTTTGTATCTTTCTAGGAATTTGTCCATTTCATCCAAGTTATCTAATATGTTGGTGTACAGTTGTGCATAGTATTCCTTTTTAATTTCTGTAAGGTTGGTAGTAATGTCTCCTCTTTCAGTTCTGGTTCCTATATGTGCTTTTAATGAACTTTCCATTGGGGTCATGCCATCTGCCTTCAGTGAGGTAGTTTGTAGGACATAGCTACATAAAATTCATTATCACGATCAGTATCAATGTCATCGACTAGAGTTGTCCACTGTATCCCACAGTGTTTCTTCTGTAGGACCCAGAGAGAAGACCATTCTCTGATCTCTCATGTCATGGAAAGCTCTGCATCCCATGAACAAATGGAACCTTTGAATCCTGTGGGCACTGTGGTTCATTTATTGGACTGTTTGCTTATTTCAGCTGCTAGGTGGCTGAGTCAAATATGGGATGCCTACGCTATTAGTTTCCTAGGGCTGCTGTAACAGGGTACCACAAACTAAGTGGCTTAAAACAAGAGAAATTTATTCTCTTACAGTTCCGGAGGTTAGAAGTCTGAAATCAAGGTGCCAGCTGGGCCATCTGCCTCTGAAACCTGTAGGGGAGGTTCCTTCCTTGCCTTTCCCTACCTTCTAGTGGTGGCCAGTAATCCTTGGTTTACAGTTTCATCACTCCAATCTCTGCCTTTGTTGTGGCATTCTCCTTGTGTGTGTGTGTATGTCCAATCTTCCCTCTTACAAGGACACCAGGATGGAGCTTGGATTAAGCTCTATCCTAATGACCTCAACTTAACTTGATTATATCTGCAAAAACCCTATTTCCAAATAAGGTCACATTCAGAGGTACCCTGGGTTAGGACTTTAACATATCTTTTTTTGCAGGGGGGACACAATTCAACTCATAACACTCACCTACCAGTTCCATATGGTAAACTTTTCTATGTGCTAACCTTTTGTTTTCCTACCTTTATTTTCCTTTTGTCCCAATTCCCTGAATTACTTAGTTTTTCCTTAATTATATGCATCTTTGGCAGTGTCTGAAGGAAAGAAGGCAGAAAGGAAGGGGGGAAGGAGGGAAGAAAAGGGAAAAGAGAGAAAGGGAAGGAGGAAGAAAAGTTTGCCCCCCAAAATCAGACAGAGTTGCAGGAATGGAGAGTGAGGGTGGGGAAGACTGGCCGGAAAAGTGTTTTTGCTGTATGGGCTTTGTCAGAGCCTCAGAATTATTCTTTTGGTGAGGATGAGAGCCGTGATTAGCAGCTATCTGCAGCTTAGCTGACTTAGAGAAAAATTAGAAGGTAGTTTGAGGAGCTGAGGATTAGGGAAAGAAGGGTATGATATAGCTACTTTTAATGCTGACATTAGTAGACACAATATGGATCCAGGTTTTGTGGTGCTTGAAAGCTTATACAGTGTTTTGTTGTTGTTTTTTTGTTTTTTGTTTTTTTTGGTTGTGCCGGGTCTTTGTTGTGGCTCGCCGGCTCCTTAGTTGTGGCATGCGAACTCTTAGTTGCAGCATGTGGGATCTAGTTCCCTGACCAGGGATTGAACCCGGGCCCCCTGCATTGGGAGTGCGGAGTCTTAACCACTGCACCACCAGGGAAGTCCCCAGAAAGCTTATATGGTGTTGAGGACCCATGTATTCTAGCTATCGGGGACATAGACCCATTAAATCATTTATTTAATGTATACAATTTACCCTGGACGACAGCATCCCATCCCTATAAGATACAAATGGCACCTTAGCTGAAACTTAATAGGCTATTCTAATGGTCTGTCAGGCTAGCTGCTTCTGGATGTGTATGTTTTACAGGGTCAGCCAAAGCTACTGAATAAACCATTTTCCCTTTCATCTGTTCCTCATCTTAATCCATCACAGTTGAGAATCCTAATCCTAACGCCACAGCACACCAAGGGTTCTCATCGCTCCACCTACCACTAGAAATGAGATCCTCGTTACCATCTGATGGGTAAATAATCCAGTTCCAGAATCCCATCCTGAGGTTTGGAGGTTCACAGGTTTTAAGCTTCTGCTTTCTAGCACCACTCTGGTTTTTAGCTTGTGTTCCCTTAAATGCAGTAACTAAGACAAAAACTATGACGCAAGTAGCTTGAGAGGTAATCACAGGAGGTAGGATGGGGGAGCAGGGAGAGTAATACACACCAAAATAAAGAAGCTTTATTTTTTTTTAACTCTAAATAATTGTGTGCCTTCAAATAATGTCTTCATTTTATATTTATAGTCATGATTGTAACAAAAGTTATCCCCACGTGATGAACTGTTTTCAATCCTCACCTTTAGGCTTTTTCAGACTCAACTTCATTTTTGTAACTTTATCATTTTCTGTCATTTAATGTGTTACTATAGACTTTGTTTATTTTGTTGGTTGGCTTTTGGCTTGGAGTCTTAGGAAGTTTTTTAAACTTACTTTTGAAACTTGACACTTTCACTACAATTATATATAAGTGCAAGTCTCTTTTTGTTTGAAACATAGTGAGCTAAGCTTGGGGTTTATCCTGGAGGTAGTTTTAAGCAAGAGAGTTACACAGTAAGATTTCTATTTTAAGTATACCACTTCAGGGAAGGCTATGGGATGTGCGGGAAAAAAACAGACTAGAGACAGGTAGACCAATATTGCAATATTGTGGGCCAAAACCAAGATATTTTTAAGATTCAACCAATTCAATATGTAGCAGAAAATAATAAGCAAGAGAATGGGTGGATGACGGAATTGGTACATGTAACTGCAGTGTGGTTTGTGGTTCCATGTCTCCCTGCTGTCTTTTCCTGGCCTTGGTGTGCTTGAGGTGCCTGGGTTGCTGCTCAGAGGGCGGCATCTCTGTAGTACCCACGTCTAGAGAGTAGTGTTCCCCCGGTGACCTCTTCCAGGTCACTGGGATGAGAGGGAGACACTGGTAGCAGAAAAAAATGGCTCTCTTCCTATGGGAATTCTCAGATGGGCCTTAGAAATTGATTTCTATTTCTCAGAACTATTAGGAAGAAATAATAGAAGGACTTACCTCAGAATTTCCACCCCTTTTCAGAATCCATTAATCCACCGTCCTGTATTTTGTTGTGGTTTGTGTACATCCATTCGCCATAAACTACTGCATGCCTCCGACTGTGGGTGGCTTGCAGTATCCAGGTAGGACCCACTGGCTGCCATTTCACATTTTCCTTCTCCCAGGGCTGTAAAATGCCTTGTAAAGACCCACAGTGCACTTTCTGGCTGCCTTCCCTTAGCCCCACGTTTGCAATTTCTGTTAACATACAGTTGAATGGACAGTCGGAATCAAGCCTACATGCTGTGGGACACGCTAAGGAATGTTAATGTCTTAAAGTAGGGAATACTGTTTTTTTTTTTAACTGCCACATCTTAAAGGGAAGAAGGGCAGGGGGACAGAAAAGGCAAAGCAGTATGAGTGAGAGCAGTGAAGGCCTTCTTGTTCTTACCCACCAGGGTCCCCAGCGGGGGCTTGTGCTTGGAAAGCAGACCCGGCAGGAGGAGCCATGGTAGGTGGGCGGCGCCCCTGCACAGACAGCCTTGTCGGGGTGCGGCTGCATTGGACACTTGCTCAAAGTGCTGGCGGGGCTGGGGCGTCGGGGGTGGTGTCCATACTGCTTGTTTGAAGGCCTGGTGTGACTGTTAGGGTGAGCATCTGGACGCTTATCTCCCCAGGGGTCCGTGTCCCCTGCCGTGGTCAAGGTTGATGTGACCTGACCCTGGTGGTCAGACATTCCACACAAGTTTCAGAAGTTCTTACTAGCTTCTTCTGCCAAAGGAAAAAAGACAAACTTGCACAGAAGAGCTGGTTTGGCTATTCTCTGAGATAATTAAAAAGAATAACAACAACAACAAAACAGTTTTGATTTTCTTTTGTGTCTTATTCTGCAGTAGGAGAAAAGGAAACCATTGTATGTGTGGCTTGTGGATACAAACAGAAGTCAGATTCACAGATCTAGAGTTCGGCATCTTGTCCTCAGAGAAGCCAGGTCATTATGCTGTGGCCCTTCGGCTTTTCCTGGGTTGGCTTGGGATGATCCAGGCTGCCTGGATTTGTGAGTGATTTAATTAATTCAAAACCTCCCTCTCTTCCCAACCACACGTCATTCTCATTTCTCAAGTCACCACTTTTATGAAGACTTCTTAGACTATACGATGTGGAAGTGCATGATACAAACATGGAGGACAGGGGAAATTTAGATGAGAGAGATCCGAGAAGCTAGCCTTGCCTTCACAGGTCACCTGTAATGATCTCAGCGGCAGAAATCAGATCTCATATTTTATGCATTCCCCCCATACAGCTTAGCACAGTGCTGGGCAAATAGTAGGTCTCAGTATATACGTGGAGGGATTGAAAATGCAGAATATGTACTATGCCACTTATATGAGGTATTTAGAGTAGCCAGATTCATAAAGACAGAAAGTAGAAGGGTGGGTGCCGGGACTGGGGGGAAGGAGGGGAATGGGGAGTTAGCATTTCATGGGTACAGAGTTCCAGTTTGGGAAGATGAAACGTTCTGGCGCTGGATGGTGGTGGCCACACAGCAGTGTGAGTGTACTTAACGCCAGTGCCCTGGCCACTTTAAAAGGGTTAAAATAGTAAATTTTATGGGCTTCCCTGGTGGCGCGGTGGTTGAGGATCTGCCTGCCAATGCAGAGGACACGGGTTCGAGCCCCGGTCTGGGAAGATCCCACATGCCGCGGAGCAGCTAGGCCCGTGAGCCACAACTACTGAGCCTGCGCGTCTGGAGCCTGTGCTCCGCAACAAGAGAGGCCGCGATAGTGAGAGGCCTGCGCACCGCGATGAAGAGAGGCCCCCGCTTGCCGTAACTGGAGAAAGCCCTCGCACAGAAACGAAGACCCAACATAGCAATCAATCAATCAATCAATAAATCTTTAAAAAAAAAATAGTAAATTTTATGTATATTTTACCACAATAGAAAGTATATTTTTTTAAAAGGCGCATACCGTAGAAATCGGAGGGTCTTCCCTCATTCTACCTTCAGCTGCCCCACCTCGTGCAGGTGTGCAGAATCAATATCTGGGTGTGAATGAAATCTCCAGTTTGATGGGCATGCTGGGCAGGCTTCAGATACTGGGCTCAGCTTCCCACTTGCTAGCCCCATTGTTTTAAAAAAAACAGGAACGTTTGCATCAGGCTTTTAGTCTAGATTTGTCTTTGTAGTTCATGCCTTCACGAGAATGGTTAGGAAGGGGTCCAGATGCCGACCAATGTTAACCAGTGTTAGTTTTGCCCTCAGAGTAATGGGAAAAGGCAAGTGACGGTTTGACTGTGGGCATGTTACCTAAGATCTAAAAAACTTGAACCTGTAAAATGGGGATAATAGTCATATTTTCTTCCACTGGGTTGTTATGAGGATTAAATGAGATGAGTTACATGAGATACCCAGGACCTGTCTATAAATGGCATCAGGGAATTCTTTGATTTTGTGACTTCAGCGTGGCTTTGAGCAGAATCCAAGTGGACTACAGGTCCCCCGTAGACCAACAGTGCCTCGTCTAGGACGTGCGATCCCTCTTGTAACAAATCCCTGGAAGGTACCGGCTTGCTGCCTGGAGGAGCAACCGGACCAGAGAGTTAGAGGCCTAAAGGCTCTTTCTTGCAGACTGACTTCCCCACTCAGCCAGACACTGTGCTAGCAGCTCCTGGGCTCATGTGTCCTCAGTCGTGCTCTCTTTCTTTCGTTTAAATTAAAAAGATCTGGGGCTTCCCTGGTGGTGCAGTGGTTAAGAATCCGCCTGCCAGTGCCGGGGACATGGGTTCGATCCCTGGTCCAGGAAAATCCCACATGCGACGGAGCAGCTAAGCCCATGTGCCACAACTACTGAGCCTGCGCTCTAGAGCCCGCGAGTCACAACTATGAGCCCGTGAGCCACAACTACTGAAGCCCGTGCGCCTAGAGCCCATGCTCTGCAACGAGAAGCCACCACAATGAGAAGCCCGTGCACCGCAACGAAGAGTAGCCCCTGCTCACTGCAACTAGAGAAAGCCTGTGCACAGCAACGAAGACCCAACACAGCCAAAAATAAATAAATAAATTAAATAAGTAAATTAAAAATTAATTAATTAATTAATTAAAAAGATCTTGGGAAAGGACTCAGCGAGACCCAGCCTTGGCTGGCCTTCTCACCTGCTTGGTCAGGTGAGACCAGATTTGGCCACTCTCACTTGGCCAGAGGTTGGAGTAGGGGGGCAGTTTTCAGTGAAGAGAATTTCTGCCTCCTGGAAAAAAGGAGTGTTGGGCAAAGAGAAACAAGGAGTCCACTGCACACAGTATTTCCTGCTCTGGACTAGCTGAAGAAAATCAGCCATGGGCCCCACCCTCAGGGGTCCTGTTCTATAGTAACTAATGACCTATATGTCATGGTGGCCTGTTTTCAAAGAACAGTTGCCTTCGGTTTCTTCCTAGGGAGTTGAGCACATTGATCTTAAGGTTTTTCAAGTTGGCATCTGAACTTATTTGACCTTGGTTTGATATGGGGGGAACTTCAGGTTGCAAAGATGAAATTGAAAAAATAAAAAATGCTTAATGAAAATACTTGAAATAAACTCAAGGCCACATTAACATTCAGTCTGCACTTCCAAACAGAAGCTATTTTTACATTCCTATTTACTAGTATGATATACTGTGGTTATTTTTCCCCATGACTCAATAGGATGGGATAATTTCCCCCTTTCTTCAAATAGTTCTCAGTTTGAATGTGACACAGAGTTCCCATTTTCCCCATAAATCGCATATTTATAGCACATGGGAATAGCCAGAATGCTATGCATCTCTTAAAAGTACTTCTGTACTTGAATTACAGAGAAAATGACTCAATAGGATTCTGAACTTTGGGCACTCGATGGAGCTGGAGCAGAGAGGCGAACAGCACTGTGTGTTCTGGGCCGAGGTCCTATTTGTTCTGAACACCATCCTTGAGCCTGCCCCTGACTGTGTGCGCTTCGGGCAGGGTGCTGGGGGGAGGCTGGCAGAACGGTCAGGAACAGAGCTGGTTCACGAGCGGAGGCTGTGGACGTGAACACAGGCTAGACTTCATGGGCTTGGCTTCAGCTGTGCCCCGTACTAGCTGGGACAGCTCAGGGCAGTTTCTTAGCCTCTCTGCCGCTTTTGCTTTTTCCTCTCTGAACTGGCCTAACAGAAGGAGTGACACCTGGGGTTCTGGTAAGAATTTGACTGACACGTGTAAAACTCTTCCCATAGTGTTTGGCATGGAGTGAGCCATCAGTACATGATGGTTACTGTTCCTGAGGGAGGTACAAAGCAGGGCAAAGGTGTCTCTGTCCCTTGCACTCTTCTTCCCCTTCCAGTGTACTCCTTTGGAAGCCTGGTGGCCCCTCCCGAGACTAGATGAGCTCTCTACGTGGGTAGGGGTGCCTTTCATACCCCTCAGAAAGCCAAGTGGGATCTGAGAGGGGGACGGGACACAGAATAGGCCCTTCCAAGCCCACCTCTGGTCCAGGCATCCCATTGGCCTTTGGGGCTGGTCCTCTCCATCACGTGAGAGACCGCATGATGGCCTGGAGCCAAGTGCATATTTGTCTGGAGGGTCCTCGGTGTAGCAGATGCCCCCTTTATAACCCTGCACTCTAGGTGACAATGGGCAGCTAGTTGAGCATTTAGGAACTTGTTTCTTATTGGGGTTTTTTGGTTTGTTTGTTTGTTTGTTTGGGTTTTTTTTGGCTGTACCGCGCGGCACATGAGATCTTAGTTCCCTGACCAGGGATTGAACCTGTGCCCCCTGCAGTGGAAGCGCCGAGTGTTAACCACTGGACTGCCAGGGAAGTCCCTACTGTTGTTTTTTAAAATGAGTTTTATTTATTTATTTATTTTGAAATTTATTTATTTTTATTTTTATTTATTTTTGGCTGCGTTGGGTCTTCATTGCTGTGCGAGGGCTTTCTCTAGTTGCGGTGCACGGGCTTCTCATTGTGGTGACTTCTCTTGTTGTAGAGCATGAGCTCTAGGTGCACGGGCTTCAGTAGTCGTGGCATGCAGGCTCAGTAGTTGTGGCTTGCAGGCTTTAGAGCACAGGCTCAGTAGTTGTGGCGCACGGGCTTAGTTGCTTCACGGCATGTGGGATCTTCCCGGACCAGGGCTCGAACCCGTGTCCCCTGCATTGGCAGGCGGATTCTTAACCACTGTGCCACCAGGGAAGCCCTAAAATGAGTTTTATAGTAGAATTTATATACAACAAAATGCTTCCATTTTAAGTGTAAAGTTTGGGGGGTTTTGAAAAATGTACACAGCCATGTAAGCACCACCTCAATCCACATACAGCATATTTTCATACCCACCCCCATGTTCCCTTATATCCTGTTCAATTAGTCTCCCCTTCTTCTCACCCCCAGGCAACTGCTGATCTGCTTTCTGTCACTGTAGAAAATTTGTATTTTCTAGAATTTCATATAAATGTGTTAGGCATCTTTCATTCATCATAGTGCTTTGGAGATTGATCCATGTTGTTGCAGTGTATCCTTGGATTCTTCCTTTTTCTTGATGAGTTTTATTCCATTATGTAGATATACCACAATTTGTTTATCCATTCCCCTGGTGATGGACATTTGGTTGTTTCTGGTTTAGGGGTATTGTATATATTTTTGAAAGCTGCTCTGAACATTTGTGTACAAGTCTTTGTGTGGATATATGTCTTAATTTCTTTTGGATAAATACCAGGAGTGGAATTACTGGGCAATATGGTAAGCATATGTTTAAATTTATGAGAAACTGCCGAAATGTTTTCCAGCGTAGCCGTAGTGTTTTTTTTTTTTTTTATGGAAGGGGATTTTCTTTTTTTATTTTATTTTATTTATTTACTTATTTATTTATCTATGGCTGCGTTGGGTCTTCGTTTCTGTACGAGGGCTTTTCTCTAGTTGCGGCAAGTGGGGCCACTCTTCATCGCGGTGCGCGGGCCTCTCACTATCGCGGCCTCTCTTGTTGTGGAGCACAGGCTCCAGACGCGCAAGCTCAGTAATTGTGGCTCATGGGCCCAGTTGCTCCGCGGCATGTGGGATCTTCCCAGACCAGGGCTCGAACCCGTGTGCCCTGCATTGGCAGGCAGATCCTCAACCACTGCGCCACCAGGGAAGCCCAGCAGTAGTGTTTTACACTATCAGCAATGTCACTGACACTTGGTATTGTCTGTCTCTTTTACTTTGGTCATTCTAGTGGCTGTGAAGTGATATCTTATTTTGGTTTTAATCTGCATTTTCCTAATGGTTAATGATATTGAGGTCTTTCCATGTGCTTATTAGTCATTCATGTATCTTCTTTTGTGGTGTCTTTTCAAATATTTTGCCTATATTTAGTTGGTTTCTGTCTACACAGTTGAATTATATTCATTCTTTATATATTCTGCATATAATTCCTTTGTGAGGTATATATATTGCAAATATTTCCTCCTATTCTGTAGCTTTATTTTCATTTTCCTAATAGTGTTTTTCGATGAGCAAAAGTATTAATTTTGAGAAAGCCCCATATTCCAATTATGTCTCTAATTGTTTGTGATTTTTATGCCCTAAGAAATATTGGTCTATACCAGAGTTACAAAGATTTTCTTTTAGGTTTTCTTCTAGGAGTTTATAGTTTTCAATTTCATATGTTGTCTGTTATACATTTTGAGTTAATTATTGAGTATGCTGTGAGGTAAGGGTCAATACTTGTAATTTTTGCAGCATCCCTTTCCCCATTGAAATGCCTTGGCACCTTTGCTGAAAATCACTTGACTATACATTTGTGGGTCTCTTTCTGGACTCTCTGTTCCATTGGTCTACATGTTTCACTATCATACTGTCTTGATTACTATATTTTATAGAAAGTCTTGAAATTGCTTTGGTTATTCTAGGTCGTTTTCATTTCTATAAAAAGTTTAGAATCAGCTCATCAAGTTCTAAAAAAAAAATCTTCTGGAATTTTGATTGAGATTGTGTTCAATCCATGAATCAATTTGGGAGAGAACTGCCATCTTTTTTTTTTTTTAATAAATTATTTATTTTTGTCTGCTTTGGGTCTTCGTTGCTGATCGCGGGCTTTCTTTAGCTGCAGTGCGCAGGCTTCTCACTGCAGTGGCTTCTCTTGTTATGCAGCACGGGCTCTGGGCACGCGGGCTTCAGTAGTTGTGGCGCATGGGCTCAGTAGTAGTGGCTCACGGGCTCTAGGGCACAGGCTCAGTAGTTGTAGCACATGGGCTTAGTTGCTCCACGGCCTGTGGGATCTTCCCGGACCAGGGCTCGAACCTGTGTTCCCTGCATTGGCAGGCGGATTCTTAACCACTGTGCCACCAGGGAAGCCCGAGAATTTCCATCTTTTTTCTTTTTTAAAATTTATTTATTTAATTTATTTATTTTTGGCTGTGCTGGGTCTTTGTTGCTGCGCATGGGCTTTCTCTAGTTGGGTGAGCGGGGGCTACTCTTCACTGCGGTACGCAGGCTTCTCATTGCGGTGGCTTCTCTTGTTGTGGAGCACGGACGCTAGGCTCACGGGCTCAGTAGTTGTGGCACACGGGCTTAGTAGTTGTGGCACATGGGCTTAGTTGCTTCACGGCCTGTGGGATCTTCCCGGACCGGGGCTCGAACCTGTGTCGCCTGCATTGGCAGGTGGATTCTTAACCACTGTGCCACCAGGGAAGCCTCCAAGAATTTCCATCTTAATAGTACTGAATCTTCAGATCCATGAACATGATATATGTGTCTGTTAATTTAGGTCTTAATTTTTTTGCAATGCTTTATAATTTCGGTGTATAGGTTTTGCACATACTTTGTTAAATTTACTCCAAAGTATATCATGTTTTTTGATGGTGTTATAAATGTAAATGTATTTTAAATTTCATTTTCCGAATGTTCATTGCTGGTATATAGAACTATAATCAAGTTTGTATATTGACCTTGTATCCTATGACCTTGATAAGTTCAATATACTGGTTTTAGTAGCTCTGTGTGTGTGTGTGTGTGTGTGTGTGTGTGTGTGTGTATGTGTAGATTCCTTAGGATTTTCTAACACAATAATGTTATCTGTGAAGAAAGATAGTTTTATTTTTTTCCTGTCCAATATTTATGCCTTTTCTTTCACTTCTGAGCCTTTTTTTTTTTTTGGCAATTGTTAGAACTTCCAGTTCAGTGTTGCATAGAAGTGATGAAAGAGGGCATCCTTGCGTGTTCACTATCTTAGGGGGAAGTATTCAGTCTGTCACCAGGAAGCCATGATGTTAGCTGTAGGTTCTTTGTAGATGCCCTAAAATTTAGTCTGCTTTTAATTATTACCATGTTCTGGCAATTCTAAACATGTCAATGAAAAAACAGTGTCCCCCAAATATTATTTGTTAAAGTTCCAAACAATTGCTGAGTTACTACTGTTGGGTTTTATTAATATATGTGTATCTTAGAATTCGCACATTTATATTGATTATCCATTAGTAGTTGCATTTTATGTGGAAGTGAAGAGAATCCCTAGTCATAAGTTGCCCTCCTGTTCCCTCTGCGCACACTGTGACTTGGCTGCGTACATTCTTTGGAGAAAACGTTTGTAACAGATTGAAATCGTTCCAGCTTGCCTCAGGTACAGTGTGCCTCCAGCCCCTGTGATGAACATATTCCTGTGTTTAACACAGTAGAGTCCAAATGAACAGTTACAGCACAATGAATGCAAAGATGAAGAAGCAGAACTTTACGTACCTCAATTCTGGGGTCTATGTGACTACTAGAGTTTTTACTTATGCTTAAAATTTAAAACAGTTGAAACCATGAGGTGTAATATTGATATTTTTGTTTGGTAGGGGCAAATTTTAATTCATACATGAACTTTTTTTCTGATTTGAGTAATATCCTTAAAAATTGAAGTTTATTCATCTTAATTGCTCTTGTTGTTTAACTGTAATATTCGTTTTTGTGGCGGACCAATATGTAGGTCTAAGTTTTTTTCCTTTTAAAAATACATTAATGGAGAGGGGGAAAAAAAGTCAGTCATTATGTTTGCATGTTTGTACTGTATTACCTTACTTTTTATTTCTTACTTTTTGTTTTGCTGGCAACGTTACATGCACCAAGTTCAATAAAAGAGATCTTTTATTGCCAGCAGCTTTTTTCTGGTCGTCACTATTGTTCATTTCAGTTCGTGATTATCCAGGGCAGGAATTTTAGTACTCTAGAGGAGCGTGCTAGCTCCAGCCCTGGTTGCGTGGAGCGTGGGCGGGGCCAGCCCCACGCAGTTGTCACCTCACACCCCACCCCACCGAGCACACAGTGTGCTTTGGTTGGTTGGTTGCTTGTGATTTGTCTTCTGGGGAGCATTGTGAGTTTTGCTCTGAGGCAGGGGCACAGATAAGACAGATAGATTAATGATTAAAAGACATGAGGTAATTTTGTAAAGTTCTAGTGGAAAACCCTGGCCTAAGTGTCAGGCCTCTCTGCCCTGTCACCGCGTCATCTGCTTTTCACCTCTCTGGGGTTGAATGAGGCAATCTCAGTGATTTCTTCTGGTTCTGAAATTCAATGACTCTCTTGTCTCGTTATAAAATATAAGGGGTTATTATTACTGTTGTTGTTTGTATCAGTGGACAAAGAAGAGGCCCTGGAGACTTTGACCAGTGGGGAGGGAAGGACAACAAGGCAGTTAAGTATTTAAACATTTTCTAAAGGCAAACTAAGAGTCTTGTCCTCAGCCATTTCAGTGATGCTCACTCCTATCATGATGGTGACCTTGCACCTCATTCCCAGGGCTGCGGGGCCTTTATTAAGTTAGATTGCAGAGGGTAGACAGGTAGTGGCTAACTCATGATGCGTCTGCCCTTGGGGCTTCTCTTGGATGCTTAGCTGAAACCCACTTCTGCCTGGAAATTTTCTGTGGACTCAGACAGCAGAGGCAGAGACTGTTCCGTCCCTGACAGAGGCAGATCCAATACCAGAGGTCAGAGCCTCTCCAAAGGTGCTCATGGATCACCGACGTCCAGATCACTTGGAGTGCTTCCAGTCTCACAGAATCAGAATCTAAGATCAGGGTCCAAGAATCTGCTCATAAACTGTTTGCCAGTATATATAAGGCATTCTGAGGATTGAGCATCGTTCATATAGGAGGGTGGCCAAGAGAGTGAAGATTTGAAAATGGTTTTCAAAGTTGATACAGTAGAAATGAATTACTAAACATATTTTACTGCCTTTGTTGTTTCACAATATCTTTTAATTATTAAATAACCAGTGTTTTTGTCCTTCAAGCTCGTCATTCTGCAAAATCAAGAGATGTCATTTTAAGTAGTGTCAAGTACTGTAAGATAAAATGATATGACTGATAACGACAAATTGTAAGGTGACATTCATTACATGGAATCCTTAGCCTGAATGAAAGGTTAGGGAAACTATAGGTGTCTAATGAGAAAGTCAAGTTTAATTAATTGTACTCTGATGAATAGATTTGCATTGGGATTTGCCACCTGAGCTCAATAGCTAATTACAAGGACTGCCAATGAATAGTAGGTAATCTGCACGCCCAGTTTCATGTTGGAGATGTCACAATTGCCGTTTGTTGAAGGACAGCAAGCCGAGGGAATGGATACCAACTGAAACTTTCTAGGGGCATCCTGAGATGGTGCTCTTAGAGAATGGACCCCGGTTGTTACCCACAGACGAAGGTAGAATCAGTAGTTTCAAAGGCCGTGCTGTGTACCTGGTTGCCTTTGAATCGTGGAGGCAACAGGGACTGCAAGATGGCCTCTAGTTGACCCCCTTCTACTAGCCATAACACATCCAATTATTTCAGACAATACCGTCTCCCCCTGCTCTTCCAATTCTATCTCCCATTCAGGCAGGGTTCCTGTAATTTACCACATCAAGAGCATTTGACAGGATTCAACACCCATTCATCATAGAAGTTCTCAGCCGTCTTGGAACAGAAGAGAACTCCCTTAACCTAAAAAAGGGGATCAACAACAACAAGAACAAACTCAGCTAACATTGCACTGAATGGTGCAGGACTGAATGCTTTTCCCTTAATACTGAGAAAATCACTTTGGCTGCAGAGTAAAGAATGGATTGTAGAGAGATGGACAAAAGTCAAGGATTTAATGGCATCTAGGAGGTTATTGCAGTAGTTCAGGCAAAGATAAAAGTTAGACTTGGGTGGCAGCAAGAGAAATGAAAGATGTTTGAGAGGTAAAATGGGGCTTATTCGCAGACTTGCCCAGTAAGGGAGTGTTGTTCTAAGGGTAACTCAGCTGGATGGATGGGGCTGCTACTCATTGAGCAGGGAAATCAAGAAGGTGGGAAATGTCCATTTTCTTCTGCAGAGACCCCCACCCTCTATACCCCAAAGTCAATTAGAAGGGTCTGATATCTATAGAAGAGATATGTATGCAGAAGGGAAGCATTTGAAAATATATTAAAATACACAGGCCTCCCTGACTACACATAGGCGTTGAAGGAGAAACACAAGTCTTATGAAATAAACTGTTGAGAAGATGTGCTGATACAGAAATACTGGAGAAGAAGTGAGAATGATATATTTCCAGGTGCTTTATAACAAAGCTCTTTAACATACTATCTAATTTAGGTATCACTAGAGTGAGATAGAATTTTTCTGATACCTGTTTTCGGGTGAGAAATTAGAGTCTCAGATTTATTAAGTGATTTGTCCAACACTAATCAATAGTGAAAGGGTTTTTTTAATCGAAATCTTCAGATTCCAGTGTCCCTGATCTTTTTAATGCTGCGATGAGGTTAATTTCAGCTCTGAAGAGAGCCATCAGAAAGAATTCAGGTCTATACAGTCTGGGGCCTCTCTTATTGGCTGTTTCCCTTTTCTTCCACCAGCTCAATCCTACTTACCCTTCAAGGCTCAGTTCAGATTGTTCAGCTCCCATAAATCTTTCATGCCCATTCCTGCCCACTGATTTCTTCCATATTAAAAAATTTAATTATATTTTACTTCATACAATATATCAAAAGTAGTATTTCAACAGGCAATCAATATAAAAATTGAGGTGTTTTACATTCTGTACTAAGTCTTTGAAGTCCAGTGTGCAGCTCCTCTCTACTTGGACATGTCCATGTCTTCACCTGCTGGCTTCTCGCCTCCATCTCCTCCTCCCTCCTCCACCTGCGCCACTTCCATCACCTCCCCTTCCACTGCTACTGGGAAAATGGTACATTTTCCAGTTGTCACTTCCTCAGCCTGCACCACTGCCACCGCCTGCCGACCCGTGTGCGCCACAGGTCTCTAGAGCCTCTGCACAGCAGAGCCTCGTGGCTCTCCACCCTGAGAGCCGTTTTCCAAGCTGCTGTCAGTTGCCACCCAGGCAGAGGCTACTTCCAGGCCCTCTATGAGGGGGAAGCCTCTTCCTGCTCTGTTTTGGTGGCTTTATGACTGTGACCCTTATGGACTTGGACCTGGGCAGTGTGGTCACAGCTCGAAGGGTCCCAGGGTGTACCCCCCTCCTCTGGAGCCTGGGGCAGTGACAACGTGTTGGTCCCCAAGCTGCCACCACCTCTGTCCACCATCACCTGTGTCTCCTTGGCTTCCTCAGAGCCTCTGGCGCTGGTGCAGGTCTCCTGGACAGGTCAGAAGTAGTGAGGCTGTGGGTTTGGTTACTCCCAGACTAGCTGGGGGGCTGTAGGGATGTGTACTTTCCTCTTCCATCCTTGGACCTCCCCATGGAACTTGCACTTTGTATCATTCATTGTGCATGTGTGTGTGTGTGTATGTGTGTGTATTTGCCACATTCTATTTGAACTGTTATTTAAATATGCATCCATTCATTTGTACCTTTATTATTTTATTCAACCAAAACTATTGAATGCATATGTACAGGCACTATTCTAGGTGGTAGTTTTGTATCTAAGTCTAGAATCCTCAGTTAAGCTTGAAGTTTTTTTGTTGTTGCTGTTGTGATGGCAGGAAGACCCAGATCCTGGCGCAGAATATGAGCGTAGTGCTGGCGGAAGGGAAGAGTGGTGGGGACTTCTCTCTCAGCTCTGTTCTCTTGGGCCTGGATGCTGGAGAGTCAGAAGGCACTTCAGAGTGCTCTGGGTGTTGAGGAAGGATGGTGTCCACCATGTGGAGGCTGATCTGGGTCTTACGGTGATGAATGAAAGAAGAATTTTATTTTCTAAGCCATTTCTCTGCCTGTTTCTTAGACCAGTGTCCTTTGTGTTTGAACTTAGTGTGAATGACCATCTTAGTGATTCTAACAGTGATAACAGAGAGTCAAAAGACAAATGATTTCTTTAATTGTGAAGGATATAGAAATTTAACTGCATGTGGTCTTATAGAATACTCCTAGTCAGAGGTGCATTTTCCACCCCCTCTCCCTCAGACATCACATGGAAGCACACCTGTTAACCTAGGAGAGGTGAGGCGTCACCAGAAGAGAGAAGCATCGCCCTTGCTCTTTTCATAGGAGTGGGGGAGGGAATGGAGTTGTACCTTCTCAGCTCTCCAGCTTTCTCTGCTGTTTTAACCTGCATATCCCTATAGTAAAGCCAAGACAAAGGGTCACAGACAGGTAGTTTGAGAAATGATACTAGATACCAAGAGTGAGGAATGGGAGAGTGAAACAAGGAAGGCAGAAAAGCCAATACAAGAATGTCCTATTAATACACAAATGACCAAGAAGCACATGAAAAAGTGCTCAGTATCACTAGTTATCAGGGGAATTCAAATTCAAGTCACAATGAGACAGCTCCTGGATGCCTACTAAAATGGCTAAATTACAAAGACTGGCAGCAGCAAATGTTGTCGAGAATGTGGAATAATTGGAGTTCTCATAAATTATTGGTAGAAGCGTAAAACGGGACAACCACTTATGAAAAATCTGGCAGTTTCTCATAAAACTAAACGTACATTTCTATGACCCAGCAATTCCATTCCTAAATACTTACTCAGTGAAAATATCTATACACAGCCAGATTTGGGGTAGAATGTTCACAGTGACATTATTCATAATCGTCAAATACTAGGAACAGCATATTCACAGAAGGATGGATAAGCAAACTGGCGTGTTCATGCAGTGGGTTCCTGGTCGGCAATGAAAAGGAAAGCTGTGGATACAACAATACGGATAAATATTAAAACGTGCTGGGTGACAGAAGCCTTACACAAAAGAGTACTCTCTGGTTCCATTTATATGAAGTTCTAGAACAGGCAAAACTAATCTATGGTGAGGAAAAATCAAAACAGTGGTCTGTGTGGTTGTATGTGTATGGAAATGGAAATTGATAGAATGTGGCCATGAGGGAGTGCTCATATCTTCAGAGGATTTGGGTCACACAGGTACATTTATTTTTGAATGGTACACTTGAGATTTCTGCATTTCACTGAATATAAGTTTTGCCTTAAAAGAAAAAAAACATAGATATTGACTTCTCGTTAATGATATGCATGCTGAAGTGCTTAGAGGTGAATTGTACTGTTGTCTGCAAATTACTTTGAAATGCATTTAAAAATGAGATATATTAGTAGATGGATAGAGGGATAGATAATAGACATGCAGTAAAGGAAAGAGTTAAATGTTAGTTGTATAATCTAGGTGGTGGATATATGGATATTAACTGTAAAATTCTTTGAACTTCTTTATGTTTGAACTTCTCTATGTTTGAAAATTTTCATAATAAAAAGTAGGGTAAAAAGAAAACTACCTTGTCAAGTTAGAGACATTTGAGCAGCTGGTGCTCAAGCCTACCAACGCCTTCTCAGAAGCTTTATGAAAGCCACCTCAACTTAACACCTGAGTGGTGAAAGGGAAAGCATTTATCCTTTGGTTTCTTTCTCATTATGTGAGTGCTAGGAGGCATCTTGCAAGTGTCCCACACCTAAGAGAATTCCCAATGTAGGAAGCTAAAGGTCCCTCACATGGGCTGAGGTCGTATGCTTCAGATTACACCTGGGGGCAGCAGGTCAAAGCCTATGCAGAAATGGTCATCTCCAGCAATGCTGCAGTTAAGAGTCAAACAAGAGGATATAAGTGCTGTAGAGGAATCATTAAGTTAGTTACATGTCACTGCATAAGGAATGAGCCCCAAATTTAGTGTCTTACAACAAACAAGCAATTATTACCCACAGTTTCTCTGGGTCAGTAATTCAGGAGCCACTTAACTGGTGGTTCTGGCTCAGGGTCTCTCATGATGTTACATCCAATATTTCAAGCCAGGGCTGCATTTATCTGAAAGCTTGATTAGGGCTGAAAGATCACTACATTAGTTCACCCACAATGTAGGGCTGTTTGAGTGTCCTTATGATATGGCAACTGGCTTCCTTTAATGAGTGATGAGAGACAGAGGGGTCACAAGGCCTTTTATGACCTTGTCTCAGAAGTCATACACTGTCACTTGCACCACATTCTATTCCTTAGAAGTGAGTCACTAAGTACAGCCCCCACTTAAGGGGAAGGGAATTAGGTGTCACCTTTTGAAGGAAGGAGCATCAAAGAATTTGTAGACTTATTTTGAAACCACAACATATTTCCAATAGGGTTCGACCTTTGTCTTATATACTTTTCTGTTCTGCATTAAATCCAATCTGTCCAGAGTGGTCTTCAAACTTTGGCCAGCTGCAAACCCTACAAAGATTTAATACAAGAAGGTTAGTAGAAGAAGTTACATTCCCTGCTGCTACAATATGTCCCTAGTCCATAATTAATATTTGTCATCTCTCTTTCCTACTATCTGCTCTAGATTTCCCTTACCCTCAGCTGGTTCTTTGGCTGATCTTGGTTGCTTTCCTGAATGGATGACTCAGACCCTTATCTCGGAGGGGTATGGCCCTTCAGTTGTTTTTGTAAGGCCATGACTGCTGCAACTGCCTGTTTCATCATCACTGATCAATCATCAGTTGATATCCCGGCGAATCTCCTGTGTTCCAGAATATTCCTCCCTGCACACATTATTTAAGAGCAGCCTTAGCTCTTCATGGTAATCAGAGTCAATTATTCTTGCCAGTATTAGAACACCTTTCTTTGCTTGCTAGTCTACTGCCTTGAGAGGCCAAAGTTAACAGGTCATAGCCTCAAGTTCAGTAGAAGGCCTACCATTTCCCCTAGCGAAATATTCTCCTACCTAAATGTAGGATGATTAATTCAACAGAAATTGATTAATACAACAGAATTGTAATTGTGGGAATGGGAAACACAAATTTTAACTAGATTATAAGGAGTGTTGGTGAGTGGGGGGCCAATGCTACTTCTGCCTCGTGTTTCCTGGACCAGTGTTGCTAGACACAGGGGACATGGCACTATATACCAGTTCTTGTTTTAGCACATATATACAGTATCCTGGAAGACAGTGTCCTAACAGCAGGATGTTTTCCCTGAACTGACACTTAAGCTGAGCTATTTGAAGAACTTTCTAATAACTGCTTCCAGCCATGAGGGAGTAATCCAGTCTGGAATTATCTTTTGAACCTAAGCAAGTAGAAAACTAAGCAAAATATAGGAAATAATTGTTTTCAAACACTGGACAAGAGTCAAACAAGATTGTGATCCCTGGGAAGGGGGAAACGAATGGGACAAGACCTACCATTGCATAGGCTTTCTGCTTGTAGGTAGCGCCAAGGCTGTGCTTTAGGCAGAGCAAACTATATGGAATGTGACCGTCTCACTGAATTGGGTAGATAGAGATTGTAGTTCAAGAAGACCAAGGTAACTATAATTTTAGAGGCAGAGTACCTGAGAGGAGAGAGTTTTACAAAAAGAACTCAAGAAGTCTTTGTAGGAATCCTCTTGAATCTTTGTCTGAATGTCAGTCTAATCAGGAACACCGAAAGTGTTCTGGAGATGGATAGTGGTGATGGTTGCACAGCAACGTGAATGTACTTAATGCCACTGAGTAGTAGGCTTAAAAGTTGTTAAAATGGTAAATTGTATGTATGTATATTTTACCACGATAAAAAAATTTTTTTAAGTTGTCGCCACTGTTCAAGTATAAACCATGCCTTATTGGCCAGTATAGGTCATTCAATGATGATGACAAAAATCAAAGAGCTTGATGGAATTCAGTTATGTAAAATGGAATCTATGTGTATTTCCTACAAACTTTTTTAAAAAACTTAGATGCTTGTAGAAATTTAAATTACATTTTGCCTCTGTTAATTCCTAATGAACACTTTCTGCGATCTGTCATAAATGAATAATCAAGAAAAAATAAGTCTACTCTAATATTTCTACTTGTCTTGAGCTTTCTCACTCCTTTCTCAGAGCTATGTCAGGAAAGTTCCAGCAACTGAACTTTATTTATTGTAGGCCCTTATTTTGTCCAAGCCTCAAGAAGCTATCTTTGCCGTGGATAGTTTCCTTGCCAGGACAGTTTAAATCAAAGAAGAGCGCTGTCATGTCAATTAATTCTCTGCTTTGCATTCACCCTACCTGGTCCGACATCCTCGAGGCCCATTCCCACTAGCATAACCAGGTTCCTGGCTGAATGCATTAACCATGGCCTTCAATTCATTCAGTAAAACTATTTCCTACTGGAGCTGGGATATATTTCCCCTCCTGCTTGAGCCAAGCCCTGGCTCTAGTTATCCTGGAGGCAGAGAGTGGAGGTGGGAGAGGGTCTTGAGGAGGACAGGCATCATCCTGCAAGGCAAGGTTCAGGTAAGGTCTTTGCAGGGTGTCCTGGCCAGGTGAGGCTGTTCTCTTCTAGCGGGGGGAACAAGGCTGGTTCTGCTCTCCTAGAGGATTAAAATATGTCTAGTGACAATATTTTCAGACTTGTCTACCCTATCCCAGGTCTTAAGATCTTAAACTTTTCCTTTAAGGACCCTAACTGAAATAGGAGACCTGTTGAGGCTTTGTATTGTTGCCTTTGTCACCTTATGACTCAGTTATTGGTTTAAAATTCAAGACAATATTCCCTGCACCTCTAGGAGATAAAGTGTTTTAAACATTGCCATGGAGACCTTCTAGAGTTCACAGTATACTTGAGTTGATTGTTGGTTAACCTGACTCCATCAATTTCCTGTTTTCAAGATTTCTAAAGCAGTTTGCAAAAGCCAATGAATTCTCCATTTCTTATCATTATCATTGCTTCCGTATCGTTAAGGTGCACAGCAACTGCATAACCCAAAGCTTCTCCTTCTCCCTGTAGCTTATCCCAGTTCACCACAGGTGAGAGCCTTAACGGTGTTGCTACTGGAGCTGCACTTCCACCACAATGGGGTCCTTATTTCTGTCTACCTACAACATCCTATCCAAGGGGAGCCTCAAAAGTAGTAATTGCTGAGCACCTCTGAATTGTGCATGTGTGACTGCCAGGAAGCTTTCAACAGGCATCACAGATCTTGGTGTCAGAGAAACCCTGGAGCAAAACCTAGAGATCCATAGTGTGGGTGTGGGCTGAGGTGCTGTCAGATGACACCTGTGTGGAACTGGCTGCCCATAGCAGTGACTGGGGTAAATGGCGGGGCCAGGATGAGAATGGTGCTCAGGACTCTGGTACACTGGAGGCGCTGCCTCTAGACAAGTATTAGTATACAAAACATTGTCAGCCCATTCCAAGCATTTACTTGAGCCCAAGTAAATTGGAGGTCAGTTCCTACATGCATTTGACCAGACCTAGGTCAAAGTCTATTCACCTTATCACTTTCCTGACTACTCTTTAATCTGTGTGGTTCTGATAGTGGGTTTGGTCTGAGTCTGAGGACCATGATCACAAATCCATTTCTCAGTGGATTAAAGGAGAAAGCAGACTGGAGATTCCCAAAGTTACTGACATCCTTGCCTTCAATCAGATATGAACCTGACGGCTATTTCATTCACCAACATAACTTTGAAGATAGTTTTCAGTATCAAAACTCTGTCTGAGGGACTTTCCTGGTGACACAGTGGTTAAGAGTCCACCTGCCAATGCAGCGGACACGGGTTCGAGCCCTGGTCCAGGAAGATCCCACATGCCACGGAGCAGCTAGGCCCGTGTGCCACAACTACTGAGCCTGCGCTCTAGAGCCTGTGAACCACAACTACTGAAGCCCGCACACCTAGAGCCCATGCTCCACAACAAGAGAAGCCACCGCAGTGAAAACCTGCGCACCACAACCAAGAGTAGCCCCCGCTCGCAGCAACTAGAGAAAGCCTGCCCACAGCAACAAAGACCCAACTCAGCCAAAAATAAATAAATTTAAAAAAGAAACAAAAAAAACTGTCTGAATAGATTTTTTCCCTGTTCAGTTATTAGACATGTAACCTACTATATGAGCTAATATGTTCACATAAAAAATTACTAACATTTTCCTGACCACTTTATTAATGAAGGTACCTTCTGATTTAAAAAATATCTTCAGTATAGGGAAAAGGAGAACAGATTCAATTATTACACTGTCACCATTCTTTTAAAAAGTTACAAATGCTTGAGGATGTTTCAAAACGTTTTATTATGGAAAGTTTTTAACATACACAAAATAGAAAGAATAGAATAATGAATTCCCATGTACCTGCCAGCCAGCTCTCAGGGGATCTTTACCAAGACTCCAAAGGAATCTAGAATTCTAGGCTTACTTTGCAGGTAGCCAAGATGGCCACTGCCAGAGAAGAATGTTTTTCTCACTATTCCCATCACAGCTTGCCTACCCTGGAAACGGATCTCTTCCCTTCCAGTGGGTTTATTTGCTTAGGTTCTCTTTAACCAGAGGGGTCAAGGCCAGAGATGAGGAAGGGTCTAGCTGTGCCAACCAGAGGGAGCAGTGTCCTCCTGTTTCTCAGTAATTCACTGTGCATTGGTGCTGATACTTGTCAGAGTTTTATTTAGCTCTGTTCTTCTTCTTCTTCTGTTGAAATGTCATTGGTTTTTCTTGGATTGTGGGATACGGTCGGTGACCTTCACGTGGGCTCCAGCATTACTGTCTGTAGGATTTCACAGTAAATGAATTGGCATAAATCACCAATCTTACTTCTACAGTGTTTGACTCTTGCATTTCGATTGGCCTAGGCTGCTCACTGTTTTCCGTCTTAGTTCAGGGAAATCAGAAAAAATTGTTTTGAAATTGAATTTTTTTTTTTTTTTTTTTAGTATGTTTTTCTAATGAAACTCTGTGATGACCTTGATTGTGTTTTTCGAAATCTCCTCCCGTCTCACTTCTGTTTTCACATTGAGATGCAGTTGTTTTTCACAATCTGGAGCACAGAAAAAATATGGACTGTATTCTATGCTGTTCCGAACCCATATGGACCTCTGGGTTTTATTTGGGGCACTGCATTTGAAAGGATATATTGGCAAACTGGAGTGTATCAAGGGGAGAGCTAAAAGGCTGGTTTGGGAGCAATATATGAAGAACAATTAACCATGGAGAAAAGAAGACCCAGGGGAGATGCAGTAGCTATCTGCAAAAGCTGTATTGAAAGCTAACTATGAACAGTGGGGGGAAGTTAGAGGAAGGCAAATTTCAGCTTTATAAGATCTTTATAATCTTAGAAATTATAAGATTAGATTAGATTAGAAATATCCAGCACTTAAACAAGATTGTCTCATAAGGAATTGTATTCTCCTCCCTAGGAGTCAGATAAATGCCAGATAACATCTCTTAGGAATATACTTACAGAGGGGGTTCCCAGTAGTAACAGAAAACCTGTCTAGAGCACTTATTTTGTGCCATGTACTATTCTGAGCACCTTTCCTATATTACTAATTTAATCCTCACAACAGCCTTATGAGATACGCACTTAAGATCCACAGGCTTTTATCCTAAAGACTTAAGACCAGATGTGTTTTAAAATTCTTTGGATTGGGCTTCCCTGGTGGCGCAGTGGTTGAGAATCTGCCTGCTAATGCAGGGGACGCGGGTTTGAGCCCTGGTCCAGGAAGATCCCACATGCCACGGAGCAACTGGGCCCGTGAGCCACAACTACTGAGCCTGCGCGTCTGGAGCCTGTGCTCCGCAACAAGAGAGGCCGCGACAGTGAAAGGCCCAAGCACCGCGATGAAGAGTGGCCCCCGCTTGCCACAACTAGAGAAAGCCCTCACATAGAAACGAAGACCCAACACAGCCAAAAAAATAAAATAAAAATAATAAAAATAAATAAATAAATAAGTCAGGAGCTCTTTAAAAAAAAAAAATTCTTTGGATTTTAGAAAGATGCATGGCACATCTACCTCATGTTAGAAAACACTCCCATGGCACTGTCAAATACATTAATATTTCTGTGGTGAGGCATATGAGTTTTACATTAAATGGAATACATACCTTTACATGAATTGGGTTAGATTTTGCTGCCAAATCAGGTCAGGTCACCTCTTCCCATGAAATAGGTTTTGAAATAATTTTAGATTTATGGATTCTGAGTTGTAGATGAGGGAATATGGACTCATTTTTCTATCTCTAGTTTGCAAATGAAGACACTGAGGCATAGAGATTAAATACCTTGCTCAAAGTCATACTCTTAACCACCCCATGGGCTGCCTGTCGCTATGCTCTGCCTCTTCTTATTGAGTTGAGCTAAATTCCCCCAAGTGTCTCTTCCAATTCTGCACGTCTTTGATTTCCTAACCTCTGATTTCAACCTGCCTCAGGCTCGTCCCACCAGGTAGAGATGCATTATGGAGATACCAAGATCTGTTCCCAGAGGCCACGTTGAAATTAGAGATATTTGGAAGAAGGAGATCACCTCTTCCTACTCCAAGCGGATTGTGTCTCACAGGTGGCATTTTGGTGTAATTGCTCTCCAAGCACTAGGCTGAGCCGGCTGAAGAGAAAATGATGTGTCATCATGATTTGTCTTCAGTGAACTTCCCTTTTGTATCTTTCACCACCACCTGTTACCCAGAACACCACCACATGAATCCCGATGGTTCAGGTTTGCCCCCTTTCCATCCATGTTCCAGGACTGATTTTCCCAGTAAAGGAGCTGATGCCTCTTAACCTTTCTTTCACCATCTAGATATGCATTGTGGAGTAGTAGAAAGAAAATGGATTTGGACATTCAAATATCTGAATTTAAGTCTAGATGTGCAAACTTGGGCAAAGCCACTTAACCTCATTCATCAATTTGTAAAATGGGATAGATAGTACTTACCCAGGGATGAATTCAGGTTTTATGGGCCTTGAAGTTTATACTCTTTGGGGGAACCCTTTTTAAACAAAAGAATACAAAATTGTGAATACAAATTGGGTGGGTACAAAATGTATATTTAGTTAGAAATAATGCGCATGGCCATATAAGGGGAAGTATGATGCTTTGGAAGTTGGAGTATAAAGAAACCATCGCCTTAACAAAAGGCCTTTTTTGTGTGTGTGAATATATTGCTAGGGCCCCTTCCCAGAGTTAGGAAGGGGTTCATTCATCAAAGGGTCTTGAAGCTTAAGATTCATTAGCATCATGGTAAATTTACTTCTGTGTCAACCTCATAGAGTTGTGAGAATTAAGTCACAAGACTGAATATATGCAAACCTGTTTTGTAATCACTAAACACTGTGCAGTGTTAATCTTTATTCTGATGCCTGAAACCAAGCATAAATGATTACTCAATAAATGACAAAATGGATGAAATTTGCTCTCACCAAAGTGTTATATGGGCTTATTGTATTACTTTTCCCTAGGCCTTTAAAAAATGTATCAGAAAAATATATGCATACATTTTTACAAAAGAGTCAAATATTGATAGAAGACTTGCAACAAAAAAATATCAGTTCCATGTCTCGTGCTTCATATTTTCTAATTCCACTTTCCAGAGTCAGCATATTTCTTCAATACTGCTAAGTAATATGTATTATATTGCTTTCTCCAGATTTATCAATGTTGGATAATCTCTAGTAACTTTCTATTATGGTAGGTAAGGATTTTACTTTCTTCTTCCCATACTCCCAATATAGTTATAGTACAATTTTTACGACTAAATTAATATGAAATATTGTTTACAGCTGAACCATAGTGAACTATGATTATATTTCTTTCCATATGCATCTGTTTTACTTTCCTAAAGTTGATAATATGTCATTTTTTCATTTCTTAGTTTTTTGTTTTATGTATACTTGAGTGTTCCCATTCTCCACAATAGCATTTTATATATTTTTCACACAATTAAATTCCACGCACTGCAGAGAGCCATGGAAGCCTCTGTCCCTCTGCTCCAGATTGCTCTTGTAACTCTGTGTGCAACAGGATGGAACTTCCATGTGCCGTCACGCTGGACATTTCCTTCACCTTTCTCCTATGTTGGGTTTCCTATTTCCTATATTCCTCATCTTCCTCTTTCCTGGTTTAGTCCCTCTTTTTGGTGGATCTTATTCTCCAGTAGCTTCCTGAGGAAAGCTATATGAGAGGTAGATTAACTGAGACTCTGAATGTCTCAAAATGTCTTTATTCTAGCCTTATAATTTGACTGATAGTTTGGATGGATCCAGACTTGTAGGTTGAAAATCATTTTACTCAGAATTTGGAAGGCATTCCATTATCTTCTAGCTTCTGGTATTACTCTGAGAAGTTCTGGCATTTGAATTCCCAATCCTTTGTACCTGAAGATTTTCCTCTTTGGAGGTGGTCTAAAAATCCACAATAGCATATGTGGTAGATTAGATTATTGCTCAAAAATATTCACTGTTCTCCCTTCTCCTCCTACTTAGGTGAGTGGAGTGTGCTTCCCTCCTGTTTGATTCTAGGCTTGGCCATGTGGCTTACTTTGGCTAATGGGATATTAGCAGACATGTTGCAAGCAGAAGCTTGAAAAGCACTTAAGTGGTTGAGCTTGCTCTCCCATGCTTTGTCATTGGAAGCAGCAGAACGTGCTGATGACTAGCCCACTAGTTCTAGGAGAAGAATGAGTAATACCTGGAACAAAGCCAATCAGTCCTGGCCAAGTTCAACCTAAATCAGCAGAGCTGCCCAGCTGAGCCTAGCGGAGATCTGCCAACCCTCAGCTGACTCACAGATCAATGATAATAAATTGCTGTTATTCTAAGCCACTGAGTTTTTGGATGTTTGTCATATAGCATTTTGTGGCAGTAGCTTTTGGTGTCAGAAATTGATATCTAATTGGTATTAGGAATTGGTATCAGTAGTAGGATATAGACACAAGAAGAACAAAAAATAAGTGGCGTTGGTTTGGGGACTGGATGGTGGGCAAAAGAAGCCTAATAGGCTGGAAAGAAAATGTAGACCTGTGTTATGTAGAGATGAAATGTTTTATAAATCATTGGTAACTTGAAAATTGGAATATTCACCTAAAAATATTTGGATTTATGCTGAGAGATCTCCAGAGAAAATGATGAAAGTGTGAGCTAGTTGTATTTATTTGCCAATAATAGGACTACAAGAAAGAGATGAGTTCATAAGTGAACCAGCCAGTTTTCAAGGAAAATGTAGATGGAATAGAGGGAGCCCGGGAATTGTTGAGTTGGAAAATAACTTTTTCATCTCCAACTGGCTACTTTGTAGCAAGTCAACTACATTTGGCCCCCTCTGTCCTGGAAGGCTCAGCAGTTCATCCTCATCGGGTTAGATACCTGTTCTGGCTATTGGTTTGCCGTTGTTGCTCACAGAGCTTCAGCAAGCACCACTATCTGAGGACTTATGGAATGCTAGATCTTAGTCATGAAATCACATACAACATAATGTCAACCACTGGATCCACTTCATACCAGAGGAGGTGTGAGAGTAAGCTCATGACCATGGGATCCACTGGCCATGTCACATATCGCATCATCTAGAAGGAGCAAGCTTCATAAAGCACTGGAATGGTTACCAAGGCACAGCTGTATCTCCAGCTTGGAGATAATTATACCTTGAAAGGATAGGGTGCTATCCTTCAGGAAGCACTGTATACATTAAATCAGGTCCTCCATGTGGTATGCATCCTCAATAGGAAGACTGTGTGGGTCTGGGAACCAAGTGGTGGAAGCAGGAGTGGTACCCTGTGTCATCAATCCCAACGACCCACTGGGGAAATTTGTGTTTCTCGTCTCTGCAGTTCTGGACTCTGAGGGATTAGAGGTCTTGCTACCCAAATGTAGTGCACTGTTGACAGGAGACACAGCAAGAGTCCCATTGAACTATATGCTATGGCTGCCACCAGGGCATTTTGGATGCCTTATAACCAATGACCAGCAGGTGAAAAAGGGAGTCATCGTCTAGGCAGAGATAACTGACTTCGATCAGCAGGAGGAGGTGGAGCTGCTTTTACACAATGCGGACGAGGAGGAAATGTGTCTGGATCCCAAGTGATCCACATGGGCATCTCTTCTCCACCCTTGCTCAATCTCCAAACATATATGGGCAACAAATTCTGCTTGAAAAGAATGTGATTACTAAGATGCCTGTAGAATGAAAGTTTGGGTCACCCCACCAAGTAAGCCACCAAAAGCTGCAGAATTGATAGCTGATGGGGAGAGGAATTTAAATCTGATAGTGCAGGTGAGAGAGAATGAGTACGATTTGTGACCTCAAGACAAATGGCAGCATCAGGGGCTGTAGTTCTTCCCATAACTTCTCTCTTCTAAGTTTCTCCTCCAGAAGAGAGGCCTATAGAAACCATGGAGAACTTGATCTGTATAGGGCAAGAAATGGACTGTAGTAGTCATAGAGGTGTACTGCTTAGATGTCCCTTAAAGATAATCTACCATGTATATCATAGTTGACTGATAGCCCAGCTGCCACACCTCTGGATCCAATACCATGGGAACAAAGAGGCCATACTTCCCTTAGACAGCTTCCAGCTAATAACTGAATAAGGTGAGGGTACTAGAGCTAGGCTATGCCTACCTGTTCCTCTCATGAACAGTTTGTGGCTCAGAGACTCCTCTTTGGCCTGGCTGACACCTTTTCAGAACTGTTCTGAGGTCTGAAGCTTTTCCTACTCAAGTCTCTCTTTCCCCTCTCCTTTCACAGGTATCAGACCTGCGTTGTGATCTGAAGGTTCTTCCCATCTACTCTTGTTCTCTATCCCTTTATCCTTCACAGACATTTACCCCAGTAAATCTCTTGTACATCTAATCTCCTCTCGATAGCTGCTCAAAGGACCTGTCCCATAGTGTTTTTGGCAATAGCAATTGACGTACTATGACTTGGTGTAGTTTTTATTCACTGTGTTGGACACTTGGGGGACCCTGTCCATTGAGCGACTTGAGACTTTCAGTTAGAGGAAATTTTATTTCTTCTTTTCAAATCTTCTCTCCAAATTTCTCTTTCTGGAACTCCTATTAAGTTGGATATTGGACCTTCAGGATCAAGCTTCTAATTTTCCTATCTTTTCTCTTCTATTGTCTATATCTTTTTTCTTTTTGTTCTGTTTTCTGGGAGACTTCCTCAACTTTATCATCAAACTTTTCTATCAATTTTCAAAATTTCAGGTTTCTTATTCTTTTTTTTAAAATTAATTAATTAATTAAATTTATTTTTGGCTGTGTTGGGTCTTTGTTTCTGTGCGAGGGCTTTCTCTAGTTGCGGCAAGCGGGGGCCACTCTTCATCGCGGTGCGTGGGCCTCTCACTGTCGTGGCCTACCCTGTTGCGGAGCACAGGCTCCAGACGCGCAGGCTCAGTAGTTGTGGCCCACGGGCCCAGTTGCTCCGCGGCATGTGGGATCTTCCCAGACCAGGGCTCGAACCCGTGTCCCCTGCATTGGCAGGCAGACTCTCAACCACCGCGCCACCAGGGAAGCCCCAGGTTTCTTATTCTTAATTTCCAAGAGTTCATTCTTATTTTCTAGTTATTTGTTTTCTTTAGCATCTTGTTTTTATTTCCTGAATGCACCTTCTCTTCTTATCTAAGGGTGTTATTTCTAGCTTTTTTGTCTTTGAAGTATTCATTTATTCTTGGCATTGTTCTACTTCCTCTTACTTATTTAAGAATTAGGCACTAACCAGCTTAGTGGACAGTCTGTGAGCTTGGGAGGGGCTTGTCACCCCTTGGCTCCAGTGCAGCGTATATGGCATTAAGCTGGCTATTTCAGTGGCGGAAACTCAGATGTCAGTGTCTGTTGGACGTCTCTCTGGGACCATTAATGTCTGGAAAGAAGAATTTTCCAGTCTCATTATTAAAGGATCTAAGTCTAGCTGCTGGCATTTTTGAGACTGAGATGAGGAGGACATTTGTATCATTCAGTATTTTTACTCTGGAATCTAACTTCCACCATCCTAAAAGCTTTCTGGTTCAATTTTTTTCCCAAAAAAATATATGTAGGGAAGTTTTTGTTTTGTTTTTTTAAATCACTTTGTTTGGCTTGTGGGTGAGGACCAAATGCTCACTAAATGGATTTTGAACAAATCTCCCTATTTTCATCAGTTGCCTCCCTCCAATTAGTGCCTCAAAGCCTCAGCTTTTCAGGGGAGTGTGCACTGCCAAATCAGTTTGCTTCTTGGTGAGTTCATGCTCTGCAGGTTCTTAAGTTGCACCTTTCTCTACTCTGCTCAGGCCAGAATCTTCCAGTCACTTTCTGTCTTCATGTATTGTGATTTGAGAAGAGAAGGGCCTACTGGTTTCATCAGTGCTGCATGTGTGTTTCTGTTTCTCATCTTACTTGTTGCTGAGAGGCGAAAGGAGAAACAAATCTCTTTTCTGTACGGCCTTAAAACTGAAGTTCTTCCCCAGGCTTTTTTCATGTTAAAATAGTAAATGCCTAATTCCTAACTAGCTTGTGTAGGTTATGCCAGGAGAGCCTGTCCTAGGAGAACTTGGGGCACCAACACTGCAGGTGTACATAGATGCAACTGGATCGAATGCCAAGAACAGGAAGCATGATCGAGATGGGAAAGAGCACTTTTCCAAATGGTTTGTTCAAAAATGGGATGGGGGCTTCCCTGGTGGCGCAGTGGTTGAGAGTCTGCCTGCCAGTGCAGGGGACGCGGGTTCGAGCCCTGGTCTGGGAAGATCCCACATGCCGCGGAGCAGCTAGGCCCGTGAGCCACAATTACTGAGCCTGCGCGTCTGGAGCCTGTGCTCCGCAACAAGAGAGGCCACGATAGTGAGAGGTCCGCGCACCGCGATGAAGAGTGGCCCCCGCTTGCCGCAACTAGAGAAAGCCCTCGCACAGAAACGAAGACCCAACACAGCCAAAAATAAATAAATAAATAAATAAATAAATAAATAAATAAATGAAAAAAAAAAAAAAGGGATGGGAACTGTAACGGGGTTGAGGGTGGACTCAGTCAGATGTGGAAGAAGGAACAGATATTAGAAGCTCTAGTGCTCATGGGCTGGCCAAGGCAGAGTCAAGATGGAAGCAGTTTATTTGAATTTCTGTCCAAGCTCTTCTAGTGGCCGTGTCCGACCTGTCTGGATGCCACTACCTTAGAGAAGACTGCTTCCTGGTCCTCATTGTCTTACCACAAAGTAAGGAACACCAGTGGTCAAATTCCAGAGTCAGCGAGTGCCCTCTATAGAAAAGACCACTTCACCAAAACCTCAGAAGGTCACACTCTTGCTCTAGCTATGAGTCTATCTACTTTGCCCTCACATTTTGTATATCTTGTTCAATTTGGGCATTATTTTCCCCTGCAGGAGTAAAATAGAGTGGTGGATGTGGGGTGGTATGACTAGAGATTGGTCATTGTTAAAGCAAAGGGGAGGCTTCAGAGTCTGAGATGGCCAAGGGGGGACACCAAATCCACAGACCAACCAGAGCAAAGGCACAGATGTGTTGCCCACCCGAGAATCATTACAAATAAGGATGGCCACCCAGGGAGCAGGAGAAACTCCCTCCACTTCCCTGGCACCTTAGGCTGCCCATGTTGATAGTGACCAAAGTCTCAAAACCATATATCTAAACATCTGTTGTGACAAGTCCAAGGGCACTCATGAGGACATGGAGTCTGAATATCTGAAATAGGTACCATCCTTGGAAAGTTGGAGCCTAAGGATGCCGTCTCCTCAGCCCCTCTCAGCCTGAAGCACCACAATGATTTCTTATCCTCACCCCTCCCTAACCTTTCACCCTCTGTCCCTGCTTTCAGGCCCTAAATGGATTAAGTTAGGAGTTTCCTAGGACAAGTGACACTTTTCCCTCTTGCTCTCAGTTTTTTTTTTTTTTCTTTGCCCAATAGCATGTATATTTTGAGTAGAACAAATGGGTGAGGATTATCTGCCTGAGAGCCCTTTCCAGAACAGGGTGTTTCCAGAACAGGTAAACGGAGTGCTGTCATTCTAGTCTATTGTGATGATTAACAAGATTTCCTTATTTCCTATGAGTTTGTTTATCAAAGGCTCTAGTGTGGAATTTATTTAGGAAAAACAAATTCTTTCTAGCTTCTACTTCTTGGCTGAGAGGAATAGGGATTCATGGTTTAAGAAACCCCAAATAGGAAAACCTTCTTGTTTTTTCCTTTGAATTAATCAGTTATAAATTAATCAATTATTTTCAACTTTTCTACCTGCTTTTATTTCCCACAATCCAGGCCCCTTTCCTACTATGCCCAATCATCAATCTACAGGACTGTGTAAATATAATTCTTGTTGATTCTTTTAAACATTAACCATAATCCAGCCCCCCCCCAAAAGTCTTAGTAGCGCAGTCCTAGCAGAGCAAATTTTAACACTGACCCAAGTGATTTGTTTTTTATTTAGATACTTTGAACTAAATTCAGAGGGTGAAGTGGTCATAGGTAAAACTAACAATTAGTTACCCCAAGCTTGCAATAGAGGCAAAGAAATGTCAAGTCATTAATGAAAATGACTCCAACTTCCCTCCTGAAACCAAGTTGTTCCCAGTACGTCGATGTCTGTCACAATCTGTGTAAAAGGGCAGAACATGCTACACAACAGCCCATTTGAAAACCCAGCTGCAAAACATTAAATCAGAACACACAGGCCTTTGGGCAGTGTGAGGCTGACTTGTCTGCAGCACGATAGTTGCCAAGGGAAACAGAGAGCGCTCTTTGCAGGGAGCCCTCAGGGGCTCAGCCAGTTCTCTTCCCCTTTATTTCTCATTCGGCTAAAGAGAGTGAGGCCACTTCCTGCTGACCACAGACGCGTGGGTAACCTCTCAGCAGAGCCAAGCCCAACTTGTTCATCCACAGAACTATGATTTAAATAAACAGTGGTGTTTTTAATCCACCAGGTTTGGGGTTGGTTTGTTACATAGCAATATAATCTGATGCAGTGTACTTCCCTGTACACTGTCTTTTGTCAATTTGGTAAAAATTCTCAGTCATTATCACTTCAGTTGTTGCTTCCTCCCCATTTCCTATTTCCCTCTTCCATAACTCCTAATGGGTATATTTTCTGTTATTTATGATTCTGTCCTTGGTGATTCTTAAACTCTTTTTTTTTCCCCCCCTTTTTATCTCTGTGCTACATTCTGAGTCATGACCTTAGTTCCAGTTTCCTTATTTTCTATGCAAGTGTTAAATATATCTATTTAGTTTTGACTTTCAATGGATATAGGTTTCATTTATAAAAGAACTATTTGGTCCTTTTCCAAATCTACCTTTTCTTTGTCCATGATTTCCTGTTTTCCTTTGTACTCTCTATTCCTTCTTTCATCTTGTAAGTCATCTAAAACATACTTATTTTATAGCCATCTATAGGTTAATCTGTTTTCTCTACTTCGTGGGGCATTATTTCTCCTGTTAATTTCATGATCTGGCCCTGGGTGACTTCCTCCTATGATTTGTAATTTTTATTATGAGCTTATTTTCAGCAGGGTTTTTTCCCTTGGGGAAGCACTGTGTGCCTGGGGATGTTAGATTGTCCCTTCACTGTGGCTGCAAGTTTGCTTCTGCTAGACTCCTAGAGACATCACCAGTTCTCAACTTGCTTTTATGTTCCTTCTCCGCCTGGTATTTCTGTCTCACAGTGAAAATGCAGAACTCATGTCAATGTATGACACAGGTATAGTTTCAAGTTTTTGTGGGTGAATTTTTTTTTCACCTATAGCCTGAGGACACAGGAACTTATCTGATCCTGTTTTTGCCAGTAGCCTAGCACTCAGGAACTCAGATTTTGCAGATTGCTCAATGCCCGCCCATTGCTTCCTTGCTCACACCAGAGACAACATCTTATTGGCCTGCAAGGGTGTTAAAATCCCTAGCTGGTCCAAACCCTGCACAGGCTACAGAAGCATTAGCCCCTACTTACTGCTCAGCCTCTAGGTTCCCTCTTTGTTTCTAGAATAGGGAGAGTTCCCGTTCTTTCTGTCAATGGCACATATATACACGACTGTTTGTCCAGTGTTTCTCAGTAGCAGTAGCCGAAGGGGAACCCTTCTGCATCAACTCAGCCCACTGAAATGCTGGAGGTTCTCTTCACACTTTTGAGATATAATTTTATAATAATGAAAGGTAAAATTCACAAGAAAGACATAACATTTGGGAATCTGTATATGCTGAATCGCAGTGCATCAAAATATACAAAGCAAAATGTGTTAGAAACACAATCATCGTGGAGACTTTAACATGGTATGTTGAGACTTTACCAAATCAAGAAAGTAAAAATTAAACATAAAGAAGGATCTGAATAGTACTACAAACAAGGCAGGTTTACTACATATACATCACACAGTAATCTAGAAAAGTGACTATACATTTTCTGATGCTCATTTAACATTAAAACCCTCAAGAATTTAAACAGCAGTAGATAGAGTTGAATTGCTCATGGCTTGTTGCTAAAGGCATTTGCTGTACCTGTGTCATGGAAGGTCCTCTGCTTTGGATCCCCTCTGTGTCCAACTCAGATTTAAACTCTGTGGGCCACTAAAGTCCTCTGAATCATCTCCAACTCTGCAGGATGCATCACAGAGCCACTTTGTTCAGCTGCAATTTGGAGACAGGGTCATATCCGACTTTGGCTATTTCTGTACAGACCACAGATCCTTGAAGCAGGACACTCCTCCTTACCAGCATCTGACTCAACAAATCCACCTGTCCACTTAATTGGTGGCCACTACCCAGTAACTCCTACTGCCAATACCATAAGGTTTGTTTTGAAAACTTTGCAGCTTATTGTAATATTGCTTGTAATTATGAAAATTGAAAACAACGGAAATGCCTATCAAAGGGGGACTGGATAATAAAATATATTTGTATTATCCTGTGATATGATTTTTATCATAATATCCTAGTATATTGTGATGTGCATTATCATAATATTCTATTATATTATGATATGAATTGTTATAACAGCCATTAGAAGGAATGGGTTGTACCTATATGTAGCATAATATATCCATGTGTAAAATAATCTTTATGTAATGTCAACTCATGACAATGTAATAAAGAAGAAATTTTGTGGAATAAAATGTACATGTTGTCATTTACATGAGTTTTAAAACACGTAAATAATATGTATTATTTAAGAATACATATATATGCGTGTAAAATTACCACAGATGGTTGGGATATACACTAAATTCATGATAGTTGCTTCTGGGGTTTGGGGTGAAGAAATAGAACAGTGGCTGGGGACTTAACTATTATCTGTTTTATTTAATTTATATAAGCACTACTGAGGCAAATATGATAAACTATTAATAAGTGTCAATTCTGAGAAGAAAAAATGTATGTGTGTGTATGTTAGTCTTTTTTCATTTTTCTTTTTTTACAACTTTATTGAGGTATAAATTATGTACAATAAACTACACATATTTAAAGTGTAATAAAGTGTGATAAATTTTGACAGATGTATGCACCCATGAAACCTTTACCACATGAAGACAGTGAACATTTCCATAACCTCCAACAGTTTCCTCAGGCCTCTTTGTAATTCATTTCTCCTTCCTGCCTTGAACTTGGGCAACCACTGATTTGCTTTCTGTCACTATAGATTAGTTTGCTTTTTCTAGAATTTTATATAAATGGAATCCTACAGTATGTGCTTTTTGTTTTTGGCATGGTTGCTTTCACTCAGTTTCTTAAGAGAGCAGCAATTTCTCAAAAACAATTCGAAAAATCTTTAAAAACAATTTGAAAAACAATATGGAGCATATATCTGTGATTCAGAAATAGAAGAGGGAAGGAATCTGTGGAAAGGAGGTACCATTTGGGATACACTCCCATTAGGCAGAATGAACATATCTACTATAAGGCTTCCATATTCACCAAAATCTTCCCTCATATAACCTGTATTTTTAAATTTTCTGACACTGCCTGAAATTGCACAGATAAGAATCTTTTGACTATCTAAGATACCCATTTAAAAACAGAGGCATCATTGAGAATTCATTAATGGCAGTTGATTTGATGAGATACCTGTCATTCTAACCCCACCTGAACTTGGCTTTACTGGGGGGATGGATGCTGGGTCATGGGCAAGGGGAGCTCAGGTGTATTGAAGCATGGAGAATTGCAGAATGTAGGGAGATGTGAGTGAGGCAGCACCCTAGGAGACTTCTGACAACACTAGAATATTGGGAACTAGGAGACTGGGATAAGGACCTGAAGAGGTGGGAGAGGGCCAGAAAAGAATGTGGGAAGATATCCAAAGTTAAGAGTCACCCATTTCAAAATGTTCCCAAAGAGCAGCCTCCGCTGAGAAATTGAGACAGAAATTCTCATTTCATCTTTCTGCATCTCTTAAGCTTAAGATCAGAGAATTCTTATTCCCTAAATTCAACCTGATATCATTATTGCTCTGTGACCTAAATTGGCTTGGCTGGGAACCACTGTTTCTGTGGGAAAATGTGCCCAACTTTCAAATAACTGAAACATAACTTGTTATATGCCAGCCAGGAACTCCTTAGGTATATAAATCTTTGTACAATGAACTATGTTATAATGGAAATATTTTCACAGATATAATTCTTAATCTATAGCCAATATCAGTCATTAAAACATACTGTTCAGTCCTTGGCCCCATAAGGGTAGGATGTTATAGAGAAGTTGGAAAGGAGCCAGGGGAGACAAAGTAAATGATGAAAGCTTTTGAAAAATAGCCCTTCAGGGAAAAGTCTACATTAGTTCAGAGAAGAGAGGTGTGAGTAGACTGAATATCAGTCTTCAAACTATAGAGGGATGTTACATTATTGACACCAAGTCTTTCTTCTCTGTTTCCATAGAGGGAGATATGAGAGAAAATGAGCTTCAGCTGCAGTGGAAGGGATGTAGTCTGGTCAGATGTCCCCAGCATGAAGGTTAGAATCCAGTCTCAAGTTACTAAGCTTCATTCTCACAAGGGAAGAAGTCATTCTTGAGATTTCTCAAGAGCTCTCTGCTCAGTGGCAGGCCAACTGCACCCAGACCTGGTCACCTGTCCAGGTGGTTTGCATACAGTATTATTTAGGAAACTGATAAGTTCTGTCCAAATACAGAAAATGCTTCAAGGCTACAAAGAGAGTAAAGCAAGGCTAGTGGGAAAGTCCAGACGAGGGAGATCGTAGCCTTCCATCCATCCATTATTTGACACGGTTGGCCAAGGCTGCTTCAGACGGCCCTCGGAGTTAGAGCGTGCACTGGGAGGGCGGCGAGAGCCCCTCCGCACTGTGGGCAGATGGGCCACCTCTCAGGGTGGAGGCCATTTTTGCCATCGGTGTGTTTTCAGGGGCTGTTGAAATGCCTCCAGAAGAGAGCAACTGGGCCAGAAACTGGAGGCTGGGTCAAATGAGGAACAGTAGAGGGAACCACGTGTGTTGGTCTGGAGGAGATAAGCTCGGGCCGGGGAGGACAAGAAGTCATTTTCAAATATTTGAGATGCTGTCAAGTGCAAGAGAGATTGGAATTGTGCCGTGCAGCTCCAGAGGGAAACGCAGAGCCAGTGGTACAGGTCGCAGGGATGGAGTGTCTGCTGAGAAGAAGGAAGCGTTTTATAATAATTAAAGATATTCAAAGAGGATTGAGGCGCCTAGTGATGCAGGAAGTGTTTGTGTAAAGACTGGTTGAGTATCTCACAAGAACGTTGACAGAAGAATTTCTGGATCTTTTTTTTTTTCTTTTTTTCCTAAGTCTCGCTAATCAAGAGAAACTTCTTGGAGAGCGAGCTGACTTAGCAATAAGCATTTTTCTCCTGGTGCTCAGGAAAGGTGGGCTTCGCAGTCTGAACCACTAGAGGGCGTCAGGACAGCAGCATTCCAGAGCCGCCATCCCGGCTCTTTAAATAGCAACCGATACTGAAACCTGGCTCTTGCCTCCCTAATTCTGCCTTCTGTGTCTCCGCCATGAATCTTTCAGGAACGCTTACATCTGATTAAATTCTTTAATGTCCGAGGGGTCTCTGTACGTCCAGAGGCACAATCACTGCTGGTGGTACTTTAACGCTGGATTTACTAATTGTGTAAATAGATTAAACAATATTCCTCTGAAAATCTGAACGCTCCTTACACAACGAAAAAAAATTAACACTTACGAATTTAACAAATGTAACATTTTCCAGACATTTAAATATTAATTTATAAGCTAATTGAATTTCTTCTAAAATAATGAGTATCCTATATCGGAATCTTTTAAATGCTACAAATGCCTTTAAAAGCAGAAACATACATATGAATCATCACAATGATTACAACACTTACTATTATGTTTAAACTTAAACTGTTATAAAGTACTTATATATACTTAAGTTTATTTCTCGTCTATCACTATACTTACTCTTATGAGTATTCTTATACTCTTCTGAGGATAGAGTATGTTTAAAAATGCATATTTCTTTACCTTCCTGGTGATATAGTAATTTTGTCAAACTCAAAACCAAATAAAAAAAAAAAAATCATCTCTGAGTAGCTCAGGTTGGAAGTGCTGGGTTTTGAAATTTCTTACAAACATACAAAATCTTCCCATGTACTTAAAATTCTAGCAGATCTAATCAATTAAACTTAAAAACACAAGGTTACATTTTGGTACCTGAAAGTGGAGTGTTGCTATAACAAATACCTAAAACAAGTGGGATTGACTTTGAAACTGCTTAGAGGCTAGAAGAATTTTGAGGAGCATGATAGAGAAAGCCTAAGTTGCCTTGAACAGACTGTGAGTGAAAATTCAAACTTGGAGGCTGCTGCCAGTGAGGGCTCAAAAGGAAGTAAGAAATGTGGAAACTGGAGGAAGAGATTTCCTTGTTAGGTAGTAACAGAAAGCTTAGCAAAATTGTCTCCTGAAATTATATGTAAAGCAGAACAGGTAAGTGATGAACTTGTTTATCTAGCTAAGATTTCCAAGCAAAATGTTGAAGGCGCCACCTGGTTTTTTCTTGCTACATATAGTAAAATGCGAGAGGAGAAGGAAAAAATGAGGGGAAGAACTGTTAAACAAAAAGGAACTGGGACTTGATGATTTTGAAAATTCTCAGTCTCTCCAAATGGCAAAAGATGTTAAAAGTAAGAAATGACTTTCAAGCATGTGGCATAGAGTTAAACCCTGGCCTAGGAAAATGCCAAGTGGTTATTGTACTAGGTTTTGTTAAAACCTCAGGAAGATCTAAGGATCAGAATAGTATTCAGTCACATGATGGACCCTCTCTAGAGATAAAAGGTGTGCCTCATACAACTTCTCAAATAATAAAGCCTGTCTTGAGTTGTCCCTTAACCATCTCAACATCTTTACCCTAGCTAAAGGCGCGCCTGTCTCAAAAGAACTGTGGATGTTACTCACATGTAAGGGAAATTGACAGGAGACCCACAAAGTATTTAAGAAATTTATTTTGGCGAAAGCACTGCCAACTTAAACGGAAAGGGACAGAAACAGTACAAAATGAAAGGAGGCTGTTAGATCTCCAAACTACTGGCAGGAAGCAGGATGATAAAAGTACTCAACTGCAAATGTGCTACCTTTCATGAAAAAGGTAACGTGACTCAGAGGGCAGAACCAAGAGTTACTGTGGATTATTCCCAGGCCCTAGAATCTAATTAAGGAACTCTGGTAAGAGTTTGCTAGGCTGAATTTCAAAATTTCTTTGGATTGGTAACTCCTTTTCACCTTTCATATATCCCGTCCCATTTTAAATAGAATGTGTATAACTATTTTACATACCTGTTCCTCTACTGTGTGTTGGATGGTTGGGCGTCAGATAGCTTGTCTAGTTTTGTAGACTGAGAGTAACTATACTTAAGGAGACCTGATTTAGATGATGAGATTCTAGACTTTGAGCAGATGCTATAAAGGTATGAGATTCTTGGGGAAATTGGGAGGGAGTAAATGTATTTTTCATGTGGGAGGGACACAAATCACTGGGGACCAGAGGGTAGACTGTGGTGGACAGACTCTAGGGTAGCCCTTACATTCCCTGCCTCCTGTGTGTGATTCCTCTCGAGTGTGAACGGGACCTGTGAAGTGCTTCTAATTGGTAGAATTTGGCAAAGGCAATTGGATATGTGTGATTATGCGCACATGATTATATTACATAAAACTGCAATTCGTCTTGCTAGGAGACCTCCTCTCCTCTGCTGGCTTTGAAGGAGCAAACTGCCTTGTTATGAGCTACCATATGCATCAAGGAGCTGAAGGCAGCCTCCAGCTGATGTCAGCAAGAAAACAAGGTCCTCAGTCAACAACCTGCAAGAAACTGAATACTCCAACAGCTGTATGAGCTTGGAGGCAGATCTGACCCCAGTCAAACTTTTGAAGTCCACAGGCAGGTAAGCAGAAAAGGAAGATCACGAGCAGGCTGGTATCCCATGAACATGAGCCAGAATTCCACAAAGACAGGTTGAAACTCATATTTGTTCTTGTTGTCTTTGAACTTGTTGACAAGGGTGTCCTACAGAAGCTGGAGTCCTTCGTCATGGGGCTAAACACATACACCTGGCCCAGGAGTCAGACAAACTGAACGGGAATCCAGGGAAGGAGAGCAATTGCAAGCCCGGATGCTGCGTCACACCAATGAGGTGAGTAAGCAGATCAGAAACAAGGTGTGTCAGCTCCAAAATGACTTATACAGGTACCAAAATATAACATCATATAAACTTATACAGTCTTAAATATTTCTAAACTGTTAACAATGTTGGAACAACTCTCTTTTACATTTAACCTTAAAATCCCAAATCTGATTTGCACTTTCAAAAGTTCACCATGGCTGTTGAGTGGAGTATTCTCTTATATGGTTGTATAACATTGTGTTTATACATTTATCAGATAACAGATATTTGGGTTGTTTTCAGTTTTTGAATGTTATAAATAATGCTACTGTAAACATTTACGTACAAGTCTTCGTGCAGACATATGTTTCTTTTTGTTTTTTTGTTTTTTATTTAACATCTTTATTGGAGTATAATTGCTTTACAATGTTGTGTTCGTTTCTGCTGTATAACAAAGTGAATCAGCTACACGTATACATATATCCCCATATCTCTTCCCTCTTGCGTCTCTCTCCCACACTCCTTATCCCACCCCTCTAGGTGGTCACAAAGCACCGAGCTGATCTCCCTGTGCTATGCGGCTGCTTCCCACTAGCTATCTATTTTACACTTGGTAGTATATGTATGTCAATGCCACTCTCTCACTTCGTCCCAGCTTCCCCTTCCCCCTCCCCGTGTCCTCAAGTCCATTCTCTATGTCTGCATCTTTATTCCTGTCCTGGCCCTACGTTCATTAGAACCTTTTTTTTTTGGTTTTTTTTTAGATTCCGTATATATGTGTTAGCATATGGTATTTGTTTTTCTCTTTCTGACTTACTTCACTCTGTATGACAGACTCTAGGTCCATCCACCTCACTACAATTAGCTCCATTTCGTTTCTTTTTGTGGCTGAGAAATATTCCATTGTATATATGTGCCACATCTTCTTTATCCATTTATCTAGACATATGTTTTTATTTCTCTTGGGTAGATTTCTAGGAGTGGAATCACTAGGTTGTATGGTAAATGTATGTCTAGCTTTTAAAGAAACCGTCGAACTGTCTTCTACTGTCGTTGAACTATTTTACATTCTTATCAACAATGTATGAAGATTCCAGTTCTTCCACATCCTCACAAACATTTGGTGTTGTCTCTCTTACATTCTAGCTGTTCCAGTAGGTATATAGTAGAATCTCATTGTAGTTTTAATTTGCATTTCCCTAATGACTAATGATTTGGGCATCTTTCCACATGCTTTTTAGAAATTTGTGTACCATCTTTAGTGAAATATCTATTTAAATCTTTTGCCCGTTTTTAAATTGGGTGGTCTTATTAATGAGTTGGAAGAGTTTTTTTATTTCTTCTATATACAAGTCCTTTATAAGATCTATAATTCTGTATATTTTCTCCTAGTCTATAGCTTATTTTTTAAAATTTTTGCTTAGTGATCTTTTAGAGTACAAAAGTTTAATTTTGATGAAGTCCAATTTATCATATTTTCTTTTAAGTGTCATGGTTTTGTTGTCATATCTAAGGACTCTTTGTTCAACCCAAAGTTACCAAGATTTTCTCCTATTTTTTTCCCAGAAGTTTTATGGTTTTAGCTCTTATATTTAGGCCTGTGATACACTCAAGTTCATTTCTTATATATGATGTGAGATAAGGGCCTAAGTTTATGTTTTTGTATGTAGGGGATATGCAATAGTCACCATTTGCTGAAAAAAGGCTAATTCATTCCCCCATTGAATTATTTTGGCACCTTTATCAAAAATCAGTTGACCATAACGCAAGTGTTTATATCTGGACTCTCAAACTTCATTCATTGATCTATATGTATTTCTTCCACCAATACCACACTGTATTGAGTCATGTGGCTTTATAGTAAATTTTGAAATCAGGTAATATAAGTCTTCTAACTTTGTTCTTCTACTGCAAAATTATTTTGATTATAATAATAAATTATTATTTTGCATTTCCATATAATTTTTTAGGATCAGTGTGTCAATTTCTATCAAAAAAAAAAGCGTGCTGGGATTTTGATAGGGATTGTGTTGAATATACAGATCAATTTGGGGAGAATTTCCATCTTGAAGATATTGAACCTTCCTATCCATAAATAGAGATTGTTTCTTTGTTTATTTGAATCTTCATTAATTCCTCTTAGTAATGTTTTATAATTTTTAGTGTATAAGTCTTACACTTCTTTTATTAAATTTATTCCTAAATATTTTATTCTGTTTATGCTTTGTGAGTAGAATTAAAACATTTTTTATTTTCGGATTTGTCATTGCTAGTATAGAAATACAATTGATTTTTTAAATATTGATTTTGTATCCTACAATATTGCTAAACTCATTATTAGTTCCAGTCATCTTGTATGTGGATTCCTTGGGATTTTCTGTGCACAAGGTGATATCATGTATGAATATAAGCAGTTCTACTTCTCCTTTACCCTCAGTCTACTTTTAATGAGCTATTATATTTTCTTTTCTACACTGGTCAGACCCTACCTTGGCTCATAGTATTTATTCTTGGCCATCACGTGCTCCTTGGGGAAACAAACAAAACAAATTAAAAAGATAAAATAATGATCACTGTAATCCCTACACTCAGGCACAACCTTTATGAACCCGTGCGGTGGATTCTTCCAGACATTTTTGCTAGAGGCATCATAGCAGAGCTTGTGATGTACTGAGCCACATCCTTCAGCCACCAGATTTCAGCATAGCTGTGGTGAACATGGCCAAGTACTTTGCCAGCGTCCATCCAGGCTCACGTCACAGTGTCTCTTGCCTGTGCTGTCTAGGAGTCTGCAAAGTCTGCTCAGCTATATATAGGCACAGCCCATACTTTAAGACAAGTAATACCCCTGGGTTGGGGGCAGCTCTAAACCAATGAGAGCAGGATTTCATAAATAAATGCCCCAGCCTTCCCATCCTGCAGGACATAGAATGTGGACAGTTCTAAGGCGCCTTCTACATATTCCTCAGAGCCCCTATGGGATTGAACCCCAGTTGCCCACAGCTGTAACCCATTCATTTGTTGACTTTTCTCCCTTCCCCATTTGCCCCACTTCTGTTTCCTAAGATTCCTAACTTCCTCCCCCCAAATTATCTGCACCCAAGTCCTATCTCAGGGTCTGTTGTCAGGGAAACCTAATTAAGACAGGCAGCATATTTGATCCCTTGACAAACTGAGGTATGTCTATGGCACAACCATCCAGAGAGTGAAAGGGCTGGTAATGACACGACATAAAAACAATGAAAATAGCTGAGGAAACTGGGAGAAGAGAAAACTTACAGAAATAATTATAGTCATTTTAAAATTCCTGGAAAGCATTCATGTAGAAGAGGACCAGGGGAGATACGAGCATTGATTCTAGGTTGTGTATCAGATATTAGGCAGTGTGCCAACACATGTGATATCTTATTCCATCTTACAACAATCCAGGGAGGTAATTACTACCTTTATCTTTCAAATGAGTAAACTGAGATACAAAGAGTTGAAGCGACTTGCTCAAGGTCCAAAACTAGCAAGTATTTGAACTGAGATTCAAATCCACACCTACTTGTGCCCTGGCTTGTGTCTTCCTGCTGTCCTGTGCCTGTTGCACTGACGGGCAAGACTGGGACCAACAGGCAGACATTCTGAGTCTGCAGAATTGTCTTTATACGAATGCAGAGCATGACGGAGATTGTTTAGATGTTCACTGATGCTATTTTCTCTTCCTGGATGCAGAAGAACATTTCATGTTCCAGCTTCCTTTACAATTAGATTGGGGCCATGTGCCAGGGTTCTGGCAAATGGGAATGTGCAGATGTGATGCACCTGATGTTCTCTCTCTCTCTTTTTTTCCTCTTAGCTAGCTGAAAGCAGAGAACTCAGTAGAGGATTCTGGGAATGTCCTGGGAGATGGCAGAGGTACCAGATAGAAGGTATATGGATCCACAGGGCATGGGCTGGGATAGAGCACCCGATGTGTTCACACTGGACTGGGACATGAGCAATAAGTGAACATACGTTGGATTAAGCCACTGAGATTTGGGGGTTGTTACACAACTGGCATTCCCTAAGAAGCCCTGAGCTTCCTGTCTCAGAAGGCACACAAGCAGTGATCAGATGTTCAACTGCCAAGGCTGTTGTAAAAGGGGTTTCTGGGAGAGTGGACCAGATGACCTGTAAAAATGATAGCTCATGTTTATTGAGCTGTTATAGATCAGGCACGTACACGCATTCTCTCATTTAAGTCTACAGTGTACTTCATCATGCTCATTTAATACGTGAGGAAAGCAAGGCACAGAGAAGTTAGGTAACTTGCCCAAGGTCACACAGCAAGTAAGAGGTAGAACCAGACACCCTTCTTACCCCTTCCAGGTACTTCACTCTTAATCACTACTCCTCACCATCTCTAAAGCCAAAGTTACGGTTTGAAGGCTTGCAGACTGGATCATTTTTGTCCGTGCAGGAATTTTTTGTTCTGTTTTTATTTTAAATTTCAGACTATGCTTAAAAATAAAAAGATTTCACATAGAAACCCAGTTTTGCAGTTTCTCTTGAAAATCCAGAAATTCTGGCAAAACTGGCTTATAGGCCATGATAGCAACAGGCAGCTAGAGCTGAGGAGTTGCGACCCCTTTAGGTGGGCCATCAACTTGTCTCCTCATCAGGCTCCAGGAGCTTTTGATTTAGTGAACCCTGAAAGGTTCCATCTAAAGCTAAGTTCTCCCCAGGAACAGTGTTGGGCATATAACAGGAACTCAACAAGTGTGTAGGAAATGAATGAATAAAAGCAGAACTCAGATTCTTTCACCCCTTCCCTCTTCTTCTTCCAACTCTCCTTCCTATGATTGGGAACCAGTGAATCTGAGTCCCTAGGTGGTTAACACAAAAGACTAATTTCCCTTCTTTTCCAATCAGCCAAGACCCAGGTTAAGGTACCTACAAACACTGTGCCTGACCTGGGCTCACGGTGACATTTTCTACCAACTGAAAAGGTTCGCTTCTTAGTGACTAGTGTTTGTTCTGAAGAACCAGCCGAAGCTGGGGCTGCATGGCCAGGCAGGTTGTTTGGTTCTGTCTTTGATTAGGCTGTGCACAAGGGACCCTTTGTGCAGTCTGTATAGCAGGGCGCAGACAGGCAGGCGTGCCTGCTCCCAGCTTTGGAGACTCTCTCCTAACAGTGCTCAAGATGGACAGGCACAATTTAATCCTCCTGGTTTAGAGCAGCCTCAGACCGCTGGACTTATGTGTGGGTGTGTAAGCCTTGCACAGGGGAAGCTTTTCTTCCAGGGTTGTTAGCAAAGCTCATGTGGAGGAGTCCAGGTGTGGGGCATGGCTTGGATCGGCAGCCGTGACGCACACAGTGTGAGCTCCAGAAGCTCGCGGACCCCCTTAGCCATCACTGCCCATCCCCACCTCCACCCTGTCGTCCCAACCCAGACCTGGGACAGCACTGCCTTTCTCTGGAGGGCTGGTATCTTGACCTCAGGGAGAAGGGTATTACAAGGGCTCCTCCAGGAGGGAACCTCCTGCTTATTTGCCTGCAGAAAAAAGGGGGTCTCTCCATAGGCTTTGACTTCTGAGGCCCCTATTGTGGAGCAAAGTGGATTGCTTAAAGCAGCCGTTCTGGATCTGCGGTGATTTTGCTCCCCCAGGGGCATTTGCTAAGCCTGGAGGCATTTTTTGGTATTAACGACTCGGGGTGGGGGAATGCTGGTGGCTTCTGGTGGATAGAGACCAGGGCTGCTGCTACACATCGTACAGTGCACAGGACAGCCGCCTGCAACAAAGAATTACCCATCCCCAAATGTCGTATGTGCCGAGGCTGAGAAACCCTGCCTTGAAAGATGGTTTTATTCCTTTTTTTAAGCTTCAAAATTATAAAAAGCAATTTATTATTTTATAATCAGAAAAATAAGTTATTTTAAATATAGATAAATATGTTGGACTTCCCAAGTATCACCTTCTTTCATTATTTACAATAGTGTTGGCACATAGTAGGTACTCAGTACCTATTTGTGCAATGAATGAATGACATACTGTACTAGTTTACGTTATTTAATTGGTTATAAGTGGTTACTTCTTTCATTGAGGCAATATACAGCTCTTTGGGGGGGGAGGGAGGGAGGTATTAGACAGTCTATTCATTCATTCATTCATTCATTCGTTTTTCTGCTTCTGGCTTTATTTAGCACATGGGCCCCTGACTCCAGCTGCACTTTGTTTAATAAAATGTCAGTTTGCTAATAAGGTTGGCCTCTCTCTTTCCTCAACCCTAACACTGTTATTTGAGTGCATTTGACTTGGTGAATTTCCGATCCATCTGTATGAGAACCAGATTTGATATTGATATGGATTGTAGCCATAAAGCTGTTTTTCATTGAAAAAGAAACATTTTATAATTGAAAAATTGAATTGTTACTTGTAACACTTGAGTCAAAAAGTCCCAAACTTAAGAATTTCATATTGTTCAAAACGGGAGGCCAGGTGGAATCTGGACTCACTTCTGGTACTGCTTGGCACCTGTCAAAATTGCTGATGGCCCCTGTGGCTCTGTGAACTTTGCCTCTCCCATTTGGTCAATGGTTTCTTTATGGCATTGTCACCACCTGAAATTCTATCAGATATTGTGTACTTGTTTTACTGTCTGTTTCTTCTAGATGTGGGTTCTCTAAGGGCAAGGACCTTCTCACTTATTCACTGCTGTGCCTCGAATGGTGCCTGGCACATGGGGGGCACTTAATGAATATTTGTTGAATGAACAAATGGTAGAGCAGAGAGGCCCAGAGACCGAGTGACCCACCTAAGGTGGTACTGAGCCCAGCCGTGTAACCAGGTCCAGGCCCTCTCATTTGGCCTACCCCAGCTCCCCCAACAAATACTCTGTCTGGGGGATGCTAGGCAAGCTCTACTAACACCGCAGAGCTGCCCAAGGAGACTCAGGAGCACAAGGGTATAGTATGGTATCCTCATCTCCCAGACAGGAGAGGCTGCTGGAGGGGTGAGCTTAGGACATGACACATGGGGTAACCAACCTGGCTGGCCTGGGACCGAGGAATGTCTTCAGATGCAGGACTTTCAGCCTGAAAGGGGAAAGTTCCAGTTAAACGGGGATGAATTGGTCACTCTATGTGACAACAACATTCGTGAAAATCTGTGGTGCCCTACAGTGGATACTTCCTCTGAGACATGCTTTCAAGTGTCAGGGAATCATGGACTCTTAGTGGTAGAAGGGAGAGACGTCAATGATCATTGAGTCCAGAAGTTGTAGACTCATCTGTCTGCATGAAACTGAGAAATGGGGATGGTGGCAAATTGGGGAATATTTGTCCCTTGTAAAAGGAGGTGGCCGCACTCAACTTGAGGTGAATATTGACCTGTGGGAATGAGAACCCATGCAGCCAGGTGGGCTCATTTTCCAAGAAAACCCTGAAATGTGTGTTGGGGGTGTGGGGGTGTGTGTGTGTGAGAGAGAAAGAGAGACAAGTAAGGAAATCTACTGATTTTTAAACATTGGCAACTACTTTTTTAAAGTGTAAAGATTATGCAGTGTAACAAAGTGTAACTGCAGGCCAGGTCTAGCTCATAGGCCGCTGATTGGGGGCTGCTGACATAGTCTGCTGTTTCATTCTACACAGGGGGGAAACTGAGGTACAGAGTACAATGAGTGCACAGCTAGGAGTGAAGGATCCAGGCCCCTGGAACAAAGAGCTTCGTTAAAAAAATCATTTTCTGGGAACCCTCTTACACTGTTGGTTGGAATGTATATTGGTGCAGCCACTATGGAAAACAGTATGGAGGTTCCTCAAAAAACTAAAAATAGAGTTGTCATATGAGCCAGCAATGCCACTCTTGGGTGTATGTCGGACAAAACTATAATTCAAAAAGATTCATGCACCCCAATGTTCATAGCAGCACTATTCACAATAGCCAAGACATGGAAGCAGCATAATGTCTATCGACAGATGAATAGATAAAGAAAATGTGGTACATATATACAATGGAATACTACTCATCCATAAAAAAGATTGAAATAATGCCATTTGCAGCAACATGGATGGACTTAGAGATTATTGTACTAAGTGAAGTAAGTCAGACAGAGAAAGACAAATATCATATGATATCACTTATGTGTGGAATCTATATGACACAAATGAACTTATCTCCGAAACAGAAACAGACTCACAGACATAGAGAACAGATTTGTGGTTGCCAAGACAGGGGGGCTAGGTAGGGAAGGGATGGAGTAGGAGTTTGGGATTAGTAAGAGTTTGGGATTAGCATTCTATATATAATTAGTATTATATATAGAATGGATAACAACAAGGGCCTACTGTATAGCACAGGGAACTATATTCAATATCCTGTGATAAACCATAATGGAAAAGAATATAAAAAAGAATGTGCATATATGTATAAGTGAATCACTTTGCTGTACAGCAGTGATTGACACAACATTGTAAATCAACTATACTTTAATTTAAAAAAACCACTTTTTATAACGATTACTTAATTTGGCAAGGGGGAGGGGGACTGTAAAGGGAAAAATTAATTGAGCACCTACTATGTTTCAGACAGTTAATGATTTCACTGTGAAAATCACACTCAATTTTTACAACCCTTTGAGCAAGTTACTTAATCTCTCTGTGCTTGTTTCCTTATGTGTAAAATGAAAATCATAGTAGGTAATTCATTAAGTCGTGGTAAAGATTAAAGATTCATATGAAATGCTTGAAACCAGATAGTAAGCGTGTGTTGGCTCTCAGCGCCATTGAAGTAGGTGTTATCCTCATCCTCATTGTACACTCGAAGAAACTGATTTCTGAGAGGTTGTTTAAGTTGCCCATATTGTCCAGCAATAAATTAGAATCAAGAGTTGGACCCTGATTGTCTGAATATAATTACGGGGTCTTTTCCTCTACTCTCCTTGTTATACAACTAGGCTGGTGTTATAAATTCAAGATAAGAAAAACAAAAACAGCCCGTTTTTCTCCTTGGTAATCATTGTACAGACAGTCAAGGTCAGAACTTAAGTTCTGTGGTATTTCCCTACACTTTCAGCTGAGTATCATCTGCAATGATGGAAGAGAAAACATTACACAGATAATAAAAATGGTGGATAATAAAATAATTTCTCTTTGGGCATTCATTATGCAGTTTTGGGGGGCAGCTAATTTATCTTCCTAATTATGTTTTGCTTAAGCTGATTTTAAAATTAGTTTGTTTACCCTGAGCACATACTGATTAACAGCAAGGAGAGGTGGCCTAGAAACATCTTGGGTGGTAGAGGGAAGATATCTTGAGATTTGGGGGAATTTCCTTGGATAATTTTCATGTAGCTATGGGAAGATAGAAGGTTGATATGTCGATGGTGCTCTGAGAATAAATCATTATTGGGATTTGTTGTTGGGAGTATTTAAATATAAGGCTATGGATTGCAGACCCAGAGAGTTGAATGGACCCCAAGCTCCTCCTTGTTTAGTCTTTAGTGCTGAGAGTTCAGACAATCAACGCAGGTAAATCAAACAAGGAGATGGAAAAGGAGGGCTAACTGGAGGTAACTCCAGGAGTTTCCTCTCAATAGGTATCCAACAAAGATAAAATGCCTATTACGTACTGTGAGTTATGCCAGGAGCTCAGGCTAGCAAGATGAATAAGGCCATTGTCTTACCCTGTGGGATTCCACAATCTATTAAAGAAAACAGACTTGTAAACAGAAATCACAGCCCAGTGGGATCAGGGTTATAAAAAAGATAGGGTCAGAGTGGAGAAGAGACAGTGACAATCTGCCTAGTCAGGAAGAGGAACCTTCCAACCCTCTCTCCTCCTCTGCCCTCTTTGTGTTGAGGGTGGGAGCAGGAACCCTTGCAGGCTCAGTGTCAGCTGGCTTCTGGCTGGTCCAGCCAATGGGAGGCAAAGGTGCCAGACTGGAGGGCAGCGGAGAGAGGCGGGTCGGGGTATCTTTCCTGTTCCTTCACAGCATCTGGGTCTCTGCCATGACTCCACTTCCCGCTGGACAGGCCCACTGGGGTACAGCTTCTGCAGGGTGATCATGGCCCCTGGACTCTGGTCACCTCCTCCGATTGCCCCTCCAGCCTAGGAGCGGTAGCAGCTTCTTGCTGGTGCTAATCTCACTGTCCCCTGGTTGGTCACTCAGTGTTTTCCATCACCTGCTTTGAAACCAATCCCCTACACTAAATTCACTCCATGTGAATAGAGAAAGCCATTTCTGTATTTCTGGGTGGGCTCTGATGGATGTAGAGGGCTGCCAGGGGAGCAGATACTTGAACTGGTTTTTAAAGGGGAAGAAGAAATATGCTGGGTAAAGATCCAGAGTATCCTAAATACACTTGGAAATGTGAGACTTTGAGGATGGAGATCCAGGAGGGACAGACCACCCCGGCAATGGGGAGCCACTGAAGATTTTCAGAAAGGAGATAAAGTATGCAGGTATTTTAGAAAACTCACCTGACTGACTCTGCTCAGTACAGACTGCTAAGGAAAACAGCAGAGTGGGCATGAAGCCTAGCTAAGAGGCAATCACAACAATTCAGGCCAGAAGTCACTGAGGCTTGAACTATAACAGCCTGATGGATAGATATAGAGAGGAAAGGACACACCCTAGATATTACACTCTTAATTAACTCCAAGAAAAGAAATTTCTTATTTTCCTGGGACGTAATAGGTGCTCAATAAATATTTGTTGAATGAATTAATATACTAATAACTGCTTTTCTTTTCTTTGATATTATAAATAATGCTGCTAGAAACATTTAGTACAAGTTCTTGTGTGGACATGTATTCATTTCTTTTTGGTTATATACCTAGGAGTGAAGTTTCTGGGTCATATGCTGACTCTGTGTTTAACTGCTTGAGGAAGTGCCCGACTGCTTTCCAAAGCGGCTGCACCATTTTACATTCCCACCAGCAGTGTAGGAGGGTTCTGATTCCTCTGTATCCTCACCAACATTTGCTTTATCTGAATTTTTTTTTGTCGTTATTGTCACCATAGGGCGTATGAAGCTGTAAGTCACTGTGATTTTTGATTTGCGTTTCCCTGTGATTAATGATATTGAGTGTATTTTCATGTGCTTACTGGCCATTTGTATATCTTTGGAGAAATGTCTAGTCAGGTCCTTTGCCCATTTTAAAAACCTCAGTTGTGCCCTTCCTTCCCCACATTTCTCCCGCCTCCACCAGAACCCGAGGTGCTGTGATAATATTTGACCTGTCCTGCGGAACCTGTTACACAGAGTCTCTGCTTCCCCTTTTCAGGACAGCATGGGGTTCACACCACTCTAGAGCAGCTCTCTATTTACTGAATGTCCTTGCCCATTAGAGCCATTCTGTTAGCAGGGATTTACTAAGCACTTATATACTAATAGCTGATGTTTACTGAGCACTTATCAGGCACTGTGCTCAACACTTGCCAGGCATTTGTCTCAGGCCTCATTACAGCCCAGTGAAGTGGTGCCACTTCTGTCCTCATTTTTACAGATAAAGAAGACACACAGAGGCTGGGTAATTTGCTACAGTCATGCAGCTAGTAAGTGGCAGAGCTGGAATTCATACCCAGGTATCTGACTCTGGCACCTGGGTTCTGAGCCACCAGACTTTGCTGTCTAACACTGTATGCTGTGTGCAGCTGGGGATATAAAGAAATGTCAGGTAAATCTGTGGGGAGGAAAGATGTGAATACACAAAGAGTAAAGCTTCATGCTAAAAATATAAAGTAATTCAAGGCAACAAAAGAAAATCTGCCATAAACCAGAATGTGATTATTGCCTGATAGGGATAATGAGAGAGATCATCCCAGACTAGGGTAATCAAGGGAGGCTTAAGGAAGGAGCTAAGATTCGACTTGTGGTTTTCCTGCTAGTTAAGGAGACATGCTGAATTCCTTTGAAACAATGTAAGAACAACTTGGAGGTCACTAGTGGACTGATGCAAATTGCAGCAGGGAATTAAAGAAAGGAGCAATTAGTATGGACTGTAAAAAGGCATCTGGGTAATCCTCCAGCTCCCAGCTCCTGTGGCTGGAGCCTCGAACGGATGGCCCATGGGCAGAATCCCTTTACTAACTTCTCCGCTGGACACACATAGCAGACTCATTTCATACATATGCATATTCTTAGGTTGAAATAGGCCTTTTCTGGGACTCCAGCTTTTCCTTTAGGAGTGGCCTCTTCCTATTCTTTTTTTCACACATCACCTGTGATCACAGCAGGGAAGACAGAATCCCACTACAGCCAAGAAGGAGACACCATCCCTCCTGGTCCATGCAGTGATGATGGAATGGCAAGCATCACATGAGACTTGAGTTGACTCACTTGATGGCTTATTCATTACCTAACTCAGGAAAGTGGCCCCAGCAGGATGAAGTTGGAGAGTCTGAGCATGGAGATAGGAGAATGCCTGCTTGTCCCCTGAAGTAAAATCTGTATCTTTTCAGTCTGTCTTATTCCTTCTCTTGGGGAAGTCCTCCCCTACTCTGTTTGGTCTAAGAAACTGAGAAAACTCAATCAAATTTACTGTCCTCTACCACAGAGGAGAGGATATAACCTAGCTGGCAAGTCAGATGACTCAGCTGGCCCCCAGGCTGGTGACAGGGTCGCCCCTTGCTCTCCAGCCATCATGGATCTCTGTACCCACGCATAGTCCCTGTGGCTAGACATCCTGTGAAAGCAAAAGGACTTTGGATATACATTGACAGTTTTTATTCTGGGAAGAAAAGATCTAAAAATGTCTTTTTCTCCCAGCCCTCACCAAACCTAAGTATTTAATTAAAAAAAATCAATTTGATAAATAATAAATTATATTGTTATTCTAATTTATATATCTTTGATGTATAAAGAGTTGGAGTCTTTTTTTTTTTTTGGTCATTGGTTTTTTTTCCACTTAAAACAATTTTTTTTAATTGAAGTGTAGTTGATTTACCATATCATGTAAGTTTCAGGTGAATAGCACAGAGATTCAGTTATACATATATATGTGTATGTGTGTGTATGTATATATATATATACATACATACACACACTTTTTCAGATTCTTTTCCCCAGGTTATTATAGAATATTGAGTATAGTTCCCTGTGCTATACAGTAGGTCCTTGTTGATTATCTATTTTATGCATAGTAGTATGTATATGTTAATCCCAACCTCCTAATTTTATCTCTCCCCCTTACCCCCTTTCCCCTTTGGTAACCATAAGTTTGTTTTCTGTGTCTGTGAGTCTCTTTCTGTTTTGGAAATAAGTTCATTTGTGTCTTTCTTTTTTTTTTTAGATTTCACATATCAGCAATATCATATGATATTTGTCTTTCTCTGTCTGACTTACTTCACTTAGTATGATAATCTCTAGGTCCATCCATGTTGCTGCAAATGACATTATTTCATTCTTTTTTATGGCTTAGTAATATTCCATTGTGTGTGTGTATGTGTATATATATATATATACACCACATCTTCTTTATCCATTCCGTTGATGGACATTTAGGTTGCTTCCATGTCTTGGTTATTGTAATAGTGCTGCTGTGAACATTGGGGTGCATGTACCTTTTCGAATTAGAGTTTTCGTCTTATATTTATTTGATTTATAAAGAGTTGGAGTCTTTTTCAGACTTACTGGCCACTTATATTTCTTCTTTTGTGAATTACTCTTTTGGATGCTTTTCTAATTTTCTATTGGTATGTTCATTTTTTTCTTATTGATTTGTAAGAAATCAATTCTTTGTATGTTAGGACCTCACAAATTTGTCTGCCTTAGTGTTGCAAATATTCTCACAGTTTGTCATTTTCTTTGGTGCTTACAATGAAATTTTTTCAGTGTAATTGCAATATAATTTATATACAGTAAAATGCATCCACTTTAAGTGTACAATTCAGTGAGTTTTGATAAATGTATATACCCATGTAGCCATGACCAAAATCAAGGTATATCAGTAAAACATTTCTGTCATCTCAAAAAAATTCCCTTGTGCCATTTTACATGGATCTAATTTCCATCATTTTAGATTAGATCTAATTTCCATCATTTTAGATTAGTTTTTCCTATTTTAGAACTTAACATAAATGGAATCATACAATATATACTTCACTTCACAAAGCATGTTTTTGAGATTCATCTATGCTGTTGTATTCTCAAAATAAATAACTAAGAAAATGAAAGGCAAGTCACAGATTGTGAGAAAATATTTAATATGTGTATCTGACAAAGGACTGGTATCATGGATATTTTTAATACACAAAAAATTTTTCTAGTTTTTACAAAGTCAAACATATCAGTCTTTTTCTTAAAGCTGATGTCTTTGGTGTTATTCTTAGAAAGTCACTATTATCCCTCACATTAAACAACTATTATAATTTCTGGCATTTTTATAGTGTTAAAATTTTAATTGAAAATTGAAATAAAATTAAATCTAAAATGAAACATTAAAATATTTAATCTACCTGAATTACCTTTCAAAAATGTTAGCAAATTATCCCAATACCGTTTATTGATATTCCATCCTCCCCCTCCCCCAATTTAAAATGCTTTGTTTACTAAATATTAAAATAGTTTAGACACTTTGGTCAATTCTGGTCCTTTTATTCTGTTTTTCAGGCTTGGGAACAGCTGAACACTCTTAGCAGTGCTAATCTCTTTTCTGTTTTGTACCCTGTGAATACTGGCTCCTCTCTCTCTTTCTTTCTCTCTCCCCTCTTTCCCCCCTTTCTTTTTCTCTTTCTCATCCTTTTCCCCAGTGGTTTGTTGAAATACAATTAAGCCAACCACCTTTCCCCACCAAATCATCTTGATGTTATCTTTGGGTTTAGTGAAAACATATTTTTTCCCTCCCAACTTTATTGAGGAGTAATTGACAAATATAATTGTATATATTTAAAATGTATAATGTGATGATTTGATATACATATATCTTGTGGAATGGTCACCAAGACCAAGATAATTAACACGTTTATCACCTGTGAGAATATTCTTGATTTTAATAATGAGTTCGTGTTTACTTGGTGAGAGTAAGGCAGAAATAGGGGTATTAAAGCTAATAGGGGGACTTCCCTGGTGGCACAGTGGTTAAGAATCCGCCTGCCAATTCAGGGGACACGGGTTCGAGCCCTGGTCCGGGAAGATCCCCCATGCCATGGAGCAACTAAGCCCGTGCACCACAACTACTGAGCCAGCATGCCACAACTACTGAAGCCCATGTGCCTAGAGCCTGTGCTCTGCAGCAAGAGAAGCCACCACAATGAGAAGCCCGCACACCACAATGAAGAGTAGCCCCCGCTCACAGCAGCTAGAGAAAGCCCGTGTGGAGCAACAAAGACCCAACACAGCCAAAAATAAATAAATAAATTTATTTAAAAAAAAAAAAAGCTAATAGGAAGCCAGCCCATTACTAACCAATAATTCAGTGGCCCTGATCTTAGCAATGAGTAGAGAGAAAATGAGCCAGTGTTTTTAAATCACAGAGATCTAATTTGTGCCTTTCCCAGGATACAAGTCCGTAGGTGAGCCCCAAAGAATTATTAACCATTCACAATAGTTCTTAGTAGTAATTGACTTATTTACACAAAGAATTGATTCCCATATTTGCTTTAACCAGACCTACAGACTAAATATACTTGACTTCAAATAAAGAAGACAGGTTAAAAGGGAGCATTAATCTTACTCATGGGAAAGTTACATTAAAATGATTTCTATGTTACTTTTCAAAGTAGCCATGTGCCACTGATTTTACCCATGAGGCAAGCATGTAAATAAATACCAAGAGAAGGAGCAAACAGAATACCTTCTGAACTCAACTTTGTAATAGGAATGAGGGTCAGAGATAAAATTATGAGGCCCCTAAACAGACACAGCAACTTAGGAAGAGAGGGAGATGGAGAAACAGCTTGCGTGGCAATCCCTTCCCTGTTAGTGTAATGTCACTCTCTGTATTTGTCTTTGGGGAGATTACGGCTTAGTTTATTTAAGGATAGGATTCTTATATAGAGTGTTTACATGGCTTAGTTGAAGTAATGGATAAGAACACTTAATAAATGCTTATTTATGCTTAATAAATTTAAGGATGTCTTTATTGTGCTTCTGAAAGTATAAGGAAGACTGAAGAAAGGTTGTTATCTACTGAAAACTGGTGATAGTGGGACTTTTAAGAAAAATCTTCATTTCCCCTTGAATAACCACTACTAACAGTTTGGTACAAATTTTCCCAGTCACAGTTTATAAAACAAGTCTCACTTACAAGGATATAATAAGGAGTTTCTTTTCCCCAGTTCTTTGGGTCTGGCCCAAGGACTGGGTAAGCAGCTGTTTTGCAAAAGCTGGCCTCTCTCCTTTCCCCCTTCACAGTCTCTGCCCAATTGGCCAGCAAATTAATGAGGCTTAATGTCATCCAGTTTTTGAGTCAGGAATTAATAAACCATAGTCTCATAAAAAAATTGTTGATATGTTTATGGTATGTGAATTCATACTTTAAGAACTCCATACTCTGTTTTACAAGCAGAGCTTCTGCATCAGCTCTAGCTTTCCCCATGGATCCTGTGGCCTTGTGGTCCCGTGGCCTTGTGGTCTTCTTCTTTGTACTCTGGTGTCATCTGTTAAGGACACTGAAGGTCAACTTCTAATCTCACTTTCTGGTAAATAAATGGTCTGCATGACCAGGATGAACCTCTAAATAGTTCAATGCCATGGAATCAGGTGGAAAGCTAACAGGAAAGTCCTTGGAGGAGGAAGAGAGAACGGACAGCCCATTTTTGACTCCCATGGTTGACTTCCATGGTTGACTTCCAGTTAAAGTAATTGGCATGTCATGCTTCCTACTTTTGTAAGGTATGACATTTTCAAAACCAGCTGGCACTGTGGGACCTGATCCCAGTTCTTTTACAAACTAGCCAGATGGGCATTGATCATTCTGATAGTGTCTGTATCTTGACCCCTTCTGTTCGTAATGGTGACAGTAATGTGTGTGTTGTGCCTCTCACGGTGTCATTCTAAAAGCTGTATGTAATAATAAATGTGATAGGGCTTCGTAAAGTGCAGAACACTGTATGTTCTTCTAAGGATGATGCCCTTTGACCCCTTCACTCGGGGTTGGGGGGGGGAAGCTAAGTGCCTTGAAATCCAGAGGTCAGAGTTATAGGTTTACCTGTACTTGCTCAGTCCTTCACCCAGCAATTCCAGTATGTATCTGCCAAAATAATGTCTAGAGTGGAAAACTCAGGAGAACCACTCAGCTCCTGGCTTTGAAGTCAACTCATGGGACCAAATGAGAAGAGACGGTATGCGTAGTAACCTTATATCCAAAACACTCCACTGCTGCTGCTTCTTCCCTTCAGACCCCACCCCCCAGCCCCAGGCCCGCAGACTCGCATTCCCCAGAACTTAGTTGGAGTTAACAGAATCACCCCAAGCAGAATGTGTTGGCTATGAGAGTGGGTGTTGGGGACAGGCATAGGTGTCTTTGTAGTGGGGGGAGGACAAAGCAGGAGTGACTGGAAAACATCAGAAGTTATCCCAGCAAAGTGGCTTTGCGAAGGCACAGGCAGAGCTTTGGGGAGGTTCTGCAGACCTCTCCCCACGTCCATGCTGTTGGGTATTAGCACTTCTAGCTGATCACAGGTCTGGCTCCTGAGCCCAGTGAGGGCAAGATAGTGGGATGCCCATGAATGCTTAACAACCGGTTTGATGGAGGAAGAGGCAATAAATAAAGCCCTGATTTGTAGTGTGAACCAAATTCTCTGGTGTAAGTACTCCCACCCACCATGGCTAATTTCAAGCTACCAGTGTGACGTCATTGGACACGGAATTGGGAAAAGATGTGCAGTAACACACCAGATGTAGTATTTGCACCGTAGAGACCCAATAGACATAAATAACCTCAAGTGCGTAGATGAGCGTATCATGAAGTAATTAGGAAGTGATGAGGTTTAAGTGTAGATTACCCTGTTTTTAATATAATTTATTTAATTGTATGCCTATGTAATATAACTTTTAATAATGGCAGTGTTTAACAACGATCTGGCAAAAATTCTTGAAATTTTGACACTCGGTTCCTGTGAGCCAGGACAAGCTGGGTGCAAAGGAGAAGAACAAAACGCTGAGTGTTAGTGGAATATCCAGCCTCTAAGTAGAGTACAAGGCTCCTGCCTCCTACTTCATCTCCTCCTCTGGCAGGACAGGAACCCTAAAGTGGGTCTGAAACAAACAACTCGGTTTCCTTAACTATCATAACAACAAAGAATAAAACAAAACAACAACAAAAAAAACCCAAACCTTTACCCAGCTGGTATAAAATCTCCATCTTCATGGTTAACCCATGTCTGTCTAGCAGGGAGCAGGTATGGGAGGGAAGGGTTACAGGAAGAGTGAACTTTGAGATGTAAGGCAGATGAGAGCTTGGGCGTGTCAAAACAGACAGGGACTATTATAGAAGGTTCTAGAAGCCAGGAGTGGTATTTGGTTGCTGGATTCTTAGACTGGAGAGAGGAAGCAGGAAGATGATGGGAGGAAGCCAACACCTTGCCTTCACAGTTCTGCCCTAGGTCAGTTCTGGCACACTTTTTGAAGAACCACATCCCTTCATGAGACTCTTATGGTAAAGGAAAAAAATCTTCTGTGATCTCAGAAACATGGCTCATAAGATAGGTCTCCCAGAATTCAGGCCACAGAGCCATCCTCGGCAGCCATAATGAGACACAAAATGAGAAGTGCCTGAGGCCTGGGTCCTACTGAATCCTACCCCGCTGAGTGCACATGGAAAGGAAAATGACCAGATGCCATTTCAACCCATTATCGGTCCAATCTACTTCTTGAGTGGGAGCAGAGTTAGAAATCTAGTTCTAAAAATAACATTGTAATCTGTGTCCTGGAATAATCACACCTATCTGAAGCCAACGTGCATGTGTGTATGTGTGTGTGTGTGTGTGTGTGTGTGTGTAGGGTGGGGTGAGAGAATGAGCACTACCTTGCACGTATATGCAGCAGTAATTTTCTTTCCCATTTTATGTTTTCTTTCTACCCACACTGGAGAGTGGCGGAGGAGGGAGACAGGGACCAGCACTGCTGAGTCCCTTCAGGACCCAGAACCTTCCATGGGTTATCCATGCAGTGCTCACCAGCCTCTGAGGCAGGCAAAGTCTAGCAGCCAGGAACAGGTAAAACTGTGTTTTAAACTTATTTATTGGACACCAAGGCCACTCTCTTTTCCCCATGCTCTGTGGCTGCTAATCACGTCCTTCACAGATGAGACCAGAGATGTCCGGAGCTGGGTCATACTCATCTCAGTTCACCCAGCCCCAGAATGGTCCCCATCACAGAGGAGAGTTCTACCAATTCATGTTGAGTGTATAGTGATTTCAGAGCAAAGACAACATCTCAGTGTTTGACTCACAGAAAGTTAATTGGGAAGAGACTCCACAGTCATCCTAGATTTAGTGATACCCCTTAAGAGTCAAGACATAAAAACAGAAAATGGCGGACACCAATCCCTGCACCTGTATTAACAGGTGTTGGTTTATTTGTAAGTGTGGCACCGCTTGTCACCATTCCTCAGAGCACTTTGAAGTCAGATGCCCTTTGATGACAAAGTTGTATTAGACTGTACAGCAGACCATGTCTGTCTTTGGCTTTGGGGTACAGGGATGCTTAATACTTTGAAGAAAAACCTAATAGAGGCATAGCTAGATTGACAAAGATGGAACTTGGTGGGAAAGAATGTTTCTACTACAGAATTATTTACCATGGGCTTCCCTTAGATCATCGTAGTCCAGAGTATGTTTAAAATATGAATCAATATCCCCAGGCTGAATTGCACACCACTTTTCAGTGGCACATCTGAGTTAAGGGAGCCACAGAGACCTCCATCTAATCTACACCAGCTCCGTCCCTGTGCAAGAGGACACTCAGCTCTCCCCTCCTGCACTCGCCTTTCTCTTCTCCAGGAAGAGAAATGTCCTCTCAATTGATTCCCAGGAAACCTAGGGACAAGCTGGCTGCCCCTGAAAAGGGAAATTTGAGTGGAAGAAAATAGACTAGGGGAAGCTGAGGGCATGAGTAGAAGGAACTGCAACATCTGCTAAGAATGCCACTGCATCCCAGGAAACCCCCAGCGCGGAAGTGAGGCCCACTCTGTGGGACTGGGGATTCTTGAGGGAGAAGAAACATGGTCCCCGTGACGTCAGAGCCCCCAACTGTTTACACCAACTGGTTTCCACCACCCAACGGGGTAAATTGAGCTGCACATTTGATGATGAGGAAGTGGAGTGGAATGTGAGAATCCTCGTTATTGACGTCAAGCTTGCCTTTCATTTTATTTATACCCATGACATCGTGACACGGGATCTAATTTTCCATTGTATTTTTTTCCTGTGTTAGGACGCGAGTGATGACAAGTGAATTTGTGCCGGGGCCTGGAAAGCAATATTTTCAATTAATGTGAAGCCAGGGTCCCTGCAGGATTCGGTGTCTCTGCCTTCCCACCTGCCCGCCCCTCCCTTGAACTGCTCAACTGACCATTGCAAAGGGCGGAAGGGACCATGCTCCTACAGAGGATGGCCCCCCCGGGAAGTCAGATCTTGAGGCATCCAGCTGCCCACTCCTCACTGGTGACAGTCTGTTCCTTCCTGGCCCAGACGCTGGAGGGAGGCCAGGGAGCAGTGAGGCCGCTCGGCAGCCCCGGCACAGAGCCCCGGCCACTGTCTGCACGTGAATCTGGGCTCTGGTGCCAGGAGTGTGGCTCCGGGTCCCTGATCCAGAGCTGCCTATGCAGGAACCACTCGTGCTCTGGTGGGCCCCACTCCTTCTGTCCCTTAGGGGCGAGGGCGGGTCAGGAGCAGAGATGGATCTGGAAGGAATGGCAGGAGCAGTTAGGGTTCCTTGACTGGGGCAAGTGTGAGTTATGTCCCCATGTGCCAAAGCGGCCTTTGGAGGTGTGCCTAGGATGGAGGAGAGAGTGGCACGTGTGTCCGGCTAGTGAACAGGGTGGACGGTACCCCCAACTTCCTTGCTGGGGGCCCAGCCCTACGAACAGCCTCCCTCCACTACCTCCCAGGCCTCCACTCCAGACACAGTGTCTGTAGCATGGGGCCCTCTCCTGCCCTGAGATGAAAGCTCCGCCTAGGTCCCTGCAGACCTGCCACTATTTCAGTAGGGCCTCCTGTCACCAGCTTTTCAACAATGTTTTCCAGCCTCTGACCCCAGAGAAATCTCAACTTCCTTGTACTCAGTTCAGAAGATGTTTGTTATTCAGGATTGTGATGCAGACATCTGATAAGAGAGGCCTCAGGCCTTCCGCGCTAGTAAACCAACAGAGTCTGAGGATTTAAAAACCGAGAAGCCCAAGGACAACCACACCCTGAGAGGTGGCAGAGTGCCAACTCCTGTCACCTGAAATCTTCCAAGATTTTTAGAAATGGGTGTCAGTGAGTTTTCACTACCTTTACTTTCCATATCTTGTTTGTTTTGCTTTTGAAACGAAGGTTTCCAGTAGCACCAACAAAACTGGATCTGTGTTTTATTGAATCTACTGTAGATCGTAGCTTGCCTTGGTGTTGCCTTCTAGTTGTGTGTCACTTTTCTCTGTCAATTTAGGTAAAAATGGCACAGAGTAAACTGTTGTCTAGAAATACAGTGTGGGAAGCCAGAGAGAACACCTCCAAAGCTGTCCTGGTATCTCACCCCTAACTGACCCACAGGGAAGGAGTTGCTTGGGGCGGAAGGGGCCGTCTTCACGTGCAGCAGCTTAGGGCCAGGTCTTTAGAATTCCATCTGCAACAGCCCACCCGAGACCCGGTTCTGAAAGCCTGTGTCTGTTAGAGCAGCCTGTCTCAAATGCTTCCCGTGGGCGGCTATATCAAGCGCTTCCTACTAGGTGCTGGGGTGGAGGTGAGGGCCAAGGGCAAGGAGTTATGAATGAGACACGGGCCATTTCCATCAGCCAAAAATTACGGAAGTAACACAAGGCTGTGGGAAATAAAAGTATGGTGGTAAGGAAGGACTAAGTGGACTCCATGGGCTCAGAATATAACTGGACGAGCTCTAAGTTTCATATTGGAATATTGGTGCCACTTAGACATCCCTTTCCCAAGGCTCATTGGAGGGTTGTTTGGGACAAGTGCATGAAATTTGTAGTCAGACAGTCCGGGGTTCAAGTACTTCTTTATGAGTTCTGTGATCTTGGGAAGGTACTTAAACTCTCTAAGCCTCAGTTTCCACATCTATAAAAGGGAGATACAGAGCTTGTCACTTAGGATTACTGTGGGGATTGAATGAGATTTGGAAGACAAGCATGTCCGCAGCATTGAGCGCATAGTATGGGCTTCCTTGCCTTCCCCACTCGGACTGGGGATGGGAGAGCCCCACAGAGGGTCTGCTTTTTTTCTTTTTTAATTGAAGTCTAGTTGATTTACAATGTTGTGTTAGTTTCAAGTGTACAGCAAAGTGATTCAGTTATACATATGTGTATTCTTTTTCAGATTCTTCTCCATTATAGGTTATTACAAGATATTGAATATAGTTCCCTGTGCTATACCATAGGACTTTGTTGTTTATCTATTTTATACATAGTAGTGTGTATATGTTAATCCCAAACTCCTAATTCATTCCTCCCCCGTCCCTTTCCCCTTTGGTAACCATAAGTTTGTTTCCCTTATCTATGAGTCTGTTTCTGTTTTTAAGTAAGTTTATTTGTATCATTTTTTTAGATTCCACATATAAGTGATATCATGTTATATTTGTCTTTGTCTGACTTACTTCACTTAGTACGATAATCTCTAGGTCCATCCATGTTGCTATAAATGGCATTATTTCATTCTTTTTTATGGCTGAGTCATATTCCATTGTGTGTATGTATGTGTATGTGTATATATGTATGTTTGTGTGTATGTATGTGTGTGTATGTATATGTATATATATATCTCACATCTTCTTTATCCATTAATCTGTTGATGGACATTTAGGTTGCTTCCATGTCTTAACTATTGTAAATAGTGCTGCTACAAACACAGGAGTGCATGTATCTTTTCGAATTAGAGTCTTCGTCTTCCGGATATATGCCCAGGAGTGGGATCGCTGGATCCTATGGCAACTCTGTTTTTAGTTTTTTAAGGAGCCTCTGTACTGTTTTCCACAGTGGCTACACAGAGGGTCTGCTTTTAAGTCTTAGCCCAGCCAGGCGGTTCCACTTTTCTGAGTGCTCTTTGTGATGGGCTGTGAAGGTTGGGAATCTGTGTGTGGACGGAACGGATATGACGGTGCTGATTAAGATGTGGGGCAAAGGGGCAGGTGATTCCCTGGGTTCAGGGACACAGTGTGGGGAGAGGGATTGTCTTCATGAGTAGGCGTTGGAAGAGATGAGCTGAGGGACATGGAAACATACGCGGCTAACCTGATCCTCACCGAGCTCTCCAAGGAGGAACTGGGTTGGGGCGGGTGAGGTGGCCTCTTCCAGGACTCTTCTGCCTTAAGTCTGCCTTGGAAGTTCATGTGAACCTGTTTTTGTCTTGGGGTCGTGGGTGGGAGGGAGGGAATACTGAGGGCCCATAGTACACTCTACCCTGAGCCAGAATCCCCAGGACAAGCCCCGAGGCCCTTCTCCTGTCCCCCAACCCCTGTCGTGGCCCCCAGCAACCAGCTTCCCATAATCCCCTGGGAGTCGTTCTGGGTGTTCCTGCGTCATGTGAAGGCTCGGCCGGGATAAGCATCGAGTGACACTGCTGTCAGGAGGGATCTTTCATCAGCCAGGGGGAGAAAAAATTTTAAAGTTATTTTTGTGAGGAAATTGAAATCCAAACATCATACCTATCTAACCGAGCCAAGGTGGAAAGTGAACCTTGATTCCATATTATACGCATTAGACGTGAAAGAGAAGAGTGAGATTTTGGCTTAACAGAGACCCTGAGGCATCTGTGCTAGCTTCAGAGTGGCTCCAAGCAAAAAGCAAGAGTGGTCAAAGTCTACCGAGACTCTGAAAATCTCACATAGTTAAAAATTTTGCTCTCTTCCCAAACTACTGATAAACAACAACTGCCTAAATCTCCGGATCCACACCCCCCGCCCCCCCCACCCCCACCGCCACACACACCCTCTTATCCACGTGGCTTCTCAGCAATGGAAAGAAAAGAGAGGCTGAGACACGGGGTCATGGGTCGTCTTCACTCTATATGGTGAGTAAGTGAAGCTTGGCTGTCTTTTCTGCTGTGTCATTCATGGCTAGAGGCAAAAGTCCACATGGTGGGCTCAAGAAGGACTCTGGAGCCTCACAGGCAGGCAGGTTGGCTCGTGAGCGGGCTATGGTTAGAAAAAACTGACAAATAAATAAGCATTGCTTGAGTACATGCTATGTGGCAAGCACAGTGTAAAGCTTTGGGTAGACATGGTCCCTGCCCTCATAGAACTCAGAGTCTGGTGAGGAAGATAGATTTTAAGCAAAGAAACATGCTAACAGTTATATAATTTGCAGATTGTGATAAATGAATAGCTATCGTTGAGAGTGAATAACCGTGGGGATATAATATAGACTGGGGAGCTGGGGTCAAGGAAGGGCTCTCTGAGGAAGTGACAGCAAAGATAAAGCCTAGAACAGTGCTGCTCAAATGTTAATGTGCATCAGAATCACCTGGAGGGTTTGTTACAAAACAGGTCTCTGGGTCCCACCCCCAGAGTTTCTGATTCAGTAGGTCTGAGGTGGGTCCCAAGAATTTGCATTTCTAATAAGTTCCTAGGTGATGCTGAGGCTGCTGGTTTGGAGACCAAGCTCTGAGAACCACTGGCCTGGAGGATCTATAGGAATTAGCCAGGTGAAGAGCGTGGAGGAGAAGACCAGGAGCGGGGGGAGAGGCGTGTGCCAACACCCTGATGTGGGAAAGATCTGGGAGCTTCAGGTAATGGAACGGTCAGTGCCCTCAAGGCAGTGAATTAATGGACCAGTGGCTTGAGGTGATGTTAGAGATGAACCTGACCCTCATCGCCATCGTGAAACTCACTCTAAAAGAGCTACTGCCAATGGTAGCATTTCTAGGGATGATGGTTCCATTGACCCTTGGAGATGTCCTGCTGCCACGTGGGGCTAGTGGAGCTGTGCTGGCCCTGAGATATTGTGAGACTAATGTGATAACGTATGCAAAGGGCTGAGCACAGGTCAAATGCCCAGTCCATTCTAGTTTTCTTTCCTCCCTCCATTCCCTGGCTTGAAACATGGCCCTGTCTCAAGTTCTCTATTTTAGCTAGAGGGACATGTTGCTAAATTGGTGCTGTCCTGGAGATGCAAGCAAAAAGAGTTCATGTGGAAGGAATCCGTGGTACCTCAGCTTGGATCTGGTTCAATAACTATAGATAAGGAATCTGGATACCACTTCCAAAGGGCAGGTGTATGTGTGTGTTTTCCTACATCTCATGCAGTTTATAAATGTCGCAGGATTTTAAGCCAAGGGAAGCATGGGTTGGGTTTCTGGAGCCAAAGTGCACAGTTAGCATTAGGCCAATTCAATTCTGAGGACAGTTTTTTAGTCCTCACTCTATGCCAGGTGCCACGCTAGGTGCTGGGAAGACAGAGTTAGGTGATCAAGGCTGGGTCCCTGCTCTTGAGGAGCTCCTAGTTTCACTGGGACATGGATACAAAAATAATGCAGAGCGGTGGGATAAAAGCCATAACAAAGTTCTGTACAAAGGGCAATAAAAACTCAGGAGAGAGAGCAGTTCTGCCTGGGGAAGACGGAGGTCACAGACAGTAAGTGACATCAGAGCCAAGCCTGGAAAGGAAATATCTAGAGAATGAGCAGAACTGAAGGATAAATGAACAAATCTTTAAGAACTTTTTTGTTATTGTCTTATGCTCTGACCTAAGTCGTCATTATGAGCTTCTAAGATACATGGCCACATGGTGTTGAGTTTGACTTAAAATATTGCATAAACCGTTATATATAGAAACACATATGGAAACAATCTGAAAATATTTCTCCTCAAATATAGTGCCATTTGCTTTTATGAATTTGCTATTTCTGGATGAAAATGTGAAATATGGTTTGGTCTTCTGAGACTCAGAAGAAATTATATCACTATTCCAAATGAAAATAATTTTGGTGGTTTATTCATACATTTATTTAGTCAGTCGACAAACGTTTAGTTAGAAATTTCAGTTTTTGAAGCACTGCAGTGGAGGCAACAAAGATATGTAAGACATTGTCCTGCCCTCAGGACTCTTCAAGCCTTAGGAGTGAGAAAAACACCTGGACACATAATTCTAACACAAGTGAGTAGTAAGTGGTACGAATGAGTACAGACAAAATGCTCCAAGTATCTAGAGGAAAAAAAGCTATTTTCTGATCAGGAAAATCATAGAAAGCTTGACCATTTATGGAGAAGCCATTTGCACTAGACCTAGTAGGGTGGGAAGGGATTGGACATACAGAACGGAGGCAGGGGGCGAGGTATTCCAGGCAGAGGCAGGTCTGTGAACAAAAGGAGAAGGAGGTCACTTGGAAGCGGCACTTTGTCCCATTTAGGGTGTGACCTGGGGAAAGAGCTAGAATTGGTAGATGTCAGCCTCACAGCCAAAATTTGAACTTGATTCCCCTGGCTGTGACTTTTTGGAATTTGAAATGCCAAGCATTTGTCACTTGTTTCCTTGTGCGCTTGTTTTAGTTGGCATCTCAGGCCTGACCTTTGTCTTGGCAAAATTTTGTCCAACCCATAGGATATATATTTCAAAAATCAGTCTGGGTAGGCTGATAGTAGTAAAATCACAATGTGGGTCCAAATAGCTGTAAAGGCCACAGATTGAAAGTAGACCCTTTTCTTTAGGAATTTGTGACTCCACCTCTGGAGGTTGAAAGACATGGGTTCTGTACTGGAGTCCCTTCAGGAAACAATGAAGGCTTGCCCTACAAAGGTGTGGATGGGTGTGGGCAGGCTTACGGGAAACTGACAAGGGATGATGCAGTTTCCATGGGCTAGTAAGAGCCGAGAGGCTGTCACCACCCAGAGGCCAATGGTAACACGCCACTAGGAGGATGGTAACGGGCTCAGAGACGCAGCAGATGCTGGGACTGGGAAAGCTCCGTGCCGCTATGGAGACACACAGCTACTGCCCTGCTCCCATCCTGTGCTGGTACCTCCCATTGCTGAACCCAGCTCTCGCAAGCCAGAGACCAAGGGGCCCATGATGTATTCCTTACAGGTCAGCCTCCCAGGGCGCAGGGTCGGGGAGGAAGGATGGAGAGCCCATCTGGAGGGGCAAACAGAGACCATCCAGCACAATCCTTTTTAGCTTTTGAATATTTTTGGCTTTACTAGTATGATTCCAAAACAACCCAAACTACGATAAGCCTTCATTTAACAAATATGTTCCAAACACCCCTATTGTTCTCAGGAATTTAAAAGAATTAAGAAACACGGAAAATAGATTGGATGGATAGATGAATGCACGGTTGGCGAAGGAGTCTTTGGCTGGGACAATTCACTAAAGAGTAACTCAGCTAGATTGCGAGGTTGGTGAATACTGGGATTGGGCTGGGTTTCTTCATTGTTGAATCCTCGATGCCCAATACTATGCCTGGAGCTTAGTAGACCCCAATAACTGTCTATCGGAATAACGTGATGGATGAACATCAAGAACACCAAGCAACGTAAATGTGAGTCTGGGGTCTTAGGTCAGGGGAACCCAAAGTGAGGGTCAGGACCTAACATTCTCAGACCCAGGAGAAGCAGGTAATGACAGTGTTTATCTTTCTGCTTCTAGTACTTTTTAGGTCAAAGGACCTCCCAGGAGGAACAAAGGCCATTTAATGGTGTTGGGGAGATAAAGGATGATCTTTCCTTTCAATCTTTCAATCTTTTTCAGCAGTTTAAAAGGGCAACATTATAACTCCTGCATTCCAATCTCAATTCATTCATTCATCTATTCATTCAGTGACTTAGCCCTCAAGGAGCTTAGTCTGGTAGGAGCTACACACATGACATAGGAAACTGCAGTGCTAATGCTGGCTACACACAATGCAGGCCGCTGTGGGAGCAATAGGGGGGCACCCTACACGGGCCGGAGGTCTCCCAGTAGGAAAGCTGGGTCCTGAAGGACTATCCCACCTGTTTACTTTATCGCTGGCATCCACCCATGCCTTCTCCCTCAAGGGCAGAATAAAGAAGTAAGAAAGTATCAGTAAGTAGATAAGTAAGTAAGTAAATGTCTTGAGAAGCAAATTACTGGCTAAGGTAACACTTGGACTCAGATGCATTCACACCAAAGTGCCATCAGCCAATCAGTGAACTCAGGTGGAGGGTTCATTCCTTCCTCACCCTAGAGAAGAGGAGCAAGAGGTCAGGAGGGCACAAAGTGGGTGTCTGGACAGGAGAGAGGAGAGAACAGGTACAGCAAGAGAGGCTGGGGGCTGTCTAGGCAAACCTCATTGATTGTAGGATTTTTTTTGGAGGATCAGTACTATTTACCTTTAACTCTGCAAACAAATGGAAGGTGTGTGAGGAGGGTTCTTTGTTTAGCCATGCTCATTTGTTTGCTTTTTTTTTTTTTTCTTAGCCCCTAGCAACTGAACATAGGGTCCAAGGTCTCAGAAATGTTGTTATGGACCCACATGATGTGTGTTAACACGGATCCACCTGATTTATGAAGGTGGTTGGCTGGTTTCAAAACATGGGCAATTTTGTTACAAATGTGCTTCATTCCCAGAGGTTTTGTTAATCAGTACATTCTTGTCTTTCACTTGAGTATTATGACTAGGAATGGGAGGAAAAAAATAAGTTGGGGAGGAGGAGCAGAGGGGGAAAAAAGAAATAGAGTGTTGGTCAAAATCTAAGGGGCAAGGATTTGTTTTTAAAGATTTTTTTGATGTGAACCATTTTAAAGTCTTTATTGAATTTGTTACAATATTGTTTCTGTTCTATGTTTTGGTTTTTCCGCCGGAGGCATGTGGGATCTTAGCTCCCCATCCAGGGATTGAACCCGCACCCCTGCATTGGAAGGTGAAGTCTTAACCACTGGACCACCAGGGAAGTCCCTGGATGTCTTAATTTATCTATATTGCCCTCATTTTTCAAGAAAGCCTGCTAGAGTTTGAGAATTTGATTAAAATGCATTTTAATTCTTAGATAAATTTGAAAATAGAAGTGTTTTTTTAATTTACTTCCTCCTCCTTCCACTTCATTTTTTAACAGAGGATAAAACATCTAGCCCCAGAAAGTTTTGTTGGTTTATGAGGGTGTGTGTGTGTGTGTGTGTGTGTGTGTGTGTGTGTGTGTGTGTAAGGCTATACTTCATTTTCTATAAGAACACTAGTTCTGTTAGGGAGTAACTCTCTCCATTTGCAGTCTTTCAGGTGTTGAGAATTTTGTTGTCCTTGGCCTGGAAGATGTTAGGCTGGGATGGACCTCTGGCCAGAGGGCAGATTACTTACCTTCTGGCCTTCTACTGAAGTCTCCTTTGTCCAGCCCTCTCTGTTCACCTCTTGAAAGCCTTCGAGGCTAGATCCTTAGCTCCCCTGCTCAGAGCTTCCTCTCATATCTTTATGTTGATGATGCCCAAATTTTTAGCTCCAACCCCAACATTTCCCATCACCTGCAGACCTGTTTCCTCTTACTGGCTAGACATCTTTCCTGTGTGTTCCCCAGGTACCTCAGACCCCATTGACTCAAAACTGCTCACCAGAGTGCTTGCTTTTGCCCAACCAGTGCCTGTCTTAGTGGGAAATGCCAGCATCCAAGAGTCGCCCACTCACAGCCCATTGGTTTCCAAATCCTATTCTGTGCCTATCCTATTCTGGCATCATTCCTGATGCCAGTGCTGTCTTTCAGGCTCTCCTCCGCTCTTCTGGATGATTATTAGTTGTCTCCCTGCCTCTGTTAGCCTTCTCCAACCCATGCTTGCCTCCACCACCAAATTTATCTTTATAATGTACAAATCTCCATGTTGTGTAGTCCTTGTGCAAAATCTTTCAGAAGTTCTTCATTTTCTAGCTCTTCATATCAGTGGACAAGTTGGTTAAATAGTTTCCTTCTCTTTATGTGGGTTTTCCTCCTATCACATGGGCCACAGCTCCTTCCTCTCTTTGCTGGTATCTCCTCTGCTGAACCTCGAAGGGTTGGCAGGCCCAGCACGCGGCTCTCCGCCCTTTCTGATTACACACCCCGTGGCTTACAGAAGCATCAACACACTGATGACTCCCAAATGTATGGCTCCAGTCCTGACCTTTCTACTGAGCTCCAGACACAGATCCAGCTGCTTCCTTGCCATCTTCACTTGGATGTCTAATAGAGACTCAGACTGAACAAGGCCAAAGCAGGGCTCTTGATTTCTCACCCATTCTTTTCCTGCTCCTTCCTCACCCTTCCCCATCTCAGTAAATGGCACAGCCATCCACCCAGCTGCTCAGGCCAAAAACCTAGGGGGTTTTGCTGTTTCTTCTCTCTCCTCACTCCACTCCCCACATGCACTCCATCATGAGTCCTGTCAGCCTTACATTCAAAACCATGCATCCCCAACCTGATCATTTCTACCGTCTCCGCCGCTTTCTCCCTAGTCATCACCGCCTCCCCCTGGATTGTGGCAACAGCCTCCTGCTGCCCTACGAATCCCTAGCATGGATCCTCCACACAGTGGCCAGAGTGATCTTTGCAAAAAGCCAATTGTATTATCGTGTTTCTTCTCTGCCTAACACTGTCACCAGGCTTCTTGTTGCACCCGGCCATACCCACACTGGCCTCCTGGAACTTACCAAGCTTGTGCAGCCTTAAGGATTTTGCATTGGCCATTCCCCTCTCTGGGATCCTCTTCCCTCAGATCTTTGCATTCCCAGCTCCTTGGGACAATCCATATGTCAGTACAAACATTCCCTCCCAGAGAAGCCCTCTCTGACCTTCCAAAGTCACTTTTCTCTCTGTCTCTTTCTATTACAATCATTTGTTTTATTATCTTCAGCTCATACTAAAATGATCTTCTTCTTTCTTTTATTTTTTCATGTTAATTGTCTCTCTTCCCTCCACTAGAATGTAAGCAGTATAGATTCATCTTGTTTCCAATCTGTTTTTTATATATATTGGATATAAGTATCAGTGAGTGGGGGAGGAGTTAGGCTCTCAAACACACTCGAAGGAATACTTGGGCACAGTGGGCTCTCTTCAGATACAAGTGCAAGTTTATGCTTCTGGCCTCCTGCTGAGAAATAATGATGAGAGAGATTTTATTGGTAATGCTAAACTTCCCAGTCCACAATTAATCTTTGCATATCTGTAACTCCAGGCCACAGGGCTAATGCCCATCCGTGTGACAAGACAGGTTTACTCAAAACTCTCTATACCTTCTTTGACTTGAGCCCTCCTGAGGACAGGGATCCAGGTTGGAGAATGTCTGAACTAGAATTCTGTAGGAGGTGTGTTGGGTTTCCTTAGGGTGGCTTTGTTAGTTGGACTGAGATTTCAATATGATTAGGGAAGACTGGGGCTAGGATCCTGAATCTACTCACATATTTAGAGTAAGGGAGGCGACAGGTGACACTAAGTGGCCTCTCAAAGTCTGTTGTCAGAAGGTCAGTAATGTTACTGTGTATTCCTTTGGTTCGGGATAGGGATGGTGGTAATGGGATAATGCTATACCAAATGGATGGAAGAATTACAAGAGGAGTTTAATGCACATATTACCATAGAAGGTAAACCATAGACTTAATTTCTCCAGAAATTGCCAAATGCTGGTAGCACTTGAAGGTACTGGTCTTTCATATTGCGGCAATCATGTTAGTACCAGCTTGTCAGCACTGTCAACATCTTCAATCTTCAAAGAATGACCAGTGATATGTTCAGACGAGCCTAAATGGTGCACCCCATTTGTTTTAACCTCATCAGTGGAACCAAAGTCTTATTATCGATACATAACTGCTGCTCTTCCATCCCTGAGTGGTCAGGCTGCTTCTTCTTTTTTTCTTTTTAAATAAGTTTATTTATTTATTTATTTTTGGCTGCGTTGGGTCTTTATTGCTGTGTGTGGGCTTTCTCTAGTTGCGGCAAGTGGGGTCTGCTCTTCGTTGTGGTGCGCGGGCTTCTCATTGTGGTGGCTTCTCTTGTTGCAGAGCACAGGCTCTAGGCGCTGGGGCATCAGTAGTTGTGGCACACAGACTAAGTAGTTGTGGCTCGCGGGCTCTAGAGCGCAGGCTCAGTAGTTGTGGCGCATGGGCTTAGTTGCTTCGCGGCATGTGGGATCTTCCCGGACCAGGGATTGAACCCGTGTCCACTGCATTCGCAGGTGGATTCTTAACCACTGCGCCACCAGGGAAGTCCTGGTCAGGCTTCTATTTATTCCCTATGAGAAAACAGCTCCCCCTCGCCACCACCCCGTGTATCTCTGCTTGTTGGGTTATGGACCTGAAACAGGTAGATTCCAGTACAGGTCAGGTGCCACCAAAAGCCAACAGCCAACAACCAACCAGGAGCTGCCTTACTCCCTCTCATATTCCAAACAGCTAGACACATAGGGCCATAGGCAAAGCTGTGGAATGGGTGGAAGTTGGTTTTTGCTGCCCATTTCCTTTTACCCCAGAAATGTTTACTCTTCCTAAGTAAGCATTGTGTTAAGTTGCCCTTCAAAGAAGAGAGCATCAGATACACAGTACACAGTCTTATGAAGGTTTTAAAGGCACAAAGAGTTGCCACAGATAGAAATATTTACAGTTTTAAATTTTAGGATAGAGCAATGCTGAACCAATTAGGACCAAAACAACAACAACAACAACAAAAAACCACTCCGAGGAAATTATAAGCCATGTAAACTCTGGGTGGAGGAGACATTATGGGCATGAGCAGGGCGTGGGCTGGACTCTAGCCCCTCTGAGTTAAATCCTCCCATGTTGGCTATGGCTACTTACCTGGCTTAGTCCAGGGAGAGACATGGGCACTGTTTCACTCCTGGCAATAGGGGTGCAAAGGGAGGGACAGGCCAGTGACACTACAGTGGAAGAGGTGGCTGGTTGGTTCAGAGAGCAACGGAGAAGGAGGGAAGCCAGATGGCTGTGGATTGAATTGGGAGAGTTGTTAGTGGCATTAACCACCAGGAATCAGATTTGGTAGGGAGATGATGCTCCCTGGTTCAGAAACTTTCATTGTGAAATGTTGGTGGGACTCTCGTAGAGATGTCCAGTAAGCAACAGGAAGTGTGAGAACAGTGCTTCATTATGTTGTTGTAGACTTTCCAGCCACTCCCCCACTAGACTGGGAACTCTGTGCTTTGGGTTCTTTTCCCTTTGTTCTCTCCCTTCTTGGTTTCCTTCCCTTCGCTTTAGTTCCCTTTCCTTCTCCTTCCTTCTTTCTTTCCCTTTTCTCCTTCCCTCTCTTCCTCTCTTTAAAAATCATGCATCACTCCGTAATCCCCTTCAAGGTGCACAACAGGGTTAAGTGTTGGGCTCGATTTTGCTGTATTATAGCAGGGATGGAATAGAAAGCTTTTAAACAGTAGGCATCCAAAGACACTGAGAAGCTAACAAATAAACTCAGACCCTCAGAACTCTGGCTAATAGTCTTGAGACACCGTCTGTTTTTAGGCAGTATCTCGGGAACAGTAGACAACCTGCTGGTTGCCACAGGCATGTACTGTGCACAGCTAGCCTCCTAGTACTTCTTGAGCAGCTCTTCTGGAAAATCCCCACACTTCCAGGAGTGAATAATATGGCTTTTGTTTTTCTTTTATAGATAATGAGAAAAGGGATTCAGAGGATTTGGTGTTATTATTGTTTTTCTCGTTTTCCTTTTCCTTTACTTTCTGAAAATATTTGTACTTTTTCTTGGGTTGACTTACCCTGAGTTCTTCAAACTGTCCTTTTACCTGCTGGGTTATTTTCAGACTTTCTTAAAGTTGTGTTGCTTTACCCCCCAAGTCTCAACCTGAACTTGATCTTTCACCTTCTGATGTCTCTGCTGTTCTGCTTTTCCTTGTCTATACAGGGCCTTAAAAGGCTATGATTGTGAAATAATGATAGATTATGCTTCTGATTTCAGTGACCTTAACCCTTCTACCTAATCTTCTTTGCCTTACTTTTCCGTCTGTGGAAGGAGGAAGTGTATTAGTTTTGCTGTTGTACATAACACATTACCACAAATTTAGTGGCTTAAACACACACATAAATTATCTCACAGTTTCTGTGGGTCAGCAGTTGAGCATGGATATACAGGTCCTCTGTGTTAGCTGGGGCTACAGTCTCATCTCAAGGCTCAACTAGGGAAGGGTTCAGTTTTGGGCTCTCCTGGTTGTTGGCAGGACTTAGTTCTTTTCAGTTTGTTGGACTAAGGGCCTCAGTTTCTTATTGGCTCTAGGCCAGAGGCCCCGTCGGTTCCTTGCCACAAAGGGTCTCGCCAACATGGCTGTTTGCTCCATCAAAACCAGCAAGAGAGAGCGTTTCCTAGCGAGACTGTGTACCATAATCACTGAAGTGACATCCCCATCACCTTTACCGTACTTTATGGATAGGAAGCAAGTCACAGGTTCCCTGACACTCAGGGGGAGGGGAGTCCACAAAGGCATGAACGCCCAGAGGTAGGGATAACTGGAGGCCATCTTAGAGTCTGTTCACACAGAGAGGAGTGCCGTTGAGGGAAAAGGCTTTGAGCTCCTTAGAAAAAGACAATAAAGGCTATATTCATACTGCTCTCATGCCTTATGGTTGACCTTTATAGATTATGGCTAACACTAAAATAATAATGTTTTTCCTTGTCTCTCTCCGTGTCCTATGCACTAGGTTTTACTTCTAAAAATGACTTGTTTTCCTTTTCTGCCATTAGAAATCGCATCAGCCTCTCTGGATGAGAAAGTCAGCCGGAAAAGATTGCTGTTGTTGATCTTGGTTTTGGCTGGACTGACTCAGCCCTGTGGGCAGTTGAGAGAGGAAAGGCCTTTGTAAATGCTCCCTAGGTCTTTGTTAGAAATCCATCCCCCTAGAGGAGCCAGGTATGGGGCAGGTGTGATAATAACCACAGCTGGATGCCAGGCTTATTCACAGCTGAAGGATTTAATTGGGCCCGATTCATTACTTTTTCAAAGTGCCTGAAAGCTTAATAGTATCTGCCCAGGCCTTTGAGTCCAGCTCCCAAAATACATTGGGAGGGGCGCTAAGGGTAGCAGTGCCTTTGGCTTGATCCACGTTTGACTCGCGTTGGTAAATTGTCCGCACGATTAAGGCTGAGGGACAACACCCCCTCACCAGCCTATCCCGCCCCGCAACAGACACATAATCAGGTGTCCTTTACAAATTCATTTGAATACAAAAGTCCTCCTTTAACTTTGAGGAAGAACGATCCCTATCTATCTATCTATCTATCTATCTATCTATCTATCTATCTATCTAGACTAATGTCTCTGACATTAGAATCTCTTTAAAATGATAGTGTATACGAATTTCAGTTGAGGAATGAGGCAAATCTGATCCTTCAGTGTTTTCTTGGGGGTAGAGGCGCACGGAGAAGAGAGTGGAAAAGGATGGGCATGGTGAGGAGAAAGCTCCGTGTCCAGATTCCGAGTCCCAAGAAACCAGACTGGGCAGAGCAGGCGAGACTCGACTTCCCTCGAGGAGCGGGAGGGGCGCTGAGGGGATCGGAATAGCTAAAGGCGGGGTGGGGGGGTGGGGGGGCGCTAAGCGGGCTCAAAGTCGGGGCTCACACCCTGGGAGGGGCGCTAGGACCCAGGCACTCGCTGGCTCGGGACGCGCCTGGGGAGTGAAGGCGCAAAGAGGCTCAGGCTCGCGGCCAGAGTCCCTCGGAACGACCAGCCCCTCGACTCGGGGTGCGGTCGCCCTGTGCCCTCTGTGCGGGCCTGCGGCGCGGGCCAAGGGCACCGCCGGGGCGCCCAGCAGCCGCCCGCCGCCGGCATGGACCCGCCGAGTGCGCGCCAGGTGAGCCCGGCGCGTGGGGTCCGCATGTCCCGCGCGCCGCCCCCTCCCACCCCCGCGCCCAGAGCTGTCCTCACACCTCTTTAGGACACCCCGCAGCCAGGGAGAGGCTCCCCCCACCCCCGGTCTCTCCGTGTCCTGGTGCCCAACTCCCTTCTTCCTTCCCAGGAGGGGAGCACCTCGAGTGTCTGCTGTGACCGCCCGGTTTATAATTCCGAATAATACCAGTCGCCCACCAACAGCGCGGTCGGCATATGTGTGGCGCTTTCCCTGGCACTAGCCGACCTGCTGCTACGTCGGGCCAGCTGCACTGACTCCTGTTGCGCCCCGAGTTTCCCACGCGGTCTCCACGCGATCGCGGTGCCCCTGCCTTCCTCCGCCCTTGCCGTGGCTGCGGAGCTGCCTCCCCTCCCGGAGAGCGAACCGCCCACCGCCCCAGCCCTCTGGCGTGGGTGGAGGGCAGGACGCTTCGGCGCCCGGGACTCCGCGATCCGGGGGACCCACTCCCACCCGCGCGCGCACCTCCCCAGACCGCGCTCGCGGGGCACCCAGACGGAGCGTGAGGTTTATACCACTCGCCTCCGGTGGGGGAGATGGAATGTGGGTGCAGAGAAGGGGCTCACGCTGTGGGGCCTAGGAAAGTGCGGGTGAGAAAGGTCTTCCGTGCAGGAGAGGCGTTTCGGCCAAGGCGGAAGCTGCGCAGGAGAGCTGCCTCTCTGAACTTGGGGGTGACCTGGTGGGCATCCGAGTGTCACCTGAAGCGCACTCAGTTACCAGGATCAAGTAGACGCGGTCCCTGGACTGTTGCGGGAGGGGAGGCTTGCACCCGCATTTACAAAGGCTTGCCGAGAGGTCTTCAGCCTTCAGAAGGCGCTCTGTACCCTCAAGACTAGCCGTGCCCAACCATTCTGCTTCCGGCTCAATCTGATACCAGTTTACCGTCTCCAGGTTGCCAAAACCAGAAAAAAGTCGCTGACGAGTTGCTATGGGCGAGCTTCGAGTTGCTAGGGCTGCAAGACCACCGCGGTTGGGTGGTGGCTATGGCCCCCCGCAACCTTTGCGGGCCGCCAGTCGGGGCACTGGGGGGCGTGCCTGCTCTGATAATCACAGACGCGTGTGTCAGAACCTGAAGTTGAACGCGAAGTGCTAACCTAGAAGAGAAACTTCCTCTAAACTGTGTGTTGGGAGACAATCAGCAAGAACATTTACACAGGGCCCGTGGGGGTAGATGAGGGGCAGAGGACCCGCCCTCTAGGATTTTATGATCTCCTGGTTAGCATCGCCAGTTCTACCTGACTGCCCCTCTGACCCTGAGTGAACTGTTTTAACTTTGCTCGGTTTTCCAAGAAGCAAAAACGGAAGAATGATAATTTACCAGCAGGGGAAGGAGCATCTCTATTGGAAAGCTACTACCTGGGTTCCAGCCCTACCTGTACCACTGACCAGCTGTGAAACTTTGGGCAAGACACACAACCTGTCTGCGCCTCAGCTGGCACAAAAAGCTCAAAAAGACCCTTTACTTCTGGGAGCTTCTGTAACAGTAATTTGCCAAGCTTAGATAGCCTTCCCATGCTCAGTGGTTCTTTGGAGTCTAAATTGCGCTTGGTTCCACAGAGCGTCCATGGACCAAAGAAATACTAGATCAGAATCAGAATGTGGGTGAACTGTATTTTAATTCCAGTCTGTTTATAGGGCTGCACGAATCTTTCAGGTTTAAGGTCTGTGGAAATAAGCCTGGCTGGTTCAGTTAATACTTAGAATGCCCCGGGAAGAACCTCAAACAGAAAGTCCTGTTTTAAGTTAGAGTATGGTTACATAAAAGGTTCCTTCCGTGCATTTGAAAGACCTGTGCCATAGCCACCCTGTTACCTAAATGAGTAGAGGAGAAGGCCCAAACTGATCCCTCAACAGAAGAGGGCTGGGTACACTGCATACTTCGTGGAGGCATCTTGGGTTATAACTGATAAACAATTTATTTACCTGGAAATGACTCTGTTAATATTAACTTCTCAGAAAAGCAGTTTATCAGTTTAGTAATGAAATAATGAAATTGTCTTTAGAGGCCACATTAAGTATCGGAATGCCTAATATTGCTAGAGTTTATTGGGGTAAGCGCTGCTTTAAAAAGCACTGCCTTTTTATTTAATTGCAGGCAGGGAAATAAGCAGGATGATTATTATGTTTTCTTACAAGATAATTTTTTAAAGGAGATTAAAAAAGCAGAGTAAATACAATACGAACTAAAGAAACCTTGTTTCTTCAGGTTCCAGAGATGAATAACATCATCATTACCATAATGGTGCATATCTATTAAGCACTTACTATCTGCCAAGCATTGTTCTAAGCACTTTATGTACCTAGTCTCACGAAATCCTATCAACAACTTCTGAAGGAAGTGCTATAATTTCTTTCAGCCTTACTGGCGGGGGAACTGAAGCTTCTTGCCCGAGATCACCCAGCTGGTAGGCGGTAGAACGGACCAGCTCCTTGAGTTCATTGCGATAATTCAAATGATATGCAAGATGGAGGAGGTGGGGAGGGTCAAAAGTGCCTTCTGAGTGTTGGGTACTTTATACCCCTCAGTGCATGGATATTAATACATCTTTTGTGAGTTGTATTTTTATTTTCTTTTTCTAGGTATCCTTTCTTGCTTTTAATATGATTTGGGCATCTTTTAACATAAGCAAAGAGAGTGACCTCTTTCTTTTTAACTATGGTACATAGATTTTTTTTTTTAATTACTATTCTTACTTTAATTAATTAATTAATTTATTTATTGGCTGCATTTGTGTCTTCGTTGCTGCACACAGGCTTTCTCTAGGTGAGGCAAGCGGGGGATACTCTTTGTTGCTGTGCGTGGGCTTCTCCTTGCAGTGGCTTCTCTTGTTGTGGAGCACAGGCTCTAGGTGCATGGCCTTCAGTAGTTGCAGCATGTGGGCTCAGTAGTTGCGGCATGCAGGCCCTAGAGCACAGGCTCAGTAGTTGTAGTGCACGGGCTTAGTTGCTCCACAGCATGTGGGATCTTCCTGGTACAGGGATCGGCCCGTGACCCCTGCATTGGCAGGCAGATTCTTAACCACTGCGCCACCAGGGAAGTCCCCGGTACATAGATTTGAGTGCAGATGGATGAACCATCATTGATTTAACCAATTCCCCATGAGTCGGCATTTGGATTCTTTCTAAATTTTCACATCACAGATGGGCCTGGCATTGTGGGTCTTCTTATCTATATATTTCTGCACACCTATTCAGATGTTTCTGGTAGATCAATTCCTAGGGGTGGAATTGTTATGTGAAAGAGCATGGTTACTATTTGATATGTACTTTTTAATAGATACTGCTACTTGCCTTCACAAAAGGAAATGTAATTTCTGGTTTGGGGTCCAGTTCTTCTGCTAACACGTTTTTGGGCTTTTGATAAATCAGTGCATCTGAATGGGTCTCATGTCTATCATTTATAAACTAGGGGTGGTAGTACTTGTTGGTTCCAAGGTCTTTTCTGCAAATATGTATAATTAGAAGATGAACAAATAAAATTGTCCATATTTGACCATTTTTTTACCTACCCAAACAGAAGTTTAATATGGGTTCACCTAATGACACATGAACTCCTAAAATACCCATTTTGGGTATCCCAGGTTTCTGAGATTGATTTGTATGTGGCCTTATCTCACATACAAATCTGTGTCCTGCTCTCTTTTTATAAAGGTACCAGTTGTACTGGATTAGGACCTATCCTAATGACCTCATTTAATGTTAATTATCTTTTAAAAGGCCTTCTCTGCAAATACTGTTACACTCAGAGGTAGTAGGGGCTAGGACTTCAGCCTGTGAATTTGGGGGGACACAATTCAGCCCATAATACACTGTCTCTGTCAGGTGGCACATACTGAGGTGTAGGCACCCTGTTTTTATTTGAGGGCAATATGTTTCTGAAGCTACATCATGGAATCCTCTCTCTCTTCCTATTGCATGTCCCCCATTGCCTAAAAAATAGTGTTGTTTTTTTAATTCCCTGGGTGTTCTTTAAAGGGGCTCAATATTACTACTTGTATCAAGTAACCTTTCGTCAGTGACAGTGAATCTCATGTGAGACAGGGTGACTGTAGGTGAGAGGTGGTAAGCATGGTGGTTAAGAGCCTGCGTCCCGAAGCAGGCTGCCTGACTTCTAATCCCAGCTCCATCACTCACCAGCAGAATTTCCTCATCTGTAAAATGGGAAGAGTAATACCTACCTCGCTGGGTTATTGTGCCAATTAAATGAGATGAGGTATGTAAAGTGCTTGGCATATACTAGGGGAGTCAAAAATGGTTGACTATTATTATTTTTGCAACTTCAGAGGCTCACGGAGCCTTTCAGGCTCAGTGTGCCCTGCCCCAGGCTGCACCCCAGAGGCACAGACAACCCAGAGGCTCTGTTCCTGGAGCTCCCAGGGCTTCCATGTGTGCCCTAGTATGACAGTCATTGCATGACCATTGTCAGAATCCAACAGCTCACACACATTAAAGTCATAGGCTCATAATTCGATTTGAAAGCTGAAAAGGAGCACAAGAGATATTCCCTTAAATAGCTCATTAAAATGATCATCCCCATTTCAGTTGTGGCAACCAGGGTTGGCAATTATAATGATATGTAAAAGCAGCATTTCAGTTTTTCTAAGATGTACCCTTGCCAATTTTAATGCCCCTGGAATCGCGGTGTGTTTTGCAGTCAATGGCACGTGAGAGTTAGGAACGTTTTCCCATTAACCTGCCTGGGAAGATGACCGCAGACTTACCTTCTCACAGCAACTTTTCCTTGGAAACATAAGGGGTTAAGATAAGTGTGGATTGCTCTATACCTCGGGTGGATTATCTGTCTTGATTATTGTGAAACTCTAGATACCTGGGACTGCCCTGGGACTGGGAGAACTTGGAGCGGTCACGTGGCCTTAGGCCTGCAGGACTAGAGCAATATAGAGGCCAACAGGAAACCAAGGTTGTGGCTTCTTTGGGGCAGGGTGAACCATACACATCATCCCTAGGAACTGTGTTCATCCCCACTGTGGTAGAGGGAGGCCAAGACTCTGCATCGGGAGTAGTTGCTGGCCTTCCTATGAGACAGCAGATACATACTGTGTTTCCCATCCTTTTTCCTGCTGTGAAGCTAAGGAAGGGCAGTGCTAGATTAAAGTCAAGTGTGTTGTGAATTGATTACCCATCTGGATCTGTGACTACTGCTGGTGGGGCAGCACCTCATCAATTGCTGTTGGCCTGGCAGTGATTGTGATGTATTTGTTATTGCCTGTGAATTCATCTACTGAGTTTTAGCTTCTGATGTTTTCAACTTTTCAATGAGAGAGGTACATTGTTGGTAATACATGTCTTGAGTTTAGTCGCTGATTAAGATGACTTCAAAAAAGTTACACTGTGATTTGGCACTGAAACAAAAAGTTATTGTTTACATGGTTACAAAGAGAGTCAAGGAAATAGAGCATGGGGTATAAATTTGATATTGATAAAGCAAATATTTGTCATTGGAGGAATGACGCAATTTCAGTTCTGTTTTCTTTGTGTTTTTTTTTTTTTTTTTTTGCAAAGTAGCAGCCAAATACTTTTAATAAAGATACCCACAAGTACATAGAGCTAGATTTATGTTTTATTATTGAGATATGTGCAAAAGGATTACCTATCACGTCAAGTGACTAAACTGAAGGCAGGAGAAATTGTCTAATCCCTCAGTATAGATGAAAAAATTCAAGGCTGTGAGAGGCTAGTGAGGCCAATTCTTGTATCTTACACGATTGTCGTTATGCCATTATGTCATAGTTTAATGGGCAGCATTTTTTTTTTTCTTGATGGTACATCAAGCGATGGTGTTTTGTACAATCAGTGGTATCTTAGATTTGATGGAATATGGCAAAAGTGGTAAAGAGGGGTCTGGAACATAGGTCTCCTGCCTCCCAAGCAGTTTAATTTCCCCTGCACACACATTCCCTGACCAAGTTATTGTCTGACCCCAGCTTCCAGATTGGTGACAGAGTCACTTGCATGACCCTGAGAGTGAGGAGCCTAGGCTGCAAAATTTAAGGAGGTCTTCAAGGGCAGGGCCAGCATCTGAGAGTGAGTGCCTCCTTAAAATTGCAGTCTAGCTGCCTTGCCCTAGTCCCAGCCCCGGTTTTGATCTTTGAAAGGGATTTCAAAGTTTTCCCTAGATGATTAGGAAAATTAAATGGAAGTATAAATGGATGAAAAGGCAATCATCTAAAACACATGGCCAGCCAATATCCTGCATTGCAAATATGAGTGCTCCTGAGTGAGATCTATGGAGAGCATTACCAGGAGTGTTTGGGACGTTGCTAAGAAGGTGACCTCATAAATGCATTAACACTGCATGAGTTCTTTACCCTTGTACATGTGTTAGGAGGCCATGGCTGATTAAATAATAGGAAAACAAATGATTTTTCTAAGTTCCTAGGATCTTTTTTTCTAGTTCCATTTAGCATTTTTAAAAGGAAAATTCAAGGCCATTTTCCTTGCAAAGGAATGGAATGTGAAGAGGAAAATTCAATTCCTCATCAAGTCTCCTCTATTTTGAAAACTGCACAAAGATCTTCTTAGTAACCCAAGAGTGCTTTAGAAGGCTGGGGGAGTTCTAGATCCTGTCCTGGCTGGTGGTGGTGATATGAGGAAGACTAAGATAAATAACATCGACAAAGCATTTACTATGAGCCTCTTTGTCAAACAACCTATTGAATGGCATATGTGCCTGAAGAGCATCATTTTGCAATACACATTTTTATGTCTCCAAGAGGAAAAACTCAGTTTTATCTCAGAATGGCATTTTCCGAGGGACAGTGGCCACTGAGGTATTTTCACCATCTGTCTTTTGTTGAGCAGGTTTTTCTGTTTAAGGAAGGGCATTTCAGATCTTTTAATGCGGCAGGCACGGAAGTTCTCAACATGCTGTCACTCACATTGTGGGAATCCATTCTGTTGGAAGGGCCATAGCTCCCCCATTGATCTCTGCAATAGCAGAAAATATGCCACAGCTGCTGGGATTGCACAAGAGAGGAAAACAAGCAGGAACATGGGAGAGGAGAGTGGAAGGAGGAGAGGGGAAGGCGTCTGGAGGAAGGGAAAAGCACTGTGTCCCAACCCTTTTGCATCACGGCACACAGAGGACAATGACGATGTTGTCTGGGATGCTGGAGGTGGTGGACAAGCCTCTGTCTGCTCCAGGCCATGCGTGGGTGGCCTGAGGGCCGAGAGAACCAGTCTCTTGTCAGGCTGTTCCAGTTCGGTCAGTCCATCTGAGAAAGCCCTGGTGGAAAGTGTAGCCCTCAGGAGGAGGGAGGGAGGGAGCCCAGGGGCCACTGGATTATCATACCCACCTGCCTCAAACACCGGATGGCCTCTTGCCTCGGCCCACATGTAGCTGACATTCTTATTTCATCCCGAAGCCGTGCCTCATATGCTCGTCTGCAGGATTTTTCTCAGTTTCTGTCTGAGCGAGATCTGGAGGCCAGGGAGAGCTGTGGGTGGCAGAGGAGGATGAAGGCAGCCGAGGATGGTAGCTTCTCTCCTCTGACTTCTATTCTATAAAAGGAGCAGGTTTCCACTGTCCACGCGACAAGTTATTACTGAGCATCCCGCATGTGCCAGACAAAGTTTCTCTCTCTTGGTGCTTACCTTCTGGTGTGGGGAGTTGGTAAAGAATGAGAGAGCGAATCAAGAGAAAGCAAACAAGTCAGAGAGCAGTATGTGCTAGGGAGAAAGAGCACCAGGGTGAAGATAAAGCCGGAAAGTACTCCCTAAGGTGGGGTGGGGAATGTTGGTTTATTCACTAGGGAGGTCAGAGGAGGCCTCCCTGGAAAGGTAACATTTGAGCCGAGACCCGAAGGAGATGGGGAGCGAGCCGCGGGGATAGTTAGGAAACGTGTTCCAAGCAGGAGAAATAGCAGGTGCAAAGGCCCTGAGGGAGCACCACATGTTCAAGGTACAGCAAGGAGGCCAGTGTGGCAGGTAGAAGCTGAGGTCAGAGAGGTCGCAGAGGGTCAGGCCGCTGAGGACCTTGTCCTCTGCTGTAAAGACTCTGAGCCAGATGGGAGTGATGGAGCCTGACTTAAGCTGTAGGAGGATCATGCTGGCTGCTGTATTGAGAATAGGCTGAGGGGAGCCAGGGTGAAGCCTTGGTCCAAATAAAGGTCCACCTCCACCTGGAAGCCTTTCCTCATAACCAACCTTTGAGGGCCCCTAAGATAGTTTTAAAGGAGAAAAGTGGATCATAGTTTGTTAGCTGAAAAATATCGGTCTAAATAAATGAACCTAATCAGTGGACAGATGAGAACTGATGGAATCATTGGTTGCAGAAATGTATCTGATAACTGGGATGGTAGAGAGAAAAAGAGAAGCCCACCATCCATGGATTTGGTGCCATTGCCAAGTGAGGCACAACCAAAAGCCAAGAGAAAGCAACTCTTTCACTGATACATGACTTGACACACACCTGGGTGTGACAGAGGTGCTCTTGTGAGCTTCCTTTCACTTGGTCCCAATGATATCAGTCGTTCCAATGACTGCTTTCACAGGTCTGAAAATCCCACCATCACTTTGGGTCTAACATATGCATCAGCTGTCTGATCTGTTGGCCAAGGCCTTCTACAGAATTAAAACAACTGCTGGCCTCTCAACACATATTCCAGAAAAACTTCAATCAGCTAAAGGCAAAATAGGCTCAAGAATAACATGATTAGTAAGGAATGGTGAGTTTATTTTCTTGTGCTTGATACTCAGGTATATTGCTCATACCATAGGCTGAGTGGTTTAAACAACAGATGTTTATTTTCTCACAACTCTGAAGACTAGAAGTCCAAGACCAAGGTGCCATCAGGGTTAGTTTCTGGGAGGCTTCTCTCCATGGCTTTTAGATGGCTGCCTTCTTCCTGTGTCTTTTTTTTTAAAATTTATTTAGTTAATTTATTTTTAAATTTTTTTCTGTGTTGGGTCTTTGTTGCTGTGCACGGGCTTTCTCTAGTTACAGTGCTTCTCATTGCGGTGGCTTCTCTTGTTGTGGAGCACAGGCTCTAGGTGCACAAGCTTCAGTAGTTATGGCTCGCATGTTCTAGAGCGCAGGCTCAGTAGTTGTGGCTCATGGACTTAGTTGCTCCACAGCATGTGGGATCTTGCTGGACCAGGGCTTGAACCTGTGTCCCCTGCATTGGCAGGCAGATTCTTAACCACTGTGCCACCAGGGAAGCCCTTGCTATGTCTTTATAGGGCCTTTTTTCTGTGTACTCATGGAGAGCTCCATGGTGTCTCTTCTTCTTCTAAGGGCACCAGTCCTATCAGATTAGGGCCCCACCCTTATAACCTCATTAATCTTAATTACCTCCTTAAAAGCCCTATCTCCAAGTATAGTCATTGAGGGTTAAGACCTCAACCTTTGAATTTTGGGGGGCACACTTCAGTCTATAACATCAGGCAAATGTTGCAAGTTTTAAAAAAAAAATATATATACCTTTGAAGTGTACAGTTTGCTGGTTGGGGCAAAGTATGCAATCACAGAATATGTCCATGAATCATTACCGTGGTCTAGATATAGAACAGTTCTGTCATTCCCTCCCTTGTGCTCCTGCCCAGTCAGTTCTCAACCCCACCATAGACCTCAAGTAGTCACTTGTCTTCTTTTTATTCCAATAGACTAGATTTATCTTTTTTAGAATTTAATATCAAGAAAATCATACATGAGCCTTTTGTGTCTGTCTTCTTTCACCCAGTGTAATGATTTTGAGATTCGTCCATATTACTGTGTATATCAATTAGTTTGTCACATTTTATCATTGAGTTGTATTCTGTTTTATGGATGTACTACAATTTATTTACTCACCTGGTAATGAACATTTGGGTTATTTCCAGTTTCAGGCTATTATTTTAAGCACTGCTCTAGACAAGCCTCTGGGCATATATTTTCATTTCTCTTGGGTGAGTGCCTAGAATTGAAATCTCATGGTTGTAAGGTAAGTGTATGTTTAATAAGAAACTGTCAGACTGTTTACATTCCCAGCAGCAATGTATGAGAGTTCCAGTTGTTCCACATCCTTGTTGTCACTTGGTATTGTCAGCCTCTTTCATTTATAGCCATTTTGGAGGATGTATAGTGATATCTCATTGTGGCTTTATTTGCATTTCACTAATGACTAATAATGATGCTGAGCATTTTTTTTCATGTGCTTACTGGCTATTTTAATGTCTTGTATTGTGAAGTGTCTGTTCCAAACTTTTTGCCCAATTTTTAATTGAGTTGTCTTTTGGTTATTGATTGTAAGAATTCTTTATATATTCTGGATACATCTTTGAATATATATTTCTTCCAGTCTGTGGCTTGCCTTTTTATTTTCTTAAAATTATCTTCAAAGGAGCACACTTTCACACTTTTGTTGAATTCCAGTTTATCCAGTTTTTTTTCTTTTATGGGTTATGCATTTTACATTCTTTCTAAGTAATCTTTGCCTCCCTCAAGTTCGTAAAGATTTTCTCCCGTGTTTAGTTTTAGCTTCTTTAGTTCTATGATCTATTTCTAGTAAATATTTGTGTTCGGTGTAAGGTAAGGGATGAGGGTTGCTTGTTTGCGTTTTTTTTTTTTTTAAATTAATTAATTAATGTTTATTTATTTATTTATGGCTGCGTTAGGTCTTCCTTTCTGTGCGAGGGCTTTCTCCAGTTGCGGCGAGCGGGGGCCACTCTTCATCGCGGTGCGCGGGCCTCTCACTATCGCGGCCTCTCTTGTTGCGGAGCACAAGCTCCAGATGCGCAGGCTCAGTAATTGTGGCTCACGGGCTTAGTTGCTCCGCGGCATGTGGGATCTTCCCAGACCAGGGCTCGAACCCGCATCCCCTGCACTGGCAGGCAGACTCTCAACCACTGCGCCACCAGGGAAGCCCTGCGTTTTGTTTTTGTATATGGATATCCAGTCATTCCACCACCATTTGTTGAAAAGGTTGTATTTTCTCCATTGAAGTATCTTGGCACTTTCATTGCAAATTAATTGACTCTCATAACCTGAGTCTGTATGTGGACACTATCCTTAATGACAATACCACTCTGTCTTAATTACTATAGCTTTATATTAAATCTCAAAATCAAGTATTGTTTATCTTCCAACTTTGTTCTTTTTCAGAATTCATTTGGCTATTCTGGGTCTTTTGCATTTCTACACAAATTTTAGAATCACCTTGGCAGTTTCTAACAACAACAACAACAAAACCTGCTGGAGTTTTGATTAGAATTGTATTGAATCTATTGATCAATTGAGAGAGAATTGACATCTCAGCAATATAAAGTCTTCTGATACAAGAATATTATATGTATCTGTTTATTAAGGACTTCTTAATTTCTCTCAGCAGTGTTTTATAGCTTCCAATGTGGAGATCTAGAGAGAAACTTTTATGCTTTTTAATATCATTGTAAATAGTATTTTAAATTTCAATTTCCAATTGTTCATTGTTAGTATATAGAATACAATTGAGTTTTGATTGTTGACCTGTATCCTGTAATTTTGCTAAATTCACTTGTTAGTTCTAGTAGCTTTTTCTGTAGGATTTTTTTATGTGCACAACTATGTTTTCTGTGAATAAATAAAGTTCTACTTCTTCCTTTCCAATCTGAGTATTTTTCTTTCTTTTTATCTCTTTATTGTGCTAGATAGGGCCTCCAGTATAGATCTGGTGATAGTGCACATCTGTGCCATGTTCCTGATCCCCTGTTCCTCATTTCACTTTTAAGTAGGATGATTGCCGTCAGTTTTTCATAGATTTTTTTTAATCAGATTGAAAAATTTCCTTTCAACAGCTGATTTATTGAGAGTTCTTATCATGAATAGGTAGCAAATTGTCAAATGCTTTTCCTACATCTATTGAGATAATGGTATGTTTTTTCTTTTATTCTATTAAAGTAGTGAATTATATTGATTGATTTTTTTTTATTGTGGTAAACGCACATAACATAATATTCACCATTTAAATCATTTTAAAGTATACAATTCAGTGCTGTTAAGTATGTTTACAATGTTGTGCAACCACCTCTACTCTCTAGGTCCAGAACATTTTGCTTTCTCTAAAAGGAAAGCCCATGCCCATGAGGCAGTCACTCTCCATTCACATCTTCCTCCAGCCCATGGCAACCACTAATCTGCTTTCTGTCTCTGGATATTTCATATAAATAGAAACATAGTATGTGGTCCTTGTGTTTGGCTTCTTTTACTTAGCATAATGTCGTCAGGGTTCATCCATGTTGTAGTATGTATCTGAACTTCATTTTTTTTATGGCTGAATAATATTCAATTGTATAGATATACCACGTTTTGTTTATCCATTCATCTGTTGATGAATATTTGGGTTGTTTCCACCCTTTGGCTATAGTGACTAGTGCTGCTATCAACATTCATGAAAAGGTTTTTGAACATCTGCTGTCAATTCTTTGGGGTATATACCTAGGAGTAGAATTTCTGAGTCATATGGTAACTCTGTGTTTAACTTTTTGAGGAATTGCCAAACTGTTTTCCATAGCAGTTTCACCATTTTACATTCCCACCAGCAACAATGTATAAGGGTTCCAGTTTCTCCACATCATTACTAACACTTGTTATTTTTCTTTTTAAAAAAGTTTTAGCTATCCTAGTTCGTATGAAGTGACATCTTATTGTGGTTTTGAATTGCATTTCCCTAATATGCTTGTTGGCCATTTGTATGTCTTCTTTGGAGAAATTACTATTCAAGTCCTTTGCCCCCTTTTCCATTGGGTTGTTTGTCTTTATGTAGTTGAGTTGTAGAGTTCTTTATATATTCTGGATCGTTAACCCTAATTAGGTATATGATTTTCAAATAGTTTCTCCCATTCTGTGGGTGTCTTTTCACTTCCTTGATAGTGTCCTTTGATGTACAAAAGTTTTTAATTTTGATGAAGTCCAATTTATCAATTTTTCTTTTGTTGCTTGTACTTTTGGTATTGTATTTAAAACACCTTTGCCAAATCCAAGATCATGAAGATTTGTCTCTATGCTTTCTTCTAAGAATAATTTTAGCTTTTAAATTTGTCTATGATGCATTTTTAGTTTTTATATATGGTGTGAGGAAAGAGTCCAACTTCATTCTTTTGCACACTGATCGACTTTTGAGTGTGAAACTAACTTTGCATTCCTGGGATAAATACAACTTGGTCATGGTATACTATTTTTTAAAATATATTGCTGGATTTGATTTACTAAATTTTGTTAGGGTTTTTGCATCTATGTTCAGGGATATGTTTATTTGTAATCTTCTTCTCTTATAATGTCTAGCTTTTTTATTTTTTAATTTTTTTTTTGCTTTGGTATCTGGATAATTCTAGCCATATAATATGAATTATGAAGGGCTTCCTATTGCTCAATTTTATGAAAATGTTTGTGTGATGTTGGTATTATTTATTCCTTGTGAGTTTTATAGGCTTTACCAGAGAATGTTTCTGAGACTGGAGTTTTCTTTGTAAGCAAATTTTAAACACAAATTCAGTTCCTTTAGGGAAATTTAGATTTAAAAATATTTTTTCTTGAGTGAGTTTTGGTACTTTGAGTGTTTATAGGAATATGTTCATTTTATCTAAATTATTAATTTATTCACATAAATTTGTTTGCAATATTCTCTTCTTACCCTTTTAATGCCTATAGGGTGACTGATGTCAATAACTGGTGTTGTCTGTCTTTTTATTTATTTATTTATTTATTTATTTATTTATTTATTTATTTATTTATGGCTGTGTTGGGTCTTCGTTTCTGTGCAAGGGCTTTCTCTAGTTGTGGCAAGTGGGGGCCACTCTTCGTCACGGTGCGTGGGCCTCTCACTATTGCGGCCTCTCTTGTTGTGGAGCACAGGCTCCAGATGCGCAGGCTCAGTAATTGTGGCTCATGGGCCTAGTTGCTCCACGGCATGTGGGATCTTCCCAGACCAGGGCTCGAACCCATGTCCCCTGCATTGGCAGGCAGATTCTCAACCACTGCGCCACCAGGGAAGCCTTGTCTGTCTTTTTTTATTGGCCAATCTTGCGAGATGTTTATTAATTTTGTTGATCTTTCTAAAAACCAGCTTTTTTATACATTGAGTTTGTCTATTGTTTATTTGTCACCTACATGTTAATTTCTGCTTTTATATTTATTATGTCCTTCTTTCTTCTTAGTTTAGATCTAATTTGCTCTTTCTTTTTTCCTAGACTCTTAAGTGGAATCTTTGCTCACTGGATTTGGACCCTTCTTCTAACAAAAGCTTTTAAAGCCATATATTTCCCTTTAAGTACCACTTTAGCTGCATCTACAAGGTTCGATTTCTTTTCATTTTTATTCAGTTCAAATATTTTCTAATTTCCCTTGTGCTTATTTGACTTATGGGTTACTTAGAAGTATGTTGTTTAATTTCCAAATATATCTGGATTTTTCAGATAATTTTGTTATTGAGTTCTACTTTAAATCCACTGTGATCAGAGAACATTCTGTGTATGAGTTCAATATTTTAAATATATTGAGACTTTTTTATGGATTAGCCTATAGTATATCTTGGTGAATGTTACATGTGTACCTTAAAAAAAATGTGCATTCTTCTCTTACTGAGTAGTGGGATAAATATAAATTATGCCGAGTTGACTAATGGTATTTTTATATACTTACTGATTCTTTTTCTGTTTGTTATATCAGTTTCTGCAAGAGGAAGTTTCCAAGTGTAATTGTGGATTTGTTTATTCCTCTTTTCAGTTTTATCAGTTTTTTATTAGTGTATATTGAAGCTCTGTTATTGAGTGCTTTCATATTTAGGATTGTTATGTCTTCTGGATGAACTGACCCCTGTATCATAATGAAATGCCCTTTGTATTCCTGAGTATAGCTTGCTCTGAAATCTACTTTATGTGATATTATTATAGACACTCCAGCTTTCTTATATTTAGTATTTGCATGGTATGTCTTATTCTATCCTATTACTTTATTAACTAATCTGTGTCTTTATATTTAAAGTAGATTTTTAAAGATAATATATACTTGGTTTAATTATTGTGCTTGGATCATTTACATTTAATGTAATTAGTAATCACAATAATTTAATTAAAATATCTCTGTGGTAGGATATAAGGCTATCACATTAATATTTGTTTTCCTATTTTGCATCTGCTCTTTCTTTTTCCCTTTTTCTCTGCATTCTTTTGTGTTGAGTAATTTTAATGATTTTCTTTCATATTAGTTACTTCTTTGTTTCTTTTCTTAGTAATTGCTCTTAGATTTACAGTATATACTTTTAAAGTTATCATAATGTACTTTCAAATAATATTATGCTCCTTAGTGCTTAATGCAAGAATCCTACAGTATACTTCCATGTACTCCCTCCCATTCTTTGTGCTATTTTTGCATTTTACTCTTACCTATTTTATAAATACCACAATACATTGCTATTTTTTTGCTATAAAGTTAATTATCTTTTAAAAGCAACAAAAATTTTAAAAAAGTATTTTATATTTACCCTCATATTTACAGACATTCCTTGGAGATATTGTGGGATTGGTTCCACACCACTGCAATAAAGCGAATATTGCAAAACACGAATCACATGAATTTTTTTGTTTCCCAGTGCCTATAAAATTTCTGTTTACACTATACTGTAGTCTAGTAAGTGTGCAATAGCAGTATGTCTGAAAACAATGTACATACTTTAATTTAAAAATATTTTGTTGCTAAAAATTGCTAACCATCAGATGAGCCTACAGTGAGTTGTAATAGTAACATCAAAGATCACTGACCACAGATCAGCATAACAAACATAATAATAATGAAAACATTTGAAATATTGCTAAAATTACTAAATTGTGACACAGAGACACAAAATTAGCAAACTGGAAAATTGGCACTGATAGATTTGCTTTTTGCAGGGTAGCTAGAAACCTTCAATTTGTAAAAATGCACTATCTGCAAAGTGCAGTAAAGCAAAGCACAATAAAACAAGGGGTGCCTGTATCATTTTAATGATATTCATTTATTTGTGTGTATTCAAGTTTCTAACTGGTCTCATTTTCCTTCTGCTTAAAGAACTTTTAAAACTTTTCTTGTAATGCATAATTGCTGGTGATGAATTCTCTCAATTGTTGTTTGTCTGAAAAAGTCTTCATTTACCTTCATTTTTTGAATGATATTTTTTCTGCACAGGTTGGCAGTTTCTTCTCCTTTTTTTTAAACATCTTTATTGGAGTATAATTGCTTTACAAGAGTGTTAGTTTCTGCTTTATAACAAAGTGAATCAGCTATACATATACGTATGTCCCCATATCTCTTCCCTCTTGCGTCTCCCTCCCTCCCACCCTCCCATCCCACCCCTCTAGGTGGTCAAAAGCACCAAGCTGATCTCCCTGTGCTATGCGGCTGCTTCCCACTAGCTATCTATTTTACATTTGGTAGTGTATATATATCCATGCCACTCTCTCACTTTGTCCCAGCTTACCCTTCCCCCTCCCCGTATCCTCAAGTCCATTTTCTAGTAGGTCTGTGTCTTTATTCCTGTCTTGCCCCTAGGTTCTTCATGACCATTTTTTTTTCTTAGATTCCATATATATGTGTTAGCATACAGTATTTGTTTCTCTCTTTCTGACTTACTTCACTCTGTATGACAGACTCTAGGTCCATCCACCTCACTACAAGTAGCTCCATTTCGTTTCTTTTTATGGCTGAGTAATATTCCATTGTATATATGTGCCACATCTTCTTTATCCATTCATCTGTCAATGGACACTTAGGTTGCTTCCATGTCCTGGCAATTGTAAATAGAGCTGCAATGAACATTTTGGTACATGACTCTTTTTGAATTATAGTTTTCTCAGGGTATATGCCCAGTAGTGGGATTGCTGGGTTGTATGGTAGTTCTAGTTTTAGTTTTTTAAGGCACCTCCATACTGTTCTCCATAGTGGCTGTATCAATTTACATTCCCACCAACAGTGCAAGAGGGTTCCCTTTCCTCCACACCCTCTCCAGCATTTATTGTTTGTAGATTTTTTGATGATGGCCATTCTGACCGGTGTGAGATGATATCTCATTGTAGTTTTGATTTGCATTTCTCTAATGATTAATGATGTTGAGCATCCTTTCATGTGTTTGTTGGCAATCTGTATATCTTTGGAGAAATGTCTATTTAGGTCTTCTGCCCATTTTTGGATTGGGTTGTTTGTTTTTTTGATATTGAGCTGCATGAGCTGCTAGTAAATTTTGGAGATTAATCCTTTGTCAGTTGCTTCATTTGCAAATATTTTCTCCCATTCTGACGGTTGTCTTTTCATCTTGTTTATGGTTTCCTTTGTTGTGCAAAAGCTTTTAAGTTTCATTAGGTCCCATTTGTTTAGTTTTGTTTTTATTTCCATTTCTCTAGGAGGTGGATCAAAAAGGATCTTGCTGTGATTTATGTCAAAGAGTGTTCTGCCTATGTTTTCCTCTAAGAGTTTGATAGTGTCTGGCCTTACATTTAGGTCTTTAATCCATTTTGAGTTTCTTTTTGTGTATGGTGTTAGGGAGTGTTCTAATTTCATGCTTTTACATGTAGCTGTCCAGTTTTCCCAGCACCACTTACTGAAGAGGCTGTCTTTTCTCCACTGTATATTCTTGCCTACTTTATCAAAGATAAGGTGACCATATGTGCATGGGTTTATCTCTGGGCTTTCTATCCTGTTCCATTGATCTATATTTCTGTTTTTGTGCCAATACCATACTGTCTTAATTGCTGTAGCTTTGTAGTATAGTCTGAAGTCCAGGAGCCTGATTCTTCCAGCTCCGTTTTTCTTTCTCAAGATTACTTTGGCTATTCGGGGTCTTTTGTGTTTGCATACAAATTGTGAAAATTTTTGTTCTAGTTCTGTGAAAAATGCCAGTGGTAGTTTGATAGGGATTGCATTGAATCTGTAGATTGCTTTGGGTAGTAGAGTCATTTTCACAATGTTGATTCTTCCAATCCAAGAACATGGTATATCTCTCCATCTATTTGTATCATCTTTAATTTCTTTCATCAGTGTCTTATAATTTTCTGCATACAAGTCTTTTGTCTCCTTAGGTAGGTTTATTCCTGGGTATTTTATTCTTTTTGTTGCAATGTAAGTGGGAGTGTTTTCTTAATTTCACTTTCAGATTTTTCATCATTAGTGTATAGGAATGCAAGAGATTTCTGTGCATTAGTTTTGTATCCTGCTACTTTACCAAATTCATTGATTAGCTCTAGCAGTTTTCTGGTAGCATCTTCAGGATTCTCTATGTATAGTATCATGTCATCTGCAAACAGTGACAGCTTTACTTCTTCTTTTCCAATTTGGATTCCTTTTATTTCTTTTTCTTCTCTGATTGCTGTGGCTAACACTTCCAAAACTATGTTGAATAATAGTGGTGAGAGTGGGCAACCTTGTCTTGTTCCTGATCTTAGTGGAAATGGTTTCAGTTTTTCACCATTGAAGACGATGTTGGCTGTGGGTTTGTCATATATGGCCTTTATTATGTTGAGGAAAATTCCCTCTATGCCTACTTTCTGGAGGGTTTTTATCATAAATGGGTGTTGAATTTTGTCAAAAGCTTTCTCTGCATCTATTGAGATGATCATATGGTTTTTCTCCTTCAATTTGTTAATATGGTGTATCACACTGATTGATATGCGTATATTGAAGAATCCTTGCATTCCTGGGATAAACCCCACTTGATCGTGGTGTATGATCCTTTTAATGTGCTGTTGGATTCTGTTTGCTAGTACTTTGTTGAGGATTTTTGCATCTATGTTCATCAGTGATATTGACCTGTAGTTTTCTTTCTTTGTGACATCTTTGTCTGGTTTTGGTATCAGGATGATGGTGGCTTTGTAGAATGAGTTTGGGAGTGTTCCTCCCTCTGCTATATTTTAAAAGAGTTTGAGAAGGGTAGGTGTTAGCTCTTCTCTAAATGTTTGTTAGAATTCGCCTGTGAAGCCATCTGGTCTGGGGCCTTTGTTTGTTGGAAGATTTTTAATCACACTTTCAATTTCAGTGCTTGTGATTGGTCTGTTCATAATTTCTGTTTCTTCCTGCTTCAGTCTCAGAAGGTTGTGCATTTCTAAGAAGTTGTCCATTTCTTCCAGGTTGACAGTTTCTTCTTTCAGCACTTTAAAATATCCCTCCATTTTCTTCCAGATTTTTTAGTTTCTAACGAGAAGTCTTTCATTCTTATCTTTTTTCCTCTGTATTTATTATGCCCCTTTTCTCTGGCTTTTAAAGATTTTCTTTTTATCAGTTTTTCCAGAATTATATTATATTGTGTCTTGGTATGGTTTTCTTTTGGTTTATCCTGCTTGAGGTTTGTTGAATTTCTTATATTTGTTGAGTCACCGAGGCTCTTTTAGTTTTCTTTTAGCTTTCTCTCTCTCTTTTCTTTAATTTGAATAGTTTTAATTAGCTTGTTTTCCTGTTCACCAATCTTTTCTACTACAGTATCTAATACGCTCTTAGTCCTATGTAGTGACTATTTGATTTCAGAATTTGTAGTTTTCATTTTTAGAACTTGAATCCTTTTTAAAATCTCTTCTTTTAAAAAAAATTATCTTCTCACAATGTTTATGTTTTCCTTTCAATACTTGGACAATAGTTATAGTGGCTCTTTTAGTGTTCTTATCTGTTAATTCCAATATTTCTCTTATTTCTGTTTCCATTTACTGGTCTTATGGTTATTGGCCATATTTCCTACTTAGCATACCTAGTAATTTCAATTGTGTGTTAGACATTTTGAATGTTACATTGTTGAGTGTTTAGATTTTGTTTTCTTTAAAGAATGTTGGATTTTGTTTTGGCAGACAATTAATTTAATTTTGGTTCAATTTGACCCTTTAAAGGATTGTTTTTAAGCTTTTAAATGTATATCTGGAGTAGTCTTTTCCACGCATTCTTTAACCTTATTATTAAAGCATGACTCACTGGGTTTTCTACTAAATTTTTGAGTGATCAGCAAGGACTTTCTATTCTGGCTGGTGAGAACTTGGATGGCTTCCAGTTCTTCGTGAGCTCTGAATTGTTCAGCTTACAGCTTTCCAGTCACTCTCTTCCTGGTCTGTGGAATTTTACCCTACTCATGCTTGTCTTAGTATTTAGTAAACTTTCAAGTATCCCTCAGTACTCTTTGTATATATAGTTTCCTGTTTCTGAAACTCTGTCTCATAAATTCCATCCGCAAAAGCCTCTCCAAACTCTGATTTCTGTTACCTCAAGTCAGTGACACCACTGGACTCGGGTTGGGACTCCTTCCCTGCCCCAAGGTATGGAATGTGTCTCCAGGGTAAAAGCTAAGGTAATATTGCATACCTCATCTGTTTTCTTTCTCTCAGGGATGACAGTCCTGAGCTACCTATTGTCCAATATCTGAAAATAATTGTTTTGTATATTTTATCTGTTTTTTTAGTTGTTAATGGAAGAAGGGTAAATTTGGTCCCTGTCTCTTCATCACAGCCAGAAGTAAGTCCGTGCTACAAATATTTATTCATGATCCTACACAAAAGGTTGCCATCTTTTTTTTTTTAAGGTTGCCATCTTGAATGCGATTCTATTTGAAGATATACTCTGAGATATTTTGTGTTCCTTTTTCTTCATTCTTCCATAATTTAAAATATAAACAATGGATATTGCAAAGAAATTTGGAAGAACTGCACTACATTGTTTATAATTGTGAAATTGTCTGTCCCACAATGGCTTCTATGCCTATTTTCCTTTTCCCACACATCCACTCCAAATAGAGTTCATACGACTTTCTGATACAGTATTTAGGCTCTGAAATGACTCTCAGACCTTTCTCAGGGGAAATTTCTAAGCCCCTGATAGCTGGAGTTCTAATAATGGCCATTCATGTCTTGCTTCCTACATTTCCTAAGAATAGAGGTTACTTGAAGTTGTGGCATCTCTAACTCATTATTATATATGTTTTATACTTGTACATACAGGAGAATATATTAAAAGTACAATTAATGTGGAAATTTATGCCATCTGAATTATAATAAGCTATGAATTTCTTACAAAACTTTCTACAGTTTAGTGCTTAAAATGGCTTATAAATGTATAGATTTTGTGGCTGGGCTGTATCTCTCTCAAAAGTGTTAAGAAAGGGAAAATCTTAAATCCTGGCTTGATTCCTTAATTTAACAACATGAGACAATTCTCATACTATATCTCTCCTAATGTGTCATTTTCATTTCTAAAATCTAGGGTTGTTTTTTCCTTTTGAAGTTGATGTTTATGTTGGTGATTTCAAAAAAATCCCCCATTAAGAAGGATCTGAATCTTATCTTTTAGATCTCAGTGAGAAATACAGTACATATTGCCTAAACCATATATATATGTGTATATATATATATATATATACACACACACACATGTATATATTTAAGGGCTATGTAAGATTTTTATAACTTATAAAAGTTTTATGACTCCACGCTCAACAGAAAGCAAGTAATTATTTAGCCATGCTAGGTGGGACTTCAGGTTAATGGTAAACAGAAAGGAGATGTTGAAAGATTTCATATCCAAAGGTAGAAGAAGAGAAGTATACAGAGATACATCATACATGCAGAAATTGTGTACAGAGACAAAACATGTAAAGTACAACAATTACATAGTGAGCCACCTCCTAAGTAGTAGCCATTGGTATTATTGTTATTCAGCCGTTGTTCTGAAACTAATTTTATTTGCTTTGTGTACTTACACTGGCTTGAATTCACACTATCTTCCTCCTCCTATTCCCTAGGACACTGCTTTCCAGAACTTTACTTATTGTTCCTAAAAGTTAGTGAACGTTTGTCTTCCTAGGCTTCAACACTATATATCAAGAAAAAGAAAACCAAGCATGCTACTGGAAATTTATATAGCTCTGCTGGTGTGCATTTAAACATAAAGTTTACTTCTGTAAGTTCCCCTGCCCCCCGCCCCTGCCACAGCATGCTGCCATGTCTCAGAAAGGGTGAAGACTCTTGAGAACCTGTCCTAAGATGTCCCTGGCTTGGAGGGGCATCACTGAAACCCACAACCTTACAATTGTTATAAATTGCCAGATGATAGTGCTTTGTGACATTGCTTTGTATAATGAAACATTCAGGTTTATGCACAAGTTATATTATGCTTCAGAAAATAAAACATCACAGGTAAAGGGTTTTTTTTTTTTTTTGGTCATTGTTTTTGTTTTGTAATATTGTTATTTTATGTATAGCAGTGGTTTTCAAAGTGTGACCCGGCATCAGGAGCATCAGCATCATCTGGGAACTAGTTACAAATAAAAATTCTCAGGCCCTGCACTCTGTTTTAGGCGATTTTGATGTATGCTAAAGTTTGACAGCTGCTGGTGTGGAGAACCCTGGAAAGGCTCCTATATCTGACTTAATTTATTATAAGCCACATCGTATGAGGTATGAAGAAGTAATCAGTCATGCCCCCAGCTACTGTTGCCTAGGAGATGTTTAATGGTGTAACACGGGAAGTGCCACGCTGCTGAGCAAATGTCAGACTCCGAGAAGGAAGAGCCTTTCTGCCAAAATTCCTTCTAGAACACCTCCTTTCACAGCCCTAGCAGCCCAAGGGAGAGGATTAAGACATCAGAACCACAGAAAGTGCTAATGCAGGGCCCTTGGGCTGATCTGCAGCCTTGAGGCACCTTTAGCTAGTTAAGAGGGAAAATCCCAGGGCTCAAAAGCTGTCCTCGAAGCGGACGTATCAAAAGACCGCATTTAACAATCTGGACATGAAGCAAGAAACTCATATCCCTGTGTAGACCAGACTGTAGGGAAACCCAAGGACGTCTTGGCAAAGAGACTGTGTTCTTAGCTGCACTGGGAAAGGAGGGCCATGATCTTGTTAGTGTGGAGGACCTAGAAGCTGACATGCCTTCTCACTGTGTGCTGATATGGCCTTTTCTCTGTGTGTGAGCCTGGAGAGAGAGAGAGAGAAAGCGCTCTGGTGTCTCTTCCTCTTCTTATAAGGATACCGGTTCTATTGGATTAGGGCCTCACGCTTATGACCTCATTTTACCGTAATTACCTCCCTAATGGCCCTATCTCCAAATCCAGAACAGTCCCTATTATCCCATGCCTGGATTATTATAGCGCCTTACTGATCCTCATTCCAGACTCCCTTCACCAGTCCTTCTTGAATATGCAACCAGATTCACCTCAGTAAATTCGCACTTTTAAGGTACAGTCTTACTGGAAAAACCTCAGTGATTCCCAATGACTAGAATTTTGCCAAACTCCTTACTCTGGCATTTGGTTCCCTGGTAGGTCCAAGCCTACCTTGTCAGCCAAAACAATGCTATACTCTTCCCCCACACCACACACCTTTTGAATAACCTACTTCATTGTTCTTCAAGCATTCAGTTTGTGTGCCCACCTTTAGGCCTTTGCTCACATTATTCTCTCTGGAATGGCCTCTTTTCCACTTATTCAAATACCGCCCTTTCTTCCAAGTGCCACACTCCTCAGTGACATCTTCTGCATCACTCCACCCACAGTGATCTTTCTCTCTGCGCTTGGATTATTTTTCCAAAGCAAGTGTTAACACACTTCTCTGGGTGTGTGTCTGTGTTCCTGATAGAACTGTCTGAGAGTGGGTACTGAGGATGTTCCTTCTTTGCGTCCCTCTCAGGACCTGGCACAGTGGTGGGTGCTCAGTGTTCTTATTGTGTGGATTGGTGGATGGATAGATGACAAGACCGATACTCCTTTGGTAAAGGTTTTTTGAGAATCTTAAATGTCATCTCCTCTGAGAAAACGTCCATAACCTACCCCCTCTCTATCACATCAATGTATTTTGAATCCCTGTATAAGCTTCACAACTACCAGAGAATTGTAGTGTTTGTTTGTCCTTCCAATCCCCCCATCGTATTCTAACTCTATAGAAGAGACTGTTTCTGTCTTGTTTCCCAGTGCCTAGTTAGTGTCTGATACATGGTAGCCCCTCAGTTAATATTTGATGAATGAATGAGTGAATCATTGAATGACTTCAGCATCACATAGTGTAATGGAATCTTTTGGAGCCTAGCAAAGTGTGTGTACACATAGAGGAGGACCTGCTTAAAAACCTGAACCTTTTTTTTTTTTTATTACCCATGAAGCATTGAGGAAATGTCACACTAATTTAGAAACAGATGTGCTTTGCTTTATATATTATATAGCTTAAGTCAAATCAGAGTGAATTAATAATTTGTACCCTGACTTAATACCCCCCCAAAATTATAGTGCTGTAGAAAAGTATTCATGAAGCCATGCAGTCTACTATTTTTTTAGAAAGCCAATGTTTAATCATTTGGCAAACACAAACTTATTTTGCAAGACAAGAATTTGTTTTCTAAATCTAGATTTTCACATGGGGAGTTTCCTTAAGGGTGGTAGGACCTACATTGACTTCCACTACATATAGGAGAATTTTCAGTCTTCCATTTTCTGTCTTCTTTCTTTCCCTTCCAATCTTACCATCCCCACCTCAGGAGACACTGTCTAGTTATCTCATCTGCTCACTGTCTTCTGGATCCACCAAGGTAAATTCTGCCTCTGTGCCTTTGCTCATGCTGTTCCCCTTGCTTGAAAAGTCCTCAACCTCTGGTTGAGGTCCAACTGACATGTCCCCTTCTCCAGCAAGCCTTCCCCAATTGTCATAACTACTAAAAAGAATTGCCGGTACTGCTCATTTTTGCTCTTATGCCTTGAGTGTCAGCTCATGTATTATGCTCTGTCACTTCTTGTGTGTAAGTTTCATCTCCCTGATTGCTCTAGAAGCTCCTTTGGAGTAGGACTGTACCTCGTGCTTCATTTGTATATTCTTTTTTTGCCTGATACTCTTGTGAAATGTATTCACAAGATTTTTGGAAATGAATATTTCATTTTTCATAGCCTAACTATTTGAGTCTGGGAGAATTCTGAAGATGAGTAACGAGAAGACTCTGGAGGCCCCTCTCCAGGGCTGATCCAGCCTGCCGCCGCCCCCCCCCAGGCCCCCCGCCGTGGTGTTCTTGTTAATGGTCAGATCACTTTTGAGTACATGGATTCAGGGCCCAGTGTTCAGTGGATTCCATGTTTGATGACGTTAACCTAAAAAAGTCAGATGTTGGCTGAATCACCTTCCTGCATCTCTTTTTGCATATTCTACAACTGGCTTGGGAAAACTATCCTATGGGCCAAACCTTCTCCTAAATTTCACTTGGTCTGTGGTAAAAGGTCCAAAAAGTGATACACTTACAGTTAAACATACAACTTACAACTTATTTTTACTTCCTTAAAAGAGCTGTAAATCCACTTGGTAGGAATATTTCACCATGAAAATGGTTCCCATGTCTTTTTTTGACTCTCACTTTCTTTTAGCCTCTGTACCTTTGTGTCTTTGTGCATCTGGTTTTGTATTTCCTTTGTAAATTACAGAGAAATTTGTAAAAAACAGAGAAATTATTTCTGTCTCCATTTATGTCTGATCCTTTTCCTTCTTTAGTTTTTTCCATCTTCTACCTTCTGTCTGAAAGAAAAAAAATCAGTGGGAGTCCATAAAAGAAAATATAGTTAGCTAGGGAGTTCCCTGGTGGTCCAGCGGTTGACTCCACGCTCCCAATGTAGGGGGCCCGGGTTCCATCCCTGGTCAGGGAACTAGATCCTGCATGCATGCCACAACTAAGAGCCCACATGCTGTAACTAAAGGTCCCACACTCAGCAACGAAGATCCTGTGTGCCGCAACTATGATCTGGTGCAGCCAAATAAATAAATAAATAATAAATATTTAAAAAAATACTTAGCTAAAATATTTTTGAGGAGAGAATTAAGAAACATGATGCTCATTCATGTACATTATTTTTGTATTTGGTGAAATCGGTTTTTTAAATTATTTAATTAATTAATTTATTTATTTATTTTTGACTGTGTTGGGTCTTTGTTGCCGTGTGCGGGCTTTCTCTAGTTGTGGCGAGCGGGAGCTACTCTTTGTTGTGGTGCGTGGGCTTCTCACTGTGGTGGCTTCTCTTGTTGCGGAGCATGGGCTCTAGGTGCGCGGGCTTCAGTAGTTGTGGCATGCGGGCTCAGTAGTTGTGGCTCGTGGGCTCTAGAGTGCAGGTTCAGTAGCTGTGGTGCACGGGCTTAGTTGTTCCACGACATGTGGGATCTTCCCGCACCAGGGCTTGAACCCGTGTCCCCTGCATTGGCAGGCGGATTCTTAACCACTGCGCCACCAGGGAAGTCCTGGTAAAATAGTTTTTCACAAAAAGAAATTTGTCGTGCTCCAACTTCTTATCTATATCACTTTACATTCACTTATGAACCTCAACAGATAGACATGCATTTTCCATAGTTGTAATCAATCTACATATACTATATATAAATATTTAATCCATACACATTTAAATAGCGGTATTCTGACCGCTAGTGTAATTTGTTGAGCTATTCCCTAAGTGTTTGATGTTTAGATTATCTCCATTTTCATTATTGTAAATAGTGTTGCAACATCTTTGTATAAATTATTGTTTTATTCTTTTGACTTTTTCTGATGTATATTGCCAAAAGGAGGATTATCAGGTCAAGGCATTCACTGGCTTTAAAAACCAAAAACATAGAACATAACCCTCTACTCAATAAAGAAAAAACCCAAACCCCTTCCATTTTGAGGTATAACAGTTAAGAGAAGAGAAAGACAGAAAAGGAAGAAATGAGAAAAAAATCATTCATTCATTCAACAAATATTTCAGCATGTACTATATGCCAGGCACTAGGAATTTGGTCCATCAGTGAATAGGAAACCAAAAAATCCCTGCCGTCGTAAAGGCTACTCTCTAGTGGGGGAAGATAGAAAATGAACATAATAATAAATGAGCTAATTATATAATAAGTTGGAAAGTGAGAAGTGCTATGGAATAAGAAAAACAGAGAAGGGGGGGAATCAGGAGTGGTGGGGGGACAGTGGAGGGATAAATAAGAGTTACTCAGATGCTCAGAAGGCAGCATCTGAGCAGAGACTTAAGGGAAGTGAGGAAGGTAGCCCTGTCCTTTTTGACAGCATAAGAGGCAGAGGGAAGGGCTCCTGGCTAATATTGTTAGGTGTCTTGGGGAAAGAGCAAAGAGGTCAATGTGGCTGGAGAAGAGAGAGTGCGGGTGAGAGGGGAGAGAGCTCAGAAAGGCCGGGCAGGGGCCACATCAGGTAGGATTTTGTAGGCTCTTGTAAGGACTTCAGCTTCTATTCTAGTCCCCCAAAGGAGGCTGTGGAGAGGCTACACTGGACTCACCTTCTTTGGACCTGCCCTTGACGCCTGCCTCCAAGTCTCTGGGGTGGGATCAGGAAGCTGCTGTGTTTCTGACAAATTCCTCAGGGTGATTCTGATGTGCAGTTAGGTTGAGGACTACTCTTTCAGGTCAAACATTCCACTGTTCTAAATTTAAAATAATTTAATAAAAGAAAGTAAAAATTTCACAGCATCCCCGAATGTTGGTGATTTAGAGACGTTGAAGATGATGTAGGAAATTGAGGCCCAGAGGTTAAGTGACTTGCTGGAGGTTACACAGCTATAAGAAGCAGCACTAGTTTCAAGTTCACCCTTCTCACTCTGAGTTCAGTGAACCTTCCACTGTGCCAGGCTACCTAATAAACTGTATCGTTTCACTTATCAGGTGGTTAGACTTCCAGTAAGCTCCACCATTAGGAATAAAGTTTGAATTCAGAGTTCTGTAAAGTTGATTGGTTGATTAAATGTTTGATTACCTAAAGATTAATCTGAAAGCTGCAATTGTTTTAACCTTTATGGTTAAGAATCACTCAAAATATATTAGTCACATTTTATTCTTCTTTAGAGGAATTCTGGAAGAGTTATACCGATTTAGAATGGGAAGGGACCTTAATTGTTCAGGGTCTTGCAGTGCTTCTGGGTCATAATTCTGAAATCAGTTCTTGTTTGACATCAGTATAAAACATACAAGCCGTTCAGCTGACCCTGGACATTTCTGAGGTTTAGAAGAAATTTCTGATTTACTTCGCTGTTTGATTTCTTTCTTGGACACTGGCTGTAGCTAAATTTTCTTAACTCAAATTTTTTTATAATGTTGGTTTTTCTGGCCTTATTCTGTAACTTGAGCCTAAATTTTATCTGCAATGTCTGAACTTGTAGACTTCGTGGTTATCGTGGAATGCACTGAAATTGTGACATGGGAATTGGTCCAGAAATCACTTACAGGAGCAAGAACTCAGGCCTCAGAGCTTAGCTAGGGAACGATTTCAGTTAAACCATTTTTCCTCCACTTGCACGCTTCTGGATGTTTCAGTGACCAGATTTGTACCAGTGATGGGGGCAGGTTACACATTCCCACTGAGAACACTTGGTGGAGATTATAGGGATACATTATTTTTTTCCTTTCACTAAGCCAGAATTGGCAGTAGAAGCTATGTCTGAGAAAGATACTGAAGCTATTGGCTGTTCTGGGAATGGGAGGAAGAATTTATAGCTAGTGCATTTCCCCCATTCCCTCTTCTGTTCCTGCAAAAACTCACATTCAGTGAAAGGCTCGGGTCCCAATAACTAATGGTCAGTTAACATACTAAAGCAGCTCAGTCCTGTTCAATAGCCATCTAGGGGTTATTTACTTCTCTCAAGTCTTAATCTTTTTTTTTTTTTTTTTTAATTTTGCTTCTAAATTTTTTTTTTTTCTTTTTCTAAATTTGCTTCTGGGTGACTTGTCCCTTCATGACTCAGCTCCTAATGTTCTCCACCAGAAGATTGGTTGTAATTTCTGTTTTATCATAGTCTTCTTGCCTTCAAAGCCTCAGTGACTGACTGGCCCTTTTCTCTTCTCTGGGAGGTTTCATCATAGTAACCACATTCCTAGAGAAAACTCTGAAGAAGTAGACATGGGGCATGAGAATTAGCATGGCTCTAAATGTCAAAAAAGGCTGACATTGACTGGTAGCTCTGTGAAGGATAATGACTGAAATGGGTGTATAAAAGAGAATCATAGAGAAACTTTAGGAACCGGTAACTCCTGACCTAACATTGCATCAGGGATTGGTATGGAGGCTAGTGCTTTTGTAATTTAACTCTGATGATGTTTGCCCAGATTCTGAATGGTCCCTTGGAAGCAGAGCAGATGGCAGCCATCAGGCTTAGGCCTATTTCAAATGGATGACTGCCCCTATATCTCAGTCTTGACCATTTAATGTGGTATTCTCACAGGCATGGATAGGGACAAGGAAGCGTGGAAGGGAACTGTGGTGGAAGCTACGATGCCAGGAAAGAAGGACTTATTCCTTCAGCTGGAGGAATGCTGCCAGCAGATCGCCCTCTGCTCAGCTGTCAGTCTCATAAGGGCATTGCCTCAGCTGAAGAGAGCCACCTGGCCCAAGGCTACTCTGGTGGCCTGCAAGTAACTGCTGATTCATGTGAGAGTGTAAAGGCCTATCCTCCTAGACCCAATTCAGGACAACTCTGATGCACCATCCAGTTTCAGGATTTTCCCTGCAGGGTTGCCTGAGGCTTTTAGTGAGGCTGTATTCTAGCTCAGTTTCTCCCTGCTCAATCTCCACTTCCCCTTCCTACTTCCCTCCCTCCCTCCTTTCCTTCCAGATGTTGATTAGGGTCCTAGAGTATTTACTCATAAACCTCATGCCTGCTAAACACCATTTCAGGATCTGCTTCTTGGGGAACCCAACCTGCACAGAAATTTGATGAGCAATTTGCCTGTCCATTAGAAAATATAGCATAGACTTTTCTCTGCATTAACCAGAGATACACTTTTTCATGTCATCAAATATTTTTTTTAAAGAGACCAAAAGTCGGAAAGTTCTAGTGTTAAACTGAGAAGAGAAACAGAAGACTTAGGTTAGCTTAGGTTAGTTAGACTAGGTTAGGTTAGTTCTTTCTCCTCTGTATATCTGAATTTGAGATTTGCTTCTCCATGAAGGTTAGAAGCTGTAATATAAAGTCTTGATCCAGTCATTCCCAAATTTGATGTTATGGGGAGAGAAAAACCAAAAAAATTATTTGAAATTGGATACTTCTTTGTGCTTTGCATTAGGACTCTGTGTTCTTGCCTTTAACCTTATAAGCAGCTCTACTGTTGAGTCCTTCCTTGGACCATGCATGTGATGCTGTGGCAGCAGGCAGGAATCACTCAAAGAACCAGTGAATAAATGAGCAGTGGTGCCTCGAAGCTCTAACCCAGATTGCACAGCGGGGACCATGATAAGCAGCCTTCTTCTGAAGGTATTCTTGCTCCCCTCGAGTGAAGCTGTGTAGCCTCACTCAGGGGAGTGAGGGGAGGCAGTTTTGACTGCCCAGCCTGGGGTGTCAGGCAGAGCAGTGGACAACAGGAGGCTGGATGGAGTAGAAGCCAGGGTGAAAATTTAGTGACACCCAAGGAAGAGGTGAAAACTCTGGAGGAGAAATCTAAGAACCGCACGAACAGCTTCTTTCTGTTCTTTCTTTGGATCTTAGAATTTGTGTGTTCAAGTGCTTGGCCCTCTGCAGGCCCTCCCGTCCCTTGGCATGACCTCCAGATGATGAGTAGACATGGAATGGACTTCTTCTGAAGACTGGGTCGCCAGCCATCCAGCTCAGCCTTCAGAGTGCGTGGGGAAGCGGGGGACTATGCAGGCATGAATTCTCTCCTTAATGCTCTGAGTGTACTGGGAGGCAAGCAAGTCAGATGGGTGGGCATGGTCTGGAGGGTCCCTACAGAGCATCGTGGTGTTTTATTGGGATGTTACAACGTGTTCGTGAAAGGCCAGAAGCTTGTTGCGGGGCTCCCCAGTCTACACCGCCCTTCGGGGCCGGCCCAGGGTGTGTGCCGTGAGGGGAAGAGGGGCTGGGGAACCGGAGGGCGGCCCCGGGACGGGTGCAGGAGGGATGAGGCCTCTGGACAGCGGAGGAGGGGAGGGCGCCGAGGCGTGGTGCCCGCTGCCGCTTCTTGGGGCCCCGGGGGCCGAGCCGGGCGGCGGGCACTCTCTGCTCAGCCCTGGAGAGCGCGGGGAGCGGCGGGCGGGGCCGAGGGGCGCAGCGGAGCCCGAGAGGCGGCGGCTGCGGAGTGAGGGCGCCGCAGAGGAAGGCGGGCGGGCGGGAGGGAAGGAGGGAGGGAGACGCGCGCGCGGACCGAAAGTAGGGAAAGAGGTTCAGGCGGGCGGGCGGGCGGTGCTCTGGCCCAGGGGCCGCGGGAGCCCGGCGAGGTCGAGCTGGGCGGCGGCGCGGGCCGAGGGCGGAGGGGAGGGCGGAGGCGCAGGGAGCTCGTTTGGGGCGCCGCGGCGGGGAGGGTGGCGGCCACCCGTGCGCGCGGGGCGCTGTGTGTGCGCGCTCTCCCGCTCGGGGAGGAAGATGGCCCAGAAGGGAAAGTTGGGGTGACGCGCGCAGCCCCGGGAGGCTCGGCGAGGGGTGCCGCGGCGAGCCCGACGGAGCGGCGGCCAGACAGGCCGGGGGGTGAGCGGTCCGGGCGCCGCCGCCAAGGCGCCCGCCCCCTCACTGCAGGTGGCCGCCGCGGCGCTGGGGCCCGGCGGCCGGGGGCGCGGGCGGGCGCTCGAGGGAGCCCGGCCGAGGGATGGGCTGCGCCCCCAGCATCCACGTCTCGCAGAGCGGCGTGATCTACTGCCGGGACTCGGACGAGTCCAACTCGCCCCACCAGACCACCAGCGTGTCGCAGGGCCCCGCGGCCCCCCTGCACGGCCTCTTCGTCCAGACCGACGCCGCCGACGCCATCCCCCCGAGCCGCGCGTCCTGGCCCCCCGGTGCCGCCCGCGGCCGCAGGGCCCGCGGTGAGCTGGGCAGCGGCAGCAGCGCGGGCTCCACGGCCCCCGCGGCGACCACCTGCAGGGGCCGGAGTCGCCACTGCTGCAGCAGCGCGGAGGCCGAGACCCAGACCAGCTACACCAGCGTCAAGGTAAACGCCGGGCGCCGGCCCGGGCTGGAAGGGGGCCGCCTGCCCCGTCCGGCGGGTAGGGGGCTCCGGCGGAGTTGAGTGGCCGTGACGTGGTTGGTTTGGGGAGGTTGTCACTAAGGAGGAGTTTACTTTTCATTTATGGGGGTGATGAGGGCCCAGGAAATGTGAGCATTAAAGACCCCTGGAGGGGTCCAGGGCGCTGGTTCTGGGGCACCGGGTGGAGAAGGGAAGCAGGTGGGCTGGCCCGTTCCTCACTGAGGTGGAGAAGGCTGGGCTGGGTCAACTCAGGAGGAGGGGTGGGCATCATTGAGAGCGTTCGGTGGCGAGTCCCACTGAATGAAATCGGAGCTCCGGGCTGGATTTGCATGGCTCGTAGGTGAATGGTGCAGACTCGGTGCAACGGTACTGTAGTGCCCTCGTGTTCAGGTTTTTACCTGGGGACACCAGCCAGGTTGCATGGAGTCTCAGCCACAGGGACCGAGTGTGGGATTTGTGAATGAATGAGGGTGTTTCTGTTTTCCGGAGGGATGGAGGAAGAGGACCTGCGTGGAACCTGTTGTTTATCACTTCTTTGGGCTGGCTGCGTCTTGGACATAATTGAGAGAATCGGGTCGTGAGTGAGGAGGGTCGGCTGAGCTACAGTGAGGGGAAGTGGTTTCCGTGCAGTGTAGCTGTCTGAAGATGATTCATTCTGCGCATATGTCTTATCTTTCAGGAGAGTGGAATTTTGAGGAACTAGAAAAAATTAAGTGATTAAAGCAGTCACTACTTATTTCTTAATGCCAGAAGAAAAATGATGATTTTAATAGTGCCTTCCTGTGTGTTCTCAAAATACTATTAAATCCAAGAGGTTTTTCATTGTGTAAATGTGGCCACTGGGCCTTTTATCCTTATATAGCAAGCGGAAGGACAATGGCACATCCCACAGTACAGAGGAAAAGAAGTATGTCTCTATGACTGTTAATGTGAGGTAGAATCACAGTTTTTACATGGTCAGTAAATTACCGGGAATCGTTCCATTGATTATTTGGTAAAGGCACGATTGTATAGTTAATACTTGAAAAGTTGTTCAACAGCTGGAGGCGGCTAGTGTGAGGAGGCTCCTAGTCTTCATTGGATAAAGTCAGCTCTCAGTGGAGGGGTGAAGAGAAGGATGACATGTGCTTACTTCAGTCTGGAAGAGCAAAAGGTTCTTTTAGTGAGCTTACTTTAACAGCATCTGACTTTGTGACATGAAGCTTAACTGATGTTTACTTATAGTTGTAGAGTTTCTCTGGTAATAATCATGTAATATAATGTGATAATGTACTCATTATAATACAAATACCATTTATTGAGCACCTACTATGTACCAGGTATAAGCTTTCTCTTCTAGCTTTTGAATGTTAACTGTGTATTGATAGAATATCAAGAACTAGAGACCTGGACTCATGACAGTACAACCTACTAATTGAACATTTGTTATAAAGGTATGTGCTGAACACTTTCTTTTAAGTTTCCCCTCCGCCCCCCCCCCCACCAGTTCACATGAAGTTACCACTAGGAATAATTTCAGGGGATTAAAATGTTATATTTGGTGAAATAATTAAATTGGAATTTTATCAATAAAGACTATCCTTTGCCTTCTTGTTGAAAAGGAAATTTGCAAACATGAAGCAGTAGTTCAGAATGGTGACAACTTATGAACTCTGTGATACTCTTTTTGGTTTGCTTAAGAGAAATTGTGTATTTTTGCCTTTCAGAGTAGCAAGAATCCCAATTTAGTACCTGGCACCTCTAGCTACTCCATGTTTGTTCAGTGAAAGAAAGAATAATGAATGAACTCATTCTCTATGTTTTAGTACTTCTCTCAAGAGGCTACTTAGAGACCAAATGAAATAAAAACTGGAGGGAAAATGAGTCCCAATTATTAGCAGCTAATATGAACTTGTATAAATATCATTGCTACTTGGCTGAAGTGTTAAAAGGCTTGACCTGGGTACAAATTTAACGTACTTTGCTTTATCAACCAGATTTCCAAATAAGAGCTTATTTCATTCCAACCCATTGCTGGAAATGTTGGACTAAAACTGCTGGTTCAGTTTATTCAACACTAATTTGCATGTGTAGAGCTCAGAAACTATAGATTTGAAATTAGATTTGAGACCGGAATTATTATTTATACAAACCACACAGAATTGTTTTAATATATTTAACAGTATCCTTTTAGGACGTGTGACTCAGTGTTATAGTATCTTTTTCAGTTTTCACATGTTCCATGTTCTTTTGTGGGTAAGGTAATTTTATAAAGACATTACTTTCATTTCTTTTTAGAAGAATTCTTCCACCTTAAGAGTTTGAGATAGTTGCCAGTCATGCCCCGCCCCGCCCCCCCCCCCCCAACACACACCCTCCCTTTTCCAAAATGCTCAGGTGGAAAAGTAAAGTCTTTGCCATTTGGTCTTGTTTACAGTGGTGATGGGGTTGTAATAGATTTTTTTAAACTTTCTCTTTGTACATCAATTATAAACCATATCTTCATTATCTCCTTGGTCTCTGGTGTTCCCCAGAGTGCAGAAATGTGTACTTGATTTCTCTCTCTCTTTTCTAGCAAGAATTCATCTCATTAGGCTTTTAGAATGATGAAGCATTATGATGTCAAACATGATGTCGACAGGAACCTTCCTGAATACCTAATTTACAAAAAAAAAAAGATAAACATTAATAATTCATGTGCAGTACAATGATATCATGTGGATTTCCATTTCTGGTAAGAAGTTAGATTTGTCTTCCAATTGCTGTAAAAAATGCAGGTTCCTAGCAATTTGTCTTCCTCTTGTTTGCCTTTTAAAAAATAGTACTCCAACAGGAGAATCCTGCAGAATGCTCACTCCTGAAATTGTGCCAGTTTTGTAATTCTTGTTCAGAAATCCTCAGAGGAGATGGTTGAACCGCTCCCCGGGAAAATCTGGGGATTCTTACAAGTCTTCTTTTCTCAGCCCAGCTGTTGTGGCTGGAGAGGCATCCGGGACTAGGCAGCCAGTTGTAGAAAAGAGTCTTTGTTGACAGTTCAGTCAACTTGCAGCCATCTCTGTGTAGTTTAACTATTTTGTGGATCAGACGCAGGAGGTTCTCAGTTTCCAAGTGATTTTGTGCTGGTAGGCAGCCTCACCAGTTCCCCGTCTCCTCCATTCATTGTGCTCATTTATTCACGCAGTCAGTATTGGTACCAGACTCTGTTGTACTAGGGGTTCAGGGAATATCCACAAAGTTTGGTAAGCAAATCCTAATGAGGATGGTCAATCTATTGCAAAAGGGTGTGCCTAAGCCAGTGATTCATTACTTCTGTATTATTCTTTCCATGGTTTTCTGAATCAGTGAGGATAATCCCAAGTTGACTACATATAAAGGGAAAATAAATAGATAATTTTCTGACCTTATGGTAAATAATGAATGAGATTTTATTTTGGGGAGGGGCAGAGGTATTTTGGAAAAAAAATCATTTTTGTTCTCTAAATTAATATCCTCAAGCTTTAGTGTACAACAGAATTACCTGGAAGGCTTGTTAAAGTACAGATTGGTGGGTCCCACTCCCAGAGTTTCTAATTTAGTAGGTCTTGGGTGGGGCCTGAGAACTTGGATTTCTAACAGGCTTCTAGGAGACGCTAGTTTTGCTGATCTGGGGACCACAGTTTGAGAACCACTGCTTTTCAATGAATTAAATTGACTGTCTGTGGGCCAGATGAATTAGGTGTGGCCACCTCCAGCAGGGTATATGGTACCACATTGCATGTATTTGAACTACTAGTCACAGCCCTGCCTTCATCTTAGTTTACTTTTGTAATGTGCCACCTGTCATCTCTATCCATGAAGTCGGCCTGGAAGTTTGGCTGGAAAGTCTGTAAGTGGAGAGAGGGCTGGACCACGTAGCCCATTCTGGTTTCCTGAGGTTCAAATTCTCCTCAGGATCTGTTGGGATTTGCAGGTCCTGATGTCTTGCTTTGTCATCACAATCCCTCACATGCCTCTACCCTGCTGGAGCTGTGTCCTGCATGCTGGGAAATTGCAAGCCAAGGGAGGAGCTCCAAACAGGGGCTGATGTGACGCCATAGGCTTATTCAGTTCTCAGCTCTTGGAGTTCTTGCTAGTCGTTTTCACCATGTTTATTTGTTTTAATTTTAGTAAAGCCCTAGTTTATTTTCTGCCGTAGCTCATTTCATCACAGTGTAGTGCCCCCCCCCTTTCTTCCAACACATGAACTATAGTCATTGAGCAAATTTTCCTAATTTTCACTGCTTTCTTCAGTAGTCACACTAATTTTTAAGAACTATCAGATAATTCTTCCTTTGGACGTTGGTAAATCAGTTCTCAAATCAGAAAGTAACACAGCAAGCCGCTACTTTTCAGAGGTGATGCTTTTCTACGGAGTCCCACCCTGGTGGACACAAGGCAGGACTTGGGCTGCAGCAGGACAGGACATGCTGGTGAGGGCCGGACAGCCCCTGTGCTACCAGATTATGATGGGCGAAGGCCAGGAATCAGAATAGGAGGGAGGGAGTGAGCCCTGTAGCACCAGGTGGGAAGACAGAGTCCAGGGTCTGGGAAACCAGCAGGGTTTGGAGAGGAGCACGTGAGTACTTAGGGGCCAAGTGGGCAAGTAAAAATCTAGAATTCAGGGGCTCAGAAAGGTGACAGCTGTTGAACTGGGTTGAGACTTCTGGTTGGGGAAAAAAAAGGGAGATGCTGATGACCAATCAAAGGGCCGTAAGTAAACCCTGCACGTAGGTGAGGCAAGACCAACCAACCAGGCCTTCTGACACCTGATCAGATGGTATCTGGACAGGAAACAGATTGCATATCCACAAAAGTTTAAGAAAAATAATCCAATGAAGGGATTGATTCAGAGGTGTTGGCAAGATGAAAGGAAAGCAGCAAATGATGATGAAGCACCCTAAGACTAGAAAAAGAGGGTGCTGTCACCACCTAAAAGAAGCCACAGGAGGCAATGGTTATGGGAACCTGAGAAACCTAAGCCTATAGGACAGGGAAGCCCCCCGAAGCTGCGGTCTTAAGGAAGAATGCAGTGACTGGAGGCCTATGGCCTGGCAGGGGGAGCCAAGGGAGTAAATACCTCCATGCTACTGTTCTCCTTTTCAGGAGGTACCATCTTTGTCCAAACACATTTGGAAACCAGAGGGCAAGGGAGCCCATTGATCGAGATTTTACAGAACAGGAGAGAATATCCTGACCATCCCCCAGAAGGCCCTCTGTAACCAGTGTTAAAAGATGGTCAACATCATTTGAGATACCCTAGGAAGCTCAAATTGAGATGAGTAATTCTGATGATTTTCTAAAATAATGGCATTTTTAAAATGGCCACTTAATTTATTGTTTATATTTCCTGTCTGATGACTAATGATGTTAAAGAATGTCCACTTGTATTGTGTGGAGACCTCCAAGATATTGCTCCTCCTCTTTTCATTTCACTCTCCACCTTGACTCTGCTTAGACATTTTCTTAGTCAGCTTGGGGTGCTATAACAAAATACCATAAACAGGGCGACTTAAACTCCAGACATTTCCTTCTCCCTGTTCTGGAGGCTGGGAAGTCCGAGATTAAGATGCTTTGTGAGAGCGTTCTTCCTGGCTTCCAGATAGCTATCTCCTTGTTGTGTCCTCACATGGCAGAAAGCAAGCAAGCTCTGTTCTCTCTTCTTCCTCTTAGAAGGACACTAATCCCATCATGGGGACCCCACCCTCATGACCTCATCTAAACCTAATTACCTTCCAAAAGTTCTGCCTCCAAATATAGTCAGGGTTTAGGGCTGCAACATAGGAATTTTGGAGGATGCAAACATTCAGTGCGTAACAGACATGTTTCTATCATTTCCTCTGTTCCTTGTCCACTGACCCCTCTCCCCACGATCTCAGAGCCCAGAGGTAGGGGGTGGGGGTGATAGCACTCTTTCTAGGTGAGAAGTTCCTTAAGTAGGAACCTAGCTTAGCCCATTTATTCTATCTTTGCTCAGTTTTTACTTTCTTGCTCTCTACACCTTCTCTCCACAGCCTCAAAACATTAATAAATGAGTTTTACTATGTGTTTATAAGCTGATATTTTTCACTCAAGAATATGTATATTTAAAACATTTAAAAATATTCAAATGTGTTCAGGAGTTCATTTTTAAAAATAGATGTTACCTTACTATGTATAAAATAGATAATCAACAAGGACCGCAACTCTACTCAATATTCTTTAAAAACCTATGTGGGAAAAGAATCTGAAAAATAATGGATATATGTATATGTATAGCTGAATCACTTTGCTGTACACCTGGAACTCACACAACATTGTAAATCAACTATACGGCAATATAAAGTAAAAATTAAATTAAAAATTAAAAAAAATAGATGTCACCATTATCTTACAGTGGAAGTCTCGATACTTATGTTTTAATGGAAAACACCACTTTATTTTTGAAAACACCACTTTTTAATAAGTTGCAATATAGATTAGTTTAGATTTGGTTGCTAATAGCTTTTTCCCCATTTTCTCTCTTCTCCCACTGGCAGATAAAAGCCAGGCTTTATTCAGGATTTTGATGCTTTATTCTTTACCATCAACTTTTTTCAGCTCCTCCTTTCTGCTTTCTCAGGGACAGGTCACAGAAAAATAGTTTAGAAGCTTGTGATTGGTTTAATAAAAATCAAGAGATGATTTTGCTTTCGGATAATCCATCACTGAAAGACAACTTGTCGTGGTTGTCTCATGTTTCCAAGGCGATTCCAGTTCTCTTGTGTGGTTTGTACATTTTGCAACAAGTTGTGTAGAGTAGATGTAGTAACATTAGCTATTAAAGTCTCGCTATTTTTGGAGTACTTTATATAGATGAGCCACAAATTATCATTCCCATTTTACAGAGGAGGAAAACAAGGCTGCAGAGGTACAATACATTGCTCAAGGTGGGGGCTGAAATTTGAATACAAGGTTGTCTGAATCCCACTCCCAAGTTCTTAACCACTGAACTTTATTGCCTTTTACACAGGCCTGAAGGCCCAAGCATGGCTGGTACTGGAATCACAGTTATTTAGAATAGAGTGGTAGGACGGGAGATGGGGAGCAATCAGAGGGCCTTGTGGGTGAGGTTTTTCCTGTTATAGATCCACCGTCACCCCCTCTATTAGCTCACACTGGAGTGTTGTTTTGAGATGACTGGAGAATGTAAAATGGAGAAAGCTTTGGTAGAACATGTTGCCCAGTATTTGGCACTTTGTTAAGTACTGCACTAATATTAGCTGCTAATAGTCTTGTGGTTGCTATGATTTCTGTTTTGGTAATTAAAATGAAAGTTTGCTTATTTAGATTTAGATATTTTTGAAACACATAGTTGTTTTTTATTGGAACATGTATCCCACTTTCAAGTAGATTGATTTGGCCAATGTAGGTGACTAACTGGATTTATATATAGACATGCTACCCTGAAGCTTTGGAAACCGCTGGGTGTGGTCTGAGTCAATTGGATTTCCAAAGGAGATGACACAGTAGAATCTAGCCAGTCAAAGGCCCAAGCTGGCGTTTGGGTTCCATGACTGTTGGACCTGCATCAGGCTTCTGCCTTTAAAGCTCAGGGCCTTGGTGTTATCTTGAGGTGGTTCCATGTGGAATTCTTCTTTGGTGTAAACATGTAACCTGAAGCCTTAGTCTATAATTGGGCTTAAAGCCATTTTGCAAAAGCTCTGTTGATTTTTATGTTGTGGCATTTCAGGTGCTGTCAGATGTAGTATATTGTTGGAAAAATGATACACTGTAAATCTAACACCGTTTCCTCCTAGAGAAGGTATAATGATTAGCTACAGGGATCCAGTTGCCTGTGTGAGTCACAAAAAGGAGGGAAGACCCCGAATTTTGGAAATTTTTATAGGAAAACGTCTTAGTAACCTATCACACAGGTTAACATGGATAAAAAGAAAAGTGCCGTTTTCTGACATCAGATCCATAAATAACATTAAAGCTCTGGACCCGGAAGGTGATGACTTCAGGGTTGATGGGGCTTTTGTCCCCTTCCGAGTTCCTGCTGAGGAAGCTTCAAAAGCAGTGGCCAGATGGAGAGGAAGGTACCAGTTTATGAAGGCCAATAATGACCCAACGGCCCAAACCCCTCACCCACAAGTGGTCTTTGGGTCATATGAGGCATTTTCATTTTCAGCTTAAGAAACTGATTGACAGTCTTGGCCTATAAGCTGGGTGACTGTGAGGAAAGCAAAAGGTGTTCCACTGGGTGATGTTTCAGAAGGATCAGTAGCGTTTTGAACTGAGTGGTAGCTGGAGCTGAAGGTTTCTCTTTTCCCCACGACCTGATAAAAACTCTGTCTACGAGATCTCCTTTGCAGAGTTCCCTCAAGAGAGTGGTACTCAAGACAGTGATGGCCAAATAAAGAGAAAACAGAGCAAAGGATCAGCTTTGTCAGTGGCTGGGCCAGCACAGGTGAAGATTGCCTGGTGCGTGCTCAGGGAAGTGGTGGCTTGCTCTGTACCGGAGGCTTAGGCAGACAGGGTTGCGTGGGGCTTCCTGCCCTCTTCCTCCCAAATCTATAAGGCAGGGTCCGCAAAGCCAATTCCGGGACTCCTTACACATTGGACCACCACAGGCCCTCCTGTCCCTGTGGTCGGCCTCTCTGCCCATGTACTCCGCCATACGCGGAACCCAGGTGAGCTGCCACCTGGGTGAAAGCCCAGCACCTTTGCCTGCAGTGATCTGGCCCACTAGGACAGTGGCATGTCAGGACTGGCTGACTCTGATCGTGGAGGCTTCCTCTTCATCCCTTTGGGAGGAGCTGGTGAGGGGAAGGGAGCTTTGTCCACTCCCCTCACCTCCCGGGGGTGGGGGGGGGCGGGGGCCATGGCTGGGAGGAGTGTTGCAGGCGCATTCTCCTCTCCCCTTTGTTGGCTGAGATTTTCAAGAAGGGAAAAGGAGGCGGAGCACAAGACTAGAACCAATTCTGTGTGTCAAAGGTGAGAACGGTGAATCCGAAAAAAGAATCAGGAAATGCTTTGGATTAATGTAAAAGGTAACCCTCACTCTTATATGCAGATTATATGACAAACATACTTTGTAAAGAATCCAGTTGGTATTGGGAAAGGGTTTTCATATAGAAACAGTGTTATACGTGGCATTTAGGTTTCTAGGTTAGCTCAAAAAAAGTAGTTAGCCCATTATGTGGCTGGAATATATTTACAGTGTTGTGAGAGAAACATAAAATTGAATTAGAACTAGCGTTTCGTTTGTACGCATGTCCTTTGGGAGAAGTGGGTTTAATTAGAAGGTGATGAAGCAGATGAGGAAGAACCTGTGCAGTTCCGTCAGGGAGTCGTTATCCTAAGTGATCCTCGGTGTTTTGAGGAGGTGAGGGGCTCAGGTGGTGATTTTGCCCCACATTGGTAGGGAGAGAGCTGGGGTGCAGGGAGCTCTAGTGGCTTGACCAGGACCCCGCAGCTAGGGACTCAGAGCTACTGCCAGTACTCTTTCCATTGTGCTGTTTCACCTCCAAAGGCACTAAATTGTCTCGTTTCTTTTAGGCACTTATTTTCTGCTTCATCTACAAATATTTCAGTCTGTATCTTTAAAATCTAAGAATTCTTTGTTTTAAAAAGTCATAAAACCACTCTACACCAAAAAATTTAATAACTACTGTCTTAGTTCTGGCTGCTAAAACAAAAATCCCATAGACTGTGTGGCTTATGGACAACAGAAATTTACATCTGGAGGCTGGGAAGACCAAGGTCAAGGTGCCAGCAGATTCGGTGTCTGGTGAGGAACTGCTTCCTAGTTCACAGAGAGCCATCATCTCATTGTGTCCTCACATGGAGGAAGGGGTGAAGGAGCTCTCTGGGGTCACTTTTATAAGGGCATCTGCCCTCATGATCTAATCACCTCCCAAAGGTCCTACCTCCTAATATCACATTGCGGGTTAGGATTTCAACATATGAATTGGGGAGGGGCACAAACATTCAGTCTATAGCAGCTACTTAATATCAATCACATTTTTCTAATTGTCTCTAATTGTCTTATTATTTTTTACAATTTGTTGGTATCCAAATAAGACTCACTCATTGCGATTGGTTGGTTTATCTCTTAAGTCTCTCTTAACCTATAGGTTCCCCATCGCTGTCTCTTTTTCCACTCGCAGTAACTTTGTTCAGGACCTTGGGTTGTTTGTCCTGTGGATATTCCCCCAGTCTGCACTTTACTTTTTGCATTCCTGGCATGTGTCTTAACATGTTTCCCTGCCTTCTCTGTTTGTTAGAAACTTGCAGTTATTTTTAGAGTTTTGGTTCAATTATGCTCAATTTTGAGGGGTGGAAGTGGGGCGAGAATACATTTTCAGTGATACCGTGTTCTTACAGCAGGAAATATACATTTTTTTGTTTGTTTCTTGGGTTGTTTCTTTGTTTTGTTTGTTTTTGCTGTGACTGTCTTTTTGCTGTGATGCTAACCAGTATTAACGATCTTTGCTTACATCCATTTATCATTGGGGGTGTCAAATGGTGATATTCCTGTTGCATCCTTTCCTTCACTTACTAGCTGCAAGATCTCTAAGAAGAAAAACTTCCCCTCATCGGTTAGTTGGTTTCCCTGGGATACAATTTATATGCGAAAGGCAGGTTAAATGCGTCAATCTTCCCTCTTATTTCCAGTTATCAAAATAATGAGTTGATTCTCTACCATTCTCCTAAGGTAACAAGGATGTTTCACTTGTTCCTCTGTTTGCTTGCTTAGTAACATTATGAATCAATTTGGCTCACACATATACTATTTTTAAATTGAAGTATAGTTGATGTACTAATCATATGAGTTACAGGTATACAATATAGTGATTCACAATTTTTAAGGGTTATACTCCATTTACAGTTGTTATAAAATATTGACCATATTCCCTGTGTTGTACAATATATCCTTGTAGCTTACTTTAACGCATATAATTGATGTGTGTCAACCCATTGCAGTTCTTATACTTGGATGCTCAAATTGTCCATTTTTGGCTGGAGGGAGCTTATTCAAGTTGGTGAGGCATTTTTCTTTTTTTATAAATTTATTTAATTTATTTATTTTTGGCTGTGTTGGGTCTTCGTTGCTGCTTGCGCGCTTTCTCTAGTTGCAGTGAGCGGGGGCTACTCTTCGTTGTGGTGCGCGGCTTCTCATTGCGGTGGCTTCTCTTGTTGCGGAGCATGGGCTCTAGGCAAGTGGGCTTCAGTAGTTGCAGCACATGGGCTCAGTAGTTGTGGCTCGCAGGCTCTAGGGTGCAGGCTCAGTAGTTGTGGCGCACGGCCTTAGTTGCTCCGTGGCACGTGGGATCTTCCCGGACCAGGGCTCGAACCCGTGTCCCCTGCATTGGCAGGCAGATTCTCAACCACTGCACCACCAGGGAAGCCCGAGGCATTTTTCTTGAAGAAATAGTTCCAGCTAAGTTGACTAAGTTATGTCCTTTTATAAACATTCTTTGTAGATGAGGCTTGCTGACCACCTGGAGGTGGAGGCATGACTTGGTGTCTGCCTAGCCATCCCTAGTCATACCAAGCCTCAAACATCATGGAGATTTTGAGGGGAGCCATTGCACAAGGCCTGGCTGCAGCTCCTTTCCTATAATTTTGGTGGCTACAAAAAGGCAACCTGGTGTGATGGAAAGATACTCACTGACCCAGGCTTGAGTTTCAACTCTGCCCTACACAAGCTTTGTGGCCTTGGAGGTGCTGCCTAATTCCTTGTAAGGTGGGAATAATACACTGTCAAAAGGATTGGTACAGCCATAACAGACGTACGGACCCTGTAAACCTTCTAGGTTCTCATGAATATGTGTGTGTGAGGCTAAGTCTTTGAAATTCAGAATTTTACACTTAACAGGGCATCTCAATATGGGTCAGCACATTTCAAGTGCTTAATGGCCACATGGCAGCTATTAAAATGGAAGAAGCGAGGAAGAAAGTAAAACTTCACATTAGAGTTCTTTCTTTTCCATTTTCTTTTTTTTTTAATTGAAGTATAGTTGGCATACAATATTGTATTAGTTTTAGGTATACAACATAATGATTCAATATTTATATACATTATGAATTGATCACCACAATAAGTCTCATAACCATCTGTCACCATACAAAGTTATTACAATATTATTGACTGCATTCCCTGTGCTGTACATTACATCCCCATGACTTATTTTTTTTGTAACTGGAAGTCTGTACCTTTTAATTCCCTTCACCTATTTCACCCACACGTGAGTTCTAAATCAAAAAATTACAATTTGACATTGTAACTCGACAAGAACTACAGCACAGTAATTGTGCTGGTTATTTGTCTCTTGGGTCTCAGCTCCATTCCTGCTTTTCCATATTTTCCTTTGTATTATGGGGGGCTAGAAGCCTGCAAACTGCATCTTCCAGACTTCTTTGCCAGCAGGTCTACTCTTAGATTCTGCAAGTAGGAGGTACTGGTAGGAAACTGGGATGTGGGAGAAAGGAGGAGACAATAGCAGTGGCTAATGCTAAGTGGCAGTGGTACAACTTTCACAGTGATGGTGCCAGCATCACTGATGAGTACAAGTATGGGCTTGTGGGTAGCAGCCCAGGGTGTTAACAGTTTCTGCTCTCTGGATGTTACCCTTTCATCTTCTGTTTCTCCAGTTTTTATCTCCATCTTTTTGCTCTTCTATACCTTCCAGCACCTTGTAAACAATTCTCTACACCAATCTCCTTCTACTTATGTAGAGGATCTCCTTCTACATATGTAGAGGAATTTCCGTTTCTCCCACTGGACACTTGGAGTCTCAGGTCAGAGAGAGCTAGGTTATAATCTCTGTGCCACTTACTTTGTTCTGTGGCTTAACTTCTTTAATTTTCAGTTTCTTCCTCTGTCTAAGGAGGATCGTAGAAGTAACTGCCTCACAGAGTTGTTTGAATATATTATACATTCACACACACACACACACACACACATAGACACATGTTGTTAGCTTTGAACGTAACTCTCAATACGTGTCTGCAAGACAGAAACCAATTTTTGAAGGCTCGTCATTTAACATTTTTTTATTATGGAAAAGTTCAAATATATACAAAAATAGAATAGTATAATGAAACTTCATGCAAACATTACCCAGTTTCAACAGTTATAAAATTAAGGCTATTCTTTTATATATACCACCCACTCTTCCCCCTACTCTGGGATTATTTTAAAGCAAATCTAAAACATCATATTATTTCAGCCGTAACTATTTCAGCATTTAGCTTTGAGGTAAGGACTGTTTGAAAAACAACCATAATACTATTAGCATATATAAAAATTAAGATAATTGCTTGATATCATCAGATACCAAGATAATGCTCAAATTTCCCTAATTAGCTCATAAATGTCTTTGTTTTTAAAAAAATGTTGTTTGAATCATGGTTGAAATAAGACCCACCAATTGCAATTGGTTGATATGTTTCTTAAGTATCTTTTAATCTGTAGGTACCCCTTTCTCTTTTTTCCCCTTAAGATTTGTTTGTTGAAGAAATCGGGTCATTTGTCTGGCAGAGTTTCCCATAGTCTGTATTTTGCTGATTACAGTCCTGTGGTATCATGTACCCCATTCTTCTGGACCTATATTCCCTGTATATTTTTAGTTAGATCCAGAGGTATAGTGGTTGGTTGGATTCAGGCTTATTTACTCAGACTTCTTTATAGATAGTGTTGTGTACATCCATTAGGAGGCATATAATGTCTGGTTTTCTGTTTTTGTGATGTTTCATGATTGATGCCTAGATCCATTAATTCATTAGGGTTGCAAAAGTCTGTGGTCCATTCTTTCTACAAAACTTCTGGAATGCTTCTATAAAGAGAAACTCCCCTCATCAACTATTTGACTATGCTGAGGTACAGTTCATATGGGAAAGATGGGGTAAATGCTTGAGACTTCTCTTTTACGTAGCAATTTTCAAAATAGTGGTTTGATTCCCTAGCATCCTCCAAAGATAACCAGTGATGTTTTTAGTATTGTTATAAACTTATCAGTTTATAAATATCAGCTGTGTCCCAGTCAGCTGCAGTTATTGTTCCTACTGATGCTCAACTGGTCTATCTTTGGCAACTGGAAGTAGCCATGTTGTCTCCTAGTTATCTCTGATAGGTCGTTTGCCTGATGGTGTGACAGGATGTTCCAGTTTCATCATGTTCACTCCCTGCTATGGAGTTAGTCATTTCTCTCAGGACCCTAATTCTTCTTATTGAAAGATGGTTCTTAGAGACATGATCTGGGCAGTGGAGTGATCATTGCTAATGGACTGGTCATTGTCTCCTGGCTTTTTAAGTGGACATAGACAGAAAATAAATGTTTTTAAAGATAAAATGCATCATGAGTTTATACTAACACTTCCAGTTCAGATTTAGGGCCTTTTCTTTAACCTCATCAGTCTTAACATTATTTCCTCTTCCCATGACATAAATCCTGGTTCTTAACAACACCAGGATAATTCCTCATTTGTTCTATCCCACAACACACATGCAACTGTCTCAGAATCATCGCTGAAAACAGTTTAGTATTTTTTCCCAGTAATTTTTTACATTAGAGTATATCCTACTAGGGATGAACAGGCAAATTATTGTGTTTTAAGTCATTTGAATGTTCCTTTTTATGTAGCAATCCTATTAACAGTGGAATGGTGATGAATTCAATACAGTTACATTCATTTGTTTCATTTGACTTTTGATTTGCTCTTTTTAAAAATTTGATTTTGTTATAATAATGTAAATTTTTTACATGTTACAAAGTAAAATCTTTATGATGTGGTATATTCAGAGAAGTTTAGATTTTATCCCTATCTTCTACATACTGTGCCCTCCATCAAAAAGTAACTATATTTAAAATGTTTGTGATTTTTATACTATTGTTTTAATTACATACAACCATGTTTATATCCTCCATTTCTTAGATAAATGGTAGCATACTAACTCACTTTCCTGCGTTTTGCTTCTTTCATTTAACAATCTATCCTAGAGATCACTCCACCATAATTCATAAAGATGTTCCTCATTCCATTTTATAGCTGCATAATATTCCATTGTATGGCTGTACGATAGCTTATTCATCCAGTCCGCTATTGATATTTTTTGAATTATGTTTTGCTATTATAACTGTTGCTGAAGAGAATGGTCCTATGCTGATATCTTTTCATATTATGATATCTTTTTTTTTAGTGCAATAATGAAATAATTTTTTTTCCAGAAAGCCTTTATTTATCTAATCTGGGACGTTAACTTCTGCCCATCATATAGAGAATTTCTTTGGGCCCTTTAGTTCTCTAGAAATTGTAAAATACTAATATAGTTTTTCTCGAGCGTAAGATCTGTAGCAGAGGGTTCTTTGTGAGTAAAACCTGCTTTTTTCTGTTTTTACCCCAGCTATAGTTTCACTTTCATGGAGTTGTGAGATCTTTGAGAAAAATTTTCTAGAGGAGGTTGGTCCTCTCAATGGTAAATGTCTGTTGGATACTGTAATTCTCCTCACCTTTTCATGGCAGCAAAATGGTTTCGGAAGAGTTGTGACTGCCTTTTCACCTTCACTTCTGTCTCTCCACTTACCTTAAAGTTCAGCAGTTACATTATCATTAACCCTGTCAACACCCACAGAATACACCCACAGGGGGCTTAGCATCACTGATTGCTTTAAAGAATTCCCTTGCATCTTCATGAGGACTTAGAATGTAATTAATACCTTATCTTAATTTTTAATCATCAAGACCTAAAATCAAGGTTTTTTTTTTTTCCATTTTAGAAATTGAATGCACAGATGTGTATTCTTTCGTGTGTTTAAAAATGTGATTCTCTTTTCTGTGCTAGAATCACATATCTGAGCTACAGATACTTTTACCGAAGTGCTTTCTTATGTTAATGTCATTTGTAAATGGATCTTGGTTTTTTCCTTATACAGATATATCAGCTTTATCAGTGAGCAATGCTTAGGGTGGCTCCTGAGTTGTATATGAGTGAATGAGAAAGTGTGATGAAGTTGGGGTGGCGCAGGGGAAGAAAGAGAGAAGCAGGGATGCTATCAAGAGAGAGAGCAAACATGTATCAGAATGAGATGGATTTTGGGGGTGCAGATTAGAAACTGAAAGATGGAGAAAGTGATATAAAAAGTGGCTGTGTGCCTGTGCATGTCCAGAAGAGATACTCTTGAAGGTAGAGTAACTTTATTGTGTGTCATGAAAGAAGGAAGACAGAGTTGTTCACCTGCCTCAGTTTAGGAGAGAGAAGCAAGGTTGGGTCACGGTTCCTTCTGCGGGCCATCAGGTGGTGCTGTCAAACTAGGGCAGCTTGGTTGTCAAACATGCAGAAGTGTTAGGGTAGATTGGTGCAATTCAACAACAGTTCATAAATATTTATTGAGAGTCTAACTGAGCATCAAGCCCCTGTGTTAGATTTAGGATACAAAGATGAATAAGATGATCCCTTCCTTAGGGGAGTTTATATTCTAGTTGGGATGGGAAATGACATACAAATAGGTACAGGCATACCTTGGAGATATCTCAAGTTCAGTTCCACACCACTGCAATAAAGTAACTATTGCAATAAAGCAAGTCACATGAATTTTTTTGTTTCCTAGTACATATAAAAGTTGTTTACACTATACTCTAGTCCAGTAAGTGTGCAATAGCATTATGTCTAAAAAAACAAAACACTTTATTGCTAAAAACATGCTAACCATCAGCTGAGCATTCGAGTCATAATCATTTTGCAGTTATAACATTGACGATCTCTGATCACAGGTCACCATAACAAATACAATGTAAAGTTTGAAATAGTGCGAGGATTAACAAAGTGTGACAAGAGACATGAAGTGAACAAATGCACTGATAGACTTGCTCAGTGTAGGGTTGCCACAAACTTTCAATTTGTAAAGGACACAATATCTGTGAAGTACAGTAAAGTGAAGCACAATAAAATGAGGTATGCCTGTATTTATTGCTGTGTAAAAATACCACAGATTAAGTGGCTTAAGATACACAAATTTGTTATTAGTTTCTGTGGGTCAGGAATCCAGGCACAGCTCATCTGTGTCCTCTACTTCAGGGTCTCTTACAAGCCTGCAAGGTGTTGGCTAGGGCTAGGTCTCATCTGAAGGTCTGACTGGCTTACTGACATGGCTATTGGCAGGATTCAGTTCTTCAATGCCTTTTACACTGAGAGACTCTGTTCCTTGCAGGCTGTTGGCCATAGGCTACCCTCAGTTCCTTGCCACATGGACCAGTCAGATATGGCAGCATGCTTCATCAAAACCAGCAAGAGAGACTGTATTTTATTTTATTAAATTAATTAATTTATGTATTTGGCTGTACCAGTCTTAGTTGCAGCATGTGAGATATCTGTTGCCACTTGCAGGATCCATGTGCAGGATCTTCAGTTGCATCATGTGAGATCTTCAGTTGTGTCATGCAGGATCCTTAGTTGCAGCATGTGAACTCTTAGTTGCAGCATGCAAACTCTTAGTTGCGGCATGTGGGATCTAGTTCCCTGAGCGGGGATTGAACCCGGACCCCCTGCATTGGGAGCACAGAGTCTTAGCCACTGGACCATCAGGGAAGTCCCAAGAGAGACCATCTTTTAGTAAGATGTCAGTCACAATCTTGTGTATCTTAATTACAGGTGTGACAGCCCATCATCTCTGCTGTATTCTATTGATTAGAAGCAAGTCGCTAGGCCAGCCCACACTCAAGAGGATGGGATTCACAGGGGTATGAATACTAGGAGGTGGGAATCGTTGCGGGAGATGTTAGAGTCTGCCTGCCATACAGGTGTTTACTATAGTTTGCTAATGTCTGAGAGAGGTAGGGTTCCGCAGAAGCAAGAAGGAAGAGCATCTAACCCAGCCTGACATGCAAATGGCCTCTCAAATAATGCAAACTTGAGTGTCACCTTGAACGACAAATAAGGATTAACTTGGTGTGTATATGGTAATAGGGAGAGGAGGAGGGAATTTTAAAACAGAAGGAACAGTGTGCACAGACATGGGAGCGGGGTGGGTGAAATAGGATGGTATGTCTGAGGGCTACCATCCAACAGTTTAGTGTAAACTGTGGGTGGAAGACATGCAAAAGAGTCAAATATAAGGCAAGGGCCAGTTTTGGGGTTTCTCCTTTGCCAGGCTAAAAAAATGAGAACTTTATCAAGGGGATCACAGGGAGGGTTTTAAGCAGGGTAGTGACATAGGGTTGTGGTTTCTTGATCTGGGAAGATTGTGGGAGATTGACTTTGATAGCTTTTACAATAATTCAGGCAAGAGATAAAAAGGGCCTGGATTAAAGTAGTGGCAATAGAGTGGAGGGAATACATTTTTTTAAAAAAATTAATTATTTATTTATTTATTTTTGGCTGCGTTGGGTCTTCGTTGCTGCGTGCGGGCTTTCTCTAGTTGCAGAGAGCGGGGGCTACTCTTCGTTGCGGTGTGCAGGCTTCTCATTGCGGTGGCTTCACTTGTTACGAAGCATGGGCTCTAAGCAGGCGGGCTTCAGTAGTTGTGGCACACAGGTTCAGTAGTTGTGGCTCGCGGGCTCTAGAGCGCAGGCTCAGTAGTTGTGGTGCACGGACTTAGTTGCTCTGCGGCATGTGGGATCTTCCCGGACCAGGGCTTGAACCCGTGTCCCCTGCATTGGCAGGCAGATTCTTAACCACTGCGCCACCAGGGAAACCCTACATTTTTATTTTTTAAATTAGGAAGTGATTTGATGTTTCGATAAGGCGGAGGTGGGAGATGGAATAATCTGGAGTGATGCCCAAGTTTTGGTGTAGTTTTGTCAGAACATCCTTGCTGGGGGCAGGGGAGAGAGAAATGGGAAGACAGAAAGGATGGGTGGAAGGAAGAGGTCTATAAAGTGTGTTTGCAAATTTATGTAGGTTTGTAGATTTAGTGACTGACTGCAGAGGAGCTTAACTCCAAATATTCTTTACAATGTTTATGTTCTCAATGTAATCAATGTAACTATGTAAATTTACTTTCTAGTCAAACCATATGCCTCAGTGATAAGAGGTAGAATCAAATACAGAATTCATTTTCCTTGCAAACAGTTTGATAAAAGAAAAGTTGGTGTTAGAATTTTAGTAAGCCTAGACCGCAGGTGGGGCCCCCTGTCCAGTCCTGTCTAGTGCTTGGAACATTGTAAGTACTACTGCTTAAAATACTACTACTCCAGAACAAGTACTACTCCAGAACACTTGGTACAAAGTGTCATGTCATTGACTTTTTCTTCAATTGAGTTACAATTCATATAACATAAAATTCACCACTTTAAAGTGTATAATATAGTGATTTTTAGTACATTCATTATGTTGTGCAACTATCACCAATGTCTAATTCTAAAATATTTCCATCCTACCCAAGAGGAACTCCATACCTATTAGCAGTCAGTCCCAATTCCTTATTTCCCCAACTCTTGGCAACCATTAATCTATTTTATGTCTCTATGGATTTGCTTATTCTGGACATTTCATATAAATGGACTCATACAATATGTGGCCTTTTGCATCTGGCTTCTTTCACTTAGCATCATGTTTTCATGGTTCTTCTGTGTTGTAGTATGTATCAGTATTTTATCCCTCTTTATTGCCCAATAATATTCCATTGTATGGATATACCACATTTTGTTCATCCATTCATTCATTGATGGACATTTGGGATGTTTCCACTTTTTGGCTATTTTGAATAATGCTGCTATGAACATCCTGTACAGGTTTTTGTATGAACATATACTTTCATTTCTCTTGGGTATATAGTAGGAGTGGAATTGCTGGATCATATGGTAACTCTATGTTTAACTTTTTGAGGAACCATCAAACTATTTTCCAGTGCAGCCACATCATTTTACATTTCTACTACCAGGTATGGAGGGGGGTGTCTCTATTTCTCCACATCCTCACCAACACTTGTTACCTGTCTTTTTTATTAGGGACATTCAGGTGGATGTGAGGCAGATCTTATTGCGGTTTTGATTTGTATTTCCCTAGTGGCTAATTCAGGGTTGTTTTAAAGAATTAAACAAGATACCGTAGGTGAAATCTGATATGAATTTGGGTCTCAGTTCTATGCTAGATTCAGGGAACCCCCAGAATAACTGTGTTAGTGCTTCTTGTCATTTTTATTTTCTCTGTAGCCTTTTAGCTCAGGAAGGCAGAGCACAGGCCTAACTCCCACACTGAGCTTTACGCTCATGTAATATATTCATATACCCAAGTATGCCAGAATCCCCTGTGGATTCTATCCCAGAGCTCTAGAATCACAATCCAACGGGCCGGGACTTACCTGGTGGAGCAGTGGTTGGGGGTCTGCCTGCCAATGCAGGGGACGTGGGTTCGAGCCCTGGTCCGGGAAGATCCCACATGCCAAGGAGCAACTAAGCCTGTGAGCCACAACTACTGAGCCCGCATGCCACAACTGCTGAAGCCTGTGCGCTTAGAACCCGTGCGCCTAGAGCCCGTGCTCTGCGATGGGAGAGGCCTCCGCAGTGAAGAGTGGCCCCTGCTTGCCGCAACTAGAGAGGGCCTGCTTGCAGCTACGAAGACCCAACGCAGCCAAAAAAAAAAAAAAGTTTAAAAACCAGATTAAAAAAAAAAAAAGTCTAACGGGCCCCAGCCTGTCCATTAGAAAAAACCTACACATTTGAATCACTGCCCCAGTTCCCGTCTAAGAGAAGTAATTGGTAGGATTTTGAGGAAAGGCAAACAACTTGAGGTTAAGTGGCACTTTCTTTTGCTGCCACAGGAGGCGCCATTGAGTACATGCCATTCAGATCTCACAGTAACACCTGAGAGGGTTATTCACCATTTTTACAAGTGCAGAAACTAAGGTTTGGATTTGGTTCAGAAGCTTAGTATCAGTATGAAATCTTTGGAACACTGGAATTAAATGTAGGGCCAGGTTTCCGGTTTGGGCACAATGAGTCACACATTGTGTGTTGGTTGTTGATATTTGTTTTGCTAATTTAGAGGGAATGGAGGTAAAGATAATTCCCAAATGGTGGCTCATGCAAAATTCATGTGTAGTTGTTTTGGAATGCATATTCTACCTGCTCATGTGAATGCAGATGCAGCTGCCGGCTGTGGAAATTCCCAATACAGCAAGCTAAACAAGCCAGGCTGTGAAGACCCAGCTAAAAAAGACTTGGAGGAGGTCTGTGGAAAACTGCCCTTCCTACTTTTCCAGTTCTTATTTTGATTAAGTAGCATTGCTTTGTAGAAGGAAATAAAGTTCCTAAGGAAACATTCTGTCTCTCTTTAGGCTGCCTTTTCCCTGGTTATAGTGGAATGAATTGGATTTATGCTTAAAAGGAGGGAATTTCAAATCACCTTCTTTTCTAGCTTCTTTTGTATGATAATCAGAGAAGGTAGGAATGATAATGGTAATAATGTCAAAAGGGAGCTGTGTGACAAAAGATTTTGCTGCATGTTAATTCAGAATTGATTGCAGTTGTCAAAGTTGCATCAGTCAGGGAAACAATTCAACTCAGATGGTTCTAATGAAAAGACTTAAATGGAGAAAAGGTGTGAGCAGAGATTAGGGAAGACAGGAAACAGTGAGGTGCCCCGACTAGCAACCGGATCTAGGGCTGAAGGGGCCAAGAGAGGAGAGAGCATTGGGGGCCGTAGGGCTCCTGGCAGGAGCTGCGCTCATGATGGCACAAGCTATTTCCAGGCCAGGGCACTGAAGCAGGGAGGAGTGGGGAAGAAATGCCCCAACCTCAGTTTCCCCTCGTCCTCCACTGCCTTGCCAACGTGAAGCCAGCTGGGAAAGGAGGCTGTGGGTGCAGGCTGCAGAGGTGAGCTTCCCCGGGTACGGAGCAGTGGACGGGGGTGGTGGGTTGCAGTTGGAGACCAGTTTGCACAATAACCAACTATTTTACAGTGAGCACATTCTATTTTTTGTTAATTTTAGAAGGTGTTATTTTGGAGAACGTTGAGAAATAGTGCAAGTATAGAAAAACGTCTGTTTCTCATTTTTAAAAAATTCCACTCTATTTCACGTTTACTCCTGCAGAAGCTTCTTATCTTTTACATCGTAACTTTGTTATGAAGTCTCTTAAAGTTTGCACATTTTTCTTATTTTCCTAATACATTTGTGCATATCATTATACTGCGATAAGCCTAAAACAGAGGGTGCCATGCTTTCATAATTGGCAGGGGGTGATTTTAAAATTTCCCTTTTCAGATGAATGCGTAGATATTAGTGAATTATTCTAAGGTGTTCACTGGTCTTCAAGTCAAATGAGTCAAAGTGGAATTTAATTGAGCGTTTTTGTAACCCCGAGCTGAGGGGAAGATGCAATGTGTTAAAGACATCCAGATAGCCGCATATGTCTCCCTGCAGACCCAGCTGGGAACTATTCTGCTTCATACATTGATGAAATATGCCGACTTGCAGTGTTGGTGGTAACCTAGTGACCTGCTTTCTCTGTCATCCTGTATGTAATTCTTCTAGGTCTAAGTAAAGGGCAGATGAAGGTCTGTGTCTCTGGGTGCCTGTGGGGTTGCTAGGAAATGGGTTTCAAAGTGCTTCATGGTGATGCAGGAGGTTGAACTTTTTTGTGAAGGGTTGTCATGGAAACCAAGTACATCATTGCCTTGGCTGACTAATGTATCTTTTAATGATAAAAATTGTAATACAGGGTTAAGGGATTAAAAATGATAAAAAAGTGAAATGATAAAACCTGTAACTTGAGGGGGAATGCTGCTGCAAGTAGCACATCTTTTGAATCGGAAGATTTCACTGGCAGTGTAATTCAACGTTGGTCGGGGCTTGGCTGTGTGCAGTGATGGGAGCTAATCAGTTTGTTTTCCTTCTTGTCTTCAGAGTAAGAAAACCATGATTTCACCCTGTGGCTTTTTGCTGTGGGGTTTTATTACCAACTCCAGCTCCTGAGCTTTTATGCGAGGTAGAAGGCAGCACACCCACACTGTGTGTGCCAGCGAGGTTGCCAGGGTCGGTTCTTTGGTTGGTTGATTGGTTTTACATCTCCCTTACCCTCTGCAGCCCCCTTTCCCCAAGAACAGGCCTGTGGGGTGACGGTGATAGCCCTTCTTGCTCTTTGCTAAGCACTCAGCTACCCGCACATCCCTGGAGCAGATCCTGGAACAGAGTCTGCCCTGACCTCCTGTGGTTGTTATAAGGGCCCTATAAGGAAGCGAGATCCTCCTCTTCTGCAGACTGAGGACAGAACCTTCTAGCATTGTAGGTATGATGAATGCTGCTTATATTTTGATCACTAGCTTATTAGGATAAACTTTCAAATGAAAGTACTTAGGATAGGAGAACTGAACTGAAAAGAGACTTCATGCTGTGTTTAATGGTTCACCTGCCTCCATGGAGATTGAGCTCCTGGGATTTCATTTCCCACTCCCCAGCTGTGTGTGTGTGTGTGTGTGTAATAGACTTTTGTTGCGTTGGAATAAATCTGCTTGTTTGTTTTCGACCTTTGCAAAATATCTTTTATTAATATTTCCAGATTTAATATATTTGAGTTTTTTGCATTTAAGGGGGAAAAGTTTGACATGAGTCCTTAGATTGACAATGGAAATAAGCCAATTTAAATAAGTATTTCACTGAGTGGCATTTAAGACCCAAATCTATTTTCATTCATTCCTTCCTTTGTTCATTCATTCATTCATTCATATAGCATATGTATATATATTTTTTAAATGTGACACATACTTTTAATTTTATTTATTTATTTATGGCTGTGTTGGGTCTTCGTTTCTGTGCGAGGGCTTTCTCTAGTTGCGGCAAGTGGGGGCCACTCTTCATCGTGGTGCGCGGGCCTCTCACTATCACGGCCTCTCTTGTTGCGGAGCACAGGCTCCAGACGCGCAGGCTCAGTAATTGTGGCTCATGGGCCTAGTTGCTCCGCAGCATGTGGTATCTTCCCAGACCGGGGCTCGAACCTGTGTCCCCTGCATTGGCAGGCACAGTCTCAACCACTGTGCCACCAGGGAAGCCCCCATATATATGTTTTTAATGAGTACCTACTTTGTTTTGGGTACTCCCGGTGCATCTATTGTTTTTACAAAACAGTTGTCAGGTGTCAGGAGGTACCTTTGAGGAACTGAAGGCAGAGGCTAGCCAGAGCCCAAGGCCTGTCCCAGAGTGGCCACAACCAGGAGGGTGCCATCTGGCAGCCGTACTGGGATCCCCTTGCTGAGGTCCCTGCATTCCCATGACTTGCTTCTTATAATTTTGGCTGTTTCTCCAGTTGCAGAGTCTTGGCTGCAGCTCTTGATGACAAGGTGGAACACATGCCCAGCATTTCTTTATGTCCTTCCAGTATTGACCTTCTGTAGGGAATGTCACCTTTATTGATAAAATGGCTCCCAGAACCTAGCACCCGAAGGACTGCGTGGCTCTTGACTGCATCCCATGATGTTTTGTCCTCTGCTTTGATCTGCACTGCTTCCACCTCTGTGCGGGCCTCAGGGTGGGAGTGGGGCCCTCCTCCCCACTTTAAGAGTCTAGCCAACCCATACACTTAAGGTTCTGTCTGTGCTTCCCCAGAGTGGAGATGAGACAAGACTGTCATATTCTAGAGGGCTTGGTTGAAGACTCAGGAATGACGAAAGAGAACAAGCGGAGTGGCCGCTCAGAGACCAGACCCTCTGGTTTGCTCTCGGGTCATGGCAGCTCTTGTTCAGTCTACCAGAGGCCTCAGGCTGGTCTTGCCTTCCCAGGGCCCCTCCATAGCAGCTTGACCTTTATCCTCTCTCCTCCAGAATCCTCCCCCAGATTCCTAGACCTCTGAAGTCCAGACCAGATGAGACTAAGACTTTCCTAGGATATGTGTCATCTTTGAGAATATATGATTCTTGCTTAGGTTGTTTTCTCATCTGTTTAATGGGGTAAGAGTGATACCTCTCTCCTTTGGGAATAGTGAGGATTAAATGAGAGTATGCATGCAAGATGTAGTGGAGTGCCTGACACTTGGTAAATGCTTGTGGTCATCACATTACTGCAAAGACTTCCCCTTTAGTCCTTTTCCACCATCACCCCAACCCCCATCTATGAGGACCATCCTTAGCGCTCCTGGCCTCAGCATAACTACGGTAGTCATTGTCCTATGCCATGGCTGCCTCAGGGCCCCTCTTGTATCAGGGTAAACCCATGACCCTGCCTTCCTTCCAGTATTTATCTGTATGTTGTGATGTGATGTCTGTGTGTGTGTGCATGGGTGCATGTATGAACTCCGAGTTGGGAAACATAAAAGTGGGGGTATAGACTAAAAATGGCTGTGTTTATCGATCTTTTAGTATATCATTCAATTGGTAAAGTATTCAGAGTAACCTTTGTTGTAAAATGTTCAGCATTTTATCCCCATTTCCTGTGTGTATCTCAGCACTTGGCCTGTCAGCATGGGAATAAGATCCTCTGGGCTATGCTTGTGCTCTCCTCTTAGGGACTCACTCTTGCCGATCAAGGACCAGGAGATTGCATACAGGGCATTCATTCATTCATTCAGTTATGCAGCAAGTATTTGTTGAGTACCTACTGTGTCCTCAGTTCAGGGACTACAAACAAGGTCTTTACTCTGTTAGAATTCACTCACCATTTTCATTCATGGATTCAGCACATCTTGAAATTCTGTGTTCATCTTCTGATCAACGAGAAATATTTCTTTCATATCCTTTTTTTTCACTTATACTTTCATTCATCTATTCAGCAAATATTGATTGGGGGCCGATTATGTGTCAGGCAATGTCCAAGATACTGGGTTCTAGCAGCAAAAAAAAAAAAAAAAAGGCAAAACTTTCTGTCTCCTTAGAGCTACATTCTAGTTGGGGGAGACTACCAATAGAAAAAACAAGTAAGTAAAATATAAATATTGTTATGGACTGAATGTTTGTGTCCTCCCTCCCAATTCATATGTTGAAATCCTAACCCCCAGTGTGATGGTATTAGGAGATAGGGCCTTTGCCTTTGGGAATTGATATGGTCATGAGGGTGGAGCCCTCATGAAAGGGATCTGTGCCCTTATAAAAGGGACCCCAGAGAGCTCTCATACCCTCTTTTCTGCCATGTGAGGACACAATTAAGAGGTGACAGTCTGAAACCCATAAGAGGGCTCTTACCAGAACTCGACTGTGCTTGGGACCTTGATCTCGGACTTCCAGGCTCTAGAACTGTGAGAAATAAATTTCTTTTGTTTATAAGCCCCCCAGTCTATGGTACTTTGTTATAGCAGCCCAAATTGACTAAGACAAATATGTTAGTTAGAGATAATTCTTAGGGAGGAAAACAATTCAGGGAAGAGGAGAGGAAATGACCTTCTGAATAGCCAGCATTTATATCACATTTCATATCACATTTCACTGATGTTAAGACGTACTTTTTCAAAAAACATTTTTGCAGCTCTAAAATTGGTATGCATCTTGTAATTGATAGCATTTACTAATTTAATTGACAGTATTTAAAATGGCAGATAAAATAATTGTGTGTCTTATAATGCATAGCTTCTTAGATTTAATAAATATGACCCTCACCATGTACCAGGCACCGTTCTAAGCAATTTGTTAATTCGTTGAATCCTCACAACAACCTTATTTAGGTTGGTAACATTATTATTCTCCATTTAAAGATGAGGAAACTGAAAGCCCAGAGATTAAGTAATTTACTGAAGGTAATTTACTGAAGGAAGTGGCAAAGTCAGGATTGGAACCCAGGCTGGTTGTGGAGTCTGGGCTCTTAACTGCTGTGATGTATTGCCAGAGAGGGTCTTTGGGAAGGTGGCTTTTGAGAAAAGACTTGAAAGAGGTGAAGGGGCAAGCCATGTGGATGTCTGGAGGAAGAGTGATGCAGACAGAGGGAGTCCCTCAGTCTGGAATGGGTTTGGCATTTTGAGAGAACCACAAGCAGGTCTGTATTTTTGGAGTGGAATAAGTGAGAGGGAGAGGTAGGGGAGGTGAGGTCAGAGAGATGACGGGTGGGCACATCATGTGTCCGTTTAATCTATCTTAAGGACTCTGGTGTTTACTTTGAACCACCTTCTAACCAGAGGAGTGATTTATTTTACTAGGATCATTCTGCCTGATGCATTGAGAATAGTCTGAAAGAGACAAGTTAGGAGCTCACTGGAATAATTCAGGAGAGAAATGTCCATGGCTTGGATGAGAGGGGTAATGGCAAGAGATGGTAAGAAGTGGTCAGATTCCATATGTATTTGGAAGACACAGATGACATAATTTCTGATGGATTAAGTTTGATAGTATGACATGGTGATGATATGAAAAACAATAGCCAACATTTGTATATTCTCACTAAATAATTTATACATACTAATTTAATTAATCCCTGTAACAGCCCTACGAGGAAGTAAGTATTATTATTATTCCTATCCTATAGATAAGGAAACTGAGGCACTGAAAGTTTAGGTAGTTTGTGTAGTATCACAGACTAGTTAGTGGTGAAAATAGGATTCTAACCCAGGTGGTCTGGATCCAGAGTATATTTTCAACTACTACATTTTATCGCCACTAAGCTGAGAAAAAGAAAGGAGTCATGTGTGAACTAAGATTTTTGCCCTGAGTAATTGAAAACCACTGAGGTGGTGATAAGTACTTTTTAAAAAAGAAATGATAGTAGCCAGATAAGGTTTGAATATGTTAAGTTAGAGTTGGCTTATAGATAGCTCTGTGGAGATGTTGCAAAGACAGTGGAATATACAGGTTTGGAGTTGAGGGGCAAGGTCCTACCCATTGACATAAGTTTGAGAGTCATCAGTACATACATGACACCTAAAGCTATGAACCTGGATGGGGTCACCAAGGGAGTGAGTGTGGACAGAAAGAAGAAGAGATCCAAGAACTAGACTAAGTCCTGAGGCACCCAGCATTTAGAGATTGGGTTGATGAGGAGGAATCCAGTTCCTGAGAATGAGTAGCCACTGGGTAGGAGGAAGAAAGTGCAGTAACCTGAAAGCCAAGTGAAAAATAGTGCTTCAAAGAGGAGGGAGTCCTCAACTGTGTCAGGTGCTCCTCATAGATTAAGTAAGATGAGGACTGATATTGGACCATTGGATTTAGAAAAGTGAAGGTCATTGGTGAACTTGACCAGGACAGTTGCAGCACAGTGATGGAGGCAGAAATCTACTTAGAGCAGTTTAAAGAGAGAATAAGGGAGAGAAATTGGAGACAGCAAATTTAGAAAACTATTTTGAGAAGTTTTTCTGCAAAGCAAAGAAATGGGATATCTTCTAGGGAAAGTGTTCTATAAATGTCTGTTGGGTTCAGCTGTTTGATGGTGTTGTTCAGTTCTTCTATATCCTTGCTGATTTTTTGTCTAGTACTTTTATTGATTACTGAAAGAGGAGTGTTGAAGCTCCCAACTGTAACTGCGGATTTGTCTATTTCTCCTTTTAATTCTGTCAGTTTTTACTTTATGTATTTTGCAGCACTGTCATTTGTTGATTACAAGCTTAGTATTGTTATGTCTTCTTGGTGAATTGACCTTTTTATCATTATGTAATGTCCCCTTTTAATCCCTGGTAATTTTCTTTGATCTGAAGTTTACTTAGATGTTAATGCAGCCAATCTTCATTTCTCTTGATTAGAATTCACATGGTATATCTTTCTCCATCCGTTTACTTTTAACCTACCTATATCTGAAGTGCATTTCTTGTAGACAGCATATGGTTGTGTCATGTGTTTCTAATCCGTTATAATAATCTGTCTTCTAATTGATTTGTCTAGACCATTTACATTTAATGTACTATTGATGTGTTTCAATTTAGATCTACAAATTTATTATTTGCTTCCTGTTTGTGTCCTATGTTTTTTTATTCCTATATTTCTTCTTTCCTGCTTTCTTCGGGTTATTGAAAACTTGTTAGTATTCACTTTAAATTTATATGTTATGTTTTCGACAATATTTCTTTGCATGTGAAAAGTCCACTTAGAAACATTGTTCTACTTCAAGTGGTATGAAGACATCTTCATATAGGTCCTTTTATCCTACCCTCTTTCTGTTATAGTTATCTTATGTATTAGATCTATGTACATTAAAAACTCCATCAGATGTTGTAAAATTATCTTTCAACTGCCAAACATACTTTAAAGAACTCAAGAGAAGAACAGTAGTCTACTATATTTACTTAGATATTTACAATTTCTGTTACTCTTTCTTTGTTCCTGATCTTCCAAGTTTCCATCTGGTATCATTTCCCTTAGGTCTGAAGGATTTCCTTTAGAAATTTTTTTAGAGCAGGTCTGGTGGAAACTGATTCTTTTAGTTTTCCTTTGCTTGAGAAAGTCTTTATTTCACCTTAGTTCCTGATGGCTATTTTCACTGAATATAGAATTCTGGATTGACAGTTTTCTTTCAGCATTTTGAAAATGTTGCTTCACTTCCTTCTGTCCTTCATAGTTTCTGATGAGAAATCTTGTCATTTGAGTCATTGTTCCCTTATAAATAATGCATAATTTTCTCTGGATGCTTTTAAGAATTTTTCATAGTCTTTAGTTTGCAGTAGTTTAATTACAGTGTTTCTGGACATGGATTTGATTGAGTTTATCCTGTTTAGAGTTTGCTTAGCTTCTTGAATATGTAGGTTTCACCAAAATTGGGAAGCTTTCAGGTGTTATTTCTTCAAGACTTTTTCTGTCTTCTCTCAAACTCCCATGGCATTATGTTTGACCTTTTGTTATTGTTCCATGGGTCTCTGAGGTTCTGTTAATTTTTTATTCAGTCTTTTCTCTCTGTTGTTCAGATTGGATAATTTGTATTGATCTATCTTAAAATTCACTGATTCTTTCCTTTACCTCCATTCTAATATTGAGCCTGTCTAATTAGTTTTTTACTTTGGTTATTTTATCTTTCAATCCTAAAACTTCTATTTGGTTCTTCATTATATCTTCTATTCTTTGCTGAGACTTTCTACCTTTCTATTTGTTTCAAGTGTTAACCTTTACCTATTGGACCATATTTATAATAGTTGCTTTAAAGTCTTTTTCAGATAATTCTAGCATCTTTGTCACTTGATGTTAGCATCTTTTGATTCTGTTTTCCCACTCAAGTTGTGACTTTCTTGGTTCTTATGTCCAGGAATTTTGGATCGTATTATACTGTGAGACTTTGTATCTTGATTAAATCTTATGTCAGATCCTGATATTTTTGTTTCAACAGGGAATCAACCCAGTTGGGTTTAGGCTACAAGTTCTTATCAGCCTTCCGTGGGTTACAGTTTCATTTTCAAAGCCTTTACAGTGCTCTTTGCTTGTGTCTGGTGTTTATGCCACCCAGTGGCCAGCCTGTGACCTGGGAGGTGATCTATCTCATAGTTTAGTTCTCAAAGTCTATGGTATGCTGTTTAGTGTGAGATCCACGTGTGTGCAACTTGTAGGTGACCCCAGGAGTCCATGAACAGCTTGCTGGTTTTGCTTTTCCAAGCTCTTCCTTCTTTGCAATCTCTTGGTATTTTCTAGTTCCCAGGGCTTCCCTTTTTGGTCTTCTGGCCAGGTTTCTGGGACTTTATTTACCTCATTCTGCTGTACACTTCCTGTGACTGTGGCCACATTTGGAGCCAAGCGATGAGGGGGTAGAGTTAGAAAAAAAGAGTAACAGGGATTTGATCACCTCCTCCAGACCACAGCTTCTCAAACTGAAGAGGAAAGTTCTCTTCCCTTAGAGTTTTAGTCTTGAATGGATTGCTGCTGCTACTGTCACAAGACAGGTTGAAGGCTGGGATGAGAGAAAATGGAAAAAGATGGAAAAAATGGGGAATCCTCCCCCTCCAAGTGTTAGGAGACCCTTTTCCCATTCTTTGAGCCAGAACTAGGGCTTCTTCTGGAGTTTTCTTTGAGAGCACTGATGGTTTTCAGTCTGCACTGAATATGGGCCAAGTGTACCAATGGGGGAAAAATGGTCAATTCACTACCAGTTCAAAGGTACTTTGAATTCTGGTTGTCTTCTCCAGTCTACCTGCTACTATTTACTTTTCAAGGTTCTCAAATAACTGCTCCATGAATTCTCTCTGGTTTTATAATTGCATTAGGTTGGAGAGACAGAATGGAGTGTGCTTACTGCACCTTACCCAGAACCAGGACCTCTGGATATTTTACAGGAGGCCCATTGGCGTGGGCCATGCATAAGTTTGGTGTTGAAACAAGTTAAGGAGGGTTTTGAACCATAAGAGAGTGTTTTGTTGCTGCTTGTGGTGGTAGTGAGCGAGGTGATGTGTTCTTGCTGGTGCCTTTTTCAGAGACATTTTAGCAGCTATAGCAGCTCTGTTTTTTAAACGATAACTTAGAACTTTTAAATGCAAAATCTGAAATGCAAGTTGGCCAGACGCTTGTGATTTTTTAGCAAATCAATTTAGCTTTCCCATTTCCCCAGAGAGATCATCCAAGAGTACTGTGAACTTTGCTTTAAGAACACATTATCCTGTGAGAGAGTTAGGGAAGGTGGTTGGGAGCTGGCCTTGGACATCAAACAGACTTGAATTCCAGCCTCGGCCTTGTCACTTAGTAACTGTGTGACCTTGGTCAAGCTGCTGAACTTCTTTAACCTTCATTCCTTTATGGGTAAAATGGAGATAAATAATGATAGTGCTTACTTGATACAATTGCTATCAATATGTGATTCAGTGAGGTAATGTAGGTAATGCTGTTCATATGCTGTTGATAAATGTAAGCAATTATTCTTACTATGATTGTTTTTGTGTCATAAGTAAAATGTACCTATTTAGCTCCTCAAATTACTTTTAATCTGTTGAAGTATATGGCATCTAATCACTATTCTCTCAGTATTTCAGTTCATACTGAACATCATTTAAGGTGTTGAATCTTGAGATTCAAGAACAATACACTTTTTAAAATAAATTTATTTTTATTTATTTAATTTTGGCTGCATTGGGTCTTATTTGCTGCGTGTGGGCTTTCTCTAGTTGCAGAGAGCAGGGGTTACTTTTCCTTGTGGTGCTCGGGCTTCTCATTGCGGTGGCTTCTCTTGTTGCGGAGCATGGGCTCTAGGCGCGCGGGCTCAGTAGTTGTGGCGTGTGAGCTCTAGAGCGCAGGCTCAGTAGTTGTGGTTCACGGGCTTAGTTGCTCCACGGCATGTGAGATCTTCCCAGACCAGGGCTCGAACCCGTGTCCCCTGCATTGGCAGGCGGATTCTTAACCACCGTGCCACTAGGGAATCCCTCAAGAACAATACACTTTGAACTATGGTATTTCTGCTAGTGAAAGTATTTGAATAAATATTGTGAGTTACTTTCAGTACTTAACCAAAGAGAAATGACATATATGGGTTGGAGTCATGGTAAGTATATTGCTCAGTATTCTGGATGTTTCATACAAGAGCTGCTTCTCTGATGGTGCTGTACTAGTGACTGCTCTAGAAAAAGACCTCTTTTCAAGCGGCCACCATCTCCTTTGTTGATGGCAATTCCTGTTTGCAACTGTCTTACTCTTCTCTTCTTCATTCTTTATTTTTATATTGAAAAAAAGTCAATGTGTGTTTACTGAAATGAACAACAATCTGGTCACTTCCTAGGAAGTTTTGTAAACAAAATTTATCAAAATGCTGCTTGGTTGTAACTACATATTATTCAAAAGACTTCTTAAATATTTTATTCCTGCATATTTGGAAATCTTTATTTGAAAGGAAAAATATTTTTATTTTGTGGAAATGCAATCAAGGAGCTCTTGGACGTAAGAATTAATATTTTTCTTTACTTCCTTTCACACACTAGTGGTCTTTTGCATAAAATTTTACATAATTGTTTGCTTAATTAATTGAAACTCAAATGCTTTTGAATAATTTTTTAGTGTGGTTGTAACATTTTATATTGAATATTTTGCCAGAAATAAATTAATAACTAGCCCCTATTGATGGAGAAAATGTTGGCATAATATTATTTGACCAATTACAAGGCAGAAGTACACTGGGTTTTCCTGCGGGTTATGCTTATTTTCTTTCTACATGAGTAGAATCTGGTGTACAAACCTTCCTGTGAGCCCCGAGTTTTAATTAAAATTTAAATTGCCTTTCTGAAAAACTCTCAGTTGACTGACTAAAACAAAATGTAGAAAATGTCTTTATTTTGACTTCTGTGCTATCATTGGAAAGCTTGTTGAAACAGAAGGATCACAGAAAAAGTATTGATGAAGGAATCAAAACCACTTATATTTGGATGCACTTGGATAGACTGAAGTCCAAGTGCTGCTGTCGTGTTCCTCAGCTCGAGGACCCCCTACAAAACATCGTGTTCCCAGGGGATAATGGACCAGTAGCAGGGATAGATAAACATGCTTTAAAAGCCACCCAAGTAGAAGAGCATTCTGGAAAGACAGGCCTGGGTTATTACAAGAATGAGATTTCCGGAGAGGAACGTGTTTAACCTCATCCAAGATCTTCACAATAGATCTGAAGCTGGAGGAGTCTGTGTCTGTTACAAAGACATGTGGAAAGTTTTAAAATTACACAGGGATAGGAGATTGGGCTATTTTCATTGAAAGTGTGAATTTTAATTTCAGAAAGATTGGGTGTTATTTTCCACACTAAAATTATCCATTAAAGGAGAGAAAACATTGGTGCAGACCCCTTAATTACACAGATAATTAGAGAAGAGAAAGGTGACCAGATATCATTAGCAAAGGTGCTGAAGGAGAAGTTAACAGATAGTAACTAAACATATTTCATCCACATCAGCATGTTTTAAAGTGTATTTCAAAGAACACTAGTTGTGCAGGATATTAGACCAAAACAAACAAAACAGTGGGAGGTCTAGAGCTGTCTTGAATGAAGCCATTTGTAAGCCATTAAGAGAAGCTAGATACATTTTTAAAAAATATTTATATATTTATTTATTTTGGCTGCACTGGGTCTTAGTTGCGGCATGTGGGATCTTCGTCGCGGCATGAGACTTCTTAGTTCAGCATGAGGACTTCTTAGTTGTGGCATGCAAATTGTTAGCTATGGTATGCATGTGGGATCTATTTCCCCAACCAGGGATCAAACCCGGGCCCCCTGCATTGGGAGGGTGGAGTCTTACCCACTGGACCACCAGGGAAGTCCCGCTAGATACCTTTTTGATTTGATAAAATAGTAAGTATGATTTGGAGATCCAGTTTATCATGTTGAGATTTTATTAGTGAGACTTCAGGTAAGACATCAATGTCTGCTAAGTTTTCTATTAAAGTATCAGTCAAATTTCTTTTTGCTCATTAGCTTAACCATTCTAAAAAATGTCAAACAAGAAATTAATTGTACTTTATACTCGCTATAACATATTTATTTATTTTTTTAAAGTGGTGCCTTTTAATCAAGATTTGCAGTGAAGTTGGTGGGAGATGTTCATGGTGAACTTATAGTTACTAAGCTTGAGTCTAACTTTTTGTGGGGGTGTGGGTGGGGAGAGGTTCTCAGAAGATGCCTTCTATAGTATAGCCACAGAATAAAATATAATACAGTGGGGTAGAGCCATCTATACTACCAAAAAAAAAAGATATTCTATATTTGGGACAAATTTTATGCCTTTTAGGAGTTATCACTGCATTTTTTATGTTAAAAAACATCTTCACTGAGGTATAATTTACATACTATATAGTTCATCCATTTTCAGTCTATAATTTCATGAATTTTAGTTAATTTATATACTTATGCAAACATCACCACAATCAAGTTTTAGAACATATCTGTCACCCCTAAAAGATCCCTAGTATTTGTCCCACCCCCAGACCCAGGCCACCATTAACCTCTTTCTGTTGTTGTTTTTGCCTTTTCTAGAAATTCCATTTAAATGGAATCATACAATATGTAGTCTTTTCTGCCTGGCTCCTTCCACTTCACATGTTTTCAGAGTTTATCTACATTATACCAGGTGTTAGTCATTTGTTCCTTTCTATTGACAAATAGTATTCCATGGTTAGGATATACCATGTTTTATTTATGCATTTGTCAGCTGATGGACAGTTGAGTTGTTTCCAGTCTTCTGCTATTATAAATCATGCTGCTATGAACAGTTGCATACAACTTTTCATGTGGACATATGTTGTCATTATTTCTCTTGAGTAGATACATAAGAGTGCAGTCAGGATTGTATGGTAAGAGTATATTGGACTGCCAATAAAATGGACAACCTGGAAGAAATGGACAAATTCTTAGAAAAGCACAACCGTCCAAGACTGAAGCAGGAAGAAATAGAAACTATAAACAAACCAATCCCAAGCACTGAAATTGAGACTGTGATTAAAAATCTTCCAACAAACAAAAGCCCAGGACCAGATGGCTTCACAGGCGAATTCTATCAAACATTTAGAGAAGAGCTAACACCTATCCTTCTCAAACTCTTCCAAAATATAGCAGAGGGAGGAACACTCCCAAACTCATTCGATGAGGCCACCATCACCCTGATACCAAAACCAGACAAAGATGTCACAAAGAAAGAAAACTACAGGCCAATATCACTGATGAACATAGATGCAAAACTCCTCAACAAAATACTAGCAAACAGAATCCAACAGCACATTAAAAGGATCATACACCATGATCAAGTGGGATTTATCCCAGGGATGCAAGGATTCTTCAATATATGCATATCAATTAATGTGATACACCATATGAACAAATTGAAGGAGAAAAACCATATGATCATCTCAATAGATGCAGAGAAAGCTTTTGACAATATTCAACACCCATTTATGATAAAAACCCTGCAGAAAGTAGGCATAGAGGGAACTTTCCTCAACATAATAAAGGCCATATATGACAAACCCACAGCCAACATTGTCCTCAATGGTGAAAAACTGAAACCATTTCCACTAAGATCAGGAACAAGACAAGGTTGCCCACTCTCACCACTATTATTCAACATAGTTTTGGAAGTTTTAGCCACAGCAATCAGAGAAGAAAAAGAAATAAAAGGAATCCAAATTGGAAAAGAAGAAGTAAAGCTGTCACTGCTTGCAAATGACACGATACTATACATAGAGAATCCTGAAGATGCTACCAGAAAACTGCTAGAGCTAATCAATGAATTTGGTAAAGTAGCAGGATACAAAATTAATGCACAGAAATCTCTTGCATTCCTATACACTAATGATGAAAAATCTGAAAGTGAAATTAAGAAAACACTCTCATTTACCATTCCAACAAAAAGAATAAAATATCTGGGGATAAACCTACCTAAGAAGACAAAAGACTTGTATGCAGAAAATTATAAGACACTGATGAAAGAAATTAAAGATGATACAAATAGATGGAGAGATATACCATGTTCTTGGATTGGAAGAATCAACATTGTGAAAATGACTCTACTACCCAAAGCAATCTACAGATTCAATGCAATCCCTATCAAACTACCACTGGCATTTTTCACAGAACTAGAACAAAAATTTTCATAATTTGTATGGAAACAAAAAAGACCCTGAATAGCCAAAGCAATCTTGAGAAAGAAAAATGGAGCTGGAGGAATCAGGCTCCCTGACTTCAGACTATACTAAAAAGCTACAGCAATCAAGACAGTTTGGTACTGGCACAAAAACAGAAATACAGATCAATGGAACAGGCTAGAAAGCCCAGAGATAAACCCACGCACGTATGGTCACCTTATCTTTGGTAAAGGAGGCAAGAATATACAGTGGAGAAAAGACAGCCTCTTCAGTAAGTGGTGCTGGGAAAACTGGACAGCTACATGTAAAAGAATGAAATTAGAACACTCTCTACCACCATACACAAAAATAAACTCAAAATGGATTAAGGACCTAAATGTAAGACCAGACACCATCAAACTCTTAGAGGAAAACATAGGCAGAACACTCTATGACATAAATCACAGCAAGATCTTTTTTGACCCATCTCCTAGAGAAATGGAAATAAAAACAAAAATAAACAAATGGGACCTAATGAAACTTAAAAGCTTTTGCACAGCAAAGGAAACCATAAACAAGACGAAAAGACAACCGTCAGAATGGGAGAAAATATTTGCAAATGAAGCAACTGACAAAGGATTAATCTCCAAAACATACAAGCAACTCATGCAGCTCAATATCAAAAAAACAAACAACCCAATCCAAAAATGGGCAGAAGACCTAAATAGACATTTCTCCAAAGAAGATATAGAGATTGCCAACAAACACATGAAAGGATGCTCAACATCATTAATCATTAGAGAAATGCAAATCAGAACTACAATGAGGTATCATCTCACACCGGTCAGAATGGCCATCATCAAAAAATCTACAAACAGTAAATGCTGGAGAGGGTGTGGAGAAAAGGGAACCCTCTTGCACTGTTGGTGGGAATTTAAATTGATACAACCACTATGGGGAACAATATGGATGTTCCTTAAAAAACTAAAAATAGAACTACCATATGACCCAGCAATCCCACTAGTGGGCATATACCCTGAGAAAACCATAATTCAAAAAGAGTCATGTACCAGAATGTACATTGCAGCTCTATTTACTATAGCCAGGACATGGAAGCAACCTAAGTGTCCATCAACAGATGAATGGATAAAGAAGGTGTGACACATATATGCAATGGGATATTACTCAGCCATAAAAAGGAACAAAACTGAGTTATTTGTAGTGAGGTGGATGGACCTAGAGTCTGTCATACAGAGTGAAGTAAGTCAGAAAGAGAAAAACAAATACCGTATGCTAACACATATAGATGGAATCTAAAAAAAAAAAAAAAGAAAACAAAATGGTCAGTAGAACCTAGGGGCAAGATGGGAATAAAGATGCAGACCTACTAGAGAATGGACTTGAGGATATGGGGAGGGGAAAGGGTAAGCTGGGACAAAGTGAGAGAGTGACATGAATATACATACACTACCAAACGTAAAATAGATAGCTAGTGGGAAGCAGCCGCATAGCACAGGGAGATCAGCTCGGTGCTTTGTGACCACCTAGAGGGGTGGGAGGGAGGGAGATGCAAGAGGGAAGAGATATGGGGACATATGTATATGTATAACTGATTCACTTTGTTATAAAGCAGAAACTAACACACCATTGTAAAGCAATTATACTCCAATAAAGATGTTAAAAAAAAAAAAGAAAAAGATTAGTAGGAAAATAGAAAAGAAATTGGGATAAATAAATATGACCCTAAACAATAAGATTCTAAAAAAAAAAAGTATGTTGGACTTTTTAAGGCACTGCCAAATTGTTTTCCTAAGTGCCTGTAACATGCTACATTCTCATCACAACCACTGCATCAGTTTTTACTAGAATAAATGGTTAATGGTGAACTTACGAGCAGGAAGTACGGTGTGGAGGAGAGCTGAAGAAGACTCTCTACCACCAGCACCACTGTGATAAGAAGGATGCTGGGGAGTCAGATTGGACCACACGAACAAAGGGGAGGGTCGGACCAAGAAGATCCAGGCTCGGTGGTTGCAGCAGACCTGGAAACAATTCAGATGGGCAGTGTTTGATGCAGTGTTAGAATGAGTTAGACTCGGGGCTGGATGTGCTGGTGGCCGCTGACATCTGACATGAGCTCCTGGGCACAGAAGCACTCTAGTTAAAGGCGTGGGCTACAGCATGAGGCTCCAGAGTGGAAGACTGAAAACAGGTAGAGCAACAGGACCTTCAGGCTCGTGGTAAGGCTGCAGTATGGGACACTCCAACTTCGGGCAGAGACACAGGGTCAGATACAGGGATGGAACCAGGTCGGGGAGGAAATATCAAAGAGCTGAGCCTAGGAAACCTCACAGGCTCCAGGGACTGCCTTGGGTCAGCGTGCAGTGAAGATGCTGTAGAGACAAGCTTCTTACTGGTTTAAGTGACGCAGCAGGCCTTGGATAGAGAGCTGAGTCTTTGATATAATAATGGTACAATGATAACGGCAACCAAAATTTATATAGTACTTACTTTACATTAAGTACTGTTCTAAGCACTTTACATATAAATTTATTTAATTCTCACACCAACCCAGGAGATAGATGGGTCCTATTTTTGCTAACCAAGACCCTAAAGCAGAGGTTAAGTGACTTGCCCAAGGTCACCCAACTAGTAAGTGGCAAAGCCAGGATTCAAATAGAGGCCATCCTCTTAACCACTAAGCTAACCTCCTCTCGTTGTCATCCTCGTCACCTGTGCCTGGGTCAGCTCAGGACGTTACTGACCACAGTGAGGGGCTGGAAAGCTTGAGGCAGGAGAGGCAAGACCCTTGTTGAAAAGTTAACAGAAAAAAAATCCCAGAGGCATAGGCCACAGATTCCCTCTCAGGATCCCACCTGAGAGTCAGTATAAGCATAGGGCAAGGAGGAAATGGTAAATGTAAAGGGAGCCCTATGTGGAATTATTTCTTAAATTGCTTAAAACAAACCTGCAAAACTCATCTCTCAAGCTCTATAACTACTACTTGAGTCGTGTCCAAGATAGTTCCAATAGTAATGAACTAGAACCTTCCATGTAGGTTTTGCATGATTATAACTACTCTGTTGGTTTCAGTAGGATATTCTCCTACCAAATTAGCAAGATGTTGTACAAACTAACAAAAGTTTAAAGAATGAATAGTATATAAAATAAAATAAAATTATCTTTTTGGTTTGAGGAACGTTAAAATGAAGTAGAAAAATATGTTGAAACCAAAGCATCTCCATCAACACTTTGTGACTTTTCAATGACTTTATACACAAAATATTAGATTCCTTAAGGAAGCATGTGGGTAATCTCCTCCTTCTTCTCCTCCTTATCGACCTCATCAATAGTGACTATTTATTGAGCATCCATTGTCCCTCTGATCATAAAGAAGATAATGCCCAGCCTTCAGGGACTCAAGAGGTCAGAGAATGGAGTGAGGTGATCATCCTTGGGCCTCCTTTGCCTACCTCATTTCCCTTTCTCTTTGGTCTTCATTTCCTAGGGAGGCTGTGTTTGTGCTTACATGCTGTATCATTATCTCATTTGATCTTCATATCAGTCATGGGAAATAGGTACATTATTATCCTCATTTCACAGAAAAGGAAACTGAGGTTTAAAGTTTACCTAACTTATCCAAGGTCATTCTGAGTAGAATCTGTGTTTTTACCACTATGTATTTTGTATCCCTCTTTCTCTCTCCCATCACCTTTTTTTGTTTTGTTTTTGTTTTTTTAATTGAATAAAAATTCTTTAAATTCTGTAGTGCTTTTTTTCTCCCTCTTTCTCTCTCCCATCACCTTTTTTTTGTAGTTATATATATATTTTTTTAATTTTTAAAAACATTTTATTATAGAAAACAATAAAAACAATAAAATATAAACAAAAATAGCAGTATAATGAACTCTTCTGTATCCATCATCCAGGTTCAACTCATAGTTAATCTTTATTTTTTTTTTATTTCTGAGATATACATTATGTATATGTATATGTAAATGTATATTTTAGTTATATTTTTTTACTGAATAAAGATTCTTTAAATTCTATAGTGCTTTACAAGTTTCAAAAGTTTCACACACATGATTTCATATAATCCCATAATAACCTTTTGCCCCCTACCCCTATAGTGCTCTTCCCCCCCACCACTGGTAACCTCCAGCTTGTTCTCTATATCTGTGAGTCTGCTTTTTTTTTTTAATAGGTCTTTATTGGAGTATAATTGCTTCACAATACTGTGTTAGTTTCTGTTGCACAACAAAGCGAATCAGCCATATGCATACACATGTCCCCATATCCCCTCCCTCTTGAGCCTCCCTCCCATCCTTCCTATCCCACCCCTCTAGGTCATCGCAAAGCACCGAGCCAATCTCCCTGTGCTATGCTGCTGCTTCCCATCAGCCAACTATTTTACTTTTGATAGTGTGTATATGTTGATACTACTCTCAGCTCGCCCCAGCTTTGCCCTCCCACCCCATATCATCAAGTCCATTCTCTATGCCTACCTCTTTATTCCTGCCCTGCAGCTAGATTCATCAGTACCATTTTTTTTTTTTTTAGATTCCGTATATATGTGTTAGCATACGGTATTTGTTTTTCTTTTTCTGACTTACTTCACTCTGTATGACAGACTCTAGGTCCATCCACCTCATTACAAATAACTCAGTTTCGTTTCCTTTTATGGCTGAGTAATATTCCATTGTATATATGTGCCACATCTTCTTTATCCATTCATCTGTCGATGGACATTTAGGTTGGTTCCATGTCCTGACTATTGTAAATAGTGCTGCGATGAATATTGTGGTGCATGTCTCTTTTTGAATTACGGTTTTCTCAGGGTATATGCCCAGTAGTGGGATTGCTGGGTCGTATGGTAGTTCTATTTTTAGTTTTTTATGGAACCTCCATACTGTTTTCCACAGTGGTTGTATCAATTTACATTCCCACCAATAGTGTAGGAGGGTTCCCTTTTCACCACACCCTTTCCAGCATTTATTGTTTTCTAGCTGTTTTGATAATGGCCATTGTGACTGGCATAAGGTGATACCTCATTGTAATTTTGATTTGCATTTCTCTAATCACTAGTGATGTTGAGCATCTTTTCATGTGCCTCTTGGCCATCTGTTATGTCTTCCTTGGTGAAATGTCTATTTAGGTCTTCCACCCATTTTTTAACTGGATTGTTTGTTTTTTTGATATTGAGCTCCATGAGCTGTTTGTATATTTTGGAGATTAATCCTTTGTCTGTTGTTTCATTTGCAAATATTTTCTCCCATTCTGAGGGTTGTCCTTTTGTCTTATTTATGGTTTCCTTTGCTGTGTAAAAGCTTTTAAGTTTAATTAAGTCCCATTTGTTTATTTATTATTTATTTTTAAAATAAATTTATTTATTTATTTATGGCTGTGTTGGGTCTTCGTTTCTGTGCGAGGGCTTTCTCTAGTTGCGGCGAGCAGGGGCCACTCTTCATCGCAGTGCGTGGGGCTCTCACTGTCGCGGCCTCTCCTGTTGCGGAGCACAGGCTCTAGACGCGCAGGCTCAACAGTTGTGGCTCATGGGCCCAGTTGCTCCGCGGCATGTGGGATCTTCCCAGACCAGGGCTCGAACCCGGGTCCCCTGCATTGGCAGGCAGATTCTCAACCACTGTGCCACCAGGGAAGCCCCCATTTGTTTATTTTTGTTTTTATTTCTGTTACTCTAGGAGGTGGGTCAAAAAAGATCTTTCTGTGCTTTATGTCAAAGAGTGTTTTTCCTATGTTTTCCTCTAAACGTTTTGTAATGTCTGGTCTTACATTTAAGTCTTTAATCCATTTGGAGTTTATTTTTGTGTATGGTGTTAAGGAGTATTCTAATTTCATTCTTTTACATGTAGCTCTCCAGTTTTCCCAGCACCACTTATTGAAGAGGCTGTCTTTTCTCCATTGTATGTTCTTACCTCCTTCGTCATAAATTAGGTGCCTATATGTGTGTGGGTTTATCTCTGGGCATTCTATTCTGTACCATTGATCTATATTTCTGTTTTTGTGGCAGTAAAATATTGTCTTGATTACTGTAGCTTTATGGTATAGTTTGAAGTCAGGGAGCCTGATTCCTCCAGCTCCATTTTTCTTTTTCAAGATTGCTTTGGCTATTCGGGGTCTTTTGTGTTTCCATATGAATTGTGAGATTTTTTGTTCTAGTTCTGTGAAGAATGCCATTGGTAGTTTGATAGGGATTGCACTGAATCTGTAGATTGCTTTGGGTAGTATAGTCATTTTCACAATATTGATTCTTCCAATCCAAGAACGTGGTATATTTCTCCATCTGTTTATGTCATCTTTGATTTCTTTCATCAGTGTTTTATAGTTTTCTGAGTACAAGTCTTTTGCCTCCTTAGGCAGGTTTATTCCTAGGTATTTTATTCTTTTTGTTGCAGTGGTAAATGGGAATGTTTCCTTAATATCTCTTTCTGATTTTTCGTTGTTGGTGTATAGGAATGCCAGAGATTTCTGTGCATTAATTTTGTATCCTGCAACTTTACCAACTTCATTGATTAGTTCTAGTAGTTTTCTGGTGGCATCGTTAGGATTTTCTATGTATAGTATCATGTCATCGGCAAACAGTGACAGTTTTACTTCTTCTTTTCCAATTTGTATTCCTTTTATTTCTTTTTCTTCTCTGATTGCCATGGCTAGGAATTCCAAAACTATGTTGAATAAGAGTGGCGAGAGTGGACATCCTTGTCTTGTTCCTGATCCTAGTGGAAATGCTTTCAGTTTTTCACCATTGAGTATGATGCTAGCTGTGAGTTTGTCATATATGGCCTTTATTATGTTGAGGTAGGTTCCCTCTATGCCCATTTTCTGGAGAGTTTTTATGATAAATGGGTGTTGAATTTTGTCAAAAGCTTTTTCTGCATCTATTGAGATGATCATATGGTTTTTAATCCTTAATTTGTTAATGTGGGGTATCACATTGATTGATTTGTGTATATTGAAGACTCCTTGCATCCCTGGGATAAATCCCACTTGATCATGGTGTAAGATCCTTTTAATGTGCTGTTGGATTCTGTTTGCTAGTATTTTGTTGAGGATTTTTCATCTATGTTCATCAGTGATATTGGTCTATAATTTTCTTTTTTTGTGATATCTTTTTCTGGTTTTGGTGTCAGGGTGATAGTGGCTTCGTAGAATGAATTTGGGAGTGTTTCTCCCTCTGCAATTTTTTGCAAGAGTTTGAGAAGTTTTGGTGTTAGCGCTTCTCTAAATGTTTGATAGAATTTGCCTGTGAAGCCGTCTGGTCCTGGGCTTTTGTTTGTTGGAAGGTTTTAAATTATGGTTTCAGTTTCATTACTTCTGATAGGTCCCTTTATATTTTCTAATTCTTCCTGGTTCAGTCTTGGAAAATTTTACCTTTCCAAGAACTTGTCCATTTCTTCGTGGTTGTCCATTTTATTGGCATATAATTGTTTGTAGTAGTCTCTTATAACCCTTTGTATTTTTGCAGTGTCAGTTGTGATTTCTCCTTTTTCATTTATAAATTTATTGATTTGTGTTCTCTCCCTTTTTTTCTTGATGAGTCTGGCTAAGAGTTTATCAATTTTGTTTATTTTCTCAAAGAACCAGCTTTTTATTGATCTTTGCTATTGTTTTCTTTGTTTCTATTTCATTTATTTCTGCTCTGATCTTTATGATTTCTTTCCTTCTACTGACTTTGGGGTTTCTTTGTTCTTCTTTCTCTAGTTGTTTTAAGTGTAGGGTTAGATTGTTTATTTGAGATTTTTCTTGTTTCTCGTGGTAAGATTGAATTGCTATAAACTTCCCTCTTAGAACTGCTTTGGCGCATCCCTTAGGTTTTCGTCATCGTGTTTTTGTTGTCATTTGTTTCTATGTATTTTTGTAGGTCTTCTTGATTTCTTCAGTGATCTCTTGGTTATGTAGTAGTGCACTGTTTAGCTTCCATGTATTTGTGTTTTTTACAGTTTTTTTCCTGTAATTGATTTCCAGTCTCATAGTGTTGTGGTCAGAAAAGATGCTTGATATGACTTCAATTTTCTTAAAGTTTCCAAGGCTTGATTTGTGACCCAAGATGTGATCTATCCTGGAGAATGTTCCATGTGCACTTGAGAAGAAAGTGTATTCTGCCACTTTTGGGTGGAATGTTCTGTAAATATCAATTAGATCTATCTGGTCTATTGTGTCATTTAAAGCTTGTGTTTCCTTATTTACTTTCTGTTTGGATGATCTGTCCATTGGTGTAAGTGGGGTGTTAAAGTCCCCTACTATTATTGTGTTACTGTCAATTTTTCCTTTCATGGTTGTTAGCATTTGGCTTATGTATTGAGGTGCTCCTATGTTGGATGCATAAACATTTATGATTGTTATGTCTTCTTATTGGATTGATCCTTTGATCATTATGTAGTGTCCCTCCTTATCTCCTGTAACAGTCTTTATTTTAAAGTCTGTTTTATCTGATATAAGTATTGCTACTCCAGCTTTCTTTTGATTTCCATTTGCATGTAATATCTTTTTCCATCCCTTCACTTTCAGTCTGTATGTGTCCCTAGGTCTGAAGTGGGTCTCTTGTAGACAGCATATATACGGGTCTTGTTTTTGTATCCATTCAGCCAGCCTGTGTCTTTTGGTTGGAGCGTTTAATCCATTTACATTCAAGGTTATTATTAATATGTATGTTCCTATGACCATTTTCTTAATTGTTTTGGGTTTGTTTTTGTGTGTCTTTTTCTTCTCTTTTGTTTTCTGCTTAGAGAAGTTTCTTTAGCATTTGTTGTAAAGCTGGTTTGATGGTGCTGAATTCTCTTAGCTTTTGTTAGTCTGAAAAGCTTTTGCCTTCTCCATCGAATCTGAATGAGATCCTTGCTGGGTAGAGTAATCTTGGTTGTAGGTTTTTCTCTTTCATCACTTTAAGTATATCCTGCCACTCCCTTCTGGCCTGCGGAGTTTCCACTGAAAAGTCAGCCGATAACCTCATGGGGATTCCTTTGTATGTTATTTTTTGTTTTTCCCTTGCTGCTTTTAATATTTTTTCTTTGAATTTAATTTTTGTTAGTTTGTTTAATATGTGTCTTGGTGTGTTTTTCCTAGGGTTTATCCTGTATGGGATTCTCTGTGCTTCCTGGACTTGGGTGACTATTTCCTTTTCCATGTTAGGGAAGTTTTCCACTATAATCTCTTCCAGTATTTTCTCAGACCCTTTCTTTTTCTTTTCTTCTTCTGGGACCCCTATAATTCGAATGTTGGTGCGTTTAGTGTTGCCCCAGAGGTCTCTGAGGTTGTCTTCAATTCTTTTCATTCTTTTTTCTTTATTCTGCTTCTTGGCAGTTATTTTCACCATTTTGTCTTCCAGCTCACTTATTCATTCTTCTGCCTCCGTTATTCTGTTATTGATTCCTTCTATTGTGTTTTTCATTTCAGTTATTGTGTTGTTCATCTCTGTTTGTTTGTTCTTTAGTTCTTCTAGATCTTTGTTAAACATTTCTTGTATTTTCTCAATCCGTGCTTCCATTCTATTTCTGAGGTTCTGGATCATCTTTACTATCATTACTCTGAATTCTTTTTCAGGTATGTTGCCTATTTCCTCTTCATTTATTTGGTCTTGTAGGTTTTTGCTTTGCTCCTTCATCTGTGACATATTTTTTTTCCGTCTCATTTTTTTTTTTTTTTTTTTTTTTAATGAGTGGGATTGTGTTCCTGTTTTACTGGTTGTTTGGCCTGAGGCTTCCAACACTGGAGTTTGTAGGCCATTGGGTAGAGCTGGGTCTTGGTGCTGAGATGAGGAACTCTGTGAGACCTCACTTCCATGAATATTCCCTGGGGTCTGAGGCTCTCTGTTAGTCCAGTGGTTCAGATTCAGAGCTCCCACCACAGGAGCTTCCGCCCAACCCTGGGCTCGCAAATCAAGATCCTGCAAGCCGTGTGGGGTGGCAAAAAAAAAAAAAAGGAACAGTAACAAAGTAAAAAATAAAATTAGACTAGGAAACTAGCAGATATGTTAGAAAGAATATAAAAATAAAAATATAGATGAATCAACAACCGGAAGGTACATCAGTACCAGAATAGTAAAAAAGAGGAGGGGGGAAAAGAAAAAAAAAGGAGGGGGAGGGGAAGGCCTTAGCTGTGGAGAGCAGGGCCTAAGCAAGGGTGAGGTTTGGGCAGTGGGTGGGCCCAATGCTCAGTACCCACAGGGCTGGAAAAGGCCCAGGGGGCTGTGGGGGGTGGGGCTTAGGCTCAAGGAACAGAAGGGGCCCAGGTGTGCCCCCTACCCCTGGTCTCAGAGGGTGGGGTAGCTCACCTGGGAGCCCAGCAGGCTTCCTGGGCTTGAATGGGTGGTGCAAACACCCTCCTCTCCTCTCTTGCTCCTCTGGTCTGGGGTCTGGGAGGACCCCTCCTGCCTGCCTCTCCTGTGCCTGCCTCTCCAGTGCCTCCTTCCTATGCCCCCATGACCAATGCAGCCGGGGTGGGGGAGGGGGAGCCTTACAGGGCAGGGTACCGGCCTGGGAGCTCAGCAGGCTTCCCGAGCCCCAGTGGGTGGGGCAATCGCCCTCTGCTTCTCAGCCTCTCCTCCCGGAGGGCCCCTCCCGCCTGCCTCTCCTGATCTCCCTGGCCTCCCTCCTATGCCCCCAGGACCCACGCGGCCTGGAGGGGGCTTTGGAGGGGGGAACCGGCTTGAGAGCTCAGCAGGCTCCCTGGCCCAAGTGGGCCAGGCAATCGCCCTCCACTCCTCTCCCGCTCCTCCCGGAGAGTCCCTCCCATCTGCCTCTACTGATCTCCCTGGCCTCAGGGGTGCCGATCTTGTCTGGCCTCCACTTCTCCTCCCACCTTGGTCCCCCTACAACCTACCGGTTCACTCTGGGGTTCCTCCCGTGTCTCCTTGGGGGTCAGAGTCCCCCACCAGCAGCCGGCAGGCACCCTGGTTGTGGGGAGACGCTAACTCTTCGTCTTCCCACACCGCCATCTTGACTCCTCCCCTGCTTTTTTTTTAATTCACTAGTTTGTTGTATTTTTTTGATTTCACATATAAGTGATATCTTACAGTATTTGTCTTTCTCTGTTTGACTTATTTAGCATAATGCCCTCCAAGTCCATCCATGTTGTTGCAAATGGCAAAATTTTATTCTTTTCTAATGGCTGAGTAGTATTCTACTGTTTATATATACCACATCTTTATCCATTCACCTGTTGATGGACACTTAGATTGCTTCCATACCTTGGCAATTAGTAAATAATGCTGCTGTGATTATCGGAGTGCATGTATCTTTTCGAATTAGTGTTTTTGTTTTTTTAGGATACATACCAAGGAGTGAAATTACTGGGTCATATGGTAGTTCTATATTTAGTTTTTTGGAAAACCTTCGTACATTCCCACCAACAGTATATGAGGGTTCCCTTTTCTCCACATCCTCGTCAACATTTGTTATTTTTTTTTTTGGTGATAGCCATTCTGACAGGTGTGAGGTGATATCTCGTTGTGGTTTTGATTTGTATTTCCCTGCTGATAAGCGATGTCCCATCACCTTTTCTTTCCTCCTCAACTGGTCATAATATAAAAACAACAGTGTTTTTCAGGTTGTTTGATGGATTTTTTGCACTTCATGCTTGATCTACAGACCTACCTTGTTGATCCAAGATGGCTGAGCGTGTCACTCAGGGGACATGGCACAGACCATACTTAGATGCTTCTGTTGCAGGGATCTGCCAGCTGCAGCTGAGGACCAAATCCGGCTCACTGCCTATTGTTTTACAGCTTATGACTTAAGAAAGACTTCTATGTTTCTTTTGAAAAAACGAATAGAATGTTTTTGTGACAGGTGAAAATTATATGGAATTCAAGTTTCAGTGAACATGAATAATGTTTCAGTGAAACAGCTACACTCATCCATTTGCATATTGTCTATGGCTGATCTCACACTACAATGGCAGCGTGGAGTAGTTGTGACAGAGACCAAGTGGCCTGCAAAACCAAAAATGGTTACTATCTGGCCCTTTACAGAAAAAGTTTGCCCGCCCATTGTCTACTGGAGGAGACTGGAGAATGATGAGCTTCTGGAGGAGAGGGACTAAGCTTTATAACAGAGAGTGAGGCAGCAGGCAGCATGATGTACTCCCTGGTAAGAGTGCTTCGGGCTCTGGATTTGATTTCCACTCCACCAGTGACAGCCTGTGTGACCTTGGCCAAGATACTTAACCTGTCTGTGCTTCTGTTTCTGTATCTGTAAAATGGGGATAATAATAGTTCCCACCTCATAGGTTGTTATACAGATTATATTTATATGCAAAATACTTAAACAATGCTTTACGTATAAATATAATGCACAAAAAAGATGATTAATGTTCATCCTTGTGTCATGGACATTTTTTCTAGGCAAAGTACAGCAGGCCCCTAGTAGTCCCCAAAACTTGGCCTCTTTGGGTAGCACCCCACACTCAGAATTATGAGACTCTCTGGCCCCCTGAGACCCTTTGTCCCCAGCACAGACTCTGGTGGCCCATAGACATACCTTTCTCCTCTTTCTCCTGGGTCCGCAGCTCCCTACCCCAGCCCCTCCATAAGGCTCCTGGCTCTCTTCCAGGGCCCCACTGAGAGCCATGATGTTGGCACTTCAGTCATATGCTGGGGCCCAAACTTGGGCTATGCTGTTCTCACATGGACCTCCCTCCACGTCATATCACAATGACTGCATCCCTTATGGCCCTTTGGGGCCACAGCCATGACCCTTAGTCCTGTGGGCAGATAGAGCCTTGCTTTATGGCCCATGTCATGTGTGAGGGCTGCCCCACATATTCATCACTATCTCTTTTAGGGACCACATACCGCATGCCTGGTCTTAGGCTAGGTGTTCTACTCACAACATCATTAATCCTCATGAAATCCCTACAGAGTTGCACTATACTTATCTTGGGGAGGAGTGTCATGACACTTGGGATGAGTCCCTCTCTTGGATTTAGGCTAAAACATGGCCTCCCTGGGGGCCAGTGTTCTGTAGAGGTTTCGTTTCCCTCAGTTAAGGTAGAACTCATGTCCTCTTTCTGACAACTGTGGTTCCTTTCTGCCCCTTACCCTTGGCTGCCTTATTCACCCATCCCTATAATATGCTATCCAGGGACCCATGCAGGAAATTCTGAGGTTGCAAGTAAGCAAACAGAGAAAAATCCAAGGCATGTTACATGACATTGTTTGGGTTAACAGTACAGCTAGGCCATACCTGGCCCTTCCGCATTGGAGAGCTGAAAAAACAGAGTTGCAGAGAGGTTAAGTGACACTCCCTGTTACAGCTGGCCTTCTAAACCCGGCTCTGACTCTGCAGCTAAAGAAGGTTCTTGGCAGAGATGGAAAGTGAAGGGGTTATAAGTGTTCACTAGACCACCAGCTCCATGAGGTCAGGGATTGTTGCCTGTTTTATTCACGGTTGGATCCCAAGGGCCTAGAGCAGTACTGGGTTTGTGGTCAGCTCCCAACAAGTATGGGTTGGAGTCATAGTGATTGTTGTTTGGCCAAGGTGCAGAGAAACTCGAAGCTTCCTATTTGGACAGGGAGCATGGGAGAGAGCATAGCTGTACACTGAGTGGGACGCTTTATATCCTCAATAATTAAATTGAAACTCCAAATTAAATTAGCTTGTTTAATGAGCTGTAGTTTCTTCCCCATCCACAACACGATCACTGGCCTTGGGTGACAAAACCTTCCTCGCCCCACTATATGTCGTCAAGACAGGAAAAACTCCGTGTCTACTCTGTGATGAAGCAAGGGGTGTTATGTCCACCCAGGCAGCCCCTTAGATGCACTTGCAGAATCCTGTTTGTCTATGGGGAAAGGGATATCCAGTTATGCCAGAAAATCTCTGGAAATTCACACATCAAACGTGCTATGGACTGAATTGTGTCCCCATCAAAATTCATGTGTTGAAGCCCTGTCCCCCACCATGACTCTATTGGAGTTGGGGCCTTTAGGGAGGTGATTAAGGTTAAATGAGGTCATAAAAGTGGACCCCTGATACAGTAGGATTAGTATCCATATAAGATGAGACACCAGAGTGTTCACTGGCTCTCTCTGCCGTATGAGGACACAGTGAGAAGGTGGCAAGCCAGGGAGAGGATTTTCACCAGAAACCCAATCTGATGACACCTTAAAAATGGACTTCCCAGGGACTTCCCTGGTGGTCCAGTGGTAAAGAATCCACGTTCCAATGCAGGGGACCCGAATTCGGACCCTGGTCAGGGAACTAAGATCCCACGTGCCGCGGGGCAGCAAAGCCCGTGTGCCACAACTACAGAGCCCACCCACCCTGCAGCCTGTGCGCCACGACTAGAGAAGAGAAAACCACACACCACAACTAGGGAGAAGCCCGCGTGTCACGTGAAAAATCCCGCATGCCTCAACAAAGATCCCACGTGCCACAACTAAGACCCGATGCAGCCAAAAATAAATAAATAAATAATAAATAAATAAATCTTAAAAAAAATATTTGGACTTCCCAGAACTACAAGAAAGTAAATTGCTGTCGTTCGAGCCACCTAGTGTGTGGCTTTTGTTATGGTATCCTGAGCTGACTGATACACATGGTTTCTCAGTGTTCATCCGTTGACATAACTAGGATCTGGCTGGAAAGGTCTTTACATCTTCAACAGCAGAAGCAGAATTCTCCAAATGATGCCACTAATACTTAATAAATTGTATCCAAATAAGTAGCAGGTATAGTGGTCCATATTTTTACAACAGGAAAAACTGCATTTAATTATTTTCTGTATAAAATGTTTACCATAAACTTTAATTCTCATAGTTGTGCTGTGTTATTTCGAAAGTTAAGGAAATTTGGGCTCAGAGAGGTTGAATGAGTGTGTAAGACCACACAGCGTATGAGTGGCAAAGTTGAACCCCAGCACAGGCCTGTGACTCTTCGACAGGGCCGTTTAAACTTAGGAACGTCGTTCAGAATCTCTGACCTATCTTGGTCATATCTACCAAGTGGCAAAAGAGAGCTCAAAATAAAGTGCTGTAACTCAAGGAGAAATCAGGAACATTTAGAACCAAGGTTTGTCTTTGTCCTTAATTTACCTGACAGCATTTTCTGAAGTAATGGTTGTGTGGGATGCAACACACCCATTGTGTGGGATGGAACATGCCACATTTGCAGCAATTACGAGGCAGAATAAGAAGAGCTGGGGAAGGTGTTAGCAGCATCTGGGCTATCAGCTGTCAAGGCCGCTTGCTCTTGGTCACCTGAAGCAGGCCACTCTAGAAACACTTCATTTTCCACTGATGAAAATTAGAAGAATTAAGTTTGGGGGGGCAAGCGTTTCAGCACAAAAGAACTCATTTGGCTGAAGTGTCTGCAAGCGTGGATTGGATTCTTTGGAAAACATGAAGGTTTGTGAAAACAAAAACAGCAATTGCAAGCTGGTGCAGGCCTTGTATAAGAAGATGTGTACGGAGATCCCTTCTGTTGGTCAGGCTGTGTGCACACATCCCCGTTATACAATTACTGCTTTTCTCAGTTGCCTCCATTTTAAAAAGAAATCAGCATAAGCACAAGCAACACAATAAAACTAATAGCTAAGTGGAAAAGTGTGCACCTATGAGCTACTTCTTTCTCATCAAACTGGAAGGCAGTGTAAGAAATTCACATTTATTGCACGTCTGCTCGATGTCAGGCTCCGTGATGGGCTCTTTAGGTGGGTTTATTGTATTTTTGTCTTCATAGCAACCTTGTGATGTAGACACAAATTAATAAATACGTGGTAAAATAACTTGTTCAAGGTTTTTCTCTTTTAAAGTTGGGAATTGAAACAAGGTCATATGAGTCAGAAATCCTTGCTCACTGTTGATGGGGCCCAATTACTCCCCTTTCCTTGTTCCCTCTCTGATGATTCAGGGAAGAGGTGAGACCCTCCTGCTGCTGAACTGTATGAGGATGGGGGACCAGGGTAAAATGTCCATCTTTGCTGCTTAATGAACAAGTCCTCTTGAGTTTCTAGCGTGCCTTCCCCTCTTCATCAACTTGGCTCTCTCTTAGTGAAAGCAGAAGAGGTTTCTTGCTTTCCCATGTGGCAATAACCTGCCTTCTTGCCTGACCAAGACAGATAGCTTGGGCTGTCCATCTTGATAGCTCCGTTTCCAAGGTCCACAGTCTGGGTGGGGTGTGGGAGGTCTCAGCCTCTTTATAGCTTTGGATGGTTCATAATCGTTCTTGCACTGACTTCTCAGGCTGGTTCACCAGTGGACTCTGGCTTCCCTGACACCTCCAGAGAACAAGCCTGGTTTCCTGGGCCAACGAGTACCCTCTCCACAGGTGCAGGGAGAGGATGTGAAGGGCTACAGGAGTCATACCATGATTCTGCAAATGCATTTTGGCTGAACATCATGAGATGTATTTTCTTTCTAGGTCAAGTTATAAAAATACATAATATAGGTACTCCTGATTAAATAGCCATCTGTAGTAGCATCGCTCAGACACATTATGGGTTCTTACAGACCGTTCTGAAAGCTGGGGAAGCTGTCTAGCAATAGTAGCTGAGAGCATGGATTTTGGAGTCAGACTACCCAGGTTCATATCCCATTTGTTTGCTGTTTAACCTTGAGCAAGTTCTTCTTAACTTTTCTGTGCCTCCATTTCTTTGTAAAATGGGAATAGTAATAGTACATCCCTCACAGAGTTGTTAGGAGTATTAAATTACTCAATACGTGAAAAGTTCCTAGGAATATAGCCTTGCCCTTAAAGAGAGTGTAGACAGTTGGCTAGGATGGTGATAGCCATTGTGGTGGTCCTGTCCGGAGAAGATCGAGAATATTGGTATTAGCATGTTCAGGCCATCAGCCTTAATTTACATACTTGCAAGTTAATGTAGGCCAATGAGAATCATTAGTTGGCCAGAGTCCCACATTAACATAGTTCACGCATTCATTATCCGCTGAGCACTTGTTATGTGCCAGGCACTGTGTTTTGTATCAAGAATGGAAAAATGAATGAAACAGATGTGATTCTGCTCTTGTGAAATTGCACAATAGTTGCTTAATTATCCAGTAATAGGATATTTCAAATAAAGTTTACCAAGATAATCTCAAAACATTCAGTGTCATTAAAGTTTTTCTCCTCTTTTAGATCTCAGTGAACGTTTAACAGCCCCTCAGATAGAATCTGTAGCTGCCCTGTCCTGTGTGGTAGCCACGAGCCACATGTAGCCGTGGGAGCACGATGAGGGGTAAAATTTGAGGCGGGAGAGGTGGGCAGCCCTTTACAAGGGGCTGTGCTGAGGAATTTAAATGTTACTCTAATAAAGGTGGGGTTAAACAGGAGAGTGAGGCGAACTTTGGAATTTAGAATAACTTTAAAGCCTCCATGAATTGTACCAACTTTCTTTTATTCTATTTATATTTTAATGTAATCAATGATATATTTGGGTCTAAATCTACCACTTTTTTTTTGTTTTCTGTTTGTCCCATCTGTTTTATGTTTCACTCCTTTCTTGCCTTCTTTTAGATGGATTACATTAAAAAAATCATTTTTAAAAAAATTATTTGTTTATTTATGGCTGTGTTGGGTCTTCGTTTCTGTGCGAGGGCTTTCTCTAGTTGCGGCAAGCGGGGGCCACTCTTCATTGCGGTGCGCGGGCCTCTCACTGTCACGGCCTCTCTTGTTGCAGAGCACAGGCTCCAGACGCACAGGCTCAGCAATTGTGGCTCATGGGCCTAGTCGCTCCGCGGCCATGTGGGATCTTCCCAGACCAGGGCTCGAACCCGTGTCCCCTGCATTGGCAGGCAGATTCTCAACCACTGCGCCACCAGGGAAGCCCTAAAAAAATCATTTGATTCCTCCCTCCCACTAGTGTGTTTCTTTTCTTTACTTGGTTACCAGAGAAATCAGAAGAGGCACCTGTAATGTAACAAAGTCTAAACTGTATCAGTATGGCTCCTGCCTCCAAGAGCATAGAAGGGTTATCTCCCTTTTGACTTACCTGCTGCTGTTGTCTTGTATGTTATTTCCCTGTACATAGTAAACCCCATGAGATACTATAAATGCATTCTGAAGTCAGTATTATTTATGTTGACCCACATATGTCCCACTTTTGTTGTTCCTTCTTATATTCCTTCCATCTGGGATCATTTTTCTACTGCTTGAAGAACACTCCTTAATTCCTTTGGTGCAGGTCTTCTTTGGCAAACTCTATTTTTGTTTAATAATATCTTTATTATACCTTCATTTTTTTAAATTGAAGTATAGTTGATTTACAATATTGTGTTAGTTTCAGGTGTACACAAAGTAATTTGGTTATACATATATATACACACACACACACACACACACACACATACATATATCTATATTCTTTTTTTTCAATTCTTTTCCATTATAGTTTGTTACAAGATATTGACTACAGTTCCCTGTGCTATACAGTAAATCCTTTGTTGTTTATCTATTTTATATATGGTAGTGTGCATCTGTTAATCCCATACTCCCAATTTATTCCTTCCCCCGTTCCCTTTGGTAACCATATATAAGTTTGTTTTCTATGTCTGTGACTCTGTTTCTGTTTTTTAATTAAGTTCATTTATATCATTTTTTAGATCCCACGTATAAGTGATATCATATGTTATTTGTCTTTCTCTGTCTGACTTACTTCACTTAGTATGATAATCTCTAGGTCCATCCATGTTGCTGCAAATGGCACTATTTCATTCTTTTCTATGGCTGAGCAATATTCCATTGTATATATGTACTACATCTTCTCTATCCATTCATCTGTTGATGGACACCTAGGTTGCTCACACCTTCACTCTTGAAGCATATTTTTGCGGCATATGGAATTCTAGTGTGGTGGTTATTTTCTTTCAGCATACTGAACATATCATCACACTGTCTTCTGGCTTCCCTTGTTGCTGCTGAGAAGTATCTACTCTGAGAATGATTTCTTTGAAGGTCATCCGTATTTTTCCCTCTGGCTGCTCTTAAGATTTTCTTTGTCTTTGATTTTTATGCAGTTTCACGGTGGTATGTGTAGGTGTGGATTTCTTTTTATTTATACTGCTTGAGAATTGTAAGTCCTTCTGAGTCCATGGATTGATGTCTTTCATTGGTTCTAAAATAGTCTCTGGTATGACCCCCTTACATGATGCTTCTCCCTCAGTTTCTCACTCCTTTCCCTGAACTCCAAGTAAATGTATGTTAGACTTTCTCACTGCCTCCGCCACACCTCTTTTATCTTTGTGTCTCTCTGTGATACACTCTGCATAGTTTTTCTGACATCTTGTGGTATGCCAATTCTCTGTTTGCTTATATCTTATCAGCTGTTAAATCCTTCCACTGATTTATTGATTTTGATTATTACTTCCTTCTTTCATTCTAGAATTTTTATTTGGTTCTTTTTCAAGTCTGCCAAATCATTTAAAGAAAATCATTTCCCATTCCCCTACTGAAAATTTAGGCTTTGTTTTTAGTTTCTTTGAATGTTGTAAGTATAGTTGTGTTAGAGTCCTTAACTGATAATTTCAATATTTGAAGGCTATTTTTTTTTTTCTGTTGGTCCTATTGGTTCTCACTTATATTGTCACATGTGCCTGGTTATCCTTCACAGAGCTTTTCTTTCACTTCTGCCAAGGGTGGGGGCTTAAGGTGGTAACTGGTTGAATCTGAGCTTGAGGCTTGAGACTCCCTGGATGACCTAGTTGATGCAAACTAGCTGCGAGTCTGCCCAAGGATGGCTCACTTTGGGTTCACTCCTTCCCCCAGTCGTAGCCTGCTGGGGCTGCAGACAAGCCGAGAGCGGTTCACTATGTTTTCTACCTTTGGTGGCCCCTGGCTTTTACATTAGTCCCCATTTCCCCTTGAAGCTGTTAAAATAGGAAGCTCAGTTTCACAGCTCTTTATATTAAATTAACAAATACTCCTGGGTAGTGCATTTACCCAACTGGGTTCTGAGGTTCTAGAATTGGGCCCGGTAATTCCTCACACTATCGATACTTCTTCGAGGCTTTTAAGAGGATGTTTTCAGTATTCAGCACTTTTAGTTGTACTTGCGAAAGTTGGTCTTAGTTTCCTACTGTCCCGCTATTAAGAGTGTCTGACTCTGATACAACAAGGTCGGTGACCCTACTGTTTGTTGTTTGTTTGAGGAAGATACTTTTGGGAGCCATTTTCCTGCACATTTCCCTTTTGGGGAATGAGTAGAAAGGGGGTGGCACTATATTTATTTATTTGGAAGGAAGGTGTAGATGTAACCATATCATCCTTCCTTCTGGCTGAGGTAGCCTTTGAGGAGTGAGAAGTTTTTGATGATTGAAAACTGGTGCTTTAGTAGAAAAGAAGAATATTTCTGATCAATATTTCCATTATTTTTTCTGTTACCATCTTCAAGGCATTAGAATTTGAGCAGATAATTCTCTATTTCAGCCATTCCACTGAGGTCACTCGTTACCAAGTCTAGTCTCTCCACTTATGAATCATATCCTATTACCGAGTAAAGCATCGTATTTTTAGAGAGCAAATATCGTTTAAGTGATAGAAGTGATTTTTTTTCTATAAACACAGGCCTAGAAAAGGCAGCAAGCAGGTTACTCAGTGTGCAAGGAGCAGGCAGCAGGCTCCTGGCTCACTGGGTAAATATCTGGGTTAGAGCAACATCAGGGGCTCTTCTGAGGGCAGTTTGTATTTTCGTATATGAGTATGTTGGCTCAAAGTAATTATGAAGAAAACAATGTTCCAAGTGTGTTGCAACCTTATCATAAATGGTATACATTTTAAAGGATGAGGAATTGCAGTAGTCATGTACCAATGGGAAAGTATGTTTTTTACCTGGAGGCACCTGATTGTTAATACAAGTGAAGCCGGAGAGAAAAATAATTGACTGTGAGAGGTGCGGTTTGTTGTTATTTATATGTTTTTCTTAACAGTTTTTCCCCTTCACATCTTCAGATTCCAGATTCCTGTCTCCAAAGCATAAGTCTTCAAAATGATTGGCAAAAGCCACTCAAAATATTAACATTTTCATTCTGCTTCTTAGAGAAATCTTCCAACGACAAGAGAAAAAGAAATTGAAGATTGCCGCATTTATATATTTATTTTAGTCATTTGAAATTTCATTGGCATAAAGACAACTTACAGTGAACATAGTTATGTTTTAACATTCTTCATTTGACGTCATCCTCCAAAGATGGCCTGGAAGACTAGAGCAAAAATTTTGGAGGAAAAGCTTGGGGACACCTGATATTGTAATTGCACAGCCCTGATGTGAAACTTGGTATTGAACCTTACAGGAGGGCAATCTTGATATCATGATATCATTGGTCACACAATGCATAACAGGAAAAGAAAATATTTTTCTCTTATTTTAATTGACATATGCCTAACTCCTAAGTGAATGGATTTAATATGATTGTAGAATGGACTCTAATGAAGTTTGAGTATTCTATATTTTATGTGTTTTAGTTACCATCATATGAAGTATGCCATCATATTCTTTTCATTATTGTAGCCTAAAAGGTTACCAAAAAGAAATAAGGCATTGGAAATTTGTGTGGAATCAATAAGTAGAATGATCTATACGATTATATCTTTACTTGAAAAATTTTACAATGTACCTTTCAGATCCAGTCCTTATCTATTGTGATTACAGTTCTAAAAGAATCCTGTTGCTTAGCAACCAGATTATATATGATGGAACTCCCTGAAAGAACTTTAAGTGTTAAGTCTTTAGAAATTGAGAGATACCTTGGATGTTGTGAATCTCTTAATTTTAAAAGTAAGTATGAATTGTGTTCAGAAAAGAATCACAGTGAAAAACTGTCTCAAAAGTAGATAGAAAAGACCTCAGAACTATTTGAATAAATGCTTTCCCATTTAGAAAATTCAGTCATTAAAAAAATTGAAATAATTGTTCCAAAGAATGATAGGTTGGTGCTCCCTTTTAAGATTCCCGTCTCTAATGGGTTTTTCACTGCCTCTTTTCTCTAGTCATTGTATTGTTACAGCAAACCCCCAAAGCCAGGTGTGTAATGACGCACTTAGTTTCCTTCTGCCTTTCTCAGAAAGGAGCTGATCTTTTATCTTTATTATCTGAGTTGTTTTGTTTTGTTTTTCTTTTGTATCTAGTTGCTACTTCTGAAATACAGTTAAATAATGGTTGGAACTTTCATTGTAACTTGAAGTGAAAAGAATCATAATCGGAATTAATTTCTTTTCATCACTATAAATTCTTCAGCATTGACTGATTTCACGTGTGCCTGCATTTTTCTGTTCATCTTGAAGTGTCTTATGTTTTCATGGCTGTGACCAGCAATAACTGGTGATTCTGTGTAGGCAACCGTGAATGCCCGCTAGGTTTCTCAGTTTGTGTGTGTCTTCTTGGTACAGGGAAGAGTAGTTTCTTTAATAAATGGTGCCTTTTGGGAAGAAAGGGAAAGGTGGATGTGTCTTCTGATTTTGTGAATCCCTTTTGTTTCCAAAGGACCCTTAATTTCTATTGGCTTGCTTCTTTTTTTCTCTTCACTATCAAGCATCCAGGGGATGTGATCCTCCAACTCGCCTCCCTCCCTCCAGAAGTGATGCCTCCAAAGACCTCCATCTTTGGTCCCACTGACTTTCTGGTCCTTCCTTTCATTTACCTGGTGCCCAAGCATCAGACTTGTTTTCAGTATTTCCACACTCAGGGTGGGAAGCTCTTTCTGGAGGTAATTTTCATCTGTTCTGCTACCAGAACCAGGTGTGGCCGCCTGACTCTTTTTCTGAAAAGGTTTCTGCTACTTTCAGATGTTCATTTCCCTCCCTGTGTATTAATTGAAATTTCTAGTATACTCTATCTCCTAGTTATGCTATAGGCAAGGCAGGCTTCATGGGCATGCCACCATTGCATGGCTTTATAATATGGTTGTATCTGGTGGAGAAAATCTCCCCTCACCATTCTTTATTTTGCAATTTTTTTGGCAGTTCTAATGTACTGTTCCGTAAGAACTTTAAAATAATTGCTTCCATTTCTCCTAAAAACTATGTTGGAATTTGGATTGGAATTTTATGCATTAATTAAAGTTTAAATATTAATTTAAAAATGTATAATTTTCTTAATATTTATCAGTTTCCTTATAGGGGTTTATAACTTGTTGCTATCATGTATGGAATTGGCTTTTTATTTTTTAAAGGTTAATGTTAGTATAGAGGAAGACTATTCATTTTTATATCTGGATCTATTTCTTTTTCATTTTTTTCTCCTGTGTTGTGATAGATTTTTTTATTTGACCTTCTGGACCAGGGATCTACAAACTTCAGATTGCTTGCCAAACCCATCCTGCTGCCTGTTTCTATAAATAAAATTTTATTGGAACACAGCTAAACCCATTTATGTATGTATTATCTATGGCTGCTTTTATGCTACAATGGCAAAGTTGGGCAATTTCAACCGAGCCTATATGGCCTACAAAGTCAAAAATATTTACTAACTTGAGCTTTACAGGAGGTTTGCCAACTCCTGTTCCAGACTACTTATTTTGTTCCTGGGAGTGAATTTTCTCTTTCAGTTAGGTTATTGAACTTTAAAAGTTTTTAAAAATGTCAATTAAATCTCAATAAAACTGGAAGAAAAAAACAAAAAATAAAATAAAGTGAATAAAAGTTATTTAATAAAATTTTTTTAAATTTTTATTTTTTATTTTTATTTTTGGCAGCATTGGGTCTTCGTTGCTGTGCGTGGGCTTTCTCTAGTTGCAGCGAGCGGGGGCTACTCTTTGTTGCGGTGCGTGGGCTTCTCATTGCAGTGGCTTCTCTTGTTGCGGAGCACGGGCTCTAGGCACGCTGGCTTCAGTAGTTGTGGCACGCAGGCTCAGTAGTTGTGGCACGCGAGCTCTAGAGCGCAGGCTCAGTAGTTGTGGCGCACGGGCTTAGTTGCTCCGCGGCACGTGGGATCTTCCTGGGCCAGGGCTCGAACCTGTGTCCCCTGCATTGGCAGGCGGATTCTTAACCACTGTGCCACCAGGGAAGCCACTATTTTAAAGTTTGAAAAAAGTTAAAAAAACTTTTTTAGTTTCAGTAAATATTTTTTGTTTTAATTACATCACTTTGAGGATTTGCATTCATCTGTTCTTTAATGTTTTCTTTCATCTCTTCTATTAGTGAGACCCATCCAATTTCAGTTTGGTCTTTTCCCCTTAGGGGCTGAGTCCCCTTTCAGGGATTGCAGGTTTTCTTTGCCTGTTCTAACGCAGATGCCCTCAGCACCAGTACATTGAGGCTATGGAGGCTCTCAGGCAGTGTCAAACTTGAAGGGGCTGGAAGACCTGGTAATCCTTGCTTAGGGGCCACCCTTGGTCAAAAAGGAGAAGGAACCATACCTGTTCCAGTGATGGTTGAGGAATGCCTTTGGTCTTCAGCCTTGACATGAATGGGTGGGTGAACCAGCCTTTTCCAGTCTGTAAGGACTAAGACATGTCAGTTCTCTAGGTCCAGCAGGATTGTGGGCCCTCCAATTATAGGGCTTTTCATAGTAAACTGGGGGATGCAGGCCCCCTCCCCAGAACACATGCACACATGCATATCCATGCATATCCATGCATGTCTAGATGTACATCATCTGCCTTCTTGGCCCTCTCATGTCATATACCACAGGTTACAAAGCCAGGACCAATTCTAGCCTCTTAAGAACTCCAGGCCTCAGCTGCCCCATGCTTTCTAGGCCTCAGGAAAAGGCTTACTCTTGTTTTCCTTATTTTAGAGTCATTTAGTGAGTTCAGAGATAGGAAGTTGAGGCTCGCCTTGTTGATTTCTAATTTGAGTATTTACTTTTTCCTTTTGCCTGTCTGACTATGCTGGGAAGGAATAGGTGGGATAGGTGTAGATAATATAGATCAACTTGGGACCTGGCATGTGTTTGATTAGGAGTTTAGTGGTATCAGGAGGGGTTCTATATTCCTATCAGTAAATGAAGGACTATACTTATTTTTATTTTCCTCTGTAGATCTATGTATGCATATGTACATATATCCCCCCCCCCATCACACACACACATACACACACAGGCTCAATGCTGATTGTAAAATAAATATTATAATACAAGTACTATATACAGTCACACCAGTAGTACCCAATCATGAGGGAGAAATAAGCCCTAAAGAGACCAATGCTCAAGGACTCTGTTTGATATCCCTTTATCCCATCTTCCAGAAGTTCCATGAGAATACCTACTGGCTAATGATGTTCATCATTGCTGTGGTTTACAGAGAAATTGCTAGTTCAGCTGATTACTTGAAATTTTTCAGTTTATAGAGGGTTCTCTTTGCACCAGGATTTGCAGATTTAGAAGGTGATCTGTATTTGTTATTAATCACTCTTTAAAAGCTTTAGTTCAGACAAGGTATGATTTAAATTCGTGAGTGTCCTTTACCTCTGCAGGGATGATTATTTATAATTATTTGCCTTTTATCATCATTTAATTATTAGTTACAATAATCAATTTATTTTCACATCGTCAGAATAGTTTTTGCTAGAGAATCGTAAATGGAAATAATCCATGAAAGCAATGATGGGGTCATGTTTTTATGTACCACAAAAGAAGTGTAGCCCTTGTGGGAGCTGTTCTAATGCATTGTTTGGTCTACTTTTCATGCCCTGACTGCATTTAAGTGTGTGAGCAATTTCATTATGCCTTCAACATTTACTAGTGCGTTACTGCTCTTATTGTAATCTCACTTGATTCAATTTCATTTCTAAAATTCTGTAGTGTCTTCTATGAGTCTGACACAGAAATGTTTTTGCCCTCTTACTCTATTTATCCATACAGTAAATATGCTCCTTTAGTTTTCCACAACTGAAAGAATTTTTTTCCTCTTTGTGTTAAGGACAAAGGCATATTACAGAGAAAGCATGCCCCATTAAGATTTTCTTCAAAAAAAGAGAAACTAAGTAAATAATTTCTATGGTGTGTCCTGAGCCCAGTACAGGTTTAGTCCATTCTGTACCTTCTCTGCCATTTCTGTGTTCAGACATCAACATCACAGGTGTTCAGAATGATGAAAATGAGGTAACAAAAAGTTATTTCTAGTATACGAAATTTGTAAGACATGAAGAGCCAATTGTTACATTTTAGAATATATCTCAAACCAAAAAAGCGTTGAAGCATATAGTTTTCTGAATAATCCTCATTTGATTAGAAATTCAGTTAACCAGAATATTCCATATTTTGAGCCCACAAATGGTATTTTTCTTAGCTCTGTTATCAATTTATTCAACAACAATTTATTGAACCTCAACTAGGTTTGAGGCATTTTTCCAGGTGCCAAGGTAATAGAAGTGAATTGAACAATAGTGGACAAAGAATTTGATAAGTTAAATCAACCATCAAAAAAAGAGAGGGAGACCTAATAAAATAATATGAAGATATTTTTAAAATAGTAAATCCAGAAGAAGGCAGAAAAAGAGGGAAAATGGCAACCAAGAACAGAGGAGTCAAGTGGAAAACAAACAGCAAGTTGATAGTTTAAACCTAACCATATCAATAATTACATTAAATGTCAGTGGTCTAAACACCTCAGTTAAAAGGCAGAGATGATCAGATTGGATAAAAGAAACTGTAAGACTCAACTATATGCTGTCAACAAGACACCCACCTTAAATATAAAGACACAAATAGGTTACAAGTAAAAGGATAGAAAAAGATACACCATACTAACACTAATCAAAAATGCTGAAGTGGCTATATTAATATCAAAATGAATTTTGGAACTAAGAATACTACCGGTGATAAATATTATCATTCCATAATCAAAAAGGTGCCAATGAATCAAGAGAATATGACAGGGACTTCCCTGGTTGTCCAGTGGTAAAGAATCTGCCTTCCGGTGCAGGGGACGTGGGTTCAATCCCTGGTTGGGGAACTAAGATCCCACACGCCGTGGGGCAATGAAGCCTGCGTGCCACAACGACTGAGTTCACCTTACTCAACAAGAGAGCCTGCGTGCCACAAACTACAGAGCCCACGTGCTCTGGAGCCTGCACCACAGCTAGAGAGAGAAAACTCACACGCCACAACTAGAGAGAAGCCCGTGGACTTCAATGAAGAGCCCATGCAGCCAAATAAATGAATAAATATTTTTAAAAATAAAGAGAATGTGACAATACTAAAAGATTACACATGTAATAATAGGACTTCAAAATATATTGATAGAAATGAAAGGAGAAACAGATGAATCTACATTTATAGCCAGAGAGTTCCACACCTTTTTCTCAGTAATAATTTAGAGAAGACTGTACCAGGCAGAAGAAAAGGTATATGCAAAGGTCCTGAGGTCAGGAAGAGTTTGCTTGTTGGAAGAATCCAAAGCAGTCCAGTGTGTTTAGAGCAGAGTGAGTTGAGGCATGGTCCATGGTAGGCCAGAGAGGCAGGCAGGGGCTAGATTGAATAAAACCTTGTGGACAATGGTAAGGGGTTTACAAAAACAAAAAACAGGATTGGGGAGCAAAAATGTTTACTTCATACTATAACTTTAATATTTAATCATTAGGTGGCTCTTAGGTTTCTCCATGGCCTAAAACTGAAAACAATAGATGACAAAGAGCCCCACACATTAAAGAACAGGCTGGACCTGATAGGATACCATCAGGGAAACAGATTTGTTTCTCTCCCATCACCTCTTTCAAACCTGTTCTGTTAGCTCTTTCTTCTGCGTCTCTGGATTATATCTCAGGGATCTGTCATAGATTTTGAGTCTCGTTTTCTGTTATTAAAAAGCCAAATCCAATCTTAATCAAAACTCCCATCCCCTATCATCCAATTCAATGCTTCGATGCTTCCTTCAGCTCAAGGCTGACCTTGTCTTGAAAACCTGCAGCTGAGAAAAGCTGTGTGGCCTTTATCTCTGCTCTCCTTGCCCCACCCCCTCCTGCACAGACTTCTGGTTCCTCAGGGTCTGGGCAGAGAGAATGAGAGGTAAAAAATGGGACATTGGGCCTTTTGGGGTTTTTTAACGTTCCCTTGGTTACTAAATACCTTCTCTCATGGAGTACTTTGGTTACCCGCTGTCAAGTCTTCTCTAGATGAGCCTCTATAGTGTGGTGACTTTATTTCAGCTTTCGGCCACTTAATATCCTGTTACACGTGCAAAAAAGTTTGAGTATACGAATAAAGCTCTCATTTACACTTATTTATACAAATGAAATGTAAAAAAAAAGCTACTTTGTTTAAGAATCTTTTGAAAAGTTCTAATATGACTACAAAAATTTAAGAACTTGCTGAATTCAAAGTGTTTCTTGGAAATCAGCTCATCAGTTTACTATCTGGTTTGGAAAATAAGAGGCCTCTTTCTGTAAGGAGCATTTTTAAAAGTGACATTTAAAAATTAGCCACCATTTATGTAAATGCTTCTGAAAAAATTTTATATACAATTTAATGATTTGGTAAACTAAGAAATATTAAGTACCTTTATAGATATCAATTTCCTAGGATTTGATTATTAATTAATTTCATAATAAAAAAATATATTCTCAGGCATTTTATTAATGATTTCCACTGAGGCTCACTTCTTAATCAGTTGTTGGACCATTTTCCCAAAGTACTCTGTTTCTTCATCAGAAAAGTGGTAAAAAAAAAAAAATGAAATTATGACTGTTCTAATATTGGCTAAAGATGGAGAAACAAATTAGGAACAACTGATCAAGACTGTTCTTTAGTTCTGTGGGGTTGTGAAGAAACCACCGATTGTCTGTTTCAAAGATAGCTGTATTTCGTTGCTTTTAAATATCCAGAAATTAAAATGGCCTGACATCTTTAAAAAGTTTAGAAAAAGTCTAAGGGCTTAAAAAAGTCAGAAGCCATCCTGTTAGAATTCTCCCAGGAAGGTAATAAAACCAGCCTGCAGTCCTTATGAAAAGAACTGGCCGTACAATACATGTAGATGCAATGGGGAGAATATTGTCTCCATGGAGAGGGGAAAAGATAGCTCTCTCTAATCCCTTCAGATCTGCATGTAAGCTCAAGGCCTTCTGAGAGGTTGTTAAATATTTCTCTTTAATACGTATTGGAAACCAAAATGAAGTTAAGCATTGATTGATAACGGTTCGGCAAGACTCTGGGAACCACATTTATTTTTCTACATTTTGCTCTCACCTATGCCATTTTGTTTCTAATTAATCACTAGCATTTAAACAAAATAGTGTAATTGATGGCTATCAACTAGACTCTCAGTCCTCTCTTCACATTAGAGGGTATCTATCTGTTCATTGCCGGATACCCTTTCTGTCTCATGGGAGCCACCCAGATTTTCGGCCAGTGGGTTTGCTCCATACACTAGACTTGTAATGTGCTGGGTGATGCCTGAGTCAATTCCAGTAAGGTCCCTTGCAAGGGTGTGCAAGAGGGAGAAAGACTGTCCTCTTGTCCTCTGAATCCAGATGTTTGGCTGGGCCCTATGCCTAATTTTTAGAAATTTACCCCAACTTTGCTTTCAGCAGCAAAGAGGATTTTCCATGTGTGGATTTACAGATGTGTCTTATGTTCACAGTGAAATCGTTTTTATTCCTATGTAACATTTATTGGTGTTCCTCTGCAGGTTGCTGACAGTCTCCTGTTTTCCATTTTTCCTCTCCACATCTTTGTTTAGGATAAAATAAGTCGGGCTACAATTTTTTGTACACAAAACTTTTTTTTTTAAATGAGACTACTATGCCTTAAAAAGAGTAGCAGGAAATGCATGTCTTTTTTACTTTATACAGTATACATAATAACAATATACTCCATTTCTATATTGTGGCCAGTTAAGATGGAAAAATCCTGCCTATGGGAATGGAGGTGGGGCTAGTGAAAGCATCTGGTGAGAAAAAAGATCAAAAAAGACAGAAAATGGAGAGAAACAGGAGGACAGATGAATAAAGAGCACACAGAGAAAAAGGGAGACACAGGAGCCTCCATATGTTTTTTAACCTGTTTTTTAGTACTAAAATGGTCATTGATTAGCTTGTCCACAATCTCTCTATGTGGCTATTTAGCATAATCAGTATTATTTTGCAAAAATAGAACTGAGAGAGGAAAACAGGTGTCCATCTCCTTTTAAACCCCTACTGAAATATTGCAGAACTAATCTCTGCTGGAGGCGTCATGCTGGTGTTCATTTTCAAAACACATGATTATGGAGGAGTAGGAAGTAACAGGCTTGATTACATACCCCTTACACGAAAATTGATTTCCATACTTTATAGTTATACCTTATCACATGTGGACACTGTGTAATCTGTATGCAGTATTTGTGTGCAAAATAAACTTCGATTTTATTTAATTTGGCGCCTTGTGTTACCTTTCTTATTCCATGTCCAGAATTAGTTGTGCCCTCTGGTTTTCTACTTCTGTCTTTACTATACTTGTTGTAACGTACTGGTGTCAGTAACCCATGACGACACATCCTACAGAGGAGGCCAGATGGACTGGAAGTTTCTCTCCCAAAATCTGTTTTGCAAACCACAAGGTGGAGGCTCCTCTCTGTTTAGGAGTGGGTGCCTGCTCCATCCACTTAGGCACTTCCAACTGATTTCACAAGAATTAGTACTTGTCAGTTTTTCATTTCACTTGGCATGTGATATAATATCCTCAACAGAAGACTTCACTTTTTTTTTTCTGATATAATGGTAATTTTTAAAGGCTCTCCTGAAGACTAATTGGAAAGGGCATGGTTGTCACTTCATAGAAATCGACCTAATTGACTCTAAGACATGTGCTGTAAACTTTCACCAAAATAGAAGCAACATGGAGAAAACAAAGCAAAATGATTAGTGGATCAGACAGACGCCATCAGGGAGAATTTTGGAGTGATTACTGGCAAGTAGAAAAGGGGGCAGAGACTCAGTGAGAGCTCAGTGGTGAGAGAATAGGAAATGTTTGTCTTCAGTGAGTTAACATCAATGTGAAATTTTATTCAAATGCTGTTCTTGCAGTAGGTTAAATAATATATTCTAATGTCACAGTGTGCTTTCTTGCAACATATTTAAGTAAATAAAAATCTTTGTTCCTTGGATCATATTTAAGTGAATAAAGGTTTTTACTCTTTAGTACTCAGAGCTTTATGTCTCTGAAATGCTGTTTTAGATTCTGGTAAGTAGTTTTTCGTGGAAACAAATTTGATTCTTCTGTACTGAAAGAATAAATTACAGGAACCAATGATCCTACTTCCCTCCTCCACCTATTGAAATAGGATGATTTGAAAATACGGTAATTAGCTTATCACTACTTTATGTCATTGCTAAAGGTGTCCAAGCCCCCTCTTCCCCATTGGTGTCTGAGTACCTCGTATTTGGTGCTATGTAGAGTGACTATATAGCTAATTTCTTTATTGGGGTGGTTATTATTATTATATTACTATTTGATTTATTATTCCTTTTCTAACAGCTTTATTGAGATATAATTCACCTACCATACACTTCACTCATTTAAAGTGGTTTTTAGTATATTCCCAGAGTTGTATAGCCATCACCATAATCAATTTTAGAATATTTTTGTCACTTCAAAAAGAAACCTCCTACGCATTAGTGATCACTACCTCACTTCCACCCCACCTCTGGCCCTGGAAAAACACAAGTCTACTTTATGTCTCTATGAATTTGCCTATTTGGGACATTTCATATAAATGGACTCATATAATGTGTGGCCCTTTCTGTCTGGCTCCTTTCATTTAGCATAATGTTTTCAAGGTTCATTCATGTTGTAGCAGGTATCAGAACTTCATTCCTTTTTATTGCTGAAAAATATCTCATTGTATGGATATCATACATTTTATTTATCTCTTCATCATTTTATGAACATTTGGGATGTTTACACTTTTTGGCTACTCTGAGTAATGATGGTATTAACATTCATGTACAAGCTTTATATAGACATGGGTTTTAGTTTCTCTTGAGTATATACCTAGGAGTGGAATTGCTGGGCCATATGGTAACTCTGTGTTTAACCTTTTGAGGAACTGCCAGACTGTTTTGCAAAGCAGCTGTACAAATTTCTATTTCTGTTAGCAGTGTATGAGGGTTCCAATATCTCTACAGTTTTGTCAACACTTGTTACTGTCTTTTTTTTTTTTTTTTGTAGTGGGGACAGTTTTAAGAATGGAAATGAGCACTTATTAATCACATCAGGTATGAACCACGTGTGAATACCCTGACCATGAAACTAGATTACCCTAGCACCCTGGGGAATGGGGGTGGGAATGGGAGCAGGGGTCTGCTAAGAGTAGCAGAAGAGGGGCATGTGGGGGACGTTTTGGGAAGTGTGGTACTAAGTGCCAGAAAGTTAGATATATTCAACAAGGAGAACACGACCAGGTTTATCATTATGTCCTGCGGATAGTTATTACTATTTTTAATCATCAAACCTACATTTATTTGGAAAAGAATCAAGGCCCTTAAAATCATTATTACAGGGTACAATTATGTTATCACTCTTAATAGTAAGATACAACAGTAGATCAGCTTTGTTCAATAGGTAAAACAACTCACCCAGGTGAACCATAAGCCATTTTGTCCAAACTTGGCTCCCAGGAGCAAATATGTAATAAGAAAGAGAATCAGACCTTCAGCGTACTGTAGTTTGTTACCAGGGACATTCTTTTGGCATTGAAATGCATCTTTGACGTTTGAAGTGGGCCTCTCCTGGTTGCTTGCGCAGGTCACCAAATCTTCAAGTCTTACAGATTTTTGTAAACCGATTCTTTTTTTTATATTGTTAGTGACCAGCTGGTAGTGTTTTTGTGAGATGTCTCGTGAGGGGATCTCTAGCCCTCTGCCTTATGTAGGAGTCACTGTGGCAATTGACTCATCCATCTAGCGATAGCTCATGGTACACTTGTGGACTGACTAGGGTGATGCCATATAGAACATCAACTGACCCAGAAACCAAGACATCATAAATAATGGTGATTTTGGCACAATAAGTACCTGCTGGACTCTAATACCCACAAAACGTATTCTTCTGGGTGAGATGGTCTGGTGTGTTGGCTTTTATCTATTGATGAAACTTATGTATCAAAATGTTTTCCTTTCTTATTTGCTGCCAGAAAGCTCAGAGCTGAGTTTTTCTGTTCAATCATAGTAACTACTTCATTAATGTCTTTAATATCACAATTTCTGAGCTTCATCAGTGTTTCTTAAACTGTATATATATTTTTAATTAATTGATTTATTTATTTTTGGCTGCGTTGGGTCTTCATTGCTGTGCGTGGGCTTTCTCTAGTTGCGGCCAGTGGGGGCTACTCTTTGTTGCGGTGTGCGGGCTTCTCTTGTAGCGGAGCACGGGCTCTAGGCGCGCAGGCTCAGTAGTTGTGGCTCACGGGCTCTAAAGCACAGGCTCAGTAGTTGTGGCGCACGTGCTTAGTTGCTCTGCGGCATGTGGGATCTTCCTGGACCAGGGCTCAAACCCGTGTCCACTGCATTGGCAGGTGGATTCTTAACCGCTGTGCCACCAGGGAAGTCCTGTATTTTTTACTGTCCTAAGCTTATGGGTTTTTTTTTTTTTAACATTGTCAGCCACCTTTGAATTTTTAAAAACTTCCACTTGTAAAATATCACTGTCTTTTCTCTCCAAAATTGTAGGCCTCTTGAAAATCTCATGATCTGATTTAGTTAAGTGGCCCTTCTAAGTGGTTCCTTCTCTCTCAGGGATGTCTTCCATCTGGTTCATCCCGTGTTTGTTCATGCTTGGAAAGTATAAGGAGAGTAGCTCTTTGGGTGTTCTTCCAGAGTTTAATGAGAAAAGGCAGATAAATGCTTGATAAAGAGGCACTTATCTCAAGATTAAATATCCTGCAGGGAAAATGGGCTGAAGTTTAAACTGCAAGCCCTTCTGAGATAATTCACATTGTCCTTGATTAAGATATGTAGACATAGAATAGTCTCTCTACTTCCCCTTCTTTTCTGTGGAACAGGTAAAAGTACCTCCTCTGAAACTGGAGTGAGAACTGCTCCTCTCCCAAGGCCATTTGGAGAGCCCAGCTCAAACTCTGCCTTGACTGGGCTGCTCAGCGAATACGGGGACATCACCCCAGCATGGTGGGGGGCCTCAGAGGGGCCTCGTGCCTTTGAGTAGCTTCCAATAGTGTCCCTGAGGTGGAAGAGAGGTACAGTCAATCCTGACTACTTGTGCATTCTGTATTTGCCTACTCCCTAAAATTTATTTGAAACCCCAAAGTCAATACTCGCACTGCTTTTGTGGTCATTTGTGGACATGGGCAGAGCAGTGAAAGCTTTGGGTCCTCCAACGTGCATGTCCCCAGCTGAGGCTGAATGAGGGGCTCTCTGCCTTCTTGTTTCTGCTCGCAGACTGTAAGCAAGTGTCCGTGTCTCATAGTCTACTTAGTGTGATGTTTTCACATTTTGGTGCTTTTCATTGGTGATTTCACTGTTTAATGGGCCCCTAAGCATCGTGCTGAAGTGCTGTCTAGTGTTCCTAAGTGCAAGAAAGCTGTGGTGTTCCTCATGAAGAAAATATGTGTGTTAGATAAGCTTCATTCAGACATGAGTTCCAGTGCTCTTGGCCGTGGGTTCAATGTTAATCAATCAACAACATATTAAACAAGATGTCTTTCATCAGAAACACACGTAAAACAAGGTTATGTATAGATGGTTTGACAAAAATGTTGTGAGAAGAGGCTTGCAGGAACCTAACCCTGGCTTTCCCTTAGGAGCAGTGGTTCAGTATTTATTAATTCAGTGTTTGTGGTGACTTTATAGACCATAACTACTGTGAATGATGAGAATCAACTGCCTCTCTCTTCTGAACCTCATAATTCAAGTCTGTAGGACCCTGCCTTCAGCCCTCCAGGATGAAACATGGGCTTATTGTTTCTTTTTTTTCCTCCGTTTTGCTTATTATTTCTTGGATCTCTTTCCTCTGGAGAATTCTGCTTGACAAATTACAAATATTATGTAGTGTTGAATTAACTTTTTGAAAACCTAGTCAAAGTCATCTACAAGGTTTTTGGTCCACACATTAAACCACTCTTTAATCAGATGTAGAACTCGGCCTTTCCTTAGGCTTCTCTTCTTAGTATTTTCACAGGATATAGTAAATGTGATTTTTCTTTTTTTTGTAACATCTTTATTGGAGTATAATTGCTTTACAATGGTGTGTGAGTTTCTGCTTTATAACAAAGTGAATCAGTTATACATATACAAATGTCCCCACATCTCTTCCCTCTTGTGTCTCCCTCCCTCCCTATCCCACCCCTCCAGGTGGTCACAAAGCACCGAGCTGATCTCCCTGTGCTATGCGGCTGCTTCCCACTAGCTATCTATTTTACGTTTGGTAGTATATATATGTCCATGCCACTCTCTCACTTTGTCCCAGCTTACCCTTCCCTCTCCCCGTATCCTCAAGTCCATTCTCTACTAGGTCTGTGTCTTTATTCCTGTCTTGCCCCTAGGTTCTTCATGACCATTGTTTTCCTTTTTTTTTTTAGATTCTATATATATGTGTTAGCATACGGCATTTGTTTTTCTCTTTCTGACTTACTTCACTCTGTATGACAGTCTCTAGGTCCATCTACCTCACTACAGATAACTCAGTTTCGTTCCTTTTTATGGCTGAGTAATATTCCATTGTATATATGTGCCACATCTTCTTTATCCACTCATCTGTTGATGGACACTTAGGTTGCTTCCATGTCCTGGCTATAGTAAATAGAGCTGCAATGAACATTTTGGTACATGACTCTTTTTGAATTATGGTTTTCTCAGGGTATATGCCCAGTAGTGGGATTGCTGGGTCATATTGTAGTTCTATTTTTAGTTTTTTAAGGAACCTCCATACTGTTCTCCATAGTGGCTGTATCAATTTACATTCCCACTAAGAGTGCAGGAGGATTCGCTTTTCTCCACACCCTCCAGCATTTATTGTTTGTAGATTTTTTGATGGTGGCCATTCTGACCGGTGTGAGATGATATCTCATTGTAGTTTTGATTTGCATTTCTCTAATGATTAATGATGTTGAGCATCCTTTCATGTGTTTGTTGGCAATCTGTATATCTTCTTTGTAGAAATGTCTATTTAGGTCTTCTGCCCATTTTTGGATTGGGTGGTTTGTTTTTTTGATATTGAGCTGCATGATCTGCGTGTAAATTTTGGAGATTAATCCTTTGTCAGTTGCTTCATTTGCAAATATTTTCTCCTATTCTGATGGTTGTCTTTTTGTCTTGTTTATGGTTTCCTTTGCTGTGCAAAAGCTTTTACGTTTCATTAGGTCCCATTTGCTTATTTTCGTTTTTATTTCCATTTCTCTAGGAGGTGGGTCAAAAAGGATCTTGCTGTGATTTATGTCATACAGTGTTCTGCCTATGTTTTCCTCTAAGAGTTTGATAGTGTCTGGCCTAACATTTAGGTCTCTAATCCATTTTGAGTTTATTTTTGTGTATGGTGTTAGGGAGTGTTCTAATTTCATTCTTTTACATGTAACTGTCCAGTTTTCCCAGCACCACTTCTTGAAGAGGCTGTCTTTTCTCCACTGTATATTCTTGCCTCCTTTATCAAAGATAAGGTGACCGTATGTGCGTGGGTTTATCTCTGGGCTTTCTATCCTGTTCCATTGATCTATATTTCTATTTTTGTGCCAGTACCATACTGTCTTGATTGCTGTAGCTTTGTAGTATAGTCGAAAGTTGGGGAGCCTGATTCCTCCAGCTCCGTTTTTCTTTCTCAAGATTGCTTTGGCTATTCGGGGTCTTTTGTGTTTCCATACAAATTGTGAAATTTTTTGTTCTAGTTCTGTGAAAAATGCCAGTGGTAGTTTGATAGGGATTGCATTGAATCTGTAGATTGCTTTGGGTAGTAGAGTCATTTTCACAATGTTGATTCTTCCAATCCAGGAACATGGTATATCTCTCCATCTATTGGTGTCATCTTTAATTTCTTTCATCAGTGTCTTATAATTTTCTGCATACAGGTCTTTTGTCTCCTTTGGTAGGTTTATTCCTAGGTATTTTATTCTTTTTGTTGCAGTGGTAAATGGGAGTGTTTCCTTAATTTCTCTTTCAGATTTTTCATCATTAGTGTATGGGAATGCAAGAGATTTCTGTGCATTAATTTTGTATCCTACTACTTTGCGAAATTCATTGATTAGCTCTAGTAGTTTTCTGGTAGCACCTTTAGGATTCTCTATGTATAGTATCATGTCATCTGCAAACAGTGACAGCTTTACTTCTTCTTTTCCAATTTGGATTCCTTTTATTTCTTTTTCTTCTCTGATTGCCGTGGCTAAAACTTCCAAAACTATGTTGAATAATAGTGGTGAGAGTGGGCAACCTTGTCTTGTTCCTGATCTTAGTGGAAATGGTTTCAGTTTTTCACCATTGAGGATGATGTTGGCTGTGGGTTTGTCATATATGGCCTTTATTATGTTGAGGAAAGTTCCCTCTATGCCTACTTTCTGCAGGGTTTTTATCATAAATGGGTGTTGAATTTTGTCAAAAGCTGTCTCTGCATCAATTGAGCTGATCATATGGTTTTTCTCCTTCAATTTGTTAATATGGTGTATCACATTGATTGATTTGCGTATGTTGAAGAATCCTTGCAATCCTGGGATAAACCCCACTTGATCATAGTGTATGATCCTTTTAATGTGCTGTTGGATTCTGTTTGCTAGTATTTTGTTGAGGAGTTTTGCATCTATGTTCATCAGTGATATTGGCCTGTAGTTTTCTTGCTTTGTGACATCTTTGTCTGGTTTTGGTATCAGGGTGATGGTGGCCTCGTAGAATGAGTTTGGGAGTGTTCCTCCCTCTGCTATATTTTGGAAGAGTTTGAGAAGGATGGGTGTTAGCTCTTCTCTAAATGTTTGATAGAATTTGCCTGTGAAGCCATCTGGTCCTGGGCTTTTGTTTGTTGGAAGATTTTTAATCACAGTCTCAATTTCAGTGCTTGTGATTGGTCTGTTCATATTTTCTATTTCTTCCTGGTTCAGTCTCGAAAGGTTGTGCATTTCTAAGAATTTGTCCGTTTCTTCCAGGTTGTCCATTTTATTGGCATATAGTTGCTTGTAGTAATCTCCCATGGTCTTTTGTATTTCTGCAGTGTCAGTTGTTACTTCTCCTTTTTCATTTCTAATTCTGTTGATTTGAGTCTTCTCCCTTTTTTTCTTGATGAGTCTGGCTAATAGTTTATCAATTTTGTTTATCTTCTCAAGGAACCAGGTTTTAGTTTTATTGATCTTTGCTATCGTTTGCTTCATTTCTTTTTCATTTATTTCTGATCCGATCTTTATGATTTCTTTCCTTTTGCTAACTTTGGGGTTTTTTTGTTCTTCTTTCTCTAATTGCTTTAGGTGTAAGGTTAGGTTGTTTATTTGAGATGTTTCTTGTTTCTTAAGGTTGGATTGTATTGCTATAAACTTCCCTCTTAGAACTGCTTTTGCTGCATCCCGTAGGTTTTGGGTTGTCGTGTTTTCATTGTTATTTGTTTCTAGGTATTTTTTGATTTCCTCTTTGATTTCTTCAGTGATCTCTTAGTTATTAAGTAGTGTATTGTTTAGCCTCCATGTGTTTGTATTTTTTACAGAGTTTTTCCTGTAATTGATATCTAGTTTCATAGCGTTGTGGTCAGAAAAGATACTGGATACGATTTCAATTTTCTTAAATTTACCAAGGCTTGATTTGTGACCCAAGATATGATCTATCCTGGAGAATGTTCCATGAGCACTTGAGAAGAATGTGTATTCTGTTGTTTTTGGATGGAATGTCCTATAAATATCAATTAAGTCCATCTTGTTTAATGTATCATTTAAAGCTTGTGTTTCCTTATTTATTTTCATTTCGGATGTTCTGTCCATTGGTGAGAGTGGGGTGTTAATGTCCCCTACTATGATTGTGTTACTGTCGATTTCCCCTTTTATGGCTGTTAGTATTTGCCTTGTATATTGAGGTGCTCCTATGTTGGGTACATAAATACTTACAATTGTTATATCTTCTTCTTGGATTGATCCCTTGATCATTATGTAATGTCCTTCTTTGTCTCTTGTAATAGTCTTTGTTTTAAAGTCTATTTTGTCTGATATGAGAATTGCTACTCCAGCTTTCTTTTGATTTCCATCTGCATGGAATATCTTTTTCCATCCCCTCACTTTCAGTCCGTATGTGTACCTAGGTCTGAAGTGGGTCTCTTGTAGACAGCATATATACAGGGGTTTTTTTTTGTATCCATTGGGCCAGTCTATGTCTTTTGGTTGGAGCATTTAATCAATTTATATTTAAGGTAATTATCAATATGTATGTCCCTATTACCATTTTCTTAATTGTTTTGGGTTTGTTTTTGTAGGTCTTTTCCTTCTTTTGTGTTTCCTGCATAGAGAAGTTCCTTTAGCATTTGTTGTAAAGCTGGTTTGGTGGTGCTGAATTCTCTTAGCTTTTGCTTGTCTGTAAAGGTTTTAACTTCTCCGTCAACTCTGATTGAGATCCTTGCTGGGTAGAGTAATCTTGGTTGTAGTTTTTTCTCCTTCATCACTTTAAATATGTCCTGCCACTCCCTTCTGGCTTGCAGAGTTTCTGCTGAAAGATCAGCTGTTTACCTTATGGGGATTCCCTTGTGTGTTATTTGTTGTTTTTCCCATGCTGCTTTTAATATTTTTTCTTTGTATTTAATTTTTTTTTGAAGTTTATTTATTTATTTATTTATATTTGGCTGTGTTGGGTCTTCGTTTCTGTGCGAGGGCTTTCTCCAGTTGTGGCGAGTGGGGGCCACTCTTCATCGTGGTGCATGGGCCTCTCACTGTCGCGGCCTCTCTTGTTGCGGAGCACAAGCTCCAGATGTGCAGGCTCAGTAGTTGTGGCTCACGGACGCAGCCGCTCTGCGGCATGTGGGATCTTCCTAGACCAGGGCTCCAACCCGTGTCCCCTGCATTGGCAGGCAGACTCTTAACCACTGCGCCACCAGGGAAGCCCCTGTATTTAATTTTTGATAGTTTGATTAATATGTTTCTTGCCCTGTTTCTCCTTGGATTTATCCTGTATGGGACTCTCTGTGCTTCCTGGACTTGATTAACTATTTCCTTTCCAATATTAGGGAAATTTTCAACTATAATCTCTTCAAATATTTTCTCAGTCCCTTTCTTTTTCTCTTCTTCTTCTGGGACCCGATTAATTCGAATGTTGGTGCGTTTAATGTTGTCCCAGAGGTCTCTGAGACTGTCCTCAATTCTTTTCATTCTTTTTTCTTTATTCTGCTCTGCAGTAGTTGTTTCCAATATTTAATCTTCCAGGTCATTTATCTGTTCTTCTGCCTCAGTTATTCTGCTATTGATCCCTTCTAGAGAATTTTTAATATAATTTATTGTGTTGTTCATCACTGTTTGCTTGCTCTTTAGTTCTTCTAAGTCCTTGTTAAGCGTTTCTTGTATTTTCTCCATTCTATTTCCAAGATTTTGGATCATCTTTACTATCATTATTCTGAATTCTTTTTCAGGTAGACTGCCTATTTCCTCTTCATTTGTTAGGTCTGGTGGGTTTTTACCTTGCTCCTTCATCTGCTCTGTGTTTCTCTCTCTTCTCGTTTTGCTTAACTTAGTGTGTTTGGGGTCTCCTTTTCGCAGGCTGTAGGTTCGTAGTTCCCATTGTTTTTGGTGTCTGTCCCCAGTGGCTAAGGTTGCTTTAGTGGGTGTGTAGGCTTCCTGGTGGAGGGGACTAGTGCCTGTGTTCTGGTGGATGAGGCTGGATCTTGTCTTTCTGGTGGGCAGGTCCACGTCTGGTGGTGTGTTTTGGGGTGTCTGTGGCCTTATTATGATTTTAGGCAGCCTCTCTGCTAATGGATGGGGCTGTGTTCCTGTCTTGCTAGTTGTTTGGCATAGGGTGTCCAGCACCATAGCTTGCTGGTCGTTGAGTGGAGCTGGGTCTTGGCATTGAGATGGAGATCTGTGGGAGATTTTCGCCGTTTTATATTACATGGAGCTGGGAGGTGACTGGTGGACCAGTGTCCTGAACTTGCCTCTCCCACCTCAGAGGCACAGCCCTGATGCCTGGCTGGAGCACCAAGCATGTCATCCACATGTCTCAGAATAAAAGGGAGAAAAAAAAGAAAGTAGGAAAGAAGAAGATAAAATAAAATAAAGTAAAATAAAATAAAATAGTTATTAAAATAAAAAATAATTATTAAAAAAATTTTTTTTAAGTAATACAAAAAAGAGAAAGAGGAGATCAACCAAATGAAAAAATAAATCCACCAACGATAACAAGTGCTAAAAACTATACTAAAAAAAAAAACAGAACGGACAGACAGAACCCTAGGACAAATGGTAAAAGCAAAGCTATACAGACAAAATCACACACAGAAGCATACACATACACACTCACCAAAAGAGAAAAAGGGGAAAAAAATATATATCGTTTCTCCCAAAGTCCACTGCCTCAATTTGGGATGATTCGTTGTCTATTCAGGTGTTCCACAGATGCAGGTACATCAAGTTGAGTGTGGAGATTTAAACCGCTGCTCCTGAGGCTGCTGGGAGAGATTTCCCTTTCTCTCCTTTGTTCGCACAGCTCCTGGGGTTCAGCTTTGGATTTGGACCCGCCTCTGCATGTAGGTCGCCTGAGGGCATCTCTTCTTCGCTCAGACAGGACAGGATTAAAGGAGCAGCTGATTTGGGGGCTCTGGCTCACTCAGGCCGGGGGGAGGGAGGGGTATGGATGTGGGGTGAGCCTGTGGCGGCAGAGGCCGGCGTGACGTTGCAGCAGCCTGAGGCGCACTGTGCGTTCTCCCGGGGAAGTTGTCCCTGGATCACGGGACCCTGGCAGTGGCGGGCTGCACAGGCTCCCGGGAGGGGTGGTGTGGAGAGTGACCTGTGCTTGCACACAGGCTTCTTGGTGGCGGCAGCAGCAGACTTAGCGTCTCATGGCCGATTCTGGGTCTGCGCTGATAGCCGCGGCTCGCGCCCGTCTCTGGAGCTCCTTTAAGCGGTGCTCTTAATCCCCTGTCCTCGCGCACCAGGAAACAAAGAGGGAAGAAAAACTCTCTTGCCTCTTTGGCAGTTCCAGACTTTTTCCTGGACTCCCTCCCGGCTAGCCGTGGCGCACTAGCCCCTTCAGGCTGTGTTCACGCAGCCAACCCCAGTCCTCTCCCTGGGATCTGACCTCCGTAGCCTGAGCCTCAGCTCCCAGCCCCCGCCCGCGCCGGCGGGTGAGCAGACAAGCCTCTCAGGCTGGTGAGTGCTGGTCGGCACCGCTCCTCTGTGCGGGAATCTCTCCGCTTTGCCCTCCGCACCCCTGTTGCTGTGCTCTCCTCCGTGGCTCCAAAGCTTCCCCACCACCACCACCCCACGTCTCTGCCAGTGAAGGGGCTTCCTAATGTGTGGAAAGCTTTCCTCCTTCACGGCTCCCTCCCACTGGTGCAGGTCCCGTCTCTCTTCTTTTGCCTCTGTTTTTTCTTTTTTCTTTTACCCTACCTAGGTATGTGGGGAGTTTCTTGCCTTTTGGGAGGTCTGAGTTCTTCTGCCAGCGTTCAGTAAGTGTTCTGTAGGAGTTGTTCCACATGAAGATGTATTTCTGATGTATTTGTGGGGAGGAAGGTGATCTCCACGTCTTACTCTTCTGCCATCTTAAAGCTCCTCTCCTCTTTTTATTTACTAGGAATTCATAATGTGGAAAATACATATTGCTGCAGAACTTACAGAATGGTTTATTGGGCATTGAATTACACAACATTATAAATCTAGAGAAAATTGTTAACAATAAAACTTTAAAAGATGAAGATCATATTTAGTGAACTAAGTTCATGCAACAAATCATTTCACAGTCTCCAATGCAGAAGCCTTTGAATGGGCTGAAAAAGAGAGTTCACTTACGAATTTCTGTAGGGCCATTTATAGCCTTAGTCCTTGTTTTCTTAGTTTTCTCTCTAAAGAGTCTTCCTGAATAAGAAAGTTTGGTAGGCATTAAGTAATAATTATTGCAAAACATTGATAAAAAATAAAACATCAAAGTGTATATAGTCATCATGAGTTTTTAAAAGTTAACTATGGGGGCTTCCCTGTTGGCACAGTGGTTAAGAATCCACCTGCCAATGCAGGGGACATGGGTTTGAGCCCTGGTCTGGGAAGATCCCACATGCCGCGGAGCAACTAAGCCTGTGTGCCACAACTACTGAGCCTGTGCTCTAGAGCCCGCGAGCCAAAACTACTGAGCCTGTGTGCCACAACTGCCAAAGCCTGTGCACCTAGAGCCCATGCTCTGCAACAAGAGAAGCCACCGTGATGAGAAGCCCACGCACCGCAATGAAGGGTAGCCCCCACTCACTGCAAGTAGAGAAAAGCCCGCAGGCAGCAATGAAGACACAATGCAGCCAAAATTAAATAAATAAAATAAATAAATTTATTAAAAAAAAAAAAAGAACAGGTGGAAGGAAGTGAATGGAAAAGACACTAAGGCAGTGGCTGGACACCCCCAAAGGTACTCACTACTACCGGTAAGAACCACCATTTCCTTTTTTTTTTTAAATTAATTTATTTGGCTGTGCTGGGTCTTATTCGCAGCACATGGGATCTTTGATCTTCGTTGAGGCACATGGGATCTTTAGTTGCGGCATGTGAACTCTTAGTTGCCGCATGCATGTGGGATCTAGTTCCCCGACCAGGGATCAAACCCGGGCCCCCTGCATTGGGCGTGCGGAGCCTTAGCCACTGGACCACCAGGGAAGTCCCAGAGCCACCATTTCTGGAAGGCTGACCAGGTACCACATGCTTCCTATACATTCTAACCGAATGTTCACAGCAGCCGTTTCACATTTTAAGATGAGAAAACTGGGGCTCAGAGCAGGTTATTCAGGTGGCATGTGGGGGAGGGAGATGTCACTCCAGTCAGTGTGACTTGCAGAATCTGCTCAACCGGAGTCTTGCTACTCAAAGTGTGGTCCTTGGAATGGCAGCACCTGAAAGCCTATTAGAAATGCAGACTCCTGGGCCCCATCCTTAGACCGAAGGAACCTGACCTGCATTTGAACAAGATCCCCCCATGGTGTGTATACAAGTTAAAATTTGAGAACGCTGGTCTGAACCTCGGCCCCCTGCTATCCATGAGTATGAGATGTTGGCTTGGCTCCCTGCTGAGGGGAGAGGTCAGGGGAGCACGGGACGAGCGGGGAGAGGCTGGAGGGAGGAGTGGAACAGCAGTCATAGGAATATGATGGGCTGTATTAAGAGAAAACTTCTAAAATGTTATGATACGTGTTAATTCCCAGGTTAAGGCTAGACTGGGTAACGGCTTCAAATAAGTCAATGTAATTGTGCTTTCCAGAGAGAATCCCCAAGTAACGTCGGTTGACTCTGGTTGTTGTAATCTTCTCAGCTACCCAGTCTCCCGGGAGTGTCATAGCACAGCTGGCTGATTTATTATCAAAAGACATGCAGTGCCTTGAACATGACCTGTTTTTTCGTAGCTCAGTGCCCCAAGTACATGTGGTTCCTTCTCTCTCTTCTTTGACTGACTTGTCCTTTAAAACCTCCTTCTGGAAAGACTTCCTTGCCCACCCGGGCCCCTGTGTGATTTGGGCTACCACTCTCTCTGTGCTCCCAACCACCATCTGCAAGGCCGCGGCTGGTACGTGATCTTTGAAGGACTTAGGGTGGTGCCTGACATGCAGTAGGTGCTCAGTAAGCACTACTGTCTATTATTAGCCCGGGAGTAGGAATAGAGGTAGTTGAGAGTAGAACATGTGGTTGAGAGGGAGTGGCACCATATAAAGGGGGCAAAAATAACCAGAGGTCCCAGCAAGCGCCATACTGAAGTGGTGACTAAGGATTTTCTGTGCTGGGAAGGAAAGGGTGAGAAGGCAAGACAGAGGCAGTGGAGTGGTTTTGAATGGCCTGCTTGCTATAAGGTGGGGGAGAAAGAAGGCATCATTTTAAGGAAACTAGCTCATCCAAATCATTCTACTTATAAGAAAGCTTTGTATTTGTTATAGCTGGTTGTAGGAGTTGGAACAAATGTATGATAGGGCAGAGTTTTCTTTTTGTTTATAGATATGTCTTTGTGCTATGCTGAAGCCTGTGTGATCAATGTACTGTATAGCTCCCATTTTAACATACATTTTATGGAACCTGAAGCCTAATTTTACCATTTGTATAGTTATTTTTTGATATTTTTTATTTTATTAATGTGTAGTTATTTTCATAGTTATTGAATCTTTGTTTCTATCCTGTTAATTCTATCTGTAATTTATTTCAAATCAGTTTCTTGAACAGGTATGTAATAGCCTATTATATCATTCTTCCTGTGAGAAAATAGGATCAAGTTTCTTAATTTAGTTTTTAAAAATTTCCTAAACATCTGTTACCTGGAAAGCACTACAAACATTGCTTTTTGAGGGATGCAGTCATGAACCAGAAATTATCCTTGTCCTTGAGGGAGCTGACAGCCTAGGAGGGGGACATCACAGGTAGAAATGATTATAAACTCAACAATGTAAGTCATGCTGTAAGAGAGGTGAGATACTGTGCTCACTGAGGGAGAATAACTCGCTTTTGGCTGGGAGTGGGAGTAGGGGATAAAAGCTTTGAGGCAAAGGCAGTGGTTCAGCTTGACCTTGAGGTTGGGTTTGATAGGAAGAAATAGGACAAAAGGCATTCTAGGTGGACAAAATATTATAAAATAATAAATTTTGATTTTCATAAACACATTGTTGTGCTAGATGGTTCCATATCTAGATAATAGTTTAAGTATCCACAAAAAGGAGGAACTACCATTTAATGAATGCTAATGTTTAGGTACATGTGTATTATCTCAGTCGATCCTCACAAAAACCTGATGAAGTAGGGAGGTATTGTTATCCCCATTAACAGGTAAAGAAACTGATGTTCAGAGAAGTTAATCATTTGCTCAAGGTCACGTAGCTAGTACATGGCAGGGCTGGGATTCAGACATAGATCTATCTCATTCCAAAGCTCATGTTCTTTCCACTACTTCCTGCTGCCTTCCTGTAGACATGTTCACAGATTGCCAATCATTCATTCATTCATTCCACAAATAGTAATTGAGTATTGAACATGTCCCTGGTGCCATGCTAGGCACTGGGTTTTCAGCTCTGAGCTATGGTGGTCGTCTTCCTGACAACACAGCCATGTTCCCTGCTAAATGTATGGGACACATGGAGAAACAAGTAGCACCTTGACATTTCTGGGACATTAAGGTTTCCAATTAAGCATAAATTTAGAGGATTAATTTGATTTTATCAAATATCTTAATTGATTACCCTCATCAAATAATTAGAAAAGGCGCAGTGCTCACTGAGAAATAATAGATGGAAAAATAAAGGATATTTCGATGCCATAGTTGGAAGATCTACAACTTAAATATTTTATGAAAACATCAGTAGTTAGGATCTTAGCAGTTGATAGACCTGAGTGCCCAAGAGCATACCTTACCTAAGCCGTGCAAATTGTGATACCAATAAAAGTCCAATAAAAGTGTTTCAGGGAAGGGTGGGGGAGAGTGAGAGAGGAAGGGATGGGGGGCGGAGAGAGGGAGATTTTGTTGAGAACCAAATGAAATTAGGTGTTCAGAAATTTCATCTGCTGGCCTACTTTTAAACAAAATGTTTTCAAAAAACTGAGAAATGCAAACAGTAAAGTAAAAGTCACCCATACTATCATCAGTTAAATAGTATACATATATATAAAACATATATATGCATATACATACTTGTTGCCCCATTTGTCCCATACATGCATATATATGAAGTCTCTCTCCCTGATAACCTACTCCTCCAGACCCACCCTAGAGGTAACCGCCATTAGCAATTTGGAATTTGTCCTTCCTGAATAGTGACTCGTACTTACTCCTTATCCATAGTGACAGATCCATTTTCGTTTCTACATACAATCCTCATTTTATTCTTTTTACAAAAACAGGACCATTCCTCTGTTTTTATTTTTCTGCCATTTGCCCTTTTTAAACTTAAGGTAACTTTGGGCCCATTAATTAACTTATCTTTGACTTTTAAGAGAACATCTGTAAGTTTCTCCCACGAGGGTGCAAACATTGAGTTAACAGCAAGTTGTACGAAAGGCTGGGAAGGTGGTCTTATGGTCAGTTTGGGGGCAACATTTTTCAGTATGTGAAGCTTGGGAGTGAAAGAGAAGTATCTTGACTCAACTGAAATACTACCAGTGACTCTAAAGAAAAAGTTATGGATTTGCTTTTAATTGCTTTAATTGCTACACAATTCTCCTTAGTTACTCTATGAACTTGTAAGAATCCACCCACGGTAAAAGTCGGATTTGACACATTGTGAGAATTGTTATGAGGATTACAATTCTTTGTGTCCCAAATGCAAAGTGCTTCCAAAACATTTTATAAAACGTTGTTTCATTTAAATATCTCAACAAGGAAAAAAAAAAAATCTAACCACACAAGACTGGAAATCTTAAAAGTAATCATTATCCTATGAAAACCCCCAAAGGTACTTAAAAACAATATAAAATGTAGTATAAGTATCTATACTATTATCTTTGGAACTGAAGCAAGTAGCATGTGCATGTTATCCTTTGTGCTGAATTAATTATGTAAAACAACGAAGTTCAAAACATGAGTATAGTTATTGTGTGATGAATTGCCCAAATTACTTAAGTGGTTAACTCAAGCCTCTACTTCATTTGTTTGTAGAGTTCTTCTGAAGAGCTTATTTCTTACGCAGACTATGCAGAACACACACCTGTCCTTATTGAGTCAAGGCCGGCCTGGTGAACCTCCATTACTGTCCAAGGCTGGAAAGCTATGGTTTAGAGGCTGTTGAGGTCACCAGAGCTGTTCGCCTGGGCACCAAATGCTCTTCCGTTTCTCTGTATCTCAGCTTACCACTCTAGCTGCCATCTCCTGGGACCATCACTGGGTCTTTGTGGCTTCTGAGTTTTTCCTCACTGTAAACACAATTGGCTGAGTTTAAGGCCCAAGTTGACCGCCACCTCTTCTATAGAGGAAGTCCCCTGTGTGACCCTCTGTTCAAAACTTGGGCCATTGTCTTGCACTTCTGCGCTCTGTTGAGGTTCTGGTAGGTAGGAACCTGACCTCCCGACCTCCCTGACCTTGGGCTAAGAGGAAAGGGTGTTGTCATTCTAAGTTGTCATCACACATCCCTTAGCCCTAGTGATGGTCTTGCTCAGGACTGTCCATTTTAGTTTTTCGTCTCCTGTGTTCCCATGAGATGGAAATAATGGGGCCAAGTCTCTTTGAAAACTTCTATTTGAGATACAGCAAGACTTCATGTTATTTTAAAGAGAGAGAAGCTTTTCGAATATTTGAGTGGATAGTTTGGCATATTAATGCTAATACTGAAAACAGTGTAGAATCAATCTTCATCATTTTAATTTCTCTCTTTCCAATAAATACCTGTTTAATTTAAGTTGGTACTTCAAAAAATGCCCCATTCATACAGAGTATGAAATACGCACACCCTGAAATACATAATATGAAGTTAAGAAGTGTGTGGCTCCTGTTACTCTTGACCGTGACAGTGCTTGGTTTCGTACTTTGATTACTGTAAACATCTGAAATAAAACAAATGTACTCCAGCTTGTGAAATCATTTTAATTGCTTTCTTAAATTGTTTTTGTTCCATCCATAATTATATTTTAATGTCACATTTCGCTAAATACTGTTGATTATGTGGAGCTCTGATGAGTGTGTATATGTAATAAAAATAAGAAGAGGGAATTTAGATTCAGGAGGGTCAAAAAAAATAAACTTGCTTAATTCTGAATTTCCAGCTCTTTGATGATTTGCTTGTAAACAGGATAATTTTTTAAATTGCATTACAAAATGTGGTGCATGACTTGAGCCACAGTTGCTATTCTCATGTCAGTTACTTTTATTTTACTCTGTATTTTTCCTTCTTGATGTTCTTTATGTTCTGGTCTTTTAATCCCTGTCCTCAGAGCTTTTTCATGCCTTAGCTGTGGCTCCCGTCTCCCCCTCCCCCCCTTTTTTTAAAAAAATTTTTTAAGTAAGGAAAAGCACTTTTATGTATTTATTTATTTATTTATGGCTGTGTTGGGTCTTCGTTTCTGTGCGAGGGCTTTCTCTAGTTGAGGCAAGCGGGGGCCACTCTTCATCGCAGTGCGCGGGCCTCTCACGATCGCGGCCTCTCTTGTTGCGGAGCACAGGCTCCAGACGCGCAGGCTCAGTAGTTGTGGCTCATGGGCCTAGTCGCTCCGCGGCATGTGGGATCCTCCCAGACCAGGGCTCGAACCCGTGTCCCCTGCATTAGCAGGCAGATTCTCAACCACTGCGCCACCAGGGAAGCCCCCCCCCCCCCGCCGTCCCGTTTTTTTAAGTCAGTGCTTATTGGGAACTTTGGGCCAGGTAGGTGCTAAGTGTCAGGTGTTTTCCAGACATTGCTCTAACTACTTAATTATGAGAACCCTGTGATGAAGGTATTAGTATCCATATTTTACAAATATGCAAACTCAAGCCCAGAAAGTGAAGTAACTGCAAGGTTACCCTGCTGGTTAGTGATGAGAATTGAATACAGGTCTGACTTCCAAAGCCTGCACTTGACTCATTACCCTGTACATGCCTCTCTGAGCCAACTTTGGGTGTTCGGTAAAGCAAGAGTGACAGTCTTAGTCTCATGGGGTTTTCTGGAGGCACAAATGAGAAAAAGAATGCAGAACAGCCTTCTGTACTGTCTATGAGCAGTGTGGGCACTGCGTGTACAGCGTGGGTAATAAACTTCCCCTTTCTGGGTTATGGGTAACAGTATCTCCCACTGGGCACGCGTTACCCTGCCACCCAGCATGCATCCGGCTCTGGGTTGTTATGCACTGAGGAAGTGCAGATAAACTGGAAACGCCTAATTAAGCAGGAAAGCGGTGGTGAGGAAAGGCATGCCTTGAGAGCCTTATACTTCATGCTTTTTATCATCTGATAGGTGGGACCATCCCTAAGGCTATGGCAGGGCAGGTGACTGGGTGTTAAGCAGGGTACCGAAGAGCTCGCCGTGGAACCCGTGCATCATATTGCCCTCTAGGCACCTGGCCTTCGTGTTTCAGGCAGTCATATGCAATCCCTCTGCTGGAAAAGCTGGCAGATCACACCTGGGTGTCCAGAAGCCTCCTCCCTGCCACCTGCACTGTGGTTCTCCAGAGCCCTATTGGTGGTAAACAACCAATGTTATGAATGTGTGTGTGTGTGTGTGTGTAATTTCCAATTTATTTCAAACAAGTACTCATAAAATACAATCAAAATGGATTACTAGAAAAATGACTTTTTTAAAAAGGCATATAAAACGCAAGCCAAAATATTTTATGAGGAGATTCAACAGCAATAAATACATTCAACAGAAATAATACATTTCCAAAAATGTCAAGGCAATGCCAAATTGCTCTAAGTTTCTAAGCACTTATTCTCAATTTCCTGTCCTTATCTCATTGCTGTTGGGTAACAGTTTACAGACCAGTACCAGCCTGCAGAGGACACTTTGAGAAGCTGGCCCAGAGCTCACCCTGATTGAGGCTGGCAGTACGTGTGTGGGTGCAGGTCCTCCTGCCAAGGTCTGGGCTGGTGCCTGCTGCCGTCAGCCTGTGTGTGGAATGCTTAGGCGTGGAGGAATGCCAGTCCCTTGCTGTCCTCCATCATAGCTCTGCCCTTGAGGCTTGGTCCCTGCCTCAGCTCCTGGTTCCATCCTGTTTTCTCTGGGTCCTAGAGCTCAGCCCTGAACCCTGACTGATGTGCTGTGGCACTGAGAGGGTCTTACCAGTATTCTCCCCCAAGGCCTCCCCATTCTGCTGTCTGGATGTACAGTCGTTGGCAGGATTCCAAGATAACTCATCAGTTTCTTATTGCTGCCGTAACAAATTATTACACATTTAGTGGCTTAAAACAACAGAACTTTATTCTCTTAGAGTTCTGGAAGCCAGAAGTCCGAAATTAGTCTTGCAGAGTAAAATCTAGGCATTGGCAGAGCTGGTTCCTTCTGGAGGCTCTAGGGGAGAATTCATTCTTGCCTCATCCAGCTTCTGTGACTGCCAGCATTCTTTAGCTTGTGGCCCCATTAACCTCTGCTTTTCATTGTCATATTGCCTTTTCCTTTTCTGTGGTCAAATCTCCTTCTTAGGAAAACACTGTGATTACATTCTGGCCCGCCCTGATATCCAAACTCATCTCCCCATCTCCAGATCCTTATCTTAATCACATCTGCAAAGACTCTTTTGCCATATAATAACATTCACAGGTTCCAGGGATGAGGACCTGGATTTCTTTGGAGGACATTATTCAGCCTACCATCTCCAGATTTGGGGATTCATGTCATTGTCATCTGACCCACTGTATGTTTTCCTTCTGCTGTGTACCTCCTCCCCTCCCCCATACACACTGGGCCATCTACCAGGTGGAATCATTTCTAGGGTCTGAGGTTTTCAGAGTCTGGGGGCACTGGTGTGGCAGCTAATAATTATTGAGTAATTTGCGTTCTAGATATTCTGCTCAGGACTTTGTAGATTGGCCCGTTTAATACTTGTGACAACCCAAGAGATTCTGTGGCATCCGACTTGGAGATGAAGAAATAGACCCTTAAGGAGGTTAGATAGTTAATTGCCCCAGGGCCCTTGGCGAGTAGATGGGGGAGCTGCATGCAGTCCCAGGCAGTGTGGCTCCACAGTTGGAGTTCTCACCCCTACGCCAGGCTGCCCTTGGACAGCGGCAGACCCTGAGATGTGGGCTGCAAGCACGTCTCCTCCCCGCAAGCACCAGCCATGTGGCAGAGCTAGTGCCCTAGCCTGGCCCTGTAGTCCCAGCTTCCTTCCTTTCCCCTCTGGCCCGTGGGATGTATCTTCCCAAGAAGGGACAGCCAGGAAGAGCTCTTCCACTCTCTCCCAGAAGGACACCAGGAGCTCCAGGACCAAATGACCGACTGACGGTGAGAAGAGCCCCTACTCTTCCAGGTAACCTGGCTGTCACCTGCCCTTTGGACAGGAATAGAGCTGGCAGTCAGCCAAGGCTGGCTGAGTTTGAATTTGTTTGCTGGTCCTGTCATGACATGTCATGAAGCATTCCTGGCTAGAAGTCAGACAGGAGAGAGCGCTGGAGGGCGTTCTCACACCCTGTGCTCCTGAGAGGCTGCCCTGCCTTTCTGGCGGCCCTGGGACTCTCTGGGGCCCTTTGCTTCCGTTTAGGAGGCAGTGCTGGCAACACTCGCTGGTACAGCAGCAACTGGAGTTTTGGGAAAGGCTGTTAGGCTGTGAGTCATCTTCCCTGACAGCAAATTCTGAGTCCTGGTGGAGCAATGTCCAGCAGACTCAGGAAAGTTAGAAATCGAGAACTCCGCCTGGTAGCGGGGGGCAGGAGCCAGGTGTGGCAGGAGAGCCAAGCTTCCTCCGAAGGCTTCCTGGCTCAGCCTGTGCTGAATCCCCAGTTGGTGGAACCATAAAATGCCAAGCAAAGGGATGTGTCATGAGAATTAGGACCTAAACTGTAGACTGACCTTAGAAAATGCTCACTGTGGGCTCCTTTGCAGGACGTGCCTGCCGCAGAGCTATCCAAGCTGGGCCTGCAGCATCAGGAAGCCAGATAAACACTACATTCTCCCAGACTAGGAATTTATTAAATTCCATGTAATTTAAATATGTTTTAATAATAAAAGTGTGGATAGATTATTGATGAGAATACAAGTTTTTTGCATATCTTTTACATTATGTAAGTGGTTTATTTTTTAATAGAGTTTGTTTTTTTTAAATAAATTTATTTTTGGCTGCGTTGGGTCTGTTGCTGCACGTGGGCTTTCTCTAGTTGCGGAGAGCGGGGGCTGCTCTTCCTTGCGGTGCGCGGGCTTCTCATCACGGTGGCTTCTCTTGTTGTGGAGCACGGGCTGTAGGCGCACGGGCTTCAGTAGCTGTGGCTGGCGGCCTCTAGAGCGCAGGCTCAATAGTTGTGGCGCACGGGCTTAGTTGCTCCGCGGCTTGTGGGAACTTCTCGGACCAGGGCTCGAACCCATGTCCCCTGCATTGGCAGGCGGATTCTCAACCACTGCACCGCCAGGGAAGCCCCCTCCTATTATTTTTTATTATTACTCAAGGACCCATACCTCCATCTCAGCTTTAGCAAGACAGCTCAGTGGTCCAGAGGATCCTTCTTAGTTTATGGAAATTGTCCTTGATTTACCTAACCATATACAAAGGTCACCTCTTACTCACTTTCCCCTGCCCTCCTTCATTGCTTTAGTTTTTCCTCTAGATTTTTACATTGCCACTTATATCTTGTCTTTGCCTAATAGGTAAGTCCACACTGAAAGACATATCTTCTGGTACAGTGGCTTCAGAGACTGCTTAATTAGTCTGCCTCCTTTCATGGCTGGATATATATATTATGTCAGATTCTGCAAAAGGCTTTGGAGAAGAAGATATAGAGGAAAATGATAAAATGGGGCATTTGAGGAAATTTTTAAACTCATGATTAGCCCCTTTATTTAAAAATAAGTCATAAAAAAAAAAAGTCATAATCTCTTTCAGAATTTCTAACAAAGGCTTTTAACTTTTGTGGTTTATCTGCCATTCTCTCAAGCACATGGTATATATTTATAGGTCCTTATGTTAAATTATAAGCAGAATCATGAGGTAGGGAATTGGAGATAAAGCTGACCACAAGTTAATCTACTCCAACATCTTCTCTTTAAAAGGCCTGCAAATGTGGTGTTCTTTGCTTCTGTTTTTGAAGGGAAAGCATTTTGGTGACTACCAGGAAGAAGCAGTGGGGGCAGGGTGGAAGTATCATTGGCCTGGCAGCTTGGAGACCTTGATTTTATCCCACTGTGACATCTTACTTGTGTACGACCTTGAACATAACAGTACCCTCTTAGGCCTTATTTGGCAGTCTGTAAAATGAAAGAGTTAAAGAAGATGACCCCTTGGAAGCCTTCCAATTCCGAAATTGTTGGAAATCATCCTTCAGGAGATCAATATCTAGGAGACTATGTTGTAATAACGAAAGTGAAGATATAAAGCAGTTCTTGGTTTTCTGTGATATTGGAGGGAGAAGGGTGGTAAAATTAGCTAATATAGAAGTAGACATTTGTGTTTTCATGTAAGCAAGTCACATGTTTTGGGACTACATTTTGATGCAAGCTAAAGAAAGAGCTTATGTTATGATGATCCAGCTTATTAAGTTAAATTACAAATGTTTCATTTCTGGCTTACTGTGGGGCTCAGTAAGGATTTTCCAAAAGAATGAATGAGAAATGATCGTAATGATATGTATCATTTACCACCTGCCTGATGTGCCAAGCACTGGAGGTACATCCATGAATAGCACAGACCTGACATCTGCCCTCTCCAAGAGGCATGTGTTATTACCCCTTAGTTACATACAGGGAAAAGGAATTCCAGATTTGGCGTTACATTGAAAACTGAACAGCAACGCTGGCAGCTTTCGTTCTCCAGAAGCCCACATTTTGTGCCAAGGAGCAGAGTAATCTTCCATTTACCAAGGGCTTCTTCAGCTTTTTAATGATATATTAAACATCCAGTCACCAAATATCTGTGAGTCTTGGTTGTAGCAGATGGATTTGGGCATTGGGTGCTGGAATGCATCCTGTCGCAGCTGATCATTTACTGGTTCTCTGACTGTGGTTGGATGGAGTTGGCATTTGTCTCCTAGGGTCCTCTTGCCCTCTGGTTGGATGGAGTTGGCATTTGTCTCCTAGGGTCCTCTTGCCCTCAACAGTTTGTGGTAATGGTGACAAAATTATAACATGATAAATACAGGCATACCTCTGAGATATTGCAGATTCCTGTCCAGACCACTGCAGTAAAGCGAATCACAATAGTGTCACTCGAATTTTTTTGTTGCCAAGAGCATATTAAAGTTGTGTAAAAAGCTTACACTATACTGTAGTCTGTTAAGTGTGCAGTAGCATTATGTCTTAAAAAACAAAGTACATAGCTTAATCAATAATACTTTATTGCTAAAAAATACTAATCATTATCTGACAATGCAGGGCTGGCACAAACCTTCAATTTGTAAAAAACAAAACAAAACAAAACAATATCTACGAAGCACAGTAAAGTGAAGTGCAGTAAAATGAGGTATGCCTGTATTATGGTAGATGTATAAACAGAAGAAAGAGGACAGCAATTTAAAGAGTCTCCAAAACATTTTAAGGTTCTACCCATTTAAGGTACCCAGACCCAGGAAGGCATTTGGTGTGTGTTATGGGATAAGAGTCACTGGGACAGTTTTTCTCTCCCTCCAGAAAGGAAAATACTGATTTCCCCAGACCTTTAACAGCAACTGGGGTTTATCATTGCAAAATCTTTGGAATTTGATGAGTAAAAGTGGAATCTAGTTTTGAAATCAATCCAAAAAAATTGTTTTGGATTGCCAGAGAGGCTGAGCATTGTTGCATAATTTTTACAGCCTATTTTTGTGTGTTTGTTTTGTGAATTGCCTGTCCTTTCTTTACTGTCACATTTTTAATTGGGATGCTTGCCTTTTTTCTAATTATCTTATTAGAGTTTTTACAAACTCTTATAAGGATGCCAACTCCTTTTCCATCATATATTACTAATATTTTTTCTTTTTTTTGGTATTTTTATATTTATTATGCTTTTTATATATTTATTAGTAAAACTCCAACAATCATTCCTTCAGTGTTTATGTCTTTGATGTTATTCTTAGCAAGGCCTTTAAGGCCCTTGAATGATATAAGTGTTCACTTATATATTTTGTCAATATTCTCATGGGTTTTTTAAATTTAAAATTTTAATCTGTCTGGAAGTAATTTGGATATATGTCATGATGCATGGAGCTAACTTAATTTTTTCCCACATGTTAACCAATTATACTATCATTCTTGAAATTATTGAATTATCAACTTCTTCCCCACTAATATAAAATGACACTTTTACTATTTACTAAAATCATACTTCTAAAACAGCATGGTTGTAGCAGAGAGGTCAATGAAAGATAACAGAAAGCCCAGGAACTGAGAAAATATACATATATATTCATATATATATATATTCTTGTGTGTGTGTGTTCCTAAGCTTTCTGTTTTCTTTCATTGACCTCTCTGCTACAACCACACTGTTTTGGTAGTTGTATCTTTGGAGTCTGTTGGTACATCTTGCAGAGCAAAATAACTCTTCCTTCATAATTTTGTTAGCCAGTTGCTGCCATTTATTCTTATACATGGATCTGAGAATTTTACAAATTAAAGTTGGTGTCAGGATATTTATAGTAATTAATATATTGATTTAGGGGAGACGACACTTTTTAAATACTGACTTCCCATCCGGAAGGCACATATCATTTCATTTATTTCAGTCTTCTTTGAGGACACTCAGGTAGTCTGGTGTATGATATCTTATGTGAAAGCACAGGCTCTGAAGTCAGGGAGTCTGAGTTCAAATCCAAACTGAGCTGTGTATTTACTTGTATAGTAATGAGCAATTTTTTTCCCCCAGTGACTGGAATATAGCAGGCAGTCAGCAAACATTTGTTCAAGAAATTTTTTTTTGACAACCAGGGAGAATTAAGCGAGAGGGAGAGAAAGAAGGAGAAGGAGAGATACTGAGAGAGAGAGAGAGAGATACTGAGAGAGAGAAAACAGCCTTTTGTCAGCAATCCTAGCAAAATCCTGTGCTAAAACTTTGATTGGACCAGCCTAAGTCACTTGACTACCTCTAGCCAGTCACTGTAGCCAGGGAAGTCAAATGCTTAGCCATATTCATATAAATTCACATATTTTTCTTTAGAACCACATAGCTCCCCAAACAGGAGTCAGTCAGTGACCCCTGGGAAGAGAGGAGGAGGGAGTGGATGTTGGGGAGGCTATCAAGAAAGAAATTTTAAAAATGAATGTTGAACTTTATCAAAATGCCATCTAGGCATCTCTTGAGATGACCAAGTATTGGTTTACTCTTATTGATGATGGTGAGTTATATAAATAGATACCCTAATATTAAGGTAGGAGAACAAAACCTACTTAGCTGTGCCCTGTGGCAGTACCAGAGGTTCTGGGAGAACCAGCTTGTTTTCCTTTTTCTTCTCTTTTTTCATCTTCTGGGGCTTCTGTGGACTTTCCTGCCTCTCCTCAGCCCTCTGATACTGGTGTCTCCAGAGTTCTGTCTTTGGTTTCCTGCTCCGAGTGGTGGCATGGTTTTCACTGCCTCTCCTCTGAGCTTCCTACACATATACCCCACAGCCTGACAAGTTGCATGGCCCAGAGGCATCTCAAACTCTGCCCGTCCAGCACGTAACTCATCAGCCCTCATAAGCCTGCTTGGCCTCTTGTATTCTTGACAGCTCCAGCCAGTCACTCAAACCAAAATCCTTGAACTTCCTCTCTTTATCCTCCGTTGCCCACACATGTCTCAGTTGACTTTATGCCCTGCGTTAGCCTTGAATTCATCCTCTTCTACCCCCCCACGCTGCTCCTGGTGCAGGCGCCCATCTCCTCTTGTCTTTACCAGTCGTTCTCAAATTTTAGCGAGCATTGCAGTCATCTGGAGGGCCAATCGGTTCACGCATTGCCGCTCCCACCCCCAGAGTTCCCGACTCAGCAGGTCTGGGGTGGGCCTGAGGGTTTCCATTTCCGGTAAGTTCCAGGGCTGCTGCTGCTGGTTCAGGGACCACACTTTGAGAACCACAGACCCGGATCATTGCAGCAGCAGCTCCTTCCTGGTCTCTGGTCTTCCAGTCTATCCACGCTTAATCTAGCCACACTTCAGCCAGAAAGATCCAGCTCACTACTGATCCAGCAGTGCTACCGTAAGCCTAAGCTTCTCACCATGGCAAGGCTGCGGGCCGGCTCCTTCCTCCCTGGTCAGCCTTGTCATCCCCAACCACAGAGCCACGCTGCGCGGGGCTGTCCACAGGAGCTCTGTTCTTGGCCTTTCCTCGTGGTGTTCCGTAGGCCAGAAATGTCCCTTCCACGGTTTTCACCTGCTTCAGCCTCACTCCTCCTTCATCATTGAGCTTTCCTGTGATCGCCTGGAAATTTGCCTGAGTTCCCAGAGGGAGCTTAATGCATCTTGCCTGAGTTCCCATAGCACCCTGCAGGTACCTCTGGCTTATTTCTTCCCACCATTATTGAGCTGTTTGCAGAGCGCTGTGTCCTCAGATGAAGGTATTTAATGCCTTGAGTACGCAGAGGCTCATCAGAAGACGCAAGTGGGCAGAGCTTTAGAGCAAGAACGAAAGGGAGCCTTTCGCTTCCATTCCACTGTGAGACAAGAGTGTGTTTTTCAGCCTGCTCTCCAGCCAAGAGAAGAGGGACATGTGCGGGAATCCAAGATAGGCTGTGAGTTGGAACCACATTTTTAACGAAATGTACTTTGATTGAATAGAAAACGGTCTTTGTGGACTTAAGTGATCTTTTGCTGTGTTTGGGAGCTCTCTGGCATTTTTCCTCCCCAGTGGACACATTCACTGGCTTCCCCTTTCTGACTCTCTGGGTTTCTGGGAGAAGGAGGAGATGCTGCCCTGGGCGCCCCTCCTCAGCTCAGCCACACACCCATAAACAGGCCACTTCCACCCTCACGGTGCTCCCCTGGCCTCCTCCCTAACTCTTAAAAAATACTAGTTTTTAGAAAGAAGTAAGGTTTTGGGGTGTTGACACCTTGGCTTTTGATGGAAGCCACGGTGGACCCAGAGGGCCAAGCCCAGTGGAGACCTGCCCCCAACGTGTGCACCTTCGTTAGATAAAGGGGAGGGGCACAGGGCTCGGGGGTGGGGAGTGGGGGGACCTTCAAGGTATTCCCTGCTGGTCTCGGGGGCGGGTGTCCATATGCTAAGCTTCTAAAAATGTTGAGGTTCTAATTGTATAGTGCTTCACTTAGGTTTTACGTCTTTAGGATGGCAACTGTGCATATGATGAATAACTGTTTGGAAATCATTGTTTTTGCCAGCTAAGTAAAATTCCTTTTCAAAAAAGTGGGCATTTGCATTTTGCGGGTTACTTCTCCTGAGTTTGTTACTTTTAAATGGGATTCGTTGAAATGGGATTAGCTTTTAAATGGAGTCAGCATTCCACGCGGATTCATCACCCCTGAGGTCCACACGGTCCGTGGACTCAGGGTCTGACGGTGACAGTTCACCCAGTGTGAGTGGCCCCGATACACCAGAGTCAGGAAAGCGAGTGTGGTTCAATTCTGGTGTGGTGCCAGATGTGGCTAAAAATCCAGTGTTGCTTCAGGGTCACCCGGGCCCTAGTGTGAGATTCTCCTGGAGTCAAACAGGGAAGACATTTGGCTACTGGTCCTCTAAGGCGGTTCTAGCTTTTCAGTGATAAAACTGAGGACAGAGGCAGCATAGATAATTGAAATCCACAGGATATCTCTAAAACTCATTTTTAGCAGGTGGTTTCTGTTTCCTTGCCCATCAAATCTATTTACCAGAACTGCTGACCATGTAACAGAACTGACGGATTTGAATATCATCCCTCTCCACTTCGTCCCATCTTCATTTAATGTTAAGGAGAAGGCATATAGCAGGATGGAAGGGCATCAGAAATGCTTGGGTTTTTCCACAGTCCGGGTAATTGCCTTCTGAATAATCAGAGATCGACATTCTTTGCTCATCCTCTGTTACACAATGTAATTTTGAGTGCTTGAAGTCATCTGGCTGTTTCTATCATCAGTAATATTCCTAATAAAAGGAAGGAAGTTAGTTGAGGGATGTCACGTTTTTCAGTTGCCTTTAAATTCCTCTGTTCTCCAGATCACGCCCTGGGTTTGACCTTTGGAATCTGGGAATGGTTATGTTGACACACATGCCTGGCCCAGTGACACTGCAGCTGAGTTGCTAGGTTAATGAAAGCTTGATGCCTTGATTCTTGCGTGGCATGTATGATGTAAAGCTTTTTGACATAATCATAATATTGTAGTGCAATTAGGGTTTCCCTCCCCCCCCCCGCAAAGCTAATTCTCTCTAAGGCTTTCTTGTGCTAGCCTCCTTCAGGTGTACTCACCATTTCATGGATTGTATTCTAGACCTTCCCCCCGCCCCCATTTAAACACATAGTCTGTTTCAGACAGTTCTTTTCTGATGGCTGTAGATGAAATGACTCCAGTGTTTAAATAATTTCTCTCTCTCATCTGATATTTATGGGGAGTGGGATGGTTTCTCCATTAGACTATGCTGGCCACATTTTCTGTGTGTGGATCTGATGGCATCTTGGATGTCTTCTGCCTTTTATTTATTTATTTTTTAATAAATTTATTTTATTTATTATTTGGCTGCTTTGGGTCTTCGTTGCTGCATGCAGGCTTTCTTCTAGTTGTGACGAGCAGGGGCTACTCTTCACTGCGAGGCGCAGGCCTCTCATTGTGGTGGCTTCTCTTGTTGTGGAGCACGGGCTCTAGGCGCACAGGCTTCAGTAGTTGTGGCACACGGGCTCAGTAGTTGTGGCTCATGGGCTCAGTAGTTGTGGCTCACGGGCTTAGTTGCTCCGTGGCATGTGGGATCTTCCCAGACCAGGGCTTGAACTCGTGTCCCCAGCGTTAGCAGGTGGATTCTTAACCACTGCGCCACCAGGGAAGCCCTTTATTTTTAAGTTTATTTTTAATTACCATTTCAGCGCTAACCAGAGGGTGGATCTGTCCTTTGTAACTGTGGTGTTTTCCAGGCATGGTGGGATATATCATCCTCTTCTCCACTCACCCAGTAAGAGTCACTGAGTGTAGTGACAATACTTCTTAAGAAAGCACAGCCTTGTCCCCAACAGTGACAGTGGAGAATGGGAGAGGGCAGGGGGCATCATAAGACACCGTGCTGGAAAGCCCATCACGGCGTCTGGTCCAGCGCCTCGGGGCGCCTCTGGGTCGCATCTTGCTTTCATTGGCTCTGACTGCGTCGGCTGTGACACCCGTGGTATGTACTGATCTCCCTACTTGCTTTACCTTCCCCAAGCTCAGCCAGATCTTCCACATCTTATGTATAAGTTTTTTACAACTTTTACTTAAAGTCTCTTTGTGTACCATCTTAAGACCTTTCTGGAACAAATCTAGATATAAGTTAATATGTAAATAAGAACATGGCCTTCCTTCCAAGAAAGACAGGTCTGGGCTTAAATCTCAACTCCAGCCCTCAGGTGAGTTGAGTAACCTTTCTGGAGCTTTAACTTCTTTAGCTTTAAGTTTGTGGGATTGCTGTGCCTGTTACATGGGATGATGCACGTGGTGGGGTGGGTCCTCAATCCCCTCTTGTCTTACTGGGGCACAGAGCAATTAGTTACCTTTAGCAAGGTCCCCCGAGTCCCAGCCCCATATCCTAGGGTTTCATTTTACCAAGTTTCAGGGAAACTCTGTCTGTATTCTGAGGAATTTTAAATACAGCATCTTATTTTACTAAATAAAGACCTTATTAGGAAAAAAAAAAAAGTATATGTAGAATATTTATATAGTGACTACTTGCTCAATTAATGTTAACCCCAAAATAGGAAATAGGCTTTTCCCATAAAACTAAATATATTGTAAATTTATTTTGTGATATTTAAGATATCAACAAACCAGAATGTATAATCCAGTAAACACCTATGTACTCAGTATCCACTGCTTAAAAAAAAAAATCAACGATGAACAATACTTGAAGCCCCTGAATACACCTCCTTCTCCACCAGTAGGACCGCTTGCCTCCATAGGGAATTTATAAGCATTTCTTTGTACCGTTATAATATACTCTTAAACTATATTCAGTATTATTTAAAATATTTTAAAACCTTAAATGGTACTCTAAGGTATGTGTTCTTCTGAGACTTAATTTTTTTACTTGATGTTTATGAGATTCATCCATTTGGAATGGGTAGCTTGAGTTTCATTTTCATTGTTGTATAATTTCCACTGTATGGATATTTCTTGATATAAATTTTTTTTGGTGATGGATGTTAATGGATTGTGGATAAGGCTGTCTCCAAATCTTGGGTCTAAATCTGCTCCAAGTGTTCTTGTAAGTGCTTCCTCATATACCCCAGGGGTCCATTCACATAGGAGGTGGATTGTAGGTCGTATGTAAACTTCATCTTTACTAGAAATCCCCAGAATGTTTTCAAAGTGGCTGAACCAATTTACACTCCCAACAACAATGTATGAGTTCCTGTGGGTCTACTTCTTGCCCATGCTAGGTAGTGTTTGACTTCTTAATTCTACTGTTCCCTTGATCAGAAAACAGCTGGTTGTGACATGGTATCTCATTGTAATTTGAAATTTTTATATTCCTGATGACTATTGAGCGTCTCTTCATACTTGTATTTCCTATTCTGTGAATTTCTTTTTCAGATCTTTTGCCCAGCTTTCTTTCTGGTTGTCTTTTGATTGTTTTTAAGGATTTTGTTATGTTCTGGTTACTAATACTTGCTGGTTTCCTATACTGTAGATGTCATTTCTTGGGCTAGCACCTATCTTTTTTTCCCTTTTATTAGAGTATTTTTTGCTTTTGCTTTTGGTGAATAAGAGTTTTAATATTTGAAGTCGAAGTGATCTTTTCTCTTATGGTTGTCTATTTTGATGAGTAGACATTTATATGTCTGTATTTTTGTGATAAAACCTCATGCTGCCAAATTAATATTCTAAACAGCAGAGCATAAAACATGGAGTTGGTAGATCTGTCGCCCACTGTGAGTATCTCATGACTATGAGTAATCTTCCATATATATAATGTGTGTGTATGTAACAAAAAAGACTATAAAAATTTTTATTTTGATTCTAGTTTAGGGATACTGTTTGGGGGGAATAACTCATCAAATGTGAAGGACTGTATCTTCCTCTTGCCTAAATGATCATCTTGTGTTTCTGGAGTGGCTTGTCTGGAAAAAACCCTGTGGGTATCTGAGTTCAGGTATGATAGTTGAGTCTGGGTGCTCAGGTAAGTGCTCCGTTGATGTCTGTTGCACAAATGAATATGTAATAGCGTCTAAAGTTGACAACAGACATGTCTGCTCAAAGAATAGACTAGTGGTTCTCAACCCCGTTTGCACCTTAGAGATACCAGTTCTCTTGGTTTGAAGTAAGACCCAAGCATTAATATAATTAAAAAGTTCTTCAGGTACTTCTAATAAGAAGCCTAGGTTGAGAACTTCTAGGTAAGATAATTGGAAGCAGGAAGGGGAGGAGAGGGGAGGATTGGGACCACCTGTTTGGCTCTGAAAGGTCCAGGGGGCAGTGGAACATGGCGAGAATCAAAGTGAGGTGAAGGCTGGAGGCTGGTGTGAGGTCAGAGCTGCCCGCTGGGGCCTGTGGCTGATCAGAGACAGGAGGAGGAAGGAAGCATTCTGGGTGTTCGGAGGACAGTGGGCCTGGGAGGTGAGGCAGGACGAACCAGTGGTTCCCAGTCCGGAGCAGCGATGCCCAGCAGCCTCAGGGTGGGGCACGTGGAGGCTGCACTGCTGGTGCCTTTCTGACCAGAAGCCACAGGGCAGGCGTGGGCTCATTTAGAAGGGACAAGTCAAATACCACCTTTGCTTACCCAGAGCTCAGAGGAATAAAGAAAGTAGTTTGGCCTGGGAATGGAGGGTAGACAGGGGACCCCTTGAGAGATGTAAATACTGTTTTAAAATCAGAGCCAACAAGGCAGCAGTCAGGGTTGATTAAGGATATTTAAAAATAAGAATGATCTTTACAATGGGGCACCCCTTTCATGAAGTGAAGTTGGTTTGGCCCTGAGCTGTGCGTGTGTATACACCTGTGTGTGAACACTCAGTACTGCAGGTGGTGGGGAGGGATGGATTCCCAAGGAGTTGCTGAAGTGGGGAGGATTCAGTCTCTGAGCTTGTTTTTGGAAGGTAGAAGTCATGGCAACTCCCTACCCACCCCGACAGACAGAGACACACACATACAGAACTTCTCCTTCTCAGTCCTGGTGGCAGCCCTGTTAGCAGCAGCACGGACTACGAGGGTGTGAGCAGAGATTGCCAGGTGCTGAATCCATCTGCAAAATTGGAATAGAGTCCAGAAACCCATGAGAGAAATATGGGGAGTGCAGTCAGAATTAATGCTGTAAAATTTGGAGCATAATGAAAGAGCAGTGCGCTGGGAGTCGGGAAACATGAAGTCTCAGTCCCGACTCTGTTACTTACAATCTGTGTGATCTTAGGCAGTTTAATTCAATTCCATTTCTTTATTGAGCGCCAGCATTTACTGAGCACCTTCTAGAGGCTGGGGACAAAACAGTGAAAAAGACAATATCTGTGTCCCTCAGGACACTCACAACCTTGCCCAGGGGAAAGATATTTAAATGGGTAGTAAAGTAAATGCTAAGAAGCACACAGGAGAAGCACTGAGCAGAGAGAGTGGTGAGTCCTGTCTGGGTGCAACTGGACCTGCACAGCCTTCGGAGAGTGGGGGGCACTTGAGCGGCCCTCCAAGCCTGAGTCAGCCCTGCTGAGCAGATGCAGGAGGAAGGCCTTCCAGGTCAGTCACTTTGCCTGAATTCTCACCACCTTCATATTTGAGGGAAGCTCTAAAACCGGAGTCCAAGTTATTTAACACAATTCCGGAAGCTACCGAGAGCTGTGGCCACCACCACCAGAGAGTATGCTGCAGTTACAGGTGGACCAGCTGCCTGAACTGCTGTGATTTCTCTCAAGACTTAGTCTCTTTCATCGGGTTACCCTGCACCAGCTGGTTTTCATCTTGGAGTTCCCTCTCCTTGGATATGAAACCAAGCTGGGGGGAGGGGGCGGGCGGTAATTTTTTTTCTTGATCGTTGTGGTGTATTTTACCCACTTGCTTTCACTGCTCTAGTTCCTACTCATAGCAGTGTCTTTGTTTTGTTTTTGCAAAATTTCTGTTCTTGACTATCCAGAAAGTAGGCAAACGAAATGGTTTTTCTCCCCGAGTCATAAATCTGATCCTGTTAATCCTCTGCTCAAAAACCTGCAGTGTGGTTGGTGCCTACAGAATCAAAAGGGATTTCCTTTCCAGAATCCTCTAAGAACTGACCGCAACCTTGTCTTCCCTTTTATGCTCTGTAATCCAGCTTCTCTAGATTCTTGTCTTCTCCCCGACGAGCATCTTTGCATTCTTGCCTCTGTGCCTTTGCTTCTGTTGTTTCCTATGCCTGGAATTTCCTCTCCCAACCCAGTCTCTTCTTCTTCTCATCCATGACCCACTTGTCTTCATAAAGCCTTCCTTGATCTCCCCACCTTCAAAACCAGAAAGATGGTCTCCTTTCTCTCAACCTCAAAGTCTGAGGGGAAATGTCTATCAATCAGAATTCTGTACCTCACTGAACTCTCAAACAAAAGCAAGTGATAGAAATTTGCATATCAAACAAGTCTGAACGAGTTTGCCTCTCATAGACCCTCTCAGAATGAAAAGATATATTCCCAGTTGCATGTTCAGGGACCTAGGTTGCTACCTTGAGATCAGCCAAGGTGAAAGTATTTACACCGTAGAATCAGTAAATGATACAAAATAGGACATTTCTTTTTTCCTGAAGAGCCAACTTATCTGAGTGTGAATTGGTGACCCTGCTTCATGTATATATGTATGTGTGTGTGTGTAGGTGACCATGTGCACACATGTGTGTACACATAAATATTCGACACACTATTAACGTCGGACAGTTAAAACTGCACTATCAGCCAGCAGTGCTTCCTCATTTGGCTGCAGGGAAGAGCCGTGGGGTTGGAGTGACGAGGCAGCGTGTCTCTCTTCACACTCTCAACTTATCCTCCTCTCCTCTCCAGAGCTGGAATTGTAATACCTATGACCTCACCTCCTTCTTGCTTCTGTGTCCTTGGCAAATGTGGTCACATCCTGGAATCAGAGCTGACACACTAACTGAGGATCTGTGTATCTGCAGTTGCTCAGAGTTCACTCTTTGAAGTGGAGAATCTTGGCTTGACTACACAGACATCAGTCAACGGTCTCCTGTTTCTGTTCATAATTTGTTCTCTTAGAAATGGGTGAAATGCAGGCAATAAGACGGCCATGTTAGAAGGAGAACTCTGCAGACCGCTGCTGCTGTCTGTGCCCATACCTGCTGCTGGTCAGGCCTTGGGCCATCCCTCATAGGCCAGGAGGAGAGGTTCCAGTTCTACCGGGATAGTTGACCTCTGTTGGACACAGAAGCCGAAGTCTGATGACTGGAGCGCAGACCAAGAAGGAGAAGGCACACCAAGAGACAGGAAGTGACGTGTAGGTCAGGACTAGAGGAGCTGGGAAACCGAGGCTCCCAGGCTGGCGGTGAAGTTGACCTGTGCTCTCTGGGGGGCAGCACAGGGACGTGGGGCTGGGGGGGGATGGGAAGGGATGGCAGAGGCCGGGGTCTTGGAGAGAGCTCAGCGACCTTGCGGTTCCTCTCCTGGGCTCTGCCTCAGGTGGCAGCTTCCTGCTGACGTGGATCTGGAGGAGGTTAAAATGCCAGATGCAGGCAGGGAACTCTTGTGCTGCAGGGGAAAGCTGGAGGATCTTTCCTGTCTGTCAGCAGGAGAAGGATCTTCTTGATTGAGGCTTGCTTCTAAAACTGCATGCCGTCACTCCGTGGCTGTTGCTTTTCTCCTGCCAAGGTCGCTCGTGTGAGAGTGCCGAGCACAGGGCTGGAGACAGAAGGGCCCCCGCAGTCATCAGCTGCTTTGCTGGCAGAGTTGAACACGGCCTGTTTAACAACATCGTGCACACATTCGTTCCTTCAAAGTACAAAGGAATGCGTCGATTAGGAGGGAATTATCACTTTGGGGGCAGTCTCTGCCCTTGCCCCAGTCCCTTAGCCTTCCAAAGCGAGCCACTTTTTATTTGATTGCTTTTAAACTTTTATTGATGTCTTGTTTCATTTGTCTTCTGCCCCTGGGTGCCCCTGTGCAGGGCCAGTTTTGCTGGAGAAAGCGCAGGAGGCCCTGTTGCAGGGGCTTCTGTGGGTGGTGCAGGCACTCTGCCAGGAGAGACCAGAGAGCACAAAGATACCTCAGATTATCAGTCACATTTCTCTTTCTGTACCAAACTGGTTTCACTTCTCAGTGGTTAACTTTGTAGCAGAATTCTGGCCGTTGCACTGCTTTTGAGGGAGGGTGTCTGTTTCAGACGATAAAAACTGCTTTTAGGGTGAAGCTGCGGTGGCGGCCAGAGCCGCAGTGATGCAGGAGACCTGGTGACGTTCTCCTTCCAGGGGAATTCTTGGGGCTGGGCACGTATCAGTACAGACCCCTCACAGGGCATTGTTTTGCTTAGAGAAAAGCAACGTGAGTGTGTCACTTAGGCCTGAGGACCGCAGTGCAACACTGAAGGGACTTGTCGCAGGTCCACAGGCTCAGGGACCCGAGGAGTCATTCCAGCCCTGCTGGAAGGACTCACTGTGGGAAAGCTGCTTCCCCAAGCAGGGCAGGAGAGCCCAGCTTTGCTCTCCTGAGAGCTCACCGCAGAGAGCGGGCCGGAGGAATCCTCCTGACAGAGGAAAAGGACATCGGCAACTCGTGGTTATGTTTTGGAGAAGCTTCACACCATGCCCACCTGCAGTTAAAGGGCAAGAAAGGAGAAAGGGAAATTAGTAGTCTTCAAATCTAATGTAAAGAAAGTTCTGCTTTTCTTGTTTAATTGATAAAGCCTCCTCTGACCCTTGGGTCACTGAAATGTCTCTGGTCCTGTGAACTCCGATGCTTGCTGAAGCTGTCCTGTCTGACTCACAGGGGCCAACCTAGTGTGTTGAATGCAGGATAAGCTGCTAAGTAGAGGCAAAATGACTGCAGCCTCTTAGAGAAAAACAAACCTGGATCCATGGAGGTGAGGCCAAGACCTTCAATCCGATTGTCTAGAGAAGAGTTATTTTTAGAAATCCAAGTAAAGTAATTAAAAATAAAGAGAAATATTTTCTCTCTGCTTACAGCCAAAGGCAGTTAGATGGTGTTGGCCAGTGAACACCTAAGCTCATTGCTGGAGTCATGGGACAGAGTTCAGCTTCCTGTGGTCCTGGTGTGAGGTTACTCAGTTTATTTGAGGAGGTACAACTGAAATGAATAATTTAGTCATGGTCAACATGAGTAAGAGTAAGCTGTTTATTCCTCATACTAAAACATGAAGATAAAAAAATAAGATTAAATATAGGAACACTCTTAAACCATCAAAATGCTTTAGCTTCCACACATGAGAGGAATTTTTACTCTTTGGAAATTTCGGAATAATAACAGCCTGGCATCATGCCCAGAATAGTAGGTGCTCAGTAAATAATTATTGAGTTGTTTTCTCCCATAAAGAGTAAAGAATAATATGTGCTTATTATAAAAATCCATGCACTTAAGGTAAAAGTAACCTGAAATCCTACCACTTAGCCTTGAGGATATATCCTCTCAGACATTTCAATGCACGTAAATGTATACATTCTTTTACAAAACCAGAATTGTACCGTATGTGATATTTTATAAACTGTCTCCATGTCAATAAATTGGATCCTTTTATTTAGCTGCAAAGGGGCATGACATAATATCCAGTGTAAGGAAGAATTTGTCAATTCCTGTAGTTTATGACTTGACACATCTCATGTGCTGTTTCTGTTTGTTTGTTTGTTTGTTTTAGCAGGTCTCTTCTGCAGAGGTACGCATCGGGCCCATGAGACTGACGCAGGATCCTATCCAGGTACACCTCCATTCCTCTGTAGGGACTTGGTTTGCAGAGCAAGTGGTTATAGAAGCACTACGCGAGGGGCTCTTTCATATACAGCAGATGGCCATCCTTGCCCTGACGTGCATGCCCACATATCCGTACGTGGTATGTGTGTATATGCCTGTGTGCAAAGGCTTGTTTTTATTAATGTCAAACTTGAGGAATCAGATTGCTTTCTTGAAGACAAATATTGCCCCATTTTGAGTATAAATAATATAATAGGTAGAGCGATTGCATGGTAGGTTGTGAGGGAGAACAACTCTTCACCAAAAAACGCGTCTATTCTACATGCTGCTTCCGCAGCTGGAAAGAGAAGAAGCCGTGTGTGGTAAAGGGCAGGGCTTTGCCACGAGCCACGGCTGGGTGGGAATCCTGGCTCTGCCTTTACCAGCTCTGTGACCTTGCATGTATTGCTTCACTTCTCTACCCAGTGCCTTGTCTATAAAGTGGAGACGGTAATGTCTCTCTCTTAGGAAATTATGAGTTCAGTGAAATAGCATCAGGTACTTGGGACACTGCCTGGCAGTAGAAGGTGCTCAGTGATGGTAACTTGTCCTGTGTGACTAGAGGCAGGCAGCCTACTGGGCTCTGAAGCACCAAGGCTCCTGGTTCCAGGGAGAGAAGGGGCCAGCGCCTGCAGCCTTGACCACCCTCTAACAGCAGCAGCACCCGTGTCCTTCCCACCACCTCTCCAGCCTCCTGTGTGCCCTGTGAGGAAATAGGTATGAGAGGTGTTTGTTAAGTCCTCATCTGCATCTGCATCTTCCTGGTAGACCTACATGAGCCACCTACATCCTTGTAAAACTGTAGCTTGTTAGCACCTGGAAGCTTGTGCTGCACTTTGGACAAGTGAAGATGCAGAGAAGATGTAAATAAACCAATTAACATGTAGATGAAAGTGAAAAACCAACCAAAGAAATGTACTGTTTAAGAGCGGTTGGAAAAGAAAATAATTTACTGTTGCTTGGAAAGGAAATGCAAATCTAGGGAAAGGAAAAAAACAAGAGGTTTAAGCTTGGGAAAATTGGATGAAAACAAATTTAGGAGCAGAGAGAGAGAGGAAGAGAGAATTTATTAAAATAAACATAAGCCACACTATTTATATAGAATACAAACAAGTGGAAAATTCCAGTATTCATTCTGGGGGCATGGACTTTGTAGTCCATTTTGAATAAAGGCAGTGACAAAGGTTCTGATATCAGTATTTATTCCCAAAGTAATTTCCAGAATTTTTCTTGGGATTAGTGTCATTTTAGATCAGTTACTTTAATTTACCTTCATTTTTCACCCTGTGCTGTACTGGCAATGAATGCTCATGATAAGGGCATCTCATTCTTAAATCTTTTTTTTTTTTTGAGATTTTTTTTTTTTGATGTGGACCATTTTTAAAGTCTTTATTGAATTTGTTACAATATTGCTTCTGTTTTATGTTTTGGTTTTTTGGCTGCGAGGCATGTGGGATCTTAGCTCCCCAACCAGGGATTAAACCCGCAACCCCTGCATTGGAAGGTGAAGTCTTAACCACTGGACCACCAGAGAGGTCCCCAAGGATGTCTCATTCTTATAAAATATAATTTGTTAAATTGTAAAGTATTTTAAATACTCATAAAAGTACATGTGTATACCCATATCCACTTTTATGAAATATGCTAATTTTATCAAACATGATAAATTTATTTTATCAAGGATGTCCTATTTGTCTCAGAGTTCTTTTTAGAAACAAGAGATTACAGATACTTCAAGCCCTATTTATCCCTTTGCCCTCCTCTCTCTTCCCTAAAAGTAACCACTATTTGGAGATTGATTATGATAGGTATTTGTATATTTCTTCTACATATTTATGTATCCATTTTTAAAAAATATTTATTTACTTTTGGCTGCATTGGGTCTTGGTTGCGGCACACGGGATCTTTTGTTGCAGCACGTGGGATCTTTCGTTGCAGTACACGGGCTTCTCTTTAGTTGTGGTGCACAGGCTCCAGAGTGTGCGGGCTCAGTAGTCGCAGCGCGCAGGCTCTCTAGTTGTGGTGCATGGGCTCTGTAGTTGTGGCATGCGGGCTTAGTTGCCCTGCAGCATGTGGGATCTTAGTTCCCCGACCAGGAATCGAACCCGTGTCCCCTGCATTGGAAGGCGGATTCTTAACCACTGGACCACCAGGGAAGTCCCATGTATCCATTAATATTTACTTTGTTTTGAATATTTTAAACTTTATTTGAAAGGTGTCAGGCAGCAAGCATCATTCTGAAATTTTTCTTTATCATTTAGCGTCGTACCTAAGAATCTATCGCCTAATCTAAGGTCACAAAGATTTACTCCTTTGTTTTCTTCTAAGAGTTTTATAGTTGTAGCTCTTATATTTAGCTCTATGATCCATTTTGATTTAACTTTTGTATATGGTGTGAGGTAGGGCTTCATTCTTTTGTTATGTGGATATCTAGTTGTGCAGCAGCATTTGTTAAAAAGAATATTCTTTCCCCATTGAATTGTCTTGGCATGTTTTTCTAAAATCAACTGACTATGATTGTGAGCATTTATTTCTGGATTCTCAATTCTATTCCATTGATATACGTCTGTGCTATGCCAGTACCACACTGTCTTGATTTCTGTAACTTTAAAGCGTGAGTCCCCCAACTTTCTTATCTTTCAAGATTGTTTTTACTATCTGGGTCCCTTGCATCTTCATATGAATTTCAGGACCAGCTTGTTAATTTGGGGAGTGGGGGGGACCAGCTGGGATTTTGATAGTGATTGCAATAAACCTGTAGATCAATTTGGGAATATTACTGTGTTAACCATTTTGTCTTCCAATCCATTAACATAAGATGTCTTTCCATTTATTTAGATTTTCTTTAACTTCTTTCACCAATGTCTTGTAGTTTTTAGTGTAGTGTTTTATATTTTTGTTAAATTTATTCCTGAAATATTTTATTCTTTTTGATGCTATGGCAAATGGAATTGTTTCCTTACTTTCATTTTTGGGTTGTTCATTGCTAGCGTATAGAAATATATTTTTGTATATTGATCGAACTCATTTATTAGCTTTTACATTTTTGTGTGAATTCTTTAGGATTTTCTATATACAGGATCATATCATTACTACTTTCTTCCCAATCTGAATGCCTTTTATTTTGTTAGCCTGATTGTCCTGCTAGAACCTTCAAAACAATAGTGTGTTTAGATACTATTTATAAGATATATCCAGATCTTTTCTCAAAGTGGTTGTACCATTTTACACTCCTACAAGCAATGTGAGTTCTTATTACTCCAAATCCTTGGTAATGTTTGTTTCAGTCTCTTAATTTTAGCTCATCTAGTGGGTGAGTAGTTCTATCTTATGGTAACTTAAATTTGCATTTCTCCATGACTAATAATGTGAGCACTTTTTTGTTCGCTGATTGGCTATTTTTAAAATCTTCTGTGAATGTTTAGTTAAGTCTTCTGCCCATTTTTAGTTGGGTTGACTTTTAAAAAACTACTGAGTTGTGAGAATTATGTATATATTCTTGTCCCAAGTCCTTTATCAGATTTTGAAAATATTTTCTTCCAATCTGTGGCTCTTCTCTTCATTTTCACAAATTTGGATTTTGAGCAAAAATTTTAGTTTTGATATAGTCTAATTTATCACTCCTTTTATGGTTATTGCTTTCTGTGGTCTATGAATCCTTAATCCCAGGTTGAAGATTATTTCTCGTTTTCTTCTGGAAACTTTATTGTTAAATTTTAATTTTAGATCTATAATCTATCTCAAGTTCATTTTTATGTATGGTGGAATAAAGAGGTCAAGGCTCTTTTTCCCTCCATGTTGAATGACCAGCTCCATTTGTTGAAATGACTGTGTATTCCTTGCTCCATTGAATTACTTGATGCCTGATTCTTTGATACTTGTTGCAACTTGTTTGGTAGCCAATAATGTAGCCAGTTTTGAAATTTTCCACAAAAACTTTTAAAAAGATGTATCTCTATTTCTGGAATACAGGTTTCTATATCTGTGAAATTAATTCAACTTTATTAATGATGCTATTCAAACCATCTCTATCTTAATTTCTTGTGTCTGTTAGTTTCTATTGTAATGGATATGTCAATATCCTCAATATTTCTTAATATTTTCTGATGTTTTGAGTCTGTCATGTTAATGTACATCCAAGTTCTAGATTGCTGTATGTTCTTGGTGACTGTTCCTTTTATTATTATGTAGTGTCCCTCTTTAAACTTCTGCCTTAATTTCTATTTTATTTGTTGGTAATATGGCTGGACCAGCTTTCTTTGGTTAATATTTTCCTGGTATATCTTTTTCTATCTTTTCATTTTTGGTTTTATTTATAACTTTATGTTAAATATTCCTCTTATAAGGAGCACATAGTTTTATTTTTCTAAAACCTATTCTGATAATCTGACTTTAATAAGAGAGTGTAATCTTGTTACATTGAGTATGATTACTGATACAATTAGTCTTATTTTGTATTTTCTATTTGTTACCCTTTTTCTTTTTCTCATGTATCTCCTTTTTGTTAAGTTGACATAGTTTTCAGAATTACCTTTTATTTTCTCTGTTTTAGAAGCTATAGGTTAGGCTTCTATTTTAGTGGTTACCCTTAGCTTATTTTTAATATGTTTGTTTAGCAGTCAAATTTTATAACAAAGTCTCAAGTGTATCATATTTCTGTCCTCTCAAATACGATATAGTCCTTTGCAGTATTTAAATATCCCATAATGGACTCACTCCCTCATCACAAAAACGATTGTCTGTAATTTTGGACTTATTATATTTGGTATGTTAAAACATAACGAACATTTTAAATTTGTGCTCTTAAGCTATGAAATATAATAGTAAAACTAATGCCGTGAACCCACCACCCAGCATAAGAGGTGGAGTGTTTCCAGTGCTACCGTGTACCCTGCCTGGTTCCTGTCACATGAGTTTGGCCCCCATGACAGCAGATACAAGTGGTCAAGAGTCCCTCTCTGAGTGAGGGACAGAATAATTAAGAGACTCTTTTTTAAAAAAATAATAATTTCAACTTAGAACCAAGGATGCCTTTACTCCTGTGTCTCATTCAAACGTAATTTCACTCACTGATCATCCAGTTCGAGTCTGTGGAGTACCTATGTGCTCAAGGCTCTGCACCAGGTGCTGCAGGGGAAGGGGGCCGAACAATGACCCCTGACCACCCAGGGAGTCTGGCTGGTTGGTTTTATTGTCTATTACATTCTAACTTGAAAGGCAGAGATATCTAGTCAAGTGTTCTTGTGCTTCTGATACTGTCATTGCAACTGTCTTCGAAATGGCCTAGAACCTTAGTTTTTAAATTTTTTTTTTTTTCTTGGAGAAAAATTCTGTAATTTTTTTTTTCTTGGAGAAAAATACCTACTCTGTAACTTCACTGCCATGCGGAAAACGTTAACTACGTCAGCCGGAATGCTTAGGACTTGGGAGGAACTTACTTGACAAGCATATTCCAGGATGTGGTTGCTTTGAGGGTGCACTTCTGAGGTCACCAGGGGAAATTTGCTCCCGTGTAGAGACCAGGAGGTGTGATGTGGCCTGGCGGGAGTGCTGCTGGGAGTGGAGCGGGTGGACATGCCTCATTGTATTGTAGAGGACAGCTCTCCTGGGTGAGTGCCTGTGACTCACAGCAGGGCATGTTTTCCAGTCTTAGCAAAAAAAAAAAAAAAAAAAAAAAGTAGGGGAAATATTATGAGGCAATAGATTTTTATCAGCATGATACCATATGAAAATCAAGAGGTCTTTTCTTCGTCAGTGCTTGGAGCATATTTACTTCCCCGTGTGTGGAATTGTCTCTGCTTAGAGTGCTGTTGCCCCTGCCCCTCACAGAGCTTTCCGACTGGACTTGGAAACAGATCTTCACTGCTCTGGCCTAAGGGTTTTCCCAGCAAGACAGCACTTTCCTTTAAAACTTAAACTTCTATGTTGTGTGGACATGGATTTTTTTCTGGAACCATTATATATTGGAGACTTTATGTTGGAGATCCTTTGGCCTTGTGGGAAGCTGTTCTTCACATAGTAAATGAAATGACAGAGTGATGGAGATGTTCAGACTCAGTAACTTGCTGTGGTCAGCATCTGCCCTCCGGTCTGTCCTTACTGCTGGTACCAAGTCAGGTCCTCTACCTGGCCCAGCCAATTTCATGGAACCACAGAGTTGTTAGGAGTTTTGGTCCAATATTTTGGGGGTAAAATAGAGTACGTTACTTAATGATTGCCCAGGCTCAGGGGTCCAGCCAACCTCAGTTCAAATCTTGTTAGTTGTGTGGCTGTGGGTGTGTCTCTTAATCATCCCATATCTCAGTCTCCACATCTGTAAGTGGGGATGATGCCCATCTCAAAAGAGTTGTGAAGGGTTATTAAAATGAGATAGTACGTTTAAAGTCCTTTCAGTATCATGACTGGCCCTTAAATTCTCATTAAACTGTAGCTGCTCAACAAAGCCCTTACTTTGCATAGTTCCAGTGTGTGCAAATTTCAGAGTTAAGTTAACATCAGATCACCAAAAAGATGTATTAAACAAGACGTATTAGCGTTACTTTCTTAGGGACATTTGAGGAAAGCTCCCAAACCATTTTTTCTGACTGAATCGACCCCACCTATGGTCAGATCGGCCAGCTGTTTAGTATGATGTGGATATACTTATATATGTGGTCTACTCTAGAAGCTACTTGTTACCTGGCTTTTGCTTAAAGCCAAACCAAGTATTCTGAAAATTAGATGTTTAATAGTAGACATTGATAATCCATTTGGAGACATGTAGACACACTCTTTCTAGAAAGAACACTAATAATAATGAACGCTTCCATTGTCTTCAAGTTAAGGAAAAGCTAGGGTTTTTTTTTTCATCTTTTTCATAATTAGCCTTCCCCAGAGAATACAGTTTCATACTCACTTAGCTATCAAAGACCGCTTATTGCTGTTCTCAAAAAGATAGTTTTCAGTACTTTCTTGATAAAACATGTCAAAGGAATGGTTACAATACTTGTAGCACAGCAAGAGGACATCAGGAAAGATTACTGAAGGAGAAGCTGGGAATTGTGGGTCCAGCTCTGCCGTTGCTCTGCTTGGGGAAGTTGCTGAACTCATCTGTTGATTGGGGGTTGATGGATCACCCCCAGAGTCCCTTCCTGCTCTGAGAACTCCTGAGAGTCATGGTCCCTGCCCTTGTCATGGCCACTAGGACCCCCCCAAGTCCCCCGGAATCTGAGTGCTACCCCCTGCAGCCTCTTACACTTCATTCTCTGGGTCCTGCTCTGGGTCATCCCTTACTTCATTATTCTGGCTTGAGTTGAAAGATGAATTAAACTTTGTGGTTCCGGGCTTCCCTGGTGGCGCAGTGGTTAAGAATCCGCCTGCCAATGCAGGGGACGCAGGTTCAAGCCCTAGTCCAGGAAGATCCCACATGCCGCGGAGCAACTAAGCCCACGTGCCACAACTGCTGAGCCCATGTGCCACAACTACTGAAGCCCGCGTGCCTAGGGCCTATGCTCCACAACAAAGAGAAGCCATGACAATGAGAAGCCTGCACACTGCAACAAAGAGTAGCCCCTGCGCACCGCAACTAGAGAAAACCCGCGCACAGCAACAAAGACCCAACACAGCCAAAAATAAAAACAAATAAATAAATAAATTTATTTTAAATAAATAAATAAACTTTGTGGTTCCAGGAAGGTGTAGGTAGAAATAGAGGGAGACCCTGCATGATAGTTTGAGGTATTCATAGCTACGTTTGAAAAGCCGTACAAGTAGCCCTGGCTTTGCACAGTTCCAGTGTACACAGATTAGGGCTAAATAACAACAGGCCCAAAGATTGCAGTCACATTGGTGTTTTAATTGTGATGATTGCATCAAGTACAAACTTTGCTGCTGGCTCTTCAGTCCACAAGTCATTACATAAATAACAAATGTGCAGCCTGAGCAGTGACGAACCACATCACTTTTTTCGAAGTCTTTGCCTGTTAGTTCCAGCACCGACAGCAGAGTGTGCGGTTGTGTCGCCCCTTTATCTCTCCGTGATAATTCGCATGGCATTACAAAATATATATAAGTATATCTTTGAAAGAAGGAGCTAGCCCACAAAGACGGGAGTGTAGCAAAGGAATGGAAAGCGATAATGCTGGAAGTGAAACAGCAATGTAAATGGAGTTAGAGAAGAAAGCTGACTGGCAGTGTGGACACTGCAACCTGTGAGAGGTTCTAGAGGGTAGCCAGAGGAAGTTAGTCAATGCAAGTTTATTGAGCTAAATGAAGAAAGTGGTTGTGATGAAAAAGACGAAGTGATGCCAACAAAAAACTGCACAGTAATTAAAGGAACTCTGGGGACATTTCATGACATTGAAAGTACAGAGGATAAAATGTTGGAAGCTGATCCAAACGTAAGAGTTTATAATTCACCAAGGCGTAGAAAGGAGGCTCATTCTGTATCATAATTTATACAACTGGAAGAAGGCAAACACTGTTCAAACTACTCAATAAGCTTAAAAATTTTTTTTAATTCACAGTTTCTAATGTTTTAAAGTAAGTGCACTGAATAAATATTAATTTTACATTTTTCATTTCGCTATACATTTATAACCAACAATAGAAGAGTTTTATGTTTTGACAAAATTTCCAAATGTCATGGAACCATCGTTTTTACCATCCTTCATTAAGATTGCTTTGCGTGGTCATTTATACGGTCTGGCAGTGCCATGCACAGTGAGCACTGCCTGTGTTTGTGTTCTGATCCTGGACAAAACCCAAGCTGGCCAAGATCTGCTCCAGAAGATGTTTCCTCATTGCCCCGGGCTTCACCCCAGATCTGCTTTTAATCTTCTTCTCTTTCGCTGTGTTTACAACAGTGCAGTGAGGTTGATATAACAAAACTACTTCCTTCTTCCCGTTCTCCTGTGCCTAGATTCTTTCCCTGGATGCCATGTCCTTGCTCTGTCTTTGGTCACTGCTTATTAGTGCATCTCTTGTACTTATCTGCTTACCTGAACCTCTCCCCTGCTTGCGTCCTAGGGGTAGAGACTGGACTATGGTTGTCTCTGTCAGCTTCTTACTCTCAGTTCTTAACATCTTGCATGATAGGTCATCAAAAGTATTCTTTGAAGGAACGTTCCACATACTATTTGGAGCAAGTAAGAGTCAGTTTACTTTTACTCTTTATAAATTAAGTTCAGCTATATGCTTTTATTAATTATTTTTTAAAATATATTTTACAAAATCATTTTATGGGATTTGCCTCAGTGAATGGTCAATAAACATTTACAAACTGACATGTTTGATAAAGAAACTAAATATTGATACATGGAATGATAAATCTGAAGAGGGACTATATCCCAAAAGGTTTTTGAGGGGTTGTGTTCTTTGGTTTTAAGTAACAGCTGTCTTACACAAAATAGTAAATGAGTAAGAAATAGATAGTGCGTTTTTTTTTTCAGAATCCAAGGAGGAGTTGAAAAGCCATGGCTTAGAAAGGGTGACAATGAGCCATCTCTGAGTATTTTGACAGAAGGGATTTAAAGTTCTTCCTTCAATATCTCTGCTGTTAATGAGCCATGGGTCCTAATTCCCAGCCTCTGTGTCTCTCTGTTCACATTTCAAATTCCCGGAAACAACATTATTAGTCCAGCTGTGGCCTAGGAGATGGGGACAGAGAGTACAGCTTTGGTTACTTGGGTGTGCTGCTTTCCTAGAGAAGATAGAATTTTCCAGAGATAGGCAGACCTTAAAAAAAGTGATTACTATAGTACTTTACTCTAAAATATGTATATATGTATGTATATATATATATATATATATATATATATATATATATATATTTTTTTTTTTTTTTTTTAATTCCCATAGATTTTCACTTTGCTTAGGAGTTGGATTATTGAAAAGTAGTATTTCTGAATTATTTTTTTATGAATGGAAAAAATTTTGAATACTACCTAGAGAGATTTTCTAGTGAGTACTCTTGTAATATAAGTACTCTTGTTTCAATATGTAGATTTTAATTTTTATTCAGGTAGGGGGAGGACAACAGATTAGGAGAGCCTGTCATTGAAAGGTAGTTTGTTACAGTTTCCGAGAGGAGGGGTGGGCCGTGCAGGACCACAGAGGGAGGCACTAAGGTTGATTGGAGGCAGGGAGCCTAAAGGGGAAAATGTGGGCCCGAGCCTTGATTGTGGTTTCTGTGGGCAGCAGTGAGGCAGGAAAGCAGGGTAGACAGGTTTAGCTAGTTTGAATCATTCCAGAGGAGTGTTGGGCAGAAGGGCTGTCCCTAGTTGTCTGGTGCCTGGCGCTGGAGTGATTAGGGCAGGTAGATAGTGGTCCAGAGGGTTAGCAGTGATAGAGGTGGTAGGAGTACGGACTGGGTTGGTTTGCATATGAAAAGTGTGTTCCTAGGCAAGTCGTTTGCTTTCTCTAGGGGTTGGAGAATTGGCTATCCCTCTGGGGCATCTCTCCAGGGTCAGCAAGGCTCCAGACATCAAAGCATCAGAAATATCAAAATTAACGAGGCATCATTAATACAACTCCCCACTTTGAATTGGTTTTTAAGTTTCCAAGTGAAATCGGTGTAAGTTCCTAAACAAGGCATTACCAAGATCGAGCCCTCTGCTGTGACCTCCACTTCCTCTCCCACCAGCTCACCCTCCTCTCTGTCACACTGGCTTCCTTGAGTTCCTTGAACACATCAGGCATGAGTCCCACTATAGGAACCAGTGGATCTGTTCCCTCTTTGTGGAATGCTTCTTCTTCAGTTATCAACTTGACTTTTTCATTTCCTTCAGACATTTGCTTACATGTCACTTTCTCGGTGAGGCTTACCCTAACCACCTTACTTAATACTGGTCCCAGCACCCACTATGGATCCCTCTTACTTGACCCTACTGTCTTTACCTAGCACTTACCACTTTTAACATTCCATATCATTTGCTTATTTATCATGCCTGTTGTCTGTTTCTTTACCCTACAATGCAAGAGGTCTTTATTTTGTTCATCAGCATACTCCAAGCAATTAAAAACATAGTAGGTACATAGTAGGTGCACATAGTAGGCACATAGTAGGTGCTGGCACATAGCAGGTGCTCAGGAAATACTTGAATAATGACATTATTTTTCCAAAAGTGGAACACTCCCATCTTTTAAGGACATCTAAGACATATGAGATTAATAACTGTAGCGATGTCCAATATGGGAATACAGTTAGGTTCTTACTGCATTCGTCAAATATTGAGGCATAGATGGTATAAAGGAAATATAAAATGTTGAGATTGTTGCTTAGCAATCATAGTTCAGCCAGACAGATGAGGTAAGAAGTTCTGTCACCTTTTCTGACTTCTAGGCTTTGCTTACTGAGTTTCTCATGCTAATACCACAGCTACATCAAGTAAAGGGCTAGTGACTTTTTGTACAAGCCAGTTTATTCTACTTGATTTTTTTCATTGTAGCTCCATTGTTAACAGTTCTGTTTGAAGGCTTTCTTTTCACATCAAGATCCACAAGACTGAGCCCCTCACTTCTCTTGGAAGAGCCACCTCCCGTTTCTTCCTAGAAGTAGCTCTGTAGCTGAGGTTTTGGGGGATAGACTGACCTGAGGAGTGACAGACCCTTGCCCAGAGTGAGCCGTTAATAAGTGTGGCTGCCTCATGTGTTACTGGCGTGTGATTTCGAGCCATGTGCTAAGAAGTAAATGTCAAAATCATACTGAAAAATATTATTTATCTTCTGGAAACATGGCATTTGAGAAAACGGAAGATGATTCAAACAGCATAGAACAAATGACATTTATAATACATTCAGATGTTTAACAGTAAGGAATTATTGGAGAGGTTTAGGTATGAAATGGTGGTGTGATTTTCTTTTCTTTTTTTTTTTTTTTTAGAAAAGAGTCTTTATCTTTAATAGATGCATATGGATGAAATATGTGGAATTTGCTGCAAGCTGATACAAGAGTTGGAAAGTGGCTAGGGATAGAATTGAAGCCAGATTGGCCAGGAGTTGGTTATTGCTGAAGCCACGTGATGGGTACATGAGGATAATTTCACTGTTGTTTCTATTTTTCTATATATTGTCAATTAATGAAGCTTTTTTTTTTTATTTTATCTGTGGCTGCATCAGCTTTTTTTTTTTTTATTATTTTTGGCTGTGTTGGGTCTTCGTTTCTGTGCGAGGGCTTTCTCCAGTTGCGGCGAGCGGGGGCCACTCTTCATCGCGGTGCGCGGGCCTCTCACTATCGCGGCCTCTCTTGTTGCGGAGCACAGGCTCCAGACGCGCAGACTCAGTAGTTGTGGCTCACGGGCCCAGCTGCTCCGCGGCATGTGGGATCCTCCCAGACCAGGGCTCGAACCCGTGTCCCCTGCATTGGCAGGCAGACTCTCAACCACTGTGCAACTAGGGAAGCCCAATGAAGCATTTTAAAAATGTAGTGGTAATTGGGCTTCCCTGGTGGCGCAGTGGTTGAGAATCTGCCTGCCAATGCAGGGAACATGGGTTCGAGCCCTGGTCTGGGAGGATCCCACATGCCGCGGAGCAACTGGGCCCGTGAGCCACAACTACTGAGCCTGCGCGTCTGGAGCCTGTGCTCCGCAACAAGAGAGGCCACGACAGTGAGAGGCCCGCGCACCGCGATGAAGAGTGGCCCCCGCTCGCCGCAACTGGAGAAAGCCCTCGCACAGAAACGAAGACCCAACACAGCCAAAAATAATAAATAAATTAATTTATTAATTTTAAAAAAAAGAAAACTTTAATAAAAAAAAGAACAGTTAAAAAAAAGTAGTGGTAATTATTGGACAATTTGTCTTGTTTCTGACTTTAAATGAAACACAGTCAGAATTTCATCATGAAGAATGGTATTGGCTATGGGCTTAAAGGACCAGAAACTTCCCTTCTGTTCCTAATTGTTTAAACCAGAAGTGGATGGTGAAGAATATTAAATGTCTTATCAATATCTTGAGATTATTATATGTATTTCTTATTAGACCTATTGCTGTGACATAGTTTTATTCCAATTGACAGTAAAAACCCTCTTACATTTTGCAGAAACCCTGCACGTAGTTATCCTTTCACTCAGACAGTAAGTGCTGACCGGCAGGGGGTCACAGCAGGAACAAGACAGGCAGGTCCTTGCTGTCCTGGAGCTCAATTCTAGTGGGGAAGATAGACCATAAACAAGTAAATGAACAAGTTCAGGTGGTGGTATCGCCATCTCTGGCTTTCTGGCCACCAGGGAGTCTGGGTCCCAGAGTCCAGGGAATGAAGAGGGCAACATGGTGGGAAGTACGGCTACCTTCTTTTCAGGGAGCGAGGCTTCACTTTCCAATGAAGAAAAAAGAGGCACGTTTCCTCACCTTAGCTCCAATAGCTTCACGTTTCATGATTGTTCTTTCTAGATTTGGCAAGCGCTAGGTGTTGGAATTAGTTTTTGAGATTGTTTTGAGTTCCCATCCCTTCTGTGTCTGGATAAGGATTTAAGTGCTAAGTTTAGAGAGGTGGCCAGGTACCTTGAGACTAACACCAGCTGCCCTGGCCCCAAATATGTGTATAGGTGAATCATAGTCAAACTTGTGTTGATTAGCCTGTTTTCATTTCAGTGCTCAGTCTATTTAAAAACGAAGCCAGTTAGGAGATTACAAACGGGTCACAACCACCAGCAGAGTGATGGACCATGTATTCTGTGCTCACTCAGGCCTCATAGCTAGCTTACATGGCACTGTTCTTAGCACATCTGACGTTGGAGAAGCTGTAGACTGAAGAGATGAACTACCTTGTTCAAAGACACCCTAGAATCAGTGGACCGGCTGGGATTTGAACCCAGGTAGCTTCTCTCCGGAGGCTGCATTTTAAACCAGTATCTTGTAGGCCCGCTTTTAATACTCTCTAAGGATGATGATTACTGTCAAGATTCTCTTTTCTTTGTGTTCCAGGTTTTGCTGATCTTTGCAAAGGAAGACAGTCAGAGTGATGGATTCTGGTGGGCCTGTGACAGAGCCGGTTACAGATGTAATATTGCTCGGACTCCGGAGTCAGCCTTGGAATGCTTTCTAGATAAACATCATGAGATTATTGTGATCGACCACAGACAAACTCGAAACTTTGATGCAGAAGCAGTGTGCAGGTACCTTAGATATGTTAATATGTTAGTAAATGTCCACTTAACAGCTTAAAATGAAATTCATTTACAGATGTCTTTCGTTCTAGCCCAAATATTTCTAAAATATGTGTTGCTGTTTCTAAGTAGTATATACAGATTTCTGTGGTGAAGGCTATAGCTCCTCCTATAGCCTTTTCTATTTCTCCACATTTGAGTTCCGATGAATTTAGAGGTGTGAGCTAGGCTCCACTGAAAACTTCAGGGTGTTTTTTCCCCTTGAGTATTGCTCATGTTTCACCAAAAAGAAAAACTGAAATTCACACAGTTCTTATTACAGAGATAGGGTTTGGATTTAAACCAGATATTTTAATCTTAATTATTCTGTCCCAAAATGAACATCAGAAATGTGTGAAATAGACCATTTTTCTCTGCCTGACACAGATGGGTGGATTCTACAGCAGTCGTGGAGGGAAGGCAGCTACTTTGCAGCAGCAGAAAATCTTCCAGGGATCCAAACCCCCTGCTTGTTTACAGAAATGCTTGCGCTCTGGGGAGGAAATGCTTGCCTGTTCATAAACAAATGCAGTCATCAGAGTTAGCTCTGGATGAACTGATCCTTTTAGCACAAGTGGAATGCTTTGAAGCTGGACGGGGGAAGAGGTCACTAATTAAATGCTAGACCAGGACAGACTCCAACTACATATGGAGCTGGAATTGTCTTGAATATTAGCAAGTGAAATGAAAGGTAGGGAAATGGTTCCTTAGACCCTTTGGTACCCTGACAAGAAATTAGTGCGTTTAGAGAATTTTCTTGTCACGGCATCACCTTGCCATTCTTGGACCATTTTCAGTTTCCCAAAGAAGAAACTTTCTTAAGGAACCTATTTTAAAATGTCTTACTGGTCCCAAATAATCCTATCTTCCTGCATAGAAACATTTGCCTATTTAAGTATATAATACTAAAATGTGTCACAAAATATTTGGGTATTTTTAGTGTTAAGAAATATATACATGTATATGTATATATATATATGTGTGTGTGTATGTGTGCATGTGTGTGTGTAAAATGATTTTCAGGCTAGAATTGGGTCTCTTATAATTAAGCAGGTCTGCTTTTTCTTGGTCTCCACTTACTCTTCTTACATGATTTTGTAGTAAAAATAGCACAATCCTTTGTGCATATATCTAATGATTTAAGACAGGCTTCAGATGTAAAATGAAGAAGTGAATAGGAAGAATTCTTTTAATTCAGGCAAAGGCCCCAGTTAGCAGGTAAGCTTCGTAATCTTCCTTGAATATAAAGAAATGTAGTTTTGTTTCCTGATGAGTGAACTTTTATCTTAGCTGCACAGAAAAACAGTGGGACATCAGTGCAGGTCAGAAGCCAGGTTATGTATCTGCTGGTGCGTTTACTGACTGTTACCAGTCACGCTGAGGATGGTGAGATTCCTAAATGCTAGACTGCCAGCACATCTTCCCTAAGATGAGTGGGGACGCCTTCCCAGCAGATGTGCCTTCTTCATTGTCATCTATGGCCCAAGATCTCTGGTTTTTGAGCTGGACTGGACCTTAGCTTAGCATGCTTCCTTGGACCCTGGCCTCACCTATGCCCAGCTCCCCCTTAGTCCTCCCAACCAGGAAGAGGTCCAGGTCTCTCTGGCCACACCAGTTCCTTTGGAGGAATGAGAGAGAAGAGGTCAGCAGCAGGAAGGGACCTAAAACACAGAAGCCAATCTCAAAAGAAGCTAAGCAAGCGTGAGCTCCAGCCCAGTTATGTTCATAACGTGTCTTCTCTTGCCTAAGCCCCACCCCTTAGAATGCAGCCCAGCAGTGGACCCATGACACCTCCTGGGGGTGGAAGAGGCTGAAGGAAGGTGAGAGGTGTTTAGCATCTCCCTAGAGATGAGAACGCACCTCGGAAACGCTGTACATTTTTTTTCCTTAGGTGCACCTGGTATTTCTGCTGAGATTTCAGTAGGCTCCTAAGTAGGAGATAAGTGTAGCTTCATGTTACCAGGACGTGGTAGGGGGCAGGGTGGCTGACTGGGAAGTGGTCGGGGCTGGCATTACCCCTGCTGCCCATAGTGAGTTCAGGCGTCTCTCCAAAGGAGCTTGTTCAAATACCACTTATCCACAAGGGGAACCTTCATTTCCCAGGAAGACAGCAGCTGGTCTTTTCTTGAGTCTTCTACTCACATAGAGTGAGGTCTCAAGGAATAGGACATGGGGAAGGTACATTTTTAGAGAAAGGTGAGGAAATTTAATCAAAGAGGATGAAGCAGTATGAGCTGGCTGTCCCTGGGGGAGCAGTAATGCCTACACCTTAAAATGGAGAGGGGCAGAAATGCCAGTAGCTAGAAAGAAACAGATACAGGTTGTTTCACAAATTCCTCAGCCTTCTGTTCTTAGAGGTGTTGGTTCCCTTCTGAAGGATCTCGAAATAAAGAGAGGTCAGACCAAGGAGATGGATGGAAACGAGCATGGTTATTTGTACTAAGACTCAAGCATGTGACCCTTTATTAAGAGTTCATCCAACTCATGACCCCTGACCAGAATAATCCAGAATCTGAGCTGCAGCTTAGCACATTTTCTGGGAAGACTCATGGACCTCCAAATTCTATATCCTTACATATTTTAACCCTGTTAAATTCCTAGGGAATAAACAAATTATAGACAGGCAGTCATGGTACAACAAATATCATTATAGTGACAGTTACTGTATTGACCATTTCTCAGCCCTAGTTGATGACTCAGTTGTTTAAAGTATTTGAGCACAAGTAACAGTACAACTGAAAAATTGAGATGGCTCTTTGTGAAATTTTTCAAAGACCTTAACCTGCACGTGTACATCCATCTGCCAGCAATCCTTCTTCTAAGGTCAACTTTCTGAACTATCTACTATTTTAAAAGAAAAACAGATCCATCCCAGTTAGCTCCCCAAGTACAAATTGATAACTAGAGAATTGTAGGACTGCCAATTTTCTTGCAGAGTGGAATTTCAATCAGAAAACATGGAAGTTAAGTGGAATTTGCCAGTTTTTGAAGTGGAAAATTGGCAGGTCTGACATACTGGAGAATTGCCTGGGAGTTAAAAAAAATTTTTTTTTTTTTTTTTTTTTTTCAGTAAAAGAAAGAGATTGTCCTAATCCACAAGGGCATCTTTTTTTGTTGTTTTCCATGTGTTTTCAGACTTTTTCTTTAGAGGGACATTTGATTTTGTGCCATTTTCACTGAAGAAGTCTTGTATTCTGATAACGGAACAAGGCCTAATCACCTGGTTTGACTTGGAGCTTTCTCCTTGCAGGTCGATCCGGGCCACAAATCCCTCGGAGCACACGGTGATTCTTGCGGTGGTTTCACAAGCGTAAGCTCACCTCCCATTCCCAGCTGGGAGTACTACTCTTCCTCCTGAAACATTGGTCTGTTGTAATTCAGCCTTTGAGCTGGCAAAGCAAGGGGGAGGTCTTTGGCCTCACAGCAGCAACCTTAGATCTTACTTGGGATTTTCTTTGTTTTGCAAGTTTCTAGGAATATTTAGATTTTTCTCTTTATCCTATCTAATTTCTGTCAGCACATACTCACACACTTCAAGAAAAAAATGATTACTCATTATATGTTGGAAATGAGTAGAGAATCTGGGGAGGAGGAGGTCTGGAGAGAACATTGTTCCAGCTTATCTTTTTTCTTTGAAGAAAAGAGATAGGAGAATGCTTATTTTTTTCACTTAAGAAGAAACAAATTATAGCATGAGAGCAGGCGCTAAAGCCACCGCAAGAAAAGGATTGTGCAGTTTATGTTGGGACTGTTATGTGGCTAGAAGCAGGACAGCAGGATGGCCCCACTGTGGTGATTGGCACAGATTCTGCCCTGAAGGAGCTGACAGGCCAGCAACTCAGAGTTTCAGCCTCCTTCAGACAGGCACCGCCCAGGGGAGATTTGAAATATCCATTCCAAAGCCATATTGGAACAGTGGGAAATCCTGGCTTCCAAGTCTTGCCCTAACCAAAGACTTCTCCTCACCTGCTACTCCTTGAGTCTCTTGATAGGAGCTGTGTCTCTTCACTTTGACACCTACCACAGGCTCTTGGCCCAGGAAAGTGAAGAAACTGTCCCATTGGTTTCTTACCACCTTGCCATCTTGGTGGGGGATGGGATCTCAGCGAGAAAGAGCGAGGGGAACCGAGATGTGAGACTAGCCTTCTTCAGCCCTCTTGCTTATATTTTATCTCCTGGGGATGTGAGCTCTTAACAGGGTCTTAGAGTCTTGACATGGGTACCAGAAGGGTACCAAGCCACACAGCATTTCCCCAAGCCTGGCTGATTCCATGGGCCCAAGACAAAACATTCATTTTTTTCTTATTCATGTGTACTTGTCCTTGACAAGTAATGGCTTGCTGTGTCTTGTTATTATTTTTCACTTTTTTCCCCCTATTTTTTATGTATTTCATTTAGAGAGGAAGTTAATAATAAAATTAATGCTGCTTGTGCCACCCAGCTTATGAAATAGAACATTATTAATATCTTTGGAGCCCTTTTTGTGCCCCTCCTGATCTATTGTTAAGAGAGGGTAGAACCTTGAGTTCCTAAGGAGGAAAGGGGGTAGGGAGGAGAGCTTTTCCCTGTTGGGAAAATGCCACAGGTAATGCCACAAATAGGCACTGGGATTTCTCTTCCTGTTCTCTTTCTGCTTCTCCACCCAGTCGCCATTGTCCCATTTTTCTTCCCTGTTTTCTAAGGTATGTACGCCATGCTACTTGCTCGCTGTCTTGGGGACACCGTTTCTCATAAAGGTGGCAGCAGAGCTACAGCATGACTTCATGACCAGCTGACCCCCACCCCCTCCTTGTATTCAAACTGAAGTTATGAGACCCAACTGCAGGCTCAGTGTAGGAAACCTCCCATGAGATGAGTGCCAGTAATCAATTTCTGTCTTCTTCCCTTCTAACTTGGCTTTCCTGATGACACTTCTTTCCCATTGGCTCTGGGGTGCTGCAGCCTGTAATGCCAGTTGTCTTCCTGAGAGTTGGACCCACCTAAGTCTTGGGGTGGGAGTCGTGCTTCCAGAAGGTTTGGGGATCTCAAAGAGGACAGTGGTCTCTGAGATGAGCATTGCACCTACCTTGTCCCTTTATGGGACTGCTCTGGTACATTTGCTCCAACTCCCAAGGAGCCCAGAGTTGGAGAGGGCCTGTCGTGTGCACCTTTCACGCACACTGCTGGAGTTCCTTCTACTGCTTGTGTTCTTTCTGCACCTGAAGGCGGATGTGGGAGTCTGGGTTCTTACAAGGCAGGTGCACCCTGCGGGCATGTGCTGGGCAGGAAGCCACTCTCAGAGCCGTCTCCCTGCTTGCCTTGCTCTCTCCGAGTTTCAGAGTGAGGAATCCCGGTTTGTATCTGCTGAGTGACCACATTTTCTGCTTTGCTACAGATCCGGCGACTATGAAGAGGCCTCGGTCCTTCCTCTTCTGCACGCAGGCTTCAACCGGGTATGTAAAAGATGAACTAGCACCTCCCTCAGATACAGACACCTGACCTTAGCCAAACAGCTAAGCATACTGTTATAGGCATTCAGCCTCAGAACTGTGAGGGAAAGGAAGCAGTTGTTCTCATGGGATGGTGACGAGCACCTGCTGGTCAGGCTTTTTTCCTTTTTCTCTCATAACTTCATATATCTTAGCTACAGATATGTAATGGTGTAAAAACCTGTCTTCTTGTATCAGGTCGAAATTCTCTAGTCCCAAAGTAATCTCACTTAAATCAGTCCAGTCAGTTAGCGTGTATGTGTGTGATTATGTATAGTTAGTCCACCAGATCGGCACCCAGGGCTCTGTGTTCGTCAAGGGCCCAGCCACAGCTTCCACCCTGGGGACAGGCCCATGACAGCAACAGCATCTTGGGAACTCTTCGTTGAAGCCATAGATGTCAGCAAAGAAAAATTCTGAGTGACAACTACATGAATAACACTGATATTCAACTTGAGGATGAAGACTGATTACTCCAAGGAAACTTAACAAACTAACTAGGCTTACGCAGTATCTCAGGGTAAGGGCAGTCTGAAGGTTTGGTTGGAGGTGAGGCCGTGTGCCTGCAAACAGAAAACAACATGATCGATTTGAAAGAGAGAAGAAAAGGGGTGGAGAAAGATAATCAAAACATGACTGTTTAAAGGAAATGTATTTCATAATATTAAAATATTACAAACCCTTACAGAGAAATTGTGGAGGACCTCACTTTATATGCTTGAATTTTTTAAATAACAAGCATATATTTCTTCTATTAAAAAAATAAAAGATTACCCTTTGGAAAAAATAAGGCAGAGGTCACGGTTGACTTGGGCAACTTTTGTGGGTAATTTAAACTCAAGCAAGTGACTTGTGGCATCTTGTGAACTCCTGGTTTAAACCAAAAGCATCAGCAAAGAAAAGTTCTTTGACAACTACACGAATGACACTGATACTCAACTAGAAGATTACGATTGATTAAGGAGACTTACCAACAACCTAAATAACTAGGTTTACCTGGTATCTCAAGGTCTTTTGATAGGAGTAATCTGAATCTCAAATAGATGGAGTGATGCATCCTTTTCCTTCAAAAATAGTGCCTTGTGAATTATGAAAATTCCTTTGGGTGCTTTAAGCAATGGTGGTTGGCTACTCCGGGTTCAAAAAAATCCCTTGTTTATTGTCAGTCACAGAGAAGCAGAAATTACCCATGGGATGCAGTTGTTTTGTGCTTTGGTGTGCTTCCGTGGAGAAGCAGCAGTGCTGCGGTTCACAAGTGTGATAGAAATGAATGTTTCCGGTCAGCAGTATCACTCACTCCCTTAACTCTTCCCTCCTGTCCGTCATCGCATCTCTCAGAGGCTGGCACTTGGTTCTAGATGCCGTTCTGGCATGCTGCCACATCTTAATGAGACGATGCTTCTGAGTTTCGGAATGGAGAGTTGCAAAAGGAAAATCATCCAAGAGGTCGTGTGGCTGGGACGTCTTTACTTACTCATTTTCTGAGAAATGACTTAAAATTACTCAGTTTTCATAAATCTTCCGTGTAACGTTGACCACCCATGCACCTCAGCCCAAGGCTGTCCTTCACATCTGAGGCAGGGCCTCTCAGAATGTGAGCATGGAGGTTCTCCGCGTGACCTGTTGGGGGGCTGGGGCAGGCACGACACGCCGTGGGTTACGGCCATGAGCCCCCGTCGCCATAGGTGCTGTTGAGTGCCCTTTTGGAATTCAGCTTTTAGCTCACTGATCCTGCCTCTGACCAACTAGTGTGGAGATTGGTGTCATTAGGAGTGGGAGCATCTTGTCTGGGGGGCTAAGATTGCACATCTACTCGCAGAAAAGCTTAGGAGAGACATCTGCCCTGTTTGGGTGCAAACGCTATTAAGTAAATTTAGGAGGCAAAGTACCATTGTTCCTTTTTATTCTTTTTTGTAACCTGTCTGTGCTGCTCTGGAAGGTTTCGTTTCTCTGTCTTGATATGATGCTGCTTTTTGCAGGCAGCCATGGTGAGTAAAGCCCTTTGTGGAAGCATGAAAAACAGTACCTGTCAGGGGCCACCTGGTAGTCTTTAGTGCTGGGTCTGATCAAGGCCATTTGCCAGCCAGGTCAGGGTGCCCCCAAGGAGTTGGGGCTCTTTCCAAGAGACGCACACCACACCTAACAGGCTTTCCCTCCTGAGTTACAATGGCACAAAATCGGCTGAGGCTGCTCTCCAGGTGGCTGGTCTCCTTTTTTGGGGCAAAATCTTGTCTCTGGCAACTTTCTACCCAAACAACCTTCCAAATATGCCAGCTATTCTTCTTGCCTTCTGTGAAGTTGTTTCCCATCTCTGAGTTGTTGTGATTGTATCAAATCATCTGCTGAAACTCGGCTCTGTGTTACTAGCTAATTGGCCAGTGCCTCAGTCGATGGATCCCTGAGTGGGGATCCAGGAACACATTGTACCATCAAATATCCCAGAGCTGCTCCTCTTGAAGCCGCTATAGCTGTGCGTGAGTGGCCGACTGCATGCTGCTCAGCCCACTCTGAGTTTTTAGAAAGAGTATCTTAGCAAAGGGCGATTGCAGCTTGTTTTTGTATGAGCCTTTGTGTACCCCTTTTCTATTTGGAATGATGTTTACAAGTTCATTCAGCAAGTCTTTATGGAGCACTTACTCTGTGCAAGGTGGTGTGCTAGGCGTGTCGGGGATACAGCAATCAGACACAGCTCCTCCCTGGAGAGACGTTGTGTGGAGGAAGAAGTGGAGAACCAAGGTTTATTATTTGTCGGGCTCCATTCTAGGTGACTGACTTGATCCTCATCTACAGATGAGAGGTTTGGTATTTTCTCCATTTTTGCAGAGGAGGAAACAGGCTCAAAATGACTACCTTGCAGAGTTCATACTCATAGTAAGTCAAGAGGCAAATACTTGGTGTTTAACTCCCAACTTCATGCCAGGTCCACCAAAGTCATGTTTCCCAAAGTGTTCCATGGAACGCTAGCATCCCAAAGCTTTTAATAGGTGTCCATGACAAAAGGCTTCTGTGGTCGAGTAAGTGTGGAAAATCAGTGAAGACTCTGATTCTCCTCCTCTTGCCCCTGAGAAGGTACAGTGCATGTCAGCAACATCGCACCCAAGCACATGGAGAAATCCTGTACTAAAGACACCTGCCTACGTTTCTGGAAGTGGGGCCCAGGAAGCTGCATTTTAACCAAACACCCAGGTTATTCTTAGCATGTTAAAGTATGAAGACCACTGTTCTTGCTTCACTCAATTTATTTCAGATTTCGGGGTTAATGATAGTCTAGAAAATTCCCAAAATATTTTCCCACTACCATTAGTCTACAAAACACTTACTGAGTGCCACTTATGTGCAAACAAAGTGCTCCAGTGTTTAGAAACCATCACCTAACAGAAGGCTGATCTTGGGCTTCCTTGGTAGCGCAGTGGTTAAGAATCCGCCTGCCAATGCAGGGGACGCAGGTTCAAGCCCTGGTCTGGGAAGATCCCACATGCCTCAGAGCAACTAAGCCCGCGAGCCACAACTACTGAGCCCGCGAGCCACAACTACTGAAGCCCGCGTGCCTAGAGCCTGTGCTCCGCAACAAGAGAAGCCACTGCAGTGAGAAGCCCGCTCACCGCAACCAAGAGTAGCCCCCGCTCGCCACAACTAGAGAAAGCCTGCGCACAACAACAAAGACACAATGCAGCCAAAAATAAAAATAAATAAAATAAATAAATTTATAAAAAAAGAAGTCTGATCTTCACCGCACTGGAAGTTCTTAGGAGACCTAAAGAAAAATAAGAATTATAAAAAATTACGGTAGGACCTTCAAGATGGCGGAGGAGTAAGACGTGGAGATCACCTTCCTCCCCACAAATACATCAAAAATACATCTACGTGTGGAACAACTCCTACAGAACACCTACTGAATGCTGGCAGAAGACCTCAGACTTCCCAAAAGGGTCTTGGTGCTCCGGCTTCCTGTCAGGCCTGAGCCTCTTAGGTGGGAGAGCCGAGTTCAGGACATTGGACCACCAGAAACCTCCCGGCCCCACGTAATAGCAGTCGACAAGAGCTCTCCCAGAGATCTCCGCCTCAACGCTAAGACCCAGCTCCACCCAACGACCAGCAAACTCCAGCGCTGAACACCCCATGCCAAATAACTAGCAAGACAGGAACACAACCCCACCCACTAGCAGAGATGCTGCCTAAAATCATAATATGTTCACAGACACCCCAAAACACACCACCAGACGCGGTCCTGCCCACCAGAAAGACAAGGTCCAGCCTCATTCACCAGAACACAGGTACCAGTACCTTCCACCAGGAAGCCTACACAAGCCACTGAACCAACCTTACCCACTGGGGGCAGACACCAAAAAAAATGGGAACTACGAACCTGCAGCCTGTGAAAAGGAGACCCCAAACACAGTAAGTTAAGCAAATGAGAAGACAGAGAAATACGCAGCAGATGAAGGAGCAAGGTAAAAACCCACCAGACCAAACAAATGAAGAGGAAATAGGCAGTCTACCTGAGAAACAATTCAGAGTAATGATTGTAAAGATAATCTAAAATCTTGAAAATAGAATGGAAAAAATACAAGAAACTTTTAACAAGGACCTAGAAGAACTACAGAGCAAAAAAAACACAATGATGAACAACACAATAAATGAAATTAAAAATTCTCTAGAAGGAATCAATAGCAGAATAATTGACGCAGAAGAATGGATAAGTGAACTGGAAGATAAAATAGTGGAAATAACTATTGCAGAGCAGAATAAAGAAAAAAAGAATGAAAAGAATTGAGGACAGTCTCAGAGAACTCTGGGACAACATTAAACACACCAACATTTGAATTATAGGGGTCCCAGAAGAAGAAGAGAAAAAGAAAGGGACTGAGAAAATATTTGAATAGATTATAGTTGAAAACTTGCCTAATATTGGTAAGGAAACAGTCAATAAAGTCCAGGAAGCTCAGAGAGTCCCATACAGCATAAATCCAAGGAGAAACACGCCAAGACACATATTAATCAAACTATCAAAAATTAAATACAAAGAAAAAATATTAAAAGCAGCAAGGGAAAAGCAACAATTAACATACAAGGGAATCCCCATAAGGTTAACAGCTAATCTTTCAGCAGAAACTCTGCAAGCCAGAAGGGAGTGACAGGACATATTTAAAGTGATGAAAGGAAAGACCTACAACCAAGATTACTCTACCCAGCAAGGATCTCATTCAGATTTGATGGATAAATTAAAAGGTTTACAGACAAGCAAAAGCTAAGAGAATTCAGCACCACCAAACCAGCTTTACAACAAATGTTAAGGAACTTCTCTAGGCAGGAAACACAGGAGAAGGAAAAGACCTACTATAACAAACCCCAAACAATTAAGAAAATGGTAATAGGAACATACATATCGATAACTACCTTTCATGTAAATAGATTAAATGCTCCAACCAAAAGACACACACTGGCTGAATGGATACAAAAACAAGACCCATATATACGCTGTCTACAAGAGACTCACTTCAGACCTAGGTACACATACAGACTGAAAGTGAGAGGATGGAAAAAGATATTCCAGGCAAATGGAAATCAAAAGAAAGCTGGAGTAGCAATTCTCATATCAGACAAAATACACTTTAAAATAAAGACTATTACAAGAGGCAAAGAAGGACACTACATAATGATTAAGGGATCAATCCAAGAAGAAAATATAACAACTGTAAATATTTATGCACCCAACATAGGAGCACCTCAATACATAAGGCAAATGCTAACAGCCAAAGGGGAAATCAACAGTAACACAATCATAGTAGGGGACTTTAACACCCCACTTTCACCAATGGACAGATCATCCAAAATGAAAATAAATAAGGAAACACAAGCTTTAAATGACACATTAAACAAGATGGAATTAATTGATATTTATAGGACATTCCATCCAAAAACAACAGAATACACCTTCTTCTCAGGTGCTCATGGAACATTCTCCAGGATAGATCATATCTTGGGTCACAAATCAAGCCTTGATAAATTTAAGAAAATTGAAATCATATCAAGTATCTTTTCTGACCACAATGCTATGAGACTAGGTATCAATTACAGTAAAAAATCTGTAAAAAATACAAACACATGGAGGTGAAACAGTACACTACTAAATACCCAAGAGATCACTGAAGAAATCAAAGAGGAAATCAAAAAATACCTAGAAAGAAATGACAATGAAAACACAACAACCCAACACCTATGGGATTCAGCAAAAGCAGTCCTAAGAGGGAAGTTTATAGCAATACAATCCTACCCTAAGAAACAAGAAACATCTCAAATAAAGAACCTCACCTTACACCTAAAGCAACTGGAGAAAGAAGAACAAAAAACCCCCAAAGTTAGCAGAAGAAATCATAAAGATCAGCTCAGAAATAAATGAAAAAGAAATGAAGGAAACAATAGCAAAGATCAATAAAAGTAAAATCTGGTTTTTTGAGAAGATAAACAAAATTGATAAACCATTAGCCAGACTCATCAAGAAAAAAAGGGAGAAGACTCAAATCAGTAGAATTAGAAATGAAAAAGGAGAAGTAACAACTGACACTGCAGAAATACAAAGGACCATGAGAGATTACTACAGGCAACTATATGACAATAAAATGGACAACCTGGAAGCAATGGACAAATTCTTAGAAATGCACAACCTTCTGAGACTGAACCAGGAAGAAATAGAAAATATAAACAGACCAATCACAAGCACTGAAATTAAAAATCACAAGCACTGTGATTAAAAATCTTCCAACAAACGAAAGGCCAGGACCAGATGGCTTCACAGGCGAATTCTATCAAACATTGAGAGAAGAGCTAACACCTATCCTTCTCAAACTCTTCCAAAATATAGCAGAGGGAGGAAAACTCCCAAACTCATTCCATGAGGCCACCATCACCCTGATACCAAAACCAGACAAAGGTGTTCACAAAAAAAGAAAACTACAGGCCAATATCACTGATGAACATTGATGCAAAAATCCTCAACATAATACTAGCAAATAGAATCCAACAGCACATTAGAAGGATCATACACCATGATCAAGTGGGGTTTGTCCCAGGAATGCAAGGATTCTTCAGTATACGCAAATGAATCAGTGTGATACACCGTATTAACAAACTGAATGATAAAAACCATACGATAATCTCAATAGATGCAGAAAAAGCTGTCGACAAAATTCAACATAGTTTTGGAAGTTTTAGCCACAGCAATCAGAGAAGAAAAAGAAAAGGAATCCAAATCAAAAAAGAAGTAGTAAAACTGTCACTGTTTGCAGATGACATGATACTATACATGGAGAAACCTAAAGATGCTACCAGAAAACTCCTAGAGCTAATCAATGAATTTGGTAAAGTAGCAGGATACAAAATTAATGCACAGAAATCTCTTGCATTCCCATACACTAATGATGAAAAATCTGAAAGAGAAATTAAGGAAACACTCTCATTTACCATTGCAACAAAAAGAATAAAATACCTAGGAATAAACCTACCTAAGGAGACAAAAGACCTGTATGCAGAAAACCATAAGACACTGATGAAAGAAATTAAAGATGATAAAAACAGATGGAGAGATATACCATGTTCTTGGATTGGAGGAATCAACATTGTGAAAATGACTCTACTACCCAGAGCAATCTACAGGTTCAATGCAATCCCTATCAAACTACCAATGGCATTTTTCACAGAACTAGAAGAAAAGAAGTTCACAATTTGTATGGAAACACAAAAGACCCCGAATAGCCAAAGTAATCTTGAGAAAGAAAAATGGAGCTGGAGGAATCAGGCTCCTAGACTTCAGACTATGCTGCAAAGCTAAAGTAATCAAGAGAGTTAGGTACTGGCACAAAAACAGAAATATAGATCAATGGAACAGGATAGAAAGCCCAGAGATAAACCCACACATATATGGTCACCTTATCTTTGATAAAGGAGGCAAGAATATACAATGGAGAAAAGACAGCCTCTTCAATAAGTGGTGCTGGGAAAACTGGACAGCTACATGTAAAAGAATGAAATTAGAACACTCCCTACCACCATACACAAAAGTAAACTCATAATGGGTTGAAGACCTAAATGTAAGGCCAGACATTTTAAAACTTAGAGGAAAACATAGGCAGAACACCCTATGACATAAATCATGGCAAGATCCTTTTTAACCCACCTCCTAGAGAAATGGAAATAAAAACAAAAATAAACAAATGGGACCTAATGAAACTTAAAAGCTTTTGCACAGCAAAGGAAACCGTAAACAAGATGAAAAGACAACCCTCAGAATGGGAGAAAATATTTGCAAACAAAGCAACTGACAAAGGATCAATCTCCAAAATATATGAGCATCTCATGCAGCTCAATATCAAAAACACAAACAACCCAATCCAAAAATGGGCAGAAGACCTAAATAGACATTTCTCCAAAGAAGATATACAGATTGCCAACAAACACATGAAAGGGTGCTCAACATCACTAATCATTAGAGAAATGCAAATCAAAACTACAGTGAGGTATCACCTCACACCAGTCAGAATGGCCATCATCAAAAAATCTACAAACAATAAATGCTGGAGAGGGTGTGGAGAAAAGGGAGCCCTCTTGCACTGTTGGTGGGAATGTAAATTGATATAGCCACTATGGAGAACAGTATGGAAGTTCCTTAAAAAAGTAAAAATTGAACTACCATATGATCCAGCAACCGCACTACTGGACATATACCCTGAGAAAACCATAATTCAAAAAGAGTCATGTACCAGAATGTACATTGCAGCTCTATTTACTATAGCCACGTCATGGAATCAACCTAAGTGTCCATCCACAGATGAATGGATGGAGAAGATGTGGCACATATATGCAATGGAATATTACTCAGCCGTAAAAAGAAATGAAATTGAGTCATTTGTAGTGAGGTGGATGGACCTAGAGTCTGTCATACAGGGTGAAGTAAGTCAGAAAGAGAAAAACAAATGCCATATGCTAACACGTATATATGGAATCTAAAAAAAAAAAAGGTTCTGACGAACCTAGGGGCAGGACAGGAATAAAGATACAGATGTAGAGAATGGCCTTGAGGACACGGGGAGGGGGAAGGGTAAGCTGGGATGAAGTGAGAGAGTGGCATGGACATATATACACTACCAAATGTAAAATAGATAGCTAGTGGGAAGCAGCCACATAGCACAGGGAGATCAGCTCGGTGCTTTGTGACCACCTAGAGGGGTGGGATAGGGAGGGTGGGAGGGAGACGCTGCAGGGAGGGGATATGGGGATATATGTATACATATAGTTGATTCACATTTTTATACAGCAGAAAGTAACACAACATTGTAAAACAATTATACTCCAATAAAGATGTTAAAAAAATAAATAAAGGAAAACAGGAGAAAAAGAAAAAAAGTTACTACGTAAATACGAAAGTGAAAATATAGAATGATTTTATATATATATAAATATATGCATATAAAATATATACCTACACACATAGACACACAGGCATAATAAAAGCCTAAGGCAAATGAGACTTAGTCAACAAAAGTTTACTTCTGAAGTTTTCGTCTTAAAACAAAGGAACCTGTTTATCCCAACCTTTTCAAAGACTTATTTTATCACAGATCCTTTTTTGTACTTCATGAAGCATCAGCTAACACCACTCAGAGCTCAGTTACAGACTGACACATCATCTCCACCCGTCCAGAAGCTGAACCAGAACCTCACCATGTTTAACTCTGCTTCGTAAATAGAAAGTATTTCCCTCTGTGTGTGTTCATGGTTCCCCCTCTGTCCTTAGCCCTTCCCAGCTTCCTCCTGGGCTGGTGGGGACCAGAGGCACAGGGAAAGTCAAGGAGCTTCTCAGATATTCCACAGGGAGAAGCCATCCATGCTAGATGTGTGGAAGAGTGTGTGTGTGTGTGTGTGTGTGTGTATGTATGTGTGAGAGAGAGAGACATGAGAAGGAGCAGGAGTGCGTTAGGCACTCAGAAGATGAGGAAGGAAGCAAAGACTGCCTCTCCCCACCAGAAGACATCACTCGGAGTGTGGCACACCATGAACACGTCCAGGCTCAGGTTTTAGAAGACTTTCCTTAGTGCAGCAGAAGCGCAGGTGTTTCAGTAATTAGCAAGGCTGGGGGAGGTGTTCTATCCCTTGTGTGTTTATTTTCCTGTGAGTGTTCATAATGTTTTTCCCACCTTTGTTATAAATAACTATGCAGTGTTATCTGCTCTCGTTTCTTACACATTTAAACAAGCATTTCAAACACCTTGACAGCTGTTTTATTTCATCTCATCTTACCTATAGTTGTCTTATATAACAGAGTTACCTGAGGTTGGAGAAACTGTTAAGCTTCTTTGACTATTTAAGAAGTAATTGTATATGTCTTATTTATTACCTTTGCTTTTTTTCCAGAGATTTATGGAGAATAGCAGCATAATTGCTTGCTATAATGAACTGATTCAAATAGAACATGGAGAAGTTCGCTCACAGTTCAAGTTAAGGTATGTAGCAAAATAGGATGAATACAAGGTTAACCATTCCGTAGCAAAGCTTGTCTGTCCTCAGGCTGAGGTTCACTGGTTCTTAGCGGAATCCCAGGGTTTCTGAAGCTGTTGAACAGGTAACCGTAGCTGGTAAATGGCAGAGTCTAAACTGGGAGCCCATTGGTATAATGAAATAAATTGGAGGTGTTTCTTCTTTTGACAATATTTTCCACTATTTACAGCAGTTTTAAAATTATACTCTAGGAAAAGTACTGTTTAACTTCTGTACAATTAGATCAAGATTAAGAATAGCCTTTGAGGATTACTTTCTACTTTGTACTTGCAACATTTATAAATTCCTACTTGGATTGTTATAGATGGGGCAAACCCGTGGGAATATTTATTATGCTAACTATGGTAATTGCCACGTATCCATGAGAGCAGTTTCATGAGGCCTGCTTGTGGCCTCAGTATGCATGAAGTATCTTCAAGAAACTGATTTTAAGTCTCTTTACGCATGTCTAGTGCTTTAAGAGCTTCTCTCTGGTGCTTACTTCTGAGATGAACAGATTCTCTCAGCGTCTCGGTGGTAGGATGCTCTGCTTCTGGGACGTCTTGGAGTATCAGAGTTGTAGCCCATGCCTGGTTTTGCTCAGGCTCTACTCCAGCACACTCTTCGGACCCTGATTTCTTCAACCTTCCCCCCTTCAGCAGAGAGAGCAGGGGAAAGAAGAGGCTCTTCGTAGCCCGCGGCCCCTGGGAGACCAGTCCCTAGTGGCTCCAGGCTATGGGATGCCAGAAGGGCCCTGGCTTCTCTCTCTGGCCCACTGAGGGGTCACAAGGCTTTCAGGCTCAGTGAAAAATAAGTAGGATAGCATCTCATTGAAACGGTTATACTTCTTACCTTAATTACTGAGTTTGCATTCAAAGAGAACAGAAACCTTTCTAAACTTAACTTTTCTTGGCCCTCCTCTGTCCCTTGGAAGAAAAATGGATTGGCATGAACCCCCATATGCAGGCTTTTCTGGGGTTCACCCTGCTCAGGAAGTCAACTGTTTGGTGGATAGAGAGCTCTAAGAAATTAAGTGTGGGGATAAACAGTCCCTTCTGAGGTGGGAAAGTATTAAAAAAAGAATCTCAAACCAGTGGAAATTCTTTGGTAAGGAAGATTACCAAAGATTTTTGAGTGTCAGTTAAATCCCTTGGTTTCTTTGTATCCATTTATTTATTAGCTGCAGAGAACTTCAGAGAATTTCGTAAGAAAACCGCATTGCCTTTACTATAGCAATTTATGATTAATTGTACATTAATTGTTTTTATTCCTGGGGCTCTCTTCTGTTTTTATTGAGGGTAAAAAGACTTTGTACTTTTATTTTAGATGTTTTCACAATAAATAGGATTAGGAAAAGAGAGATTTCATTTTGGTTTAATTCTTCAACTGTGCGTTTTCTACAACAAAAATGAACAGCAGACGCCTTATTGCTTTGATAGGTAATTCCCTCATTTTGTTTTATTTATTTATTTATTTTAGTATCTCATTTTTTATAAAAATATAGAACGCTTCACAAATTTGCATGTCATCCTGGCGCAGGGGCCATGCTAATCTTCTCTGTATCGTTCCAATTTTAGTATATGTGCCGCTGAAGCAAGCACTCCTCATTTTATTTTAAATGACAACCTGAGTTTTCTTAGGCACTATTAAATGTGATGGCACATGTAAGAGGTCAGAAGGTGCCTTGCCCATGGGGAGCGTGGCGAAGGCAGGTCTGGCCGTTTGAAATAAACATCCCCAGACAGCACCAGGGCTAAATGAAAGGGCTTCAAGTTATCGTGCTGATGAAATCTGCTTAGAGCCAGGACACTGAAAACTTTTCAAGGACTCATTAGGTTCAGAACTCGGCAAGGTTCTAAGTACACAACACTCTGTAAGTCCCATAACTTCTCACCTGTCAGTGATGATTTGGGAACGTTGGGCTCGTTGAAAAGGCTCAGGTTCTTAATACAAATCAATGTAAAGCTGGTGAATGGACCTCGCCCAGGCAGCAGCGGTCCCAGGAAGGTGGGTTTGTCCAGAACCCCAGTCCCCTCACCTTCTGCATCAGCTTCAGCTTGGCTGGTTGGGAGCCTCTCTTCCCAGTCCCAAGCAACCAGCACGAGAGCAGCCCCTGCAGAGGGGGAGGGAAGGCAAGAGTTCTCCACAGGAGAAGACAGAGGAGGACTAAATGGTCAGTTTCTTTTGATGCTTTTTGGCTGGTTGTACCTCAACTGTCTCCAACTTCTTTTCTGTTTTTTGGAGGAGTAGGGTGTGTGTGTGTGGTTTGACTCTCCCTGGGTGTATGATATCTGGGTCCAGAGGATGGGGGTGGACAGTGTGACCCTCCATGGTCTCCCCACCTCCTTAGGGCATCCAAGGATGTCTAAAGCATCTACCTGCACCCCAGAGGTTGGCAGGCAACTTTGTCACTTGCTGCAGACGGGGAAAATGAGGCTCTTTGTTATACAATGCCAGAATAATTATAGTCTAATTATATAATACTTTTCCCTGCAATTCCACCCCCAGCTGCAGCTAAATACGTGACATTACTAGCATTCTGCAAGGACAGTCTGTACTGCAAGGATGATGTTGAATGTTGAAGGCAGACGCTTCTGTCCAGTCTTCATGTATGGTAACCATATTTACTTAACCAAGAAAAAAAAGATCATGTGATCAAACATAACATACCTAATTTAAAAATTCCATTATATAGGAATAACTTTTAAAGACAGAACAAAATCACATTTCTGTGTGCACGTGATGAATTACTTTATTGAACAGAACTCATGAAAGGGGGAATGTCTAGGGAAGTATGGGCTAACTGATGACCATTTATTGCTTATGTTCTTATGCTTCTTTATCATGAAAAGAACTATGTTAACCAAAATACAGATAGGATTTGGCTATTTATTGAGAGTTTAAGCTGATGAGTTTACACTAATCAAGTACGAGCTATTGTTTCATCATTAGGCAGTCTGATATCTGTTACCTAGGGGTTACACCCAAATTATCATGTTTATTTTACTCCAAATCTTAAGACAGTAGCAGTCCTCCATTTTAGAAAGAATCAGTTTCTGATGGGCAAACCTTAGTATTCCGTGGAACACTACATCTCTCATTATTAACTGATGTTTATAGAGCACTTTATCCTCACGTGGGCTCCGCGTGACAGCCCCGTTGTGTTAGGGAAGTAGAAACTGATCTGTGATGGATTAAAGTAACCGGCCCCTGCTGGGTCACTGCCCAGGAGCAGTGCTGGCGGGTAGCAAGTCCACAGCCCCCTCCCTGCTGCACCCGAACCCCTGCTGGGATGTGGCTTTGTGCTCAGAATCTTCTCCCTGCAGCTACCACCCTGCCCAGTCCTACCCTTGTTACCGGCAGCCTCAGTGTGTGTGTCTGCAGTGGGGTGTTTGTGTTTTGTTTGAGTAGATTCCAGGGTACCTTTGTTAGGGACGCAGGAGGTCATGTAACCCAACCACCCCAGACAACTGACAGAGGAACGCTGAGAGCCGGGAAGACTCTGGGCACAATCACAGCTACCCAACATGTGGGTGGCAGCGCTGGAGTAGAATCCAGGCACCCTGCTTTAAGTCGGATGCACTCTGCACCCCATCATAGCACTATGTTCTTTGTAGACCTTCTACCTGGGTCCCTGTAATATTTACTTTTTCCCTGCAGACCTTCACGGACTTTTAAGAAGATGAACGGGAAATGGTTACATCACCAGCGCTACATGGGCTCTGGTTCCCAGAGCACATTGGTGCTTTTTCCAATTTTCCAGCTTCTCAAACTGAAGGCTACAAAAATACATTTGAGGTGCAGAGTTACGTGGTTTCCCAAGAACAGAAAATTAATAAAGCTAAGGTTCTTCTGCATGAAGAATATTAATAATTAATACAAGCAATTAAATTCCCAAACTTTAGGAGCATGATTCAAATTGATTACCTCATTTTCCTGCAGGTTTATTTAAATAGAACCATCAACCAAATTGGTTTAAAGCCTAGATCTACACATGGCAGTCCAGTAGCATTTGTCACCGGGGTAATAATCTGCTCGTCCTGCCAATATACTTTCACTTTAACTGTCAATAAGGATCTGCTTTGTCCCGTTGGGCATTATACTCTCACAGGATAGTGTATGCTTTGTAGTGAACATCTAATATATACATTTTGGCAGTTGGAGCTAACATCTTGTATGAGGCAGCCTGTTGAATTGACAAAAACAGTCATACTCTGAAGTAGCTGTTTACATACTTAATTGAGCCACACAGGTACTTTAAGAAAATACCTGGGCAAGAGGGGAATTTATCATTTGATCAAATGTTTTAACACTTAATTATCCAGCTCCCAAAGCTAAGGAACTAGCCCACACAGATTGTGCTTTTCCACATCAGACTTCTGGAGGACAGAGAACGCTTTCCTGTGGTGACAAGTTGGGTTCTGGACCCAAGTGCCTGGAGCAAACTTGGGATAAGACTAGCTCTTGCTTGCCTCTTCATGAGAGGTGATGCAGTAGTGACTTTGGTAACAATTTTAAAGTCCTCTTTGAATTCTTTTTCACATTTTAAATGATCATGTTTACAAATGCAGCAATGCTAATAGGACAGTATACAGTTCACATTAGGTAGACTGGAGCAATTTATTTTATTTATTTTTTTAATTGAAATATAGTTTCTGTACAATATTATAGGTTACAATATAGTGATTCACAATTTTTAAAGGTTCTACTCCATTTATATTATTATAAAATATTGTTATACAATATATCCTTATAGCTTATTTTATACCTAATAGTTTGTACCTCTTAATCCCTTACCCCTTATTGCCCCTCCCTCCTTCCCTCTCCCCACTGGTAACCACCAGTGTGTACTCTATATCTGTGACTCTGCTTTTTGGTTATGTTCACTAGTTTGGGGTTTTTTTGCTTTTTTTTTTAGATTCCACATGTAAGTGATATCATACAGTATTTGTCTTTCTCTGTCTGACTTATTTCACTTAGCATAATACCCTCCAAGTCCATCCATGTTGCTGCAAATGGCAAAATTTTGTTCTTGTTTATGGCTGAGTAGTATTCCATTGTATATATATATATATATACCACATCTTTATCCATTCATCTGTCGATGGACACTTGATTTGCTTCCATATCTTGGCTATTGTGACTAATGCTGCTGTGAATATTGGGGTATATGTATGTTTTTGAATTAGTGTGTTTGTTTTTTTCGGATGTATACCCAGGAATGAAATTGCTGGGTCATATGGTAGTTCTATTTTTAGTTTTTTGAGAACCCTAGACTGGAGCCATTTAAATAAGAAAACATCCCACACCCATCAGAAATCTCAGTGGGGTTAGGGTTATGTTCTCCTCCACTCACCTGCATCATGATTACTTACTTTACTTACCCTCCCACATCTGTGTCTTCTTCTCTGCAGCGACAGGAACGCTACCCATCAATGGGCTAAAATCCTTCACTTTCTGTGCAGGCTGCCTTGCTATTATTGAAAGCAGTTCTTGGTTTGATATTTCAGATACACTCATGAGAAAAGATAGGTTATGATTCACTTTTCTTCTCACCAACAGCCTTTGAAAGCTTTAGAGAACAAAAAATATTATTCTGAGATCTTACAAATAACAAGTACTATGTCCTGAACTCTTATATCATCCCAAGTATTTTGAGACATGCCTCACATAAACTGTTTTGATTCTTACAACAACCTGTAAGATGTGTTATTGTCATTTTATAGATGAGGAAACTGAGGGCCAGCAGAGAGAAAACATTGCCCAAGGTCCCATAACTGGCCAAATACTGAACCAAGTTTCACCCAGTTTCTTCTGCCCTCTCCCTTGTAAACAGTTCAAAATAGAATGGCAAAGTTAGATGCCTTATGAGAGGGAAAAATGAATAACATTACAAGAGTTCGTTTTATAAGAAGAAACATCAATCCAGTAGATGAACATTTTTTTTGGTAATGTATAAGAAAGCCTTCACTGGGATTCTTTAAACAGCCAATACAAATAACAAAGCTCTAGTAACTAGTCACATACTTGCTGGGTTAGATAGTAAATAACTTACTGTATTTGGAGTTGCTCTAAATTTGGAAGGTAGTTAAAATGTTACCCAAGAAATTGAGAAATTGAAATGGTTTCAAATATTCCAGATATACAAGGAAGGTCATCAAGAATAGTGCCCACCTGGAGAGCTGTAAAATGAACCAGGCAAGGGGAATTCAGCCGTATTTGCCTTTCATCAGGCTGGTGGGTGTAGCAAGTACCATAAAGGCTTGCTTATCTAGGTCGTAAAAGTAAGAAAAGAAAAAAATGTTTCTGTGTCTGTTGCAAAAGGCCAGAATAACTCAGATCTAATTTGGGCTTAATTAGGTTTTTCTAATTGATGGGGATGGGACTTCTCCATGACTGCTGCTGTGAATGGAACAGAAGAATGTCATTGACATAGAACATAGGGGCCTATGAGACCATCTCCTGCATCTTTGTTCTCTTGTGTCAGTATGAAGGTTTCATCCAGCACATATGGAGTTCATTCCACGATCCATGATGATTTTGCCAGATTACATTCTTCTCTCTGTATGATATGCATAGAAATGCATGCTATTGTTTATTCATTTAGTTTGAAAGGCTAGGTTTCTATTTTTTCCCCCCAAAACATAATATCAAAAGGTACTTGGTTTTAATGAACCTGAGGAACTGTTTACTTTGATAAATTAACAGATGAAATGCTCATGGTTTTCCAGCAGAACTAACATCAATCTTTTGCAACTTTCAGGGCCTGTAATTCAGTGTTTACAGCATTAGACCACTGTCATGAAGCCATAGAAATCACAAGCGATGACCACGTGATTCAGGTACGGGGACACTTTTTATCTTTAGGTGTCAAAATAAAGCCTTTCAAGTTTGAGCCATCCTTTTTCAAGCACTTTGCTGTAATTCTCACATTTCAGCACATTTTCTTTGGAGAAAGGAACATCAAAGTATGCAAGGAAAACTGATATTCTGAAGCTGAGAATTAGATACTCAAGAAGAATAAAAATTAGTTCAGATCGGAGCCTGCGGTTTCTTTCACAGAGATGGGGTAAATTCTTTAGACTATGCAGGAAGACACTGTTTATACAGAAGTATGTCAGAATTGTAGAGTAACTGCTTACACATGCCTTGGGAACAGAATGTTGTGAACAGTCCTCAGTTATCTGCCTACAGTTGGTGTTCCAGTTATAAAGCACTCTTACATAATACTAAAGTCATCTTCCTAAGGAAATGTGTATAGCAGACAAAGCTTTATTGAATTAAAGTTGTCTTATTATTTGTTGGAAGGTAAGACATTTACACTTTAAAAATACTCTGAAATGTAGACTTTCCACTGATGGGCACTGAGCTGACTGCCCTTGGTTTGCATAGTGGCACCGAGTGTGAGGAGCATTTGCTACCATCGGTAGAGACCAAAGACAGTGTCCAACACACAGTGGCCCCATAACAGGGCCTCACACATGCTCTCCTGTGAAATCCCCCACTGCACACACAGACACCCTGCTCTCACACGGGGTCAATGACATCAGTAGCCCACCGTGCCCAGGCCCTGTCATCAACACGCTCATGAGATTATCTCATTTGCATTCAGGAACCCTATGAAAGAGACATAAGGGCCTGATAATACAGATGGGGAAACTGAGGCCCAGGAAGGCCAAGGAACTTATCCAAGGAAAGCCCCAATAATAAATACTGGAACCAAAACATCCAGCCATGTCTTTCTGACTCCAAAGCCTTCCTACCTGGTTCCCTGTTGGGCTATATTTTTAGAATTTGTTTTTCTGGCTGTCCCATGACCTGGGTCTGAAGGCTTCCTCATGTTGCTGCCTATTACTGACCCACCTGCCCACAGATCTGCCCTGAACCACAGTGAAATCAGACATGTTTCTGTTACAGACTGAGCACAAACCCCACAGCTCTCCCACTTCTACCTGGACTTGAACAGTCAATTCTGTTCATGAAACACATTTGCTTTGCAGTTCCCTCTTTTTTTTTTTTTTATCAAGAAAAAACCAGAAATTTATTCATATGTACTTGTATACCAGGGAGATATCCAGGGAAAAGGAGATAATTCGCACCTCCCTCTTTTACGGGGAAGCCGGGTTGTGATTTTAGTGATGAGGAGAAGGGGATCTCTGCTCTCTACCAGCCTTGTAATCTTGCAGACAGTCCTTTAACAGGCAACTGAGTCCTTCCTTCTACAGTTAGCTCCTGGTGGTTAGGAAACCTGTATCTCTAGGAGACGTGATATGGCGATGGTGTCACATGAATCACCTGCCAGCCTTTACCTTGAAGAGGAAGAAGCAGGGATTGAGGACAGTGGGTGCCTGGGAAGGGGAATCCCTGGATTAAAAGAGAAACTGTACTGACTGCAGGCTTTTTCTTGGGGCGCCCTCTCAGACCCCTTTAAAAACCTGAATATAAAACTCAAGAACAAGGAGGAAGAAGTTGAATAGAGGATATTATATGTAAGGGGGAAATTTAAAAGGCCTTTGTGCTATAGATTTTAAGATAAGTCATCGGGAATGAGATACATCATATATGTTCCTACTCAATACCAGAGTCCTTCTCGGGGCAGTGCCGCTTCACAGGGAACGTGCCTCTTAGTGCAGATGGTCAGAGGTTGGGCAGTAGCACTTAACATTTAGGAACAATAGCTACCTACCCATCCATCCATTGAAACTACCTGTCTGTTTGCTTTAAAACACTTATACGGTGCTTACCATGTGCCAGAGGCAGTACTAAGCATTTAAAAAAATTTTTTTTTAAATTTTTTTATTTTGGCTGCCTTAGGTTTTCATTGCTGCACGCAGGCTTTCTCCAGTTACGGTAGAGCGGGGGCTGCCCTTTGTTGCAGTGCGCGGGATTCTCATTGCGGTGGCATGTCGTTGCAGAGCACGGGCTCTAGGCGCACAGGCTCAGTAGTTGTGGCGCACAAGCTTAGTTGCTCCGCGGCATGTGGGATCTTCCTGGACGAGGGCTCGAACCCATGTCCTCTGCATTGGCAGGCGGATTCTTTTTTTTAATTTTCTATTTTTTAATTTATTTTTTTAACATCTTTATTGGAGTATAATTGCTTTACAATAGTGTGTTAGTTTCTGCTGTATAACAAAGTGATTCAGCTATACATATACATATATCTCCATACCTCTTCACTCTTGCGTCTCCCTCCCTCCCACCCTCCCTATCCCACCCCTCTAAGTGGTCAGAAAGCACAGAGCTGATCTCCCTGTGCTATGTGGCTGCTTCCCACTAGCTATTGATTTTACATTTGGTAGTGTATATATGTCCATGCCACTCTCTCACTTTGTCCCAGCTGACCCTTCCCCCTCCCGTGTCCTCAAGTCCATTCTCCAGTAGGTCTGCATCTTTATTCTCGTCCTGCTCCTAGGTCCTTCACAACTATTTTTTTTTCTGATTCATATGTATGTGTTAGCATACGGTATTTGTTTTTCTCTTTCTGACTTACTTCACTCTGTATGACAGACTCAAGGTCCATCCACCTCACTACAAATAACTCAATTCTCTTTCTTTTATGGCTGAGTAATATTCCATTGTATATATGTGCCACATTTTCTTTATCCATTCATCTGTTGAAGGACACTTAGGTTGCTTCCATGTCCTGGCTATTGTAAATAGAGCTGCAATGAACATTGTGGTACTTGACTCTCTTTGAATTATGGTTTTCTCAGGTTATATGCCCACTAGTAGGGTTGCTGGATCATATGGTAGTTCTATTTTTAGTTTTTTAAGGAACCTCCATACTGTTCTCCATAGTGGCTGTATCAATTTACATTCCCACCAACAGTGCAAGAGGGTTCCCTTTTCTCCACACCCTCTGTAGCATTTATTGTTTGTAGATTTTTTGATGATGGCCATTCTGAACTGTGTGAGGTGATACCTCATTGTAGTTTTGATTTGCATTTCTCTAATGATTAATGATGTTGAGCATTCTTTCATGTGTTTGTTGGCAATCTGTATATCTTCTTTGGAGAAATGTCTATTTAGGTCTTCTGCCCATTTTTGGATTGGGTTGTTTGTATTTTTGATATTGAGCTGCATGAGCTGCTTGTATATTTTGGAAATTAATCCTTTGTCAGTTGCTTCGCTTACAAATATTTTCTCCCATCCTGAGGGTTGTCTTTTCGTCTTGTTTACGGTTTCCTTTGCTCTAAAAAGCTTTTCAGTTTCATTAGATCCCATTTGTTTATTTTTGTTTTTATTTCCATTTCTCTAGGAGGTGGGTCAAAAAGGATCTTGCTGTGATTTATGTCATAGAGTGTTCTGCCTATGTTTTCCTCTAAGAGTTTTACAATGTCTGCCCTTACATTTAGGTCTTTAATCCATTTTGAGTTTATTTTTGTGTATGGTGTTAGGGAGTGTTCTAATTTCATGCTTTTACATGTAGCTGTCCAGTTTTCCCAGCACCACTTATTGAAGAGGCTGTCTTTTCTCCATTGTGTATTCTTGCCTCCTTTATCAAAAATAAGGTGACCATATGTGCGTGGGTTTCTCTATGGGCTTTCTATCCTGTTCCATTGATATATATTTCTGTTTTTGTGCCAGTACCATACTCTCTTGATTACTGTAGCTCTGTAGTATAGTCTGAAGTCAGGGAGCCTGATTCCTCCAGCTCCGTTTTTCTTTCTCAAGATTGCTTTGGCTATTCGGGGTCTTTTGTGTTTCCATACAAATTGTGAAATTTTTTGTTCTAGTTCTGTGAAAAATGCCATTGGTAGTTTGATAGGAATTGCATTGAATCTGTAGATTGCTTTGGGTAGTAGAGTCATTTTCACAATGTTGATTCCTCCAATCCGGGAACATGGTATATTTCTCCATCTATTTGTGTCATCTTTAATTTCTTTCATCAGTGTCTTATGGTTTTCTGCATGCAGGTCTTTTGTCTCCTTTGGTAGGTTTATTCCTCGGTATTTTATTCTTTTTGTTGCAATGGTAAATGGGAGTGTTTCCTTAATTTCTCTTTCAGATTTTTCATCATTAGTGTATGGGAATGCAAGAGATTTCTGTGCATTAATTTTGTACCCTCCTACTTTACCAAATTCATTGATTAGCTCTAGTAGTTTTCTGGTAGCATCTTTAGGATTCTCTACGTATAGTATCATGTCATCTGCAAGCAGTGACAGCTTTACTTCTTCTTTTCTGTTTTGGGTTCCTTTTATTTCTTTTTCTTCTCTGATTGCTGTGGCTAAAACTTCCAAAACGATGTTGAATTACAGTGGTGAGAATGGGCAACCTTGTCTTGTTCCTGATCTTAGTGGAAATGGTTTCAGTTTTTCACCATTGAGGACAATGTTGGCTGTGGGTTTGTCATATATGGCCTTTATTATGTTGAGGTAAGTTCCCTCTATGCCTACTTTCTGGAGGGTTTTTATCATAAATGGGTGTTGAATTTTCTCAAAGGGTTTCTCTGCATCTATTGAGATGATCATATGGTTTTTATTCTTCAGTTTGTTAATATGGTGTATCGCATTGATTGATTTGTGCATATTGAAGAATCCTTGCATTCCTGCGATAGACCCCACTTGATCATGGTGTATGAGCCTTTTAATGTGCTGTTGGATTCTGTTTGCTACTATTTTGTTGAGGATTTTTACATCTATGTTCATCAGTGATATTGGCCTGTAGTTTTCTTTCTTTGTGACATCTTTGTCTGGTTTTGGTATCAGGGTGATGGTGGCCTTGTAGAATGAGTTTGGGAGTGTTCCTCCCTCTGCTATATTTTGGAAGAGTTTGAGAAGGATGGGTGTTAGCTATTCTCTAAATGTTTGATAGAATTCGCCTGTGAAGCCATCTGGTCCTGGGCTTTTGTTTGTTGGAACATTTTTAATCACAGTTTCAATTTCAATGCTTGTGATTGGTCTGTTTATATTTTCTATTTCTTCCTGGTTCAGTCTCGGAAGGTTGTGCTTTTCTAAGAATTTGTCCATTTCTTCCAGGTTGTCCATTTTATTGGCATATAGTTGCTTGTAGTAATCTCTCATGATCCTTTGTATTTCTGCAGTATCAGTTGTTACTTCTGCTTTTTCATTTCTAATTCTATTGAGTTTTCTCCCTTTTTTTCTTGATGAGTCTGGCTCATGGTTTATCAATTTTTTTTATTTTCTCAAAGAACCAGCTTTTAGTTTTATTGATCTTTGCTATTGTTTATTTCTCTTTCATTTATTTCTGATCCAATCTTTGTGATTTCTTTCCTTCTGCTAACTTTGGGGTTTTTTTGTTCTTCTTTCTCCAATTGCTTTAGGTGTAAGGTTAGGTTGTTTATTTGAGATGTTTCTTTTTTCTTAGGGGAGGATTGTATTGCCATAAACTTCCCTCTTAGAACTGCTTTTGCTGCATCCCATAGGTTTGGGTCGTCGTGTTTCGTTGTCATTTGTTTCAAGGTATTTTTTTATTTCCTCTTTGATTTCTTCAGTGATCTCTTGGTTATTAAGTAGTGTATTGTTTAGCCTCCATGTGTTTGTATTTTTTACAGATTTTTTCTTGTAGTTGATATCTAGTCTCATAGTGTTGTGTTTGGAAAAGATACTTGATATGTTTTCAATTTTCTTAAATTTACCAAGGCTTGATTTGTGACCCAAGATATGGTCTATCCTGGAAAATGTTCCATGAGCACTTGAGAAGAAAGTGTATTCTGTTGTTTTTGGTTGGAATGTCCTATAAATGTCATTAAGTCCATCTTGTTTAATGTATCATTTAAAGCTTGTGTTTCCTTATTTATTTTCATTTTGGGTGATCTGTCCATTGGTGAAAGTGGGGTGTTAAAGGCCGCTACTATGATTGTGTTACTGTCAATTGACGTTTAAGATAATTATCAATATGTATGTTCCTATTACCACTTTCTTAATTGTTTGGGGTTTGTTATTGTAGGTCTTTTCCTTCTCTTGTGTTTCCCGCCTAGAGAAGCTCCTGTAGCATTTGTTGTAAAGCTGGTTTGGTGCTGCTGAATTCTCTTAGCTTTTGCTTGTCTGTAAACGTTTTAATTTCTCTGTCAAATCTGAATGAGATCCTTGCTGGGTAGAGTAATCTTGGTTGTAAGTTTTTCGCTTTCATCACTTTAAATATGTCCTGCCACTCCCTTCTGGCTTGCAGAGTTTCTCCTGAAAGATCAGGTGTTAACCTTATGGGGATTCCCTTGTATGTTATTTGTTGTTTTTCCCTTGCTGCTTTAAATACTTTTTCTTTGTATTTAATTTTTGATAGTTTGATTAATGTGTGTCTTGGCATGTTTCTCCTTGGATTTATCCTGTATGGGTCTCTCTGTGCTTCCTGGGCTTGATTAACTCTTTCCTTTCCAGTATTAGGGAAGTTTTCAACTATAATCTCTTCAAATATTTTCTCAGTCCCTTTCTTTTTCTCTTCTTCTTCTGGGACCCCTATGATTCGAAAGTTGGTGCATTTAATGTTGTCCCAGAGGTCTCTGAGACTGTCCTCAATTCTTTTTTCTTTATTCTGCTCTGCGGTAGTTATTTCCACTATTTTATCTTCCAGGTCACTTATCCGTTCTTCTGCCTCAGTTATTCTGCTATCGATTCCTTCTAGAGAATTTTTAATTTCATTTATTGTGTTGTTCATCATTGTTTGCTCTTTAGTTCTTCTAGGTCCTTGTTAATCGTTTCTTGTATTTTCTCCATTCTATTTCTAAGATTTTGGATCATCTTTACAATCATTACTCTGAATTCTTTTTCAGGTAGACTGCCTATTTCCTCTCCATTTGTTTGGTCTGGTGGATTTTTACCTTGCTCCTTCATCTAGTGTGTGTTTCTCTGTCTTCTCATTTTGCTTAACTTACTGTGTTCGGAGTCTCCATTTCGCAGGCTGTAGGTTCGTAGTTCCCATTGTTTTTGGTGTCTGCCCCCACTGGGTGACGTTGATTCAGTGGGTTGTGTAGGCTTCCTGGTGGAGGGGACTAGTGCCTGTGTTCTGCTGGATGAGGCTAGATCCTGTGTTTCTGCTGGGCAGGTCTGCGTCCGGTGGTGTGTTTTGGAGTGTCTGTGACCTTATTATGATTTTAAGCTGCCTTTCTGCTAGTGGGTGGGGTTGTGTTCCTGTCTTGCTAGTTGTTTGGCATAGGGTGTCCAGCACTGTAGACTGCTGGTTGTTTAGTGGAGCTGGGTCTTAACGTTGAGATGGAGATCTGTGGGAGATTTTCACCGTTTGATATTACGTGGAGCTGGGAGGTCTCTGGTGGACCAGTGTCCTGAACTCGGCTCTCCCACCTTAGAGGCACAGGCCTGATACCCAGCTGGGGCACCGAGACCCTGTCATCCAGACAGCTCAGAATAAAAGGGAGAAATAAAGAAAGAAAAGATAAATAAAATAAAATAAAATAAAGTTATTAAAATAATTATTAAAAATAAAAGAGTTTAAAAGTAATAAAAAAAAAAAAGAAAAAAAGAAAGAATGAAGGGAGCAACCAAACCAAAAAAAACAAATCCACCAATGATAACAAGCGCTAAAAACTATACTAAAAAAAATAAGAGAAAAAACGGACAGACAGAACCGTAGGAGAAATGGTAAAAGCAAAGCTATACAGACAAAATCACACACAGAAGCATACACATACACACTCACAAAAAGAGAAAAAGAAAAAAACATATATCTTTTCCCCCAAAGAGAGGAGGAACTCAAATAAACAACCTAACCTTACACCTAAAGCAACTGGAGAAAGAGGAAGAAAAAAACACAAAGTTAGCAGAAGGAAAGAAATCATAGAGATCAAATCAGAAATAAATGAAAAAGAAGATGGCGGAGTAGAAGGATGTGCTCTCACTCCATCTTGTGAGAACCCCAGAATCACAACTAGCTGCTGGACAATCATCAACAGGAAGACACTGGAACTCACCAGAAAAGATACCCCACATCCAGAGACAAAGGAGAAGCCACAATGAGATGGTAGGAGGGGCGCAATCACAGTAAAATCAAATCCCATAACTGCTGGGTGGGTGACTCACAGACTGGAGAATACTTATACCACAGAAGTCCACCCACTGAAGTGAAGGTTCTGAACCCCACGTCAGGCTTCCCAACCTGGGGGTCCAGCAACGGGAGGAGGAATTCCTAGAGAATCAGACTTTGAAGCCTAGTGGGATTTGATTGCAGGACTTCGACAAGACTGGGGGAAACAGAGACTCCACTCTTGGAGGGCACACACAAAGTAGTGTGTGCATCGGGACCCAGGGGAAGGAGCAGTGACCCCAGGGGAGACTGAACCAGACCTACCTGCTAGTCTTGGAGGGTCTCCTGCAGAGGCGGGGGTGGGGGTGGCTGTGGCTCACTGTGGGGACAAGGACACTGGCAGCAGAAGTTCTGGGAAGTACTCCTTGGCGTGAGCCCTCCCAGAGTCTGTCATTAGCCCCACCAAAGAGCCCAGGTAGGCTCCAGTGTTGGGTTGCCTCAGGCTAAACAACCAACAGGGAGGGAACCCAGCCCCACCCATCAACAGTCAAGCAGATTAAAGTTTTACTGAGTTCTGCCCACCAAAGCAACAATCAGCTCTACCCACCACCAGTCCCTCCCATCAGGAAACTTACACAAGCCTCTTAGATAGCCTCATCCACCAGTGGGCAGACAGCAGAAGCAAGAAGAACTACAGTCCTGCAGCCTGTGGAACAAAAACCACATTCACAGAAAGATAGACAAGATGAAAAGGCAGAGGGCTATGTACCAGATGAAGGAACAAGATAAAACCCCAGAAAAACAACTAAATGAAATAGAGATAGGCAACCTTCCAGAAAAAGAATTCAGAATAATGATAGTAAAGATGATCCAGGACCTCAGAAAAAGAATGGAGGCAAAGTTCGAGAAGATGCAAGAAATGTTTAACAAAGACTTAGAAGAATTAAAGAACAAACAAACAGAGATGAACAATACAATAACTGAAATGAAAACTACACTAGAAGGAATCAATAGCAGAGTAACTGAGGCAGAAGAACGGATAAGTGACCTGGAAGACAGAATGGTGGAATTCACTGCTGCAGAACAGACTAAAGAAAAAAGAATGAAAAGAAATGAAGACAGCCTAAGAAACCTCTGGGACAACATTAAACGCAACAACATTCGCATTATAGGGGTCCCAGAAGTAGAAGAGAGAGAGAAAGCAGCAGAGAAAATATTTGAAGAGATTATAGTCAAAAACTTCCCTAACATGGGAAAGGAAATAGCCACCCAAGTCCAGGAAGTGCAGCGAGACCCATACAGGATAAACCCAAGGAGAGACATGCCAAGACACATAGTAATCAAACTGGCAGAAATTAAAGACAAAGAAAAATTATTGAAAGCAGCAAGGGAAAAACGACAAATAACATACAAGGGAACTCCCATAAGGTTAACAGCTGATTTCTCAGCAGGAACTCTACAAGCCAGAAGGGAGTGGCATGATATACTTAAAGTGAAGAAAGGGAAGAACCTCAACCAAGATTACTCTACCCGGCAAGGATCTCATTCAGATTTGATGGAGAAATCAAAAGCTTTACAGACAAGTAAAAACTAAGAGAATTCAGCACCACCACACCAGCTCTACAACAAATGCTAAAGGAACTTCTCTAAGTGGGAAACACAAGAGAAGAAAAGGACCTACAAGAGCAAACCCAAAACAGTTAAGAAAATGGTCATAGGAACATACATGTTGATAATTACCTTAAGTGTGAATGGATTAAATGCTCCAACCAAAAGACACAGGCTTGCTGAATGGATACAAAAACAAGATCCATATATATGCTGTCTACAAGAGACCCACTTCAGACCTAGGGACACATACAGACTGAAAGTGAGGGGATGGAAAAAGATATTCCATGCAAATGGGAATCAAAAGAAAGCTGGAGTAGCAATACTCATATCAGATAAAATAGACTTTAAAATAAAGACTGTTACAAGAGACAAGGAAGGATACTACATAATGATCAAGGGATCAATCCAAGAAGAAGATATAACAATTATATATATATATGCACCCAACATAGGAGCACCTCAATACATAAGGCAATTGCTAACAGCTATAAAAGAGGAAATCAACAGTAACACAATAATAGTGGGGTACTTTAACACCTCACTGACACCTATGGACAGATCATCCGAAATGAAAATAAATACAGAAACAGAAGCTTTAAATGACACAATAGACCAGATAGATTTAATTGATATTTATAGGACATTCCATCTGAAAATAGCAGATTACACTTTCTTCTCAAGTGTGCATGGAACATTCTCCAGGATAGATCACATCTTGGGTCACAAATCAAGCCTCAGTAAATTTAAGAAAATTGAAATCATATCAAGCATCTTTTCTGACCACAGTGCTATGAGATTAGAAATGAATTACAGGGAAAAAAAAGTAAAAAACAGAAACACATGGAGGCTAAACAATACGTTACTAAATAACCAAGAGATCACTGAAGAAATCAAACAGGAAATCAAAAAATACGTAGAAACAAGTGACAATGAAAACACGAAGATCCAAAACCTATGGGATGAAGCAAAAGCAGTTCTAAGAGGGAAGTTTATAGCTATACAAGCCTACCTCAAGAAACCAGAAAAATCTCAAATAAACAATCTAACCTTACACCTAAAGGAACTAGAGAAAGAAGAACAAACAAAGCCCAAAGTTAGCAGAAGGAAAGAAATCATACAGATCAGAGCAGAAATAAATGAAATAGAAAGAAAGAAAACAATAGCAAAGATCAATAAAACCAAAAGCTGGTTCTTTGAGAAGATAAACAAAGTTGATAAACCATTAGCCAGACTCATCAAGAAAAAGAGGGAGAGGACTCAAATCAATAAAATTAGAAATGAAAAAGGAGAAGTTACAACAGACACCACAGAAATACAAAGCATCCTAAGAGACTACTACAAGCAGATCTATGCCAATAAAATGGACAAGCTGGAATAAATGGACAAATTCTTAGAAAGGTATAACCTTCCGAGACTGAACCAGGAAGAAATAGAAAATATGAACAGACCAATCACAAGTAATGAAATTGAAACTGTGATTAAAAATCTTCCAACAAACAAAAGTCCAGGACCAGATGGCTTCACAGGTGGATTCTGTCAAACATTTAGAGAAGAGCTAACACCCATCCTTCTCAAACTCTTCCAAAAAATTGCAGAGGAAGAAACACTCCCAAACTCATTCTACAAGGCCACCATCACCCTGATACCCAAACCAGACAAAGATACTACAAAAAAAGAAAATTACAGACCAATATCACTGATGAATATAGATGCAAAAATCCTCAACAAAATAGTAGCAAACAGAATCCAACAACACATTAAAAGGATCATACACCATGATCAAGTGGGATTTATCCCAGGGATGCAAGGATTCTTCAATATACGCAAATAAATCAATGTGATAAACCATATTAACAAATTGAAGAATGAAAACCATATGATCATCTCAATAAATGCAGAAAAGGCTTTTGACAAAATTCAACACCCATTTATGGTAAAAACTCTCCAGAAAGTGGGCATAGAGGGAACCTACCTCAACATAATAAAGCCCATATATGAGAAACCCACAGCAAACATCATTCTCAATGGTGAAAAACTGAAAGCATTTCCCCTAAGATCAGGAACAAGACAAGGATGTCCACTCTCACCACGATTATTCAACATAGTTTTGGAAGTCCTAGCCGCAGCAATCAGAGAAGAAAAAGAAATAAAAGGAATACAAGTTGGAAAAGAAGTAAAACTGTCACTGTTTGCAGATGACATGATACTATACATAGAGAATCCTAAAAATGCCACCAGAAAACTACTAGAGCTAATCAATGAATTTGATAAAGTTGCAGGATACAAAATTAATGCACAGAAATCTCTTGCATTCCTATACACTAATGATGAAAAATCTGAAAGAGAAATTAAGGAAACACTCCCATTTACCATTGCAACAAAAAGAATAAAATACCTGGGAGTAAACCTACTTAGGGAGACAAAATACCTGTATGCAGAAAACTATAAGACACTGATGAAGGAAAGTAAAGATGATACCAACAGATGGAGAGATATACCATGTTCTTGGATTGGAAGAATCAGTATTGTGAAAATGACTATACTACCCAAAGCAATCTACAGATTCAATGCAATCCCTGTCAAATTACCAATGGCATTTTTTCCGGAACTAGAATAAAAAGTCTTAAAATTTGTATGGAAACACAAAAGACCCCGAATAGCCAAAGCAGTCTTGAGGGAAAAAAACGGAGCTTGAGGAATCAGACTCCCTGACTTCAGACTATACTACAAAGCTACAGTAATCAAGACAATACGGTACTGCCACAAATACAGAAACATAGATCAATGGAACAAGATAGAAAGCCCAGCGATAAACCCACGCACCTATGGTCAACTAATCTATGAGAAAGGAGGCAAGGATATACAATGGAGAAAAGACAGTCTCTTCAATAAGTGGTGCTGGGAAAACTGGACATCTACATGTAAAAGAATGCAATTAGAACACTTCCTAACACCATACACAAAAATAAACTCAAAATGGATTCGAGACCTAAATGTAAGACCAGACACTATAAAACTCTTAGAGGAAAACATAGGCAGAACACTCTTTGACATAAATCACAGCAAGATCTTTTTTGATCCACCTCCTAGAGTAATGGAAATAAAAACAAAAATAAACAAATGGGACCTAATGAAACTTAAAAGCCTCAGCTCCCAGCCTCCACCTGCCCCAGTGACTGAGCAGACAAGCCTCTCGGGCTGGTGAGTGCTGGTCGGCACCGATCCTCTGTGCAGGAATCTCTCCGCTTTGCCCTCCGCACCCCTGTGGCTGCGCTGTCCTCCGTGGCTCTGAAGCTTCCCCCCCGCCACTCCCCGTCTCCGCCAGTGAAGGGGCTTCCTAGTGTGTGGAAACCTTTCCTCCTTCACAGCTTCCTCCCACTGGTGCAGGTCCCGTCCCTATTCTTTTGTCTCTGTTTTTTCTTTTTTCTTTTGCCCTACCCAGCTACGTGGGGAGTTTCTTGCCTTTTGGGAGGTCTGAGGTCTTCTGCCAGCGTTCAGTAGGTGTTCTGTAGTAGTTGCTCCACATGTAGATGTATTTCTGATGTATTTGTGGGGAGGAAGGTGATCTCCACGTCTTACTCTTCCGCCGTCTTGATGGTCTCCCGGCAGGTGGATTCTTAACCACTGTGCCACCAGGGAAGTCCCAGTACTAAGCATTTTATACATACTCATTTATTTCTTAAAACAATTCTATGAACCAGGTACTACTGTTGTAGCCATTTTACACATGAGGAAATTGAGGACCAGGGAAGATAAGCAAGCTGCCCACAAGTCATGTAGCTGGTAATGGGCAGAGCCAGGACTTGAACTTGGGTGCCTTGGCTCCATAACCCACGTCCTAGAGTACCTGCTGCATTGTGAGGTCACCTGGCATGAAAGCAGAGCTATGATTTCTACCCATGTTTGCAACCTAGTAGCAAAAGCAGAATAAACACATGTGAAAAGGTATGAGAATTTAGCCAACAAATAAGGAAAACAGTATTCTCAAATATTATCCATTCCTCAGATATGTACTAAACAGTCCTGAATATCCAGAGATAAATCCAAAGTAGCCTTTGCCCTTGAGGATTTTCATGTCTAGTGGGGGAGAGAGAGAGAGAAAAATATAGATTCAGTGTAATCAGTCACCAGAAGCCTGCACAGGAGAGAGTGGGAGTTGTAGGAGTGGCGCAAACTCAGACTGGGCAGGGGCTCAAGGACAGCTTGCTGGAGGAGGGGAGGGAAAAATTGGAGTTGACGTGACCAGGAGATGGGGAAGAGCTTTCTAAGCAGAGAGCAACTGGGCAGATGCCCAGACGTGGGAGACAAGCACGCACTGCTCAGCTGCATGCAGGGCTGGGCCAGGGCGCTGTGGGGCTGACCTGGTGAGCAGGGGATCCCGCTGCCCAGCCCAGGGAGGACGGTGACCACCACGTGAAGTGATAGGAGATCAGTGAAGACAATGTCACCGCCCCCTCCTCTTCAGCGACCCCCATAAGGCCTGGTGCCAAGGGCCCCAGAGCAACCTCCCGACTCGTCCACTTCCCAGGGGTAATTGTACTAGCAGAAGCTAGTGTTCGCCAGAGAGTAGTTCCCCAAATGTCCCTGCCTCACTCGGTTCCTCACTGCTGTCATCCCCTTGGAGGGCAAGAGTGATTACAGTTTGCAAGACCGTTTCTGAAGCAGCAGATGGATATCAATTATGCCCAAAGAAATCTGTGACCTAGATACAGTGCGCTCATGTTTTCCCCACATTCTTCGTCACTTGTCGCCTCCACTCAGCTGCTCATCTGGTGACTCTGTTCTCTGAGAAGAAATTGGAGGGTGGGGATAGCAGCCAGGAACCAGCCAAGGTGATAGCTCTAAATTCCAGGGCCCTGGGCAGAATTTTGGAAAGAAACCTCTGAGTCTGCTGGTCCCAGCATGTACCAAGCTGGGGGGTGGGGGTGGGGAGGGATGGGGGATGGTGCCTCGCCTCACGCCAGCGCTGAAAGGGGTGCTGCCTCCTGCCCGAGGCTTTTAACTTAATTTATTCTTCAGTTAGACCAGAAGCGGCCCCATGCTAGGGCATTGGTTAATAGACAGCGGCAATTATCTATTAATAAAATCTAGACGCGAGAGATGGAATTGCTTCTTTGTAGAGATGTGACTAATAGAAGCCACAATCTGTTGAATGGAGTTCTAGTTAATTTTTATTTGTTCTTTTTTTCCTGAGTTTTTTCTTATTTCATGGGTGGTAGGTGATGAATAAGGCCCATTGGAGGCTGGCACTAGCAGATAAAAGCTTCTTGCTCTTTTTCTGCTGGAGAATTTCTTCCGATTTCCCAGAGGGCCCGGGGTGCTGGGATGGCAGTTGAATGAACGCATTGCTGCTTAGGAGGGAAGCACCTATTCCGGGGGCATTTGGGGCTGGGGGGACAGGTCAGCTCCCCCACTGGAGAGCGCTCACCCAGGGCACGTTTCCTCTGTGTCCCAACAAGTGTTCCTGCGAGGCACACAGCACCCTGCCCTGACCTTTAACCACTTCCCGTTCACAGTATGTCAACCCAGCCTTCGAAAGGATGATGGGCTACCACAAAGGTGAGCTCCTGGGGAAAGAACTCGCCGAGCTGCCCAAAAGTGACAAGAACCGGGCGGACCTTCTCGACACCATCAACACCTGCATCAAGAAGGGCAAGGTGGGTGAAACCAAACCAGTCCACAAACCCCTCCCCAATGCATGTTTTCTTCTGTGAGTTTTTATGTCCCGTCTTTAACGTTGGCTTCTTTAATAACGTTCCAATTAAGTGAAAAATCCTTTATGTTTGCAAGATGAGTTAACTTTTGAGTTAATTTTGGATAGCAAGCGAACCTGGTGCTTATGATGGTATAGTATCTGGTGATTTTGTGTAAGGAAATTTCTTCCTTCACATGAATGAATCTCACCTGTCATGGCTGGAATTTCATACCTATGTCTGAGCAGAGCTGCTCTGTAATTTTTAGTTTATCCAGTGTTTGGGGGACTAAGAGCATTTAATGTCAGTATTTACATGTCTTACAGGCCCAGTTTTCGGTCACTTTTCCCTTTTCTGCTCTCTTTACCCATCACAGTTCAGTTTGTCCAGCGACCTCCACTGCATCCCAGCAGCTGAAGGCAGTGGTGCAGGTGCACTGGGCATCTCCCCACAAGCCTTCCCTTCCAGAGGAGCGTTGCTGTCATAGCTGGAACTGCCTGGGCATTTTCTTTTAAGCATTCAGATGCTTTCTCTGATGTGAAGTAGTTAGATAAGCATTGTATTTATTTAATGGGGGACCATTTTATAGAAATAAAATGTTTGGCTTATATATCATGGCCAAAATTAGTAAAAGAAAAGAACATTGGGGCAGTGAGACTGAAAAGGAAACAGGACATTGTCAGGTCCTCCAAAAAATCTGCCTGAAGAGCACTGCCACACATCTGGTGACCCCAACATGCACACCAGTTAGCCATCCTGTGTGAGTGTGCTGGCAAGAAAAGGCTGCAAAGAATCTCAGGTCTAATTCAACCACTTCCTCCCAGAAATAGTGGAGGTGCCACAGGCTCCCCCTTGAGGTCACCGGGCTCTTTATCCTAGCCGGTTCCTCAGAGTCCGGCCACAGCAGGTGGCCTTCACACTCCCCTTTGTCTCATCCATGGACACTGCCAGGAGCCAGATTAAGCCCAGAGAAGGCTTGGCTGGAGGTCCGATAGGATAGTAGAAAGATGATGGGCTTCAAGGAAAGTTAAGAGATAAATTTATAACCACATTTTTCACCTTCTCACGTGGGGACATTAGTCAGCATCTCTGAGCCTCTGTTTACCTATCTGCAAATGAAGGGTGATAATATCAAGCTCACAGGTTGTTGTAAAGATCTCGAGAAAGACCTCAGAAGAACCCCTTGACCTGGTGCCCCTACACCCACAGGGCTGAGAGCAGGGATGGCACCCGCTGCTCAAGTGTCCCGGAACTGGGAGGGGCAGCCCCTGGTGGTGGGCTCACGGCTCTGGTGGGCTCTGAGCACTGTGACGATGAGCCTTACGTAGTCACCGCCGCGGTGGGTGCAACTGTGGAGCGGTATTTTGTGGAATGTGACAAAAGCATGTGGGAACTTCATGGCTGAACTTGATGAGACCCTCTGTAGGAGCCGCCGAATGCCTGGACAGAAGGATTTTAAGAGCTCTCTTTATGTAGGAGTGGCAGGGGATTTACTATGCCAGACGGAAATCCGGCGACAGCATCCAACAGCATGTGAAGATCACTCCAGTGATTGGCCAAGGAGGGTGAGCGCCAACTCTTAAACTCCATTGTTTTGAGGGGCCCCTGTGGGCGTTGGGTTTGTGTATGGAAATGCAAGTGTGTTAGACCCACAAATACAGTAGGACTGGGTCTGTACATAGTACCTGCCGAGGACACCTCCATGCGGCCGGCAGCAGCCCCAAAACAGCACAAGCTCTTCTGCTCGTGGGCTTTATGAAGCATCACCCCGACTGTCCACTTCCGCCTCATTGTCTGTGGATCCATTGTCCCCACGCCGCAAGGAGCTCAGTTTCTAGGCCTTTCCCTGTCATCACAAAGACCACAGAACAGCAGGGCTCGCTGCCTCAGCCCCACCTGGGAGCAGAGCTTCTCTCCTTGAGGCACCGTGATGATTCTCTCCAGGCCTCGGGGCTTGTTCCACAAGGAGGAGAGAACCCTGGGGGCCATGGTTAGGAGAAAAAGGTGTCTGACCAGAAGCTGAGACATCTGATTCCATGTAAATCTCAGGTTACCAGAGGAGGCAGTTCATTTGCAGAGAGATAAAGAAAATGCGCAATTCCATTTCCTTCTCCCAGTTACATTTTGTGAGAAGGTTTATGGAGCCAAACAGGACCCCCTAACAGTACATCACTGAGGAGCCTTTGTAAACAAGCCTGAAGGTCAACCAGCCAGCTTCATAGGACAGGTTTACAAGGGACACACGCCGTTGGGTGACGTTTTGGAAAAAGAAAAAGAGCAGTTATGGTGGCGAATAACCAGAAAAGGAGAGCCCTGTCTGTGACTCTTATTGTGTGGTTAGAAAACTTTCTGTAGTCAGCAAAGTGTCTGTAGGTTGTTTCCGCTCCAATTTTACTTATTTGTTAGTTTCAAAACTGTTCCCCCTCCGTTCAGAATCCACTGTCTCATGTTTCCTGCCACTTTGCTTCACTCCGCATGGTGGGGGCACTGGTAGCCCTGACCAGGGGTTTCGAGCGCACAGAGAGAGGCCCCCAAATCCCTCCTGAGCGCACAGGCTTCCGCGTGGCCATTTGCACCAGCGGTCAGAGCTCTGAGGCCACGATGGCCGTCACATTATTGTTTCCAACCATCATCCTTAGACCGTCTTCTCAAGCTAAGATTCACTGTGTGTGTGCGACCAGAATTATTAGGTAACAAGGTGGAGGAGACTGAGTTACTGTTTGGTGATTTCCGTCAGAATGAGTTTTTCTGATCTTTCTGATTTGACAGATAAGAACAAGATGTTCTAGAGCCCAGAGACTGTTATTTTTTTCCCCCAATATTTTCCCCCAGTGAGCTATCAGAGGAAATTCTTACTAAAAGTAGGGAAATTTTACCTCTTGCTATTTAGTGATGCTCACTACAGAATAACCAGGACTCTTCAGAGTCCTCCAGAGAAAACTGAACCGAAGAGAGAGACAGACAGAGACAGAGAGACAGAAGCAGAGACACAGAGAGAAGAGATTCATTACTATAAAATCGAACATAGCCCTCTGTAATTCTAGCTTCGCTCAGTAGAAAATCTACCTTGAGCTGATCTTTGTGCAGGACTAAGGCACCTGTTGTCTTTTCCTGGTGTCCTTGTGGTAATGAGCAAGACCACAGGCTGTTTTGGGATTCTGTCCACGATCTGAAAATAAGAGGATTTTTCTGTGCCTGAAAAATGCCATCATTTATGATGACCGGGCTGTGAAAGAATGTGGAATATTAAATGTAAAATCAACAACCATGAACTTTGGTCATTGTCCAAATGAGTCTTTGCCTTCTATATAAGCTATAAAAGTATTAGTGTCAGCAGAATTAAATCCCATTTTAATCTAAAGTCTGGAGGAGCATTTCATCCTGTCACTGATGCTATCTAGGAGCCAGGCCTCAGGAGCTGGTTAGAAAATGAGGTACCCATTAGGGAAGTGTTTCTGAGCTGGCTATGATTAAAAGGGAAGCCCAGTTTCTGAAGGCATGTGTGGGCTGTGTGTGAAAAAAAATGCATCTTTTATAGACTGTGTTTTGTCGGAATTTAAAATCTGCCTTAGAATGGACCCTGGAGTTTTACTTGAAGAAGATTCTGTTGATGTTTTCATTTGCTAATTTGTTGAATCATCTCATATCTGACTCACTAATAACTGATTATTTATGTTATTAGGAAAATTAGGCATTTTGTCTCCCTCAAGAAACTGTGTTGTACCACTGACAAAAATAAGCAGGTATGGTATTCAGTTTGCTTCATTTGCTTTGTCGGCTTGACCATGCGTTCGTTACGTTCTCACCGTGGTTCTCTACTTGTCTTTCTCCATGTCTTACTGTAGTTGCCAATTAAGAAGCTTTATGACAAAATTAGGCCCTTAGACAAATAGTAAAAGAAAAAATTCCCCAGCAAGCCTATACACTTTATTAGTAACACATGTCAGTTATGATTTAGCTTGTGACTGTGCAGCTCAGGACCAATATATTTTATGAGAGCATAAAATTTTTTCTCCAAATAAAAAATGTTCTAATTTGCTACCTTAATTTCTTAAGTGAAAGTTATATATGCATTTGAGCATTTCACCCCTATAAATTCATGTCAAAACCAAAAATCATTTATAATTAGTACTATGATTTTTTTTAACCGTTATATCATGCAGAACAATATATTTGAGTGTTTTCTGAAGTAACAGAATTTTAGTAAGTTGCTGTATTTAAGAACTTTTTTAGGTAGTTTTATCATAGAGAACAACAACGGTATTGATATTTTTCTTTTTTTTTAAACATCCTTATTGGAGTATAATTGCTTTACAATGTTGTGTTAGTTTCTGCTGTACAACAAAGTGAATCAGCTATATGTATACATATATCTCCATATCCCCTGCATCTCCCTCCCACCCTCCCTATCCCACCCCTCTAGGTGGTCACAAAGCTGATCTCCCTGTGTTCTGCAGCTGCTTCCCACTAGCTAGCTATTTTACATTTGGTAGTGTATATATGTCCATGCCACTCTCTCACTTCATCCCAGCTTCCCCTTCCCCCTCCCAGTGTCCTCAAGTCCATTCTCTAGTAGGTCTGCATCTTTATTCCCGTCTTGCCCCTAGGTTCTTCATGACCTTTTTTTTAAATTTTTTTTTTTAGATTCCATATGTATGTGTTAGCATACGGTATTTGTTTTTCTCTTTCTGACTTACTTCACTCTGTATGACAGACTCTAGGTCCATCCACCTCACTACAAATAACTCAATTTCGTTTCTTTTTAAGGCTGAATAATATTTCATTGTATATATGTGCCACATCTCCTTTATCCATTCATCTGTCGATGGACACTTAGGTTGCTTCCATGTCCTGGCTATTGTAAATAGTGCTTCAATGAACATTGTGGTACATGACTCTTTTTGAATTATGGTTTTCTCAGGGTATATGCCCAGTAGTGGGATTGCTGGATCACATGGTAGTTCTATTTTTAGTTTTTTAAGGAACCTCCATACTGTTCTCCATAGTGGCTGTATCAATTTACATTCCCACCAACAGTGCAAGAGGGTTCCCTTTTCTCCACACCCTCTCCAGCATTTATTGTTTGTAGATTTTTTGATGATGGCCATTCTGACTGGTGTGAGGTGATACCTCACTGTAGTTTTGATTTGCATTTCTCTAATGATTAGTGATGTTGAGCACCCTTTCATGTGTTTGTTGGCAATCTGTATATCTTCTTTGGAGAAATGTCTATTTAGGTCTTCTGCCCATTTTTGGATTGGGTTGTTTGTGTTTTTGATATTGAGCTGCATGAGATGCTCATATATTTTGGAGATTAATCCTTTGTCAGTTGCTTCATTTGCAAATATTTTCTCCCATTCTGAGGGTTGTCTTTTCATCTTGTTTATGGTTTCCTTTGCTGTGCAAAAGCTTTTAAGTTTCATTAGGTCCCATTTGTTTATTTTTATTTCCATTTCTCTAGGAAGTGGGTCAAAAAGGATCTTGCTGTGATATTTTTTCTTTTTGGTTTAGACTTTAGTACTGGATTGTGTGTATTGTCACTTCCTGCTTTAAAGTTTGTTGATTAAAAAGTATTCAACAAACATAATTACCAATGATCTATTTTTAATACAAATCTATTTATTTTATTTAGGTATAATTGATGTGCAATATTATATGTTTCAGAAGTACAACATAGTTATTCACAATTTTTAAAAGTTATAGTCTGTTTATAGTTATTATAAAATATTGTCTATATTCCCTGTTTTATACTATGTATCTGTGTAGCTTATTCATTTTAGACATAGTAGTTTATACCTTTTAATTCCCTACCCAATTTTTCCTCTCCCCCTTTCCCTCTCCCCTCTGGTAACCACTAGTTCTCTATATCTGAGTCTGTTTCTTTTTTGTTCATTCATTTGTTTTATTTTGTAGATTCTACATATAAGTGATATCATACAGTCTTTCTCTGTCTGACTTATTTCACTTAGCATGATACCCTCCAAGTCCATCCATGTTGTTGCAAATGGCAAAGTGTCATTCTTTTTTATGGCTGAGTAGTATTCCGTTGTGTGTGTTTGTGTGTATGTGTGCGTGTGTGTACCTCCAGTGATCTATTTTTGAAAATCTTTCAAACATGGCCTTTGACTTAGATGAAGATTTTGAAAGAAGGGACAGTGTCTCTCAAGGATATGAAAGGCTTCAGGGCATAATCCATTTTAGTGTAGCATGTCGGAGACTTGGGAAGTGGTGTGGGATCAGGAGAAAGCCTGGCCAGGCAAGGAAGTAAGCTGGGACATGGCAGACCCAAGATGCCTGGGCTCCTCCCGGTGAGAAGGCGGCCCCAGAGGGGAGGAGACTCCGTGCAGTGAGCTTCCAGCTGGTGTCTCAGCCCATCGAAGGGATCCATGTCCATCTGCTTTTTTAAAAAATAATGACTCAGTATTTGTATATACTGTGAACTGATCACCACAGTAAGTCTAGTTAACATCCATCACCATATGTAGTTACAATTTTTTTTCTTTTGAGAACTTTTAATATCTACTCTTAGCAAATTTCAAATATGCAACATAGCATTATTGACTATAGTCCATGCTGTACAGGACATCCTCAGGACTTATTCGTTATAACTGGAAGTTTGTACTTTTTGACCTCCTGCATCCCCTTTTTTTTTTTTTTAATAAATTTATTTATTTATTTATTTATTTTTGGCTGCCTTGGGTCTTTGTTGCTGTGCGCGGGCTTTCTTTAGTTGCGGTGAGTTGGGGCTACTCTTCTTGCAGTGTGTGGGTTTCTCATTGTGGTGGCTTCTCTTGTTGTGGAGCACGGGCTCTAGGCGCGCGGGCTTCAGTAGTTGTGGCTCGCGGGCTCTAGAGTGTAGGCTCAGTAGTTGTGGCACACGGGCTTAGTTGCTCCGCGGCATGTGGGATCTTCCCAGACCAGGACTCGAACCCGTGTCCCCTGTGTTGGCAGGTGGATTCTTAACCGCTGCGCCACCAGGGAAGCCTCCTGCATCCCTTTTACCCACTCCCCACCCCCACCTCTGGCAACCACCGATTTGTTGTCTGTGTGTATGAGTTTGAGGGTTTTTTTAGATTCCACATATTAGTGATAATATGTGGTATTTGCCTTTCTCCATCTGATTTATTTCACTTACCATAATGCCCTCAAGGGCCATCCATGTTGTTGCAAATGGCAAGATTTCCTTCTTTCTTATGGCTAAATAATATTTCATTGTATGTGTATATACCACATTTTCTTTATCCATTCAACCATCCATGGTTGTTTCCATATCTTGGCTATTGTAAATAATGCTGCAGTGAGTATGGGGTTGCATATATCTTTTAGAGTTAGTGATTTTATTTCCTTTGAATAAATACCCAAAAGTGGAATTTCTGGATCATATGGTAGTTCCATTTTTAATTTTTTGAAGAACTTCCATGCTGTTTCCCATAGTGGCTGCACCAGTTTACATTCCCACCAACAGTGCACAAGGGTTCCCTTTTGTCTACATCCTTGACAACACTTATTTTTTTATTTTTTGATAATAGCCATGTTAACAGGTGTGAGTTTATATCTCACTGTGGTTTTGATTTGTATTTCCCTGAAAACTAGTGATGTTGAACACCTATTTGTATACCTGTTGGCCATTTGTATGTCTTCTTTAGAAAACTGTCTATTTAGATCCTCCACCCATTTTTTTATTGGGTTGTTTGTTTTTTTGCTGTTGAGTTGTATGAGTTCTTTATATTTTTTTAGATGCTAACTCCCTTATCAGACATATGATTTGCAAATATTTTCTCCTATTTGGTAGGATATCTTTTCATTTTGTTGGTGGTTTTCTTTGCTATGCAAAGCATTTTAGTTTTATGTAGTCCCAATTGTTTATATTTGGTTTCGTTGCCTTTGCTTTTGGTATCAAAAAATCACTGCAAGACCAACATCAAGGAGCTTATCCCCTATGATTTCTTCTAGGAATTTCATGATTTCAGATTTTAAGTTCAAGACTTTAATCCATTTTGAGTAGATTTTTGTGTATAGTGTAAGATAGTGATCCAGTTTCATTCTTTTCCATGTGGCTATTTTTTTTTAATTTATTTATTTTGTTTATTTATTTTTGGCTGCATCAGGTCTTTGTTGCTGTGCACGAGCTTTCTCTAGTTGCAGCGAGTGGGGGCTACTCTTCATTGTGGTGCGCAGGCTTCTCATTGCGGTGGCTTCTCTTGTTGCAGAGCACGGGCTCTAGGCGTGCAGGCTTCAGTAGTTGTGGCCCGTGGGCTCAGTAGTTGTGGCTTGTGGGCTCTAGAACGCAGGCTCAGTAGTTGTGGCACACAGGCTTAGTTGCTCCACGGCATGTGGGATCTTCCCGGACCAAGGATGGAACCCGTGTCCCCTGCATTGGCAGGCAGACTCCCAACCACTGCACCACCAGGGAAGCCCTCCATGTAGTTATTTAATCCAACACCATTTACTGAAGAAACTATTCTTTCCACCTTGTATATTCTTGGCTCCTTTGTCATAAATTAATTGACCATATATATGTGGGTTTATGTCTGGACTCTCTATTGATCTACATCATTAGATACATTGAACTATCTATGCAGATAAATATGTGTCTGTTTTTATGCCAGTACCATACTGTCTTGATTACTATAGGTTTGTAACATAGTTTGAAATTGGGGAGTGTGATACCTCCAGCTTTGTTCTTCTTTCTTAAGAATATTGGAAAAATATTCTAGAATAGCAAAAGGAATCATGTACTTTTTTGTATGATTTAGTTCAACATAAAATGCCTCCTTCAGCACTGAGTGTTTCATTTGGAATCAGGAAATTTTCACTTAATAACATAAACTCATGCAGAGAGGCAAGTCCTTGGAGACCTATGGGAAAGGAGGGGAACTGACTTTCACAGGAAAAAAATTCTCCCAACAGCAAAGTTTAGACATTGCAGGAGGAAGAATGAGGTCCACGTGAGAGGTGACATGGGTAGAGGGAGAATCACATGACATTCTGATGGCTTTTTGGAGACAAACTAGTGAACCCAAGCAGTGCAAACCAACCGCTATGGGCTGTGAAGCCACAGTGCAGGACCCAGGCCCACTTGGGCTTGTTCACGCCCATCCAGAAATGAGTCGAGTATAGTCCACATACAAAACCAAGCAGAGCCTCCCCCACCAGCCTAGCCCCTTGCTCCTCCTCCTTCCCCGCTTTCCCGTTTAGTGAATGGACCCCGTCTCCTGTCACCATTTCCCTGCAGCTCCATGTGCCCAAATTCTACCAGCCCTCCATAGCCCAGCCCGAGAAACATCAAGTTCCATCTCCCTCCTCGAGCCCCCAAAGTACCTTCTTTGCTGTGTATCACGCCCACCGTCGTGATGGCTACTTGTGTGCCTCACTGCCCTCTCCTCTCCAGCAGGGTCCCTGGGCTGTGCTTGTCTTTGTGTGCCCATGCTGCCTGGTGCGTAGTAGGCCCTCAAGCAGTTGGTGAGCTGGAGTGGACTTGAATGTCTTGGTCCTGGCTTCCTGCCACCTGTAAACTCTTCCTGCTTCACAGGGAGAGCAGGCAAGTCCTTAGCACAGGACTCAGGGATGCAGAAGCAGAGGGGCCACCTCCTCTTTTCTGAGGCTCTAAATAGAAATGTCTTTATTGCCGTAAATTAGCTGCTGTTCTCAGAAGGGTGGAAACACAGGGCTCAGATATCCTGAGCCATTGACGTCACCTAATGGTGCTGCACTGGCCTAGAGAGACACTTAGATTTTCCAATAACAAAGAATTTTTATATCTCTGGCCAGCCACACTGTTTTTCCTTCTCATCAAAGGAGGCTGAAGTGAATGGTGATGGGTCTGTGATGGGAAGGGCTCCCTAGAGGGTGGGAGCAGCCCATCTGCAGGTGGTTCTAGTGGCGCTGCTTTCTGGGGTTTAGCCCTGAAGTCAAAATCCACCCATGGGTTTGCATTTTAACAAGGAATGAAATTGGAAGCCAAGCTGCTGTCTGCTGGTGGTGCTTGTCATCAGCAAAGATCTTTTTTCCTATGTGAACCCTGTAGCTTTTTACCAAAAGGCTGGAAATGCCCTGTGAGGTTAGTCTGCCGTAAACATTGTCACCCCTGCAGCACTCACACATTTTCTCCCCAGGTGTGTATTAAACACCTGTTCCGTGCTGGCGCCAGGGACACGAAGTCTCTGCCCCAGAAGCTATGGGGCCACAGACAAATAAACAGGACACATTTCTAGAGCACAGTGTGGGGAGGTGTGAACCAGGTGCTGGAGAAGCACAGAACGCAGGACTGAAGAGGCTGGCTAGGATTTTTTTAGGTGTCATCTAGGACAAAGGGCAACAAGCTACACCCTACAGGCCAAATGTGGTCTGTTTTGTAAATAAAGTTTTATTGGCTCACAGCCACATTCTTTTTTACGTAGCACCAGAGGCTGCTTTCATTCTACAACAGCAGGGTTGAGCAGGTACAACAGAGACCACGTGGCCAGCAAAGCCTAAAATATGTACTCTCTGGCCCTTTACAGAAAAAATTTGCTAACCTCATTTCTAAAAGATAATTTTCTTTCTTGGATTTCCCACTTTCTTAGGTCAGGGACCATCTGCCCCGCCTCCACGCCTGCACGTACTTCTTTGAACACCCTTTGCCTTCCTGGCATCCCCTGCACCCTGGTTCAGAGGCTGTCTCAACCCCTTTATACCAGTGCAGACATGAGAACTTAGTTCCCCTGAGGCTTTGCCTTTTCATGAGGTCCAGGTGGAAATCCAAATGCATGGCTGAAACTGGAATTTCAGACATCTGCAAGCATGGTCCAGGAGCTGGACTCACATAGGGGAAGGAGGCTTCCAGGATCCCAGCTTTACACCAGCTCCTCCTAAGCTGGCCTGGTCCAAGGAGAGGGAATCTCCCCACTGCCACCCCCGTAGTGCCCACCCCCAGCCCAGGTGCAGTGCAGCCCCCATTCTCACTTCTCCTCCAAGCCTTGGCATTAGAGTATGGGGAGCACAGCACTCTCAAAAGCCAGCAGCCAGTGGCAGGCTTGGAGCCCTGGAGCGAGTGTGGGGTTGCAGCTGGTGGTGTCCATCGGACTGTATCACCTGATCTCTGTTCTCATGGCGGGGGGTGGGGTGACACACAGTCCACAGAGAAGCCTCAGGGAGATGCACGTGTCTCGTGTCCAGTAAGAGGAAGTCGTTCTCTTGTGAAGTCAGGAAGCACAGCCCACCCAATGAGCAGCTCCCGAAAATATTCCCTTGTTCATTGGGGTTATAGCAGGAGAAGTTCATAGCCAAGCTCAAAGGAAGCGGTTTGCTTTCTGACTAATCAGCGTTCCAGGACAAAAGCTGGTTGAGAGCAGACTGAGACCAATCTGACCTGGATTTTGCACAGGGCTTTCCAGAACTAGACAACAGAGGTTCCTGCCTTTGGAATTTCATTGACCACCACCTCACCCTCATGACAGGAAGGTTGTTTCAGCCCTGGGAAATAGGAAGGACATAATCACTGAATGAAGAATAGCTATTTAACATGAATCAGTTTGCCTTAGTTCAAACCTTGTTTCTATCAGTGAAAACCTACGTAAGCATCGTCACAGCCTGACATCAGTATGGGGACAGGCATTTGGAAGTCACTGCTTTAAAAGCACTTTCACGCATGTAACTTATTTGGGGATAGAAGAGGCAGAAATAGGGGCTGAGTTGGCCAAATTTGCAGTAATGAAACCTTGCTTTGAGATAAGCTTTTTAGGGTTCATACTACTATGCCATTTTATACAAGGGACTTGAGTGTCCGTGGATTTTGATATCCATGAGGGCAGAGGACAACTAGGAGGGTGGTCCTAGAACCAATCCCCCGTGAATACCAAGGGATGACTGTATTTTGTTTTATAGTAAACTATTTAATCTTGAAATTGTTGTAAAGATTAGGGAAAAATAGAACTTTACTGTAATAATAATGCATAAGACCAAACCTGTCAGAAGTGCCTAAAACAAGATACAAGGACATAGAGTGTCAGGGCATAAGAAGGGGGAAGGAACAGGTCTTTAGTTTTGTGAAGGCTTCGAGTAGGGAAGGAGGGACTGGGTCCTGAAGCCAAAAGCAGTGGAAAGTTTTAGGGGATCTGATTAGGCTCAATATAGGAAAGAATTATTAGAATTGACCAAAGTTTGTAGCCTTATCGGGTAGTGAGTTCACCACCACGGGAGGTAATCAAATAGCAGTAGACTGAGCTTTCAGTGGGAAAAGCTGTCTAGGGAGGTCACTAATTGGCCAGAGGTTAGACTAGATCAGTGGTTCTCCAAGTGTGGTTCCCTGGAGCAGCAGTGGCCCCAGGGATTTGTTAGAATTACAAAACCAGACTACAGAATCAGAAATTTGGGGGGTGGGCCTGGGCAGTCTGTTTTAATAAGCCTTCCAGGTGCTTCTAATTCACTCTGAAGTTTAAGAGATACTAGATAAGATGAATGACTTCAAGACTCTGATAGTGTGAATTTGGAATATTGGTTCATGAGCAGAGGCTGTTCCTGGTTTAATATAGTCAGGAATGCTTGTTTTCACTTCTAGCCCTCCAGCTTTCCCCTCCTGAGCATGAGGCCCCTGACCCAGGCTGCTCAGAATGTTGTGTTGCAGAGGACCCCCAGCTCTGCCCCAGGCATGCCCAGCTTGTGCCCTAGACCTGCACGTCCCAGATGGAAATGTGGCTCAACAAACGGCGATGTGCTCCAAGTGTGAACCACGTGCTAGATTTCAGAGACTTAGTATGAAAAAGAATGTAGATTAGCTCATTAAAAATATCTCAGTCTCATGTTGCTCACGTGTTGAAATGATAACATCTCACACATATTGTACTTAAAATATTAATTTCACCTGTTTCTTGTCACTTTAATGCAGCTACTAGAGTACTCAAAATTATGTATGTGGCTTGCATTTGTGGCTCTCACATTATTTCTGTTGGGGGTCTAGCCCTTCCCCTCCAGGCCAAATCTTACCCCCCGAATCCAGCTCTTCGCGCCCTTTCGCAGGCGATAGGGGGGCTCAAAGAGCTACACACACAGTCTAGCTTCTGTCAATGAGTTGAGTCGGCTGCAGACTTACTGAGCCTCCCAGGAGAGGAGGCTGTAACCCAGGCCCCTAGCAGTGCTTTCCTGTTACATGATGGGCGCTTAAGCAGACGTTCAGGGACCATTTTTGTTCGGGGAGGTGTGGGGGGCACCTTCCATTAGTTCTCAAACTGCAGCAGAAAGTTAGCTCTCACTTTCTAGAGCTATCGGGTGCACAGTGGGAGCTCTGGGCACCACGCCCTCCCACCCACTGCCCCTGTGGCCCTTGCAGTCCCACCCCAGACCGGCCTTCTCTTGGGTGCGTCTCGCCCCTCGCTGCCCCTAGGCCTCGACTCTCCCCACGTTTGCCAGGGTCGGCTCCCTCTCATCCTTTCCTTCCCAGCAGGTGGCTTGGCTGATAGCGCTCTTCGTGATTTGGGGGCCTCCCCCCAGCGTGCACAGAATAGGGGCCTTAATGCTCAGCCTCATCCCACCGCATTCTCGGTGAAACAGGAAGAGCATGGCTGGTGCAGGCAACCAGGAGAGAAAGATGGGTAGAATCACTTGCTGGTTTCTATTCATTGCTGATCCCTGGTGATAAAAACAAGTTTTCAGTGTATCCTAAATTCCCAATATTTGAGATGTGTCACATGGGGATTTTGTTTTGTTTTGTTTTTTTATTTCCTGTGTTAACATAAAAAGTATCCATAGAAACAAGGTGGGGAGAATTTTTTCTGTAGCCTCAATACATTTATTACTGATGCCACTTTGTATTTCTAACACCATTATAATTCTGCATCCTAAAAATACATTCTGCGGGTTTCTGGTCTATCTAGAACCTCAGCATCTAACTAATTCACCTTGGATTTTGTTACCGTGTCAATTTTATCCTCACTTTTATTTAATATTGCATTACATGGAAAATATATCAAATGATCCAAATGTGCTCAAAGATGTGCTTCTCCTGCCCATAAGTACACATAATTACAGAGTCGTTGGGAAGATTGTCTAGCCCATTTCTCCCCCCAAAGTATGTAATATATGTCATCTTAAAATGATTATTGTCTAGATTATCTATGTTGCATGTTTTTGAATGATGTAGACCCTTTGCAGCTTCCTCATCCTTCAGGACTCAATCCAGCTTCTTTTCCCTCCAAGAATCTCCCCAAGCCTGCCCGCCATCTCTCTCCCCACCAGTGAAGGTGACGGTGACCCTGTTTTTCTGCATCGTCCATTCCACTGTTAATCTTATGCTGCTTTGGGTCAGTTCTCACTTCCGGCCACTGTGTGTGCCCAGTAGATAACAGGAAAGTATTTTGAAAGCTAATTTTTATTCCCTAATACAGTAACCTTTGGAAGGCATAGGAAATCGAAGATACAGCCCTGTCTAGTCCCAAATTATTATTACATGTAGAGTTTTCATCTGTATGTAGCCAATATACATATCACATGCCATTGCAAAGAGTATTTGCTGTATTCTCCCAAGGCGCACGTCCAAGTGTGACTTCCTGAAGTGGGAGGAAAAGGACACTGCAACTGAAAACATGACTTCAGTTTGCACTGAAAGTGGCTGTTCGTGTTTAGAGATGTATTTTATCTAATCAGTGTATTACCACGGTACTGAGTTTGTACATATGTACTTTACTCACAGTAGGTGCCCCAAATATTTGTTGATAAATTTGGTAAAGCCACTATGTAAACAACATTTTTCCATTTAGCTTTAGTACATATTTACACGGAGCTATTTAAAGAAAGGGCTCCAATATTGCAAAACCACAATTTTTCCTGAGAAACCACGTTTGAACAGCCAAACCCCGAGCAGATGGGAATGGAGTACCTGCGGGGTGTCTGAGGGTAAGACAACTAGGAGCTCCCAGCAGGGAACAGGCCCGGACGCTGAGAATTCAGCGATGCGATTACACGTGTGAGAAAGTCTCGGCTCACAGGAGAGAGAGGCGACCTCAGGCCTGGCGCTGCTGGCAGCTGTTGTAGCGGGGCACGACAAGCTTCATGAGACCCCCACACGTCTGAAGCTGAGAGAGCCACCTGGCCGACAAGGGGGAGGACTGACTGAGAACATTCTGGGCGCGGGTACCTACCCTGAGCCCCGTGGGAAAGGAGGCTGCCTCGTTTCAGGTAGACACACGTGCTCTGCCCCTCGTGGCTAGCAGGGCAGCAGGCCCGGGGTTGTCTGCCCTGCACGGGGGTGGGATTCCTCTGCCCCGGCTGGTCTCCTCTTCTCTTCTCTCTGCCACAGCCGTAGGTATTTATAAGGCACTTGACCTGTGGTGGGGACAGCTAGGAGGTGGAGAATGGGAAAAACAGAGGGGAAGGCACTCAAAGTCCGAGCCAGAAATCACGTTTCCCTCTGTGTGAAACCTTTCCTGCCTGCTCACCTGTAACGGGCTGCCCCGATGGTGAGGCCCCGCTCAGGTGAGCCTCAGTACGCGAGGCCTAAACGTGAAGAAAAATTCGTTTGACTTAAGAAAAGTAAAATAGGTTTGCTGATGAATGGTAAACAGACATAGCTGAGCTGTTTGTTAAAAATTAACGTTAGCTCTTTATCTCTGACACGTTTAAGACAACTAGGATTTAAGGAGGAGATTCTATGTTGGCCTTTGGGAAGGAGGAGTTCCCCACCCTCCAAATTTAACTAAAATTCCAAAGGTTGTATTTTTGTATGATTTGTGTCATTCAGACTATTGAAAGATATTCTGTTCACTGTGGAGACTTAAAATAATTCAGCACAAGAAGCTTTTATATTACCTTAGAGCTGATTGAGGTTAAAGTTTTACTTATTTACCTATTTTTATGCAATTTATGGGAATTAGCAATTGATAGGAAAGTTTTCTTTTTCCAAAGCAGCAGTTGGTGTCTGTCTCCTCAGAAGGAATTAATTCACTTCACATTGAGAACTTTTCAGGCTGGGGCATGTGCTCAGCATAAGCTGGGCATTCATTCCTCTATTCATTAAGCAGCAATTGCCTTCCAGCACTTTGGCCCAGTGGAAGACACAAGGGTGGATGAGAATGAGGTCACCACGTTTTACCCCATATCGGCGGAAATCCTTGGCTTGGCTAATGGGACCACCCCTTCCACTCAGCCTCGCCCCGTGCCCCCAAACCTGGGAACCACCTTCAGCAACCTTGCTTTCCTGATCCCCCTGCATCCTCAGAGCCACTTAGTTCTGAAGATTGTGTCTTCCTAACAACACTTGACTTCATGGCCTTTTCTCCAGCCCCGTCCCACTTCATTTCATCCCATGGCGGCCTCTGGTTGTCCTGCACTAGCCTCCTAACTGCTGCAGGCTCTTGAGAGCTGACTGTTTAATTTTCTGGAGTTTTGTGAGGCGTTATTAAAATTAAATTATAGAAGCACGCAATTAGATAAATTTTTAAATAGGTAATAAGGACTCAAAATCTACAACTTATCGTGTTACTACATTTTACTATTAACTATGCTGTTGAGGTTACTTAACATTTGTTTTTATCTGCATGGTGGAAATACAATATAAAGTTGTGCTGCACACGCATCTTCCCAACCCCCCATGTTCAGTGACATGTTGGTAGCTTCAAACAGCCATGGTGGAAATCAGACCGAGGAAATCAGCAAATGCTACAAATTCGGACTTTTTTTTTTTTTTTTTTTAACAAAACAGTTTATTATTTTAAGTGCTGTTCTTAATATTATTGTGGTGAAAACAGAGAACCCCCCTCCCCCTCCAAACATTGTTTAATTTAATATTTACATGTTTGTTAGCTGCTCACATCTTAAAATTCTTTCTACAACATCATAAACCCATGGAAAATTCTGAACAGAGAAATTCATTGTAGGAAAAATGTTCAGGCAAGGCATGGTTTACATGGATAAAAATCAAAAAATTTAAATCCACATTTGCGACTTAATCTAGATCACAGTTTATCTGCGTTGGCTCAGACTTTTTAAACTGAGGAATTATTGACATAAAACACTATTAGTTTTAAGTGTGCAGCATAGTGATTTGATACATGTACGTTGCAAAATGATCAACACAGTAAATTTAGTTAACATCCATCACCACACAGTTAGAAATACTTTTTTCTTTTGCTGAGAAAATTTAAGCTCTACAATCTTAGCACCTTTCAAATACACGATACAGTATTGTTAATTATAGTCACCATGCTGAACATACATCCCCAGGACTTATTTATCTCATAACTGAAAGCTTGTATCTTTTGATCACCTTTACCCATTTCATCCACCTCTCAATCCCCCGCCTCTGGCAGCCACCAGTATGTTCTCTGTATCTATGAGCTCGGGTTTTTTGTTTTTAGATTCCACATATAAGTGATATCTTATAGTATTTGTCTTTCTCTGACTTATTTCACCTATCGTGAAACACCATCAAGGTCCATGTTATTGCAAATGGCAGGATTTCCTTTTTTATAGCTGAATAATATTCCATTGTATATATAAACCACATTTTCTTTATCCATTCATTCATCAATGGACACATAGGTTGCTTCCATGTCTTGACTATTGTAAATAATGCTGCAGTGAACATGAGGGTGCATCTCTCTTTTCAAGATAGTGATTTCATTTCCTTTGGATAAATACCCAGAAGTGGAATTGCTGGATCATATGATAGTTCCATTTTTAATATTTTGAGGAGCCTCCATACTGTTTTCCGCAGTGGTTGTACCAGTTTACACTCTCACCAGCAGTGCACGAGGGTTCCCTTTTCATCCTTGCCAACACTTGATATTTCTTGTAGTTTTGATAATAGCCATTCTAATAGGTATGAGTTGATATCTTGTTGTGGTTTTGATTTGCATTTACCTGATGATTAGTGATGTTGAGCACCTCTTTGTGTACCGGTTAGCCATCTGTGAGTATTCTTTGGAAAAAATGTCTATTCATATCTTCTGCTAATTTTTTAATCAGGTTTTGTGGGGGGGATTTTTGCTATTGAGTTGTATGAGTTCTTTATATATTTGTAGATATTAACTCCCTTATCAGAATCATGATTTGCAAATATTTTCTCCCATTCAATAGGTTGCCTTTTCATTTTGCTGATGGTTTCCTTTGCTATGCAGAAGCTTTTTAGTTTGATGTAGTCCCACTTGTTTTTTTTTTTTTTTTTTTTTTTTGCTTGTTGCTTTTGCTTTTGGTGTCAAATTCAAAAAGTCATTGCTAGGATCAAGGAGCTTGTCCCCTATGTTTTCTTTTAGGAATTCTATCGTTTCAGATCTTACATTCAAGTCTTTAATCTATTTTGATTTGATTTTTATGTGTGGTGTAAGACAGTGGTCTAGTTTCATTCTTTTGTATGTGACTATCCAGTTTTCCAGTACCATTTATTGAAGAGACTATCTTTTCCCCATTGTGTGTTCTTGGATCCCTTGTTGTACATAAATTGCCCATATATGTATAGGTTTATTTCTGGGCTTTCTGCTCCATTTATCTATGTGTCTGTTTTTATGCCAATACCATACTGTTTTGAATACTCTAGCTTTGTAATACAGTTTGAAATCAGGAAGCATGATGCCTCCAGCATTGTTCTTCTTTCTCAAGGTTTCTCTGGCTACTCAGGGTCTTTTGTGGTTCTATACAAATTTTAGAATTGTTTGTTATATTTCTGTGAAAAATGCCATTGGAATTTTATAGGGATTGCATCAAATCTGTAGATTGCTTTGGGTACAAAGGACATTTTAACAGTATTAAGTCTTCCAGTTCATGAGCATGGAATATCTTTCCACTTATTTGTGCCTTCCTCAATCTCTTTCATCAGTGTTTTATAGTTCTCAGGGTACAAGTCTTCCAACTCCTTGGTTTAATTTATTTCTTTGTATTTTAATGCAACAGTAAATGGGATTTTAAAATTTTCTCTTTCTGATAGTTCATCATTAGTGTACAGAAACACAACTGATTTTGTATGTTGATTTTGTATCCTTCAACTTGACTGAATTTGTTTATTCTAACAAATTAGGTTAGAAGTCTTCTAGGCTTTTCTACATATAAGATCGTGTCATCTGCAAATGGAGACAGTTTTACTTCTTTCTTTCCAATTTGATGACTTTTCTTTTTCTTTGCTAATTTGTCTGGCTTGAACTTCCAGTACTGTGTTGAATAAAAGTGGCAAGAGTGGACATCCTTGTCTTGTTCCCAATCATAGAGGAAAAGCTTTCAGTTTCTCACCACTGAGTATTATGTTTGCCGTGGGCTTGTCATACATGGCCTATATTATGTTGAGGTACATTCCCTCTATACCCACTTTATTAAGAGTTTTTTTTATGGTGAAAAATTTTATATTTAGAATTAGTCTGGATTCAGTTTAGATGATCCCAGTTTTGTTGGCAACAAAAGTTCGGAGCCAGTCAAACAAATGCCTTCTTCGCTTCATCAGGCCACATCAGGGTGTTGATCTTGGCTATGTCGGTGTCATGGAGTTTCTTCACAGCCTGTTTGATCTGGTGTTTTTTGGCCTTGAAAACTGCAATAAACACAAATATGGTGTTGTCTTCTATCTTCCTCATGGCTCACTGGGTGGTGAGGGGGAACTTGATAATGATATAGTAAAAGCTTGTTTCTCCTGGAGGTGTTCTTCCAAGGATATCTGAGCTGCTTTCAGAGCTACAGTGTTTTAGGCACTGGAAGCTGGGTGACATATATTATTCTTTTGTGGCTGGGAATGACTTTTAGCACTGCTTTCTTGGCCTTCAGAGTCTTGGCTTTGGGAGAGACCGGGTCTTCCTTCTTTGCTTTCGGTGTCATCTTTCTGAAAAGTTATTGAGAGCTTTTATCATGAATGGATGTTGAATTTTGTCACGCACTTTTTCTGCATCTATTGAGATGATCATATGATTTTTATCTTTTGTTTATGTGGTGTATCACATTCATTGATTTGCACATGTTGAACCATCCTTGAATCCCAGTGATAAATTTCACTTTATCATGGTGTGTAATCCTTTTAATATACTGTGGAATTTGGTTTGGTAATATTTTGTTGAGAATTTTTGCATCTATGTTCATCACAGATGTTGGCCTGTAGTTTTTTTGTTAGTGTCTTTGTCTGGCTTTGGTATCAGGGTAGTGCTGGCCTCATAAAATGAGTTTGGGAATGTTCCTTCCTCCTCGAATTTTTGGAAGTTTGAGAAGGACTGGCACTAATTTTTCTTTAAATGTTTGCTAAAATTCACCAATGAAGCCATCTGCTCCTGGGCTTTTCTTTGTCGGGATGTTTTTGACTTACTGATTAAATCTCCTTCCTAGTAATTTGTCTGCCCAGATTTTCTGTTTCTTCATGATACAGTCTTGGTAAGTTGTGTGTTTCTAGGAATGTATTCATTTCTTCAAGGTTGTCCAATTTTTTGGCATATAATTGTTTATAGTAGTCTCTTATGATCCTTTGTATTTCTGCAGTATCAGCTGTAATGTCTCCTCCTTCATTTCTGATTTTATTAGAGTCCTCTCCTTTTCTTGTTGAGTCTAGCTAAAGATTTGACTATTTTATCTCTTTAAAAAGCAAACAGTTCTTAGTTTCATTGATCTTTTCTGTTGTCATAGTCTCTATTTCATTTATTTCTGCTCAGATCTTTATTTCCTTCCTTCTACTAACTTTGAGCTTAGTTTGTTGTTCTGTTTCCTTGAGGTATAAAGATAAGTTGAGATTTTTCTAGTTTCTTAATGTAGGTGTTTATCTCTATGAACTTCCCACTTAGAAGTGCTTTTTCTGCATCCCATGAGTTTTGGTATGTTGTATTTCCACTTTTATTTGTCTCAAGATATTTTCAAATTCCCTTTTTTTCTTTGACCATTGGTTGTTCAGTAGATGGTACTTAATCGCCACATATTTGTGAATTTTCCAGTTTTCTTTTTGTAATTAATTTCTAGTTTCATACAATTATGGTTGGAAAAGATGCTTGATTTGATTTCAGTCATCTTAAATGTATTAAGACTTGTTTTGTGGCCTAATATATGATATGTCCTGGAGAATGTTCTATGTGCACTTAAAAAGAATATGTATCCTGCTGCTTTTGGACGGAGTGTTCTGTGAATATCTGAAGTCCATCTGGTCTAATGCGTACTTTAAGTCTAATGTTTCCTTATTGATAATCTGGATGATCTATCCATTGATGAAAGTGTGGTATTCCAGTCCCCTACTATTCTTGTATTGCTGTCAATTTCTCCCTTTAGGTCTGTTAATATTTGCTTTATGTATTTACGTGCTCCTTCTTAGGTGCACAAATATTTACAAATGTTATATCCTCTTGTTGGATTGACCCCTTTATCATTATATAGTGACCTTCTTTGTCTCCTATTACACTTTTTGTCTTAAAGTCTATTTTGTCAGATATAAGTATAGCTACCCCAGGTTTCTTTTGGTTTCCATTTGCGTGGAATATCTTTTTCCATCCTTTCACTTTCAGTCTGTGTTCTTAAAGCTGAAGTGAATCTTTTGTAGGCAGCGTGTAGTTGGGTCTTGTTTTTTATCCATTCAGCCACTTTGTCTTTTGATTGGAGAATTTAGTCCATTACATTTAAAGTAATTATTGATAAGTATGGACCTACCACCATTTTGTTCATTGTTTCTGGGCTGTTTTATAATTCCTTTGTTTCTTTCTTCTTCTTTTGGTCTCTTCCTTTGTGATTTGTTGCTTTTCATGGTGGTATAAGTAGATTCCTTTCTCTTTATCTTTTGTGTATCTACTGTTAGGTTAGCCTTGTGGTTACCGTGAGGCTTGCATAAAACATCTTATATTTATAACAGTCTGTTTTAAGTTGATACAACTGAAGTTTAAATGCATTCTAAAGCCCTAAGTTTTTAATTTTATGTTTTTGATGTCACAGTTTGCATCTTTTAAAAATATTACTATCTTTATATGTTCTTTCTATCCCCCTCTTTTGGGTCTCATACAGTCTCCACTTTCCAAGTCAAATCTTTTACCTGTCCCCTTAATTCTATCCCATGACCAAATACCCCAACCACTCTTTCCCATATTTTTATTTTTAGTTCATAGTTTCTTCTGAAAGCCTACCAAACATGGTGTGGTTTCTCCATATGCCCCCAATATTTCATTTTTTAAATCTTGAAAAACTATCTCACCTCTGCCTTTCCTTGAAAAACTTCTTTGCTGCCTTTACCTCTGATATCCAACATCTCATCATTTGACTTCTGCCTCAGACTCTATAGAAGATGCCCTCTCAGAGCTCACCAGTGACCTCCCAAGGATCAGGTCCAAAGACTTTCTCAGTGTACTTCCTTACCTTGGTGAATCCCCTGCTCTCTTTGAAACTCCTCCTTTGGTTTGCACAGCATGCTACTGCCCCGGTCATGCCTCCCAACCCTTCCCTTGTTTGCCTTCTTCCTCCTTGTACATCGCCTAAATTCTTCTTCAGAGGTATCACCCATTCCTTCCATTTTGGCCAAGGAAGGGGAGTTTGGGAAGGCTGTTGGGACCTCAGCAAGTGACAGGGTAAAAAGCTGTTGCATATTCAAGCTTGATCCAGACTTGCAGAGACATTCTGGGGGAGATATGGTGGGTGGGGCAGGTCAGCCTATATTTGCAGATAGTAAAGATACTTAGAGTCAGGTGGCTGCTAACTTTGGGGTTCTGGATGCCCCACCCACTTCTGAACAAGACCCAGCCACTAGGCAGAAATTCTTGCGAGCAGGGTTTGGGTGCTTCAGTGGGTACAGGGGCTTAGCTACAGCTGGGAAGTGTTTCCAAGTTCTAGTCAAGCAGGCTGTGGGCTGAGCAGGTAAGTAGAGGGGAAACAAGAATGCACTGTAGAATTATGCTCTTAGTATATGCATCATGGTCTTAATCAGGATTAACTTAGAGACTGGGCAGGATGACTTAGGCAGTTCCTGGCATCAGCAACATTGCTTATACCATGAACTTCAGTGCTGTCAACTTCATATAGGTGATCCTAGCCCTGGTCTGCCTGCCTGTCTGTCTCTTTCTGTTTCCTTCCATCTCTCTTTCTCAAACTTGCAGAAAAGTTGTAAGAATGGTAAAAAGAACCTCTTTTTTTCCTTGACTATTTGAAAGTAAGTTGGTAACATGATGCACCATTGACTCTGAATATGTTTATTTGTATTTTCTACAAACAAAGACCCTTTTATACATAACCAGAAGACCATCATCAAAACCGGGAAATTAATAGCCATACATTACTACCGTTTAACTCTCAGACTCCATTTGAGTTTTACTTATTTCCCCACTAAAGTCTTTTGTAGAAAGAGGGTCTAGTTTAGAATCAGTCACGTCTCTTGATTTCCTTCAGACTGGAGTAGTTCCTCAGTCTTTCCTTAACTTTCACAATCTTGACAGTTTTGAGGATAACGAGTCCAACTATTTGTAGAATATCCTTCAGTTTTGGTTTACTAATGTTTCCTCGTGATTAGATTTAAGTTATATATCTTTGCTAAGAATATTCCAGAAGTGATGTTGACTACTAAAAGGCATGAGATTTGAATTTGCTCCATTACTGATGATGTTAATTTTGATCACTAGATTAAGATAGTATCTCTCAGGCTTCTCCATGGTAAAGTTACTTTTCTCCTCTTTATAGTTAATGAATATTTTATGGGAGGTTACTTTGGGATTTTGTAAATATCATGTTAATCATCAGACTTTCAATTTATATGTTAGTTTATTTATGTGAGTATGGACTCATGGATTCCTATTTTATTCAATGGGTTTTAATCTATTTTTTGATGATCTCACTGACTCTATTTTCTTTCCCATATTCTATAATCACCCAATACATTATTATTATTATTACTTTAAGCAAAAAGTTATGTTTTGTTTTATTGTATTTATTTTTGTATTCCAAATGTCAGAGATAGAAAGGGCTTAAATAAAGTCCATGCTTTCCAACATCCTCATTTACAAGCAAACAACAATAAAACCCTGAAACCCAGAGATACTGGATGACTTCCAAGGTCATAGAATTAATGAGATAATCAAGGTTGGAATCCAAGGCTCTGTTCCCAAACCAGCGCCTATCCTATTACACTGTGGTCACTCTGGCTCTACCACTCACTGTCTGTGCATCCATGAGTAACCTAATCACATTCTCTGTACCCCAATTTTCTCATCTGTTTAACAGGGACATAACGAGCACCTCACTCTTTGGGCTCATATGAGGATCAAATGAGATAATTCATGTGAAGTGCCTAGTGCAGTGTCTGGCTCACAGTAAATATTCAATAAATAAGAACTCTCATTATTATTGCAGGTCTTCCTTGACTTATGATGGGGTTACGTCCCAATAAATACATCATAAGTTGAAAAGGCATTTAATACTCCTAGCCGACCAAACATTGTCGCTTACCCTAGCTTATCTTTAACATGCTCAGAACACTTATATTAGCCTACAGCTGGGCAAAATTATCCAACACAAAGCATAATTTATAATCAAGTATTGAATATCTCATGTAACTTATTGAATACGTACTGAAACTGAAAAACAAAATGGTTGTATGGGTACAGAATGGTTCTCAGAGTATTGGTTGTTTACCATGGTGATTGTGAGGCTCACTGCTGCCTGCAACATCACGAGAGAGTATCATACCATGTATTGTTAGCCTGGGAAAAGATCAAAATTCAAAATTCGAACTACAGTTTCTACTGAAAGTGTATCACTTTTGCACCATTGTAAAGTTGAAAAATCATAAGTCAAACCATAATAAGTCAGGTACCATCTGTACTAACGTTATGATTAACATTTCTGTCTTACATGTGAAGAAACTAAGTATAGGACCCTCGAAAATACTTGACAAAGAGAACAAGATTTTTTTTCTCTTTATTTCTTTTTACTTTTTGACCCCCAACCCCCACCACTGGCTCTGTAGTATAAGCTTGTTTTGTTTTGGTTTTTAAATTCCACATAGAAGAGAGATCTTACAGTATTTCTCTTTCTCTCTCTGACTTATTTCACTTAGTATAATGCCCTCAGGGCCCATCTGTGTTGTTGAAAATGGCAAGATTTCATTCTTTTTTCTGGCTGAATAATATTCCATTGTGTATGTATACCACAATTTTTATCCATTCATCCATTGGTGGACACTTAGGTTGTTTCCATGTACTGCTATTGTAACTAATGCTGCAATGAACATGGAGATGCATATATATTTTCTAGTTAGTGATTTCATTTCCTTTGGATAAATACCCAGAAGTGGAATTGTTAGATTATATGGTAGTTCTATTTTTAACTTTTTGAGAAATCTCCATATTGTTTTCCATACTGGCTGTACCTATTTACATTCCCATCAACAGTACATAAGTGTTCCCTTTTCTCCATATTCTCACCAATACTTGTTGTTTCTTTACTTTTTGATAACAGCCATCCTTACAGATGTGAGGTTATATCTCGTAGTGGTTTTGATTTGCATTTCCCTGATGATTAGTGATGTTGAGCACCTATTTGTGTACCTGTTGGCCATCTGTATATCTTCTTTGCAAAAATGTCTAATTGGATCCTCTGCCCATTTTAATTAATTTATTTATTTATTTATATTTTTTTTATAAATAGGAGCACACTGGTTTTTTGTTTTGTTTTTATTTTTATTTATTTTTGGCTGTGTTGGGTCTTCGTTTCTGTGCGAGGGCTTTCTGTAGTTGCGGCAAGCGGGGGCCACTCTTCATCACGGTGCGTGGGCCTCTCACTATCGCGGCCTCTCTTGTTGCGGAACACAGGCTCCAGATGCACAGGCTCAGTAATTGTGGCTCACGGGCCCAGTTGCTCCGTGGCATGTGGGATCTTCCCAGACCAGGGCTCGAACCCGTGTCCCCTGCATTAGCAGGCAGATTCTCAACTACTGTGCCACCAGGGAAGCCCCTCTGCCCATTTTTAAATTGGATTATTTGGTTTTTTGCTATTAAGTTATATGTGTTCTTTATCTATTTTGGATATTAACCTTTTATCAGATATGACTTGCAAATATTTTCTCCCATACAGTTGGTTGTCATTTCATTTTGTTCATGGTTTCCTTTGCTGTGCAGAAGCTTTTAGTTTGCTGCAGTCCATCTTGTTTACTTATGCTTTTGTTGCTTTTGCTTTTAGTGTCAGATTTTTAAAAAATCATCACCAAGGCCAGTGTCAAGGAGCTTACTTCCTATGTTTTCTTCTAGGAGTTTTATGGTTTCAGGTCTGAAGTTCAAGTCCTCAATCCATTTTGAGTTGATTTTTGTGTATGGTGTAAAATAGTGGTCAAGGTTTATTCTTTTGCATGTGGCTGTTTAGCATCCTTTTATCTTGTGTATTTATTAACAAATTATTGTATTATAGTTATTTTTACTACTTTTGTCTTTTATAAGTGATTAATCTATCACCTTTACAACATTAGTTTTTTTGAGATTTATACTTTGTTTTCCTGTTACTAATTAGTGATTTTTTGTTTCACCTTAAAGAAGTGTCTTTAACATTTATTCTAAGGCCAGTCTAGTGGTTATGAACTCCTTCAAATTTTGCTTGTGTGCAAAACTCTTTATGTCTCCTTCAATTCTGAAGGACAGCTTTGCCAGGTGGAGAATTCTTGGTTGACACTTTTTTTCTTTCAGCACTTTGAATATATCATGCCACTCCCTTTTGGCCTGCAAAGTTTCTCCTGAAAAATTTGCTTTCAGTCTTATGGGAGTTCCCTTGTACAAAACGAGTTGTTTTTCTCTTGCTGCTTTTAAGATTGACCCCTTGTCTTTAACTTTTGACAATTTAATTATAATGGGCCTTGGTGTAGGTCTGTTTGGATTCATCTTATTTGGAACTTTCAGGGCTTCATGGATCTGGATATCTGTTTCCTTCCCTAAGTTAGTGAAGTTTTCAGCCATTATTTCTTCAACTAAGTTTTCTGCCCCTTTCTCTCTTCTCTTTCTGGAATTCCTATAATGCAAATATTGGTTGTGCCTTAAGTCCCTTAAACTATCTTCACTCTTTTTCATTCTTTTTTCTTTTTGCTGCTCTGAGTGGGTGAATTCCACTGCCCTCTCTTTGAGTTCACTGATCCTTTCTTCTGCTCCATCTAGGCTGCTGTTGAAACTCCTCTTTTGGACTTTTCAGTGCAGTTATCTATTCTTCAGCTCTGTGATTTCTGTTTGGTACTTATTTATATTCTCTCTTTATTGAAATTCTCACTGTGTTCAGACATTGTTCTCCTGATCTCAGTAAACACATTTATGACTGTTATTTTGAAATCTTTGTTAGGTAAATCACTTATCTCCACTTAATTAAGGTCTTTTTCTGAGGTTTTATCTTGTTCTTTCATTTGGAACATGTTCCTCTGTTTCTTCATTTTACTTGATTCTCTGTATTGGTTTCTGTGTGTTAGAAAAAACAGTTTGATGAAACTTATTATTCTGCCCTGCCCTAGCTCTTGGTTGTCTCTCATACCTTTGTGATTGTCCAGGCAGCCTACTTTGTTTTAGTGGCTCCTAGTAGTTGAAGGTGTGCCAAGACCTGTCAGTGTCCCAAAGGAGAGGATCCCGTCAGACCTGGATGGAGGCTGACTGGAAATGGGACCCTCAGGCAGCAGCTCTTAAAGGGTAGGACTGGGTATTTCTGCGTGCTGCCTCTGTGCTGTGCCCTTGGGGGATAGCCTATTAAGGACTATTTTTCTGTTTGTTGCAGTCCTGTGGAACCTGGGAAAGAAGCCCTGCTGGCCACCAGAACCAGGCAATCAAGGGGTGACTCCTAGCTGGCAGCCACAAAAATCGGGGTGCCATGTATGTGCACAAGCTCCATTCAGGGAGATACCAGCAGCATGAGGCAAAGGGAGAGTGCAAAAATGGCATCTGTGGCCTCCCAATCTCTGGATAGTATTGCAGTTTGTCCCTAGATGTGTGTTAAATTAGAAGCCTGCCCTTCAGGTCAAAGCTTTAAGGTAAACAAATAGGCCTCTTTCACAGAAAGACTGGGTGAATTTCAGTTTGCTGTCTCTGCACTGGGCCTGGGGTTTAGCCGTGGTGAGTCCACATGAGCCCTTTAAGAACTATTAGTTTCCTATAGCCTTGCAGCTCTCATGGACGCAAGCCCTGTTAGCTTTCAAAGCTAGATGTTTGGGGGTTCCATATCTCAGGTGGAAATCTTAAGAGTTGCGGTGCCAGATGTGGTGTCCAAACCCTTTGCTTCTCAAGGAAAGCTGGGAATTTCCACCTGATTGTGTGTTACCATGCTGCGGGTGGGGTTTATGACAAGATGGTTTCTCAGCCTCTCCTCCCCACTTCAGTGTGGGATTTTTCTCATTCACTTGTTGTGTAGGAGTTGCTCAGCTAGTTTCTGGATTTCTTTCAGAGGGAATTGTTTCCTATGTTGTTGTAGATTTGATGTGTCTGTGAGTTCAGGACCCCCCTATGTCACCATCTTGAACCTAAAAATTTCCAGGATTTATTTTTTGGATGATTTTCTAGATTTAAGAAAGAGAGAAAATGTTAATAATACAGAGTAAATTTAAATATGCATCAAGTCTGTAGCAGTTCCATTGTGAATAGTGGAAAAAAAATTGAAGAAATATCCCTCCAGTATTCAAAAACTATTACATGAATCAACAAAGAAGTTGCTCACATCACTGATGAGTAAGCGGGATTCCTATGCACCTGGTATTTTACTTTCATCTTACTGCTCAATGTACGTGAAAGTATCCACTCCCATTCATGTCGAAACTCCACTCATTTATCCATTGCAACTATAGTTAGGCTACCGAGACAAGAATTCAGCAAAAAAGTCAACAAAAGTATTTTGTGTGGACTTCCCTGGTGGTGCAGTGGTTAGGAACCTGCCTGCCAAGGCAGGGGACATGGGTTCGAGCCCTGGTCCGGGAAGATCCCACATGCCGCGGAGCAACTAAGCCCGTGCGCCACAACTACTGAGCCTGCACTCTAGAGCCCATGTGCCACAACTACTGAAGCCCGCGCACCTAGAGCCAGTGCTCCGCAGCAAGAGAAGCCACCACAATGAGAAGCCCGCGCACCGCAACGAAGAGTAGCCCCGCTCACAGCAACCAGAGAAAGCCCCGCTCAGCAACGAAGACCCAACGCAGCCAAAGATAGATAGATAGATAGATAGATAGATTAATTTAAAAAAAAGTATTTTGTGAGAATCAACTGACTAAAGAGAACTTATAGAGAAGAGTATTTTATATTTTAGTATTATTTAGAAACTGTGTACTGCACATCCTTTATAGAAAGTTGGCAATTTTTTTCCTTAAAGGGCCAGATGGTAAATATTTTAGACCTTACAGTCTGTTGCCACTACTCATCTCAGCTCTGCCACTGGAAAACAGCCATAGGTGATATGTAAATGAATGGGCAAGGCTGTGCTATAAGATTATATTTAAAAAACCAGATGACTAGCCCCTGGACCATAGTTTACTTAACCTCTGCTTTTTATCAGTAAAATTTATAATAAAGGTAGGTATGGATTCGTATGCATTTTTCAGCAAGCCAGTTGTCAAACCTTTACCACACGCCATGGTTACCATTCCAACCAGTCCACAGTCCTCATTCTAAAGGGCTCCCCAGTGGCTTCTCATGGTCTAAAAAACAATCATCAAGAATCTTTTAGGAGCAAACAAAGCCCTCTGTGCTCCTGCGTGCTCTCCACCTCTTTCACCGCCACTTTGTTCCAGCCACACCAGGCTCTTATTAGTTCCCTAAACACACCAGGCTTTTTCATGCCCCTGGGCATTGCACTCACTGCTCTCCCTGTTTAGCCTGCTCTTCCTTTCTCCTGTCCTCCTGAAGGACTCTTGCTCACCTGACCCAGGTCAAGTTTTTCCTCTGTGCTATTCGCCTGGCCATTTTCTCCTCCTCTCACCTACTCAGTGCATTTAGCGCTTCCCACGCTAGACCCCGCTCATCAAGGGCAGCTCCTGTCCCAGTGTCCTGCCTCCCGATCTCCCGCTGATGCTACTGAACTCACTCAAGTAAATTCTTGATCAGTGGAGCTTGTCAAGGATCTTATGTTTTAAGAGACATAATAAGGTATATCGTGTATGGAAGACTTTGTATCCCTTACTCTGCCAGTGTTTTTCGTACATTAACTCCTGTAATACTCACTGCAGCTCCATGAGGGTAGATATGATGATCCCCATGTTACAAATGAGGAAACTGGGGCTTGGAGTGGTTGCACATAGGTGACATGTGACAGAACCAGGATGCACACCCTAGAGTAGTTAGCAATAAGGTTATAAAAGAAATACAGGGGCATATTATGGGCAGTCACACGAGAGAAAGGCTACTCTTACCTGGTAAACTGAGGGGACAGCTTCATGGAGGAGGTGTTGACTGAGACTGGATAGAATTTATCCTTGTGGGAGAAGCAGCCCATGCGGAAGCAAAAAGGTAACCAGAGGCAAGAGAAGCAAGAATGGTCAGGCTTGGCCTGCCCCCTTGATGTGGTGTAGACCAGGGCAGATGGTGCTGAGGCAGCCTCTCAGCTGCCCACCTGCCTTTGTGTGGCTTCCTCTGACAGTCCGTACCCACTTCTAGGTGCTTCAGGGTCTGGAGCCATCCTGGTGGGTGTTTAGATCGAAGTAAATTATACCATGTGTTCTGTGCCGCAATCCAACTGCCATGTACCGATGAAATCAAGTTTATGTGTGCATTTGATGTGCCATGAAAGGAAGTTACATCAGGGCAGTTTGGGGGTCCGTGTCGAATAAGAAGGTAAGGTAGCAAATTGTCCACGGAGGAGCCTTGGGACTCTCTTAGGAAAAGCTGGAACCTGGTATCTCCACTGCTTGTGAAGGTTATTGGAGCTCCAGGACTGGATACTTGTTAGGCATGTGGTAATGTTGTCAGTTCTAACTGCAGTGCTTCAAAATTCATTTTCCCATCATATTTTGGACGTATGCAGCCAATCAAAACTTAATACCCAGGACTTCCCTGGTGGTCCGGTGTCTAAGACTCCGTGTTTCCAATGCAGGGGGCCTGGGTTCAATCCCTGGTCAGGGAACTAGATCCCACGTGCCGCAACAAAGAGTTCGCATGCCACAACTAAAAGATCCCATATGGTCACGACAATCCTGCATGCCGCGACTAAGACCAGCGCAACCAAATAAATTAAAAACAAAAACAAAAACTTAATACCCAGCCATAATGCCATCAGCTTCTTTGCCTAAAAGATCATTTGTTTCAACTATAGTCAAAGCAGAGTTTTTCTCTGAGGATTTTATTCCAGCTTCTGGACCTTCACGGATGTGGCGCCTCTTTTAAATAATTTCTAAGAAGAAAATTCCAGTGAATATGCCCTCCTCTAGTGCCATTGCTGGAAAAAGAAACCAGGAGGAGGAAGAATTTGGCATGTTTTCCATTAGATTTGCTCTGCCCCATTTTGAAGAAATCTGACTCTTGTAGAAATCTGACTCTGGTTTGCTGAAGGCTGAGTTTCTGGTTGTGATTTCAGAGCCCAGCTCCAGGAGACTGAAGGAAGCATGCATTTACTCATCCTCTTCATGACCACCCCATCCCGAAACTTAGAATCACAATGTAAGGAGTGGGGTAAATAAAACTTTTCCTTATTACTTTAGTCAAACAAGATGGCTGTGGACGGGGGACTGAACAGGTATGACATACATACCCAGGGGCAAGAGGGGAGGAAGTGAATGGCCCCTCTCAGCCCGGTGCCATTTATTCCACAGGTGCTAGTTGAGTTCTTTCATTCTGAGCATGAACCAGAGCTACAGGACGATGCAGAAAAACCACGGGTGCAGACTGCTCCCAGGAGGCTTTGAGTCTAGGAGAGGTTGGTCAGGTTTCAGATCATTAGAACTATCAAAGTGAATTTAAGTGCCTAAGCACAGAGCATTGGCTCTGGAGTTACAAAGGAAGAAGAAGACAGGTTCAGAACAAGCAGAGGGTAATCCATAAGGAATGCTGGACCATGGATATCCCTATGGGAGGAATGTTACAGCTACCCACCAGCACTGGAGAACAGCAGCACCTGTAAGCACTCATACTAAACGGTGAGGAACGTGGAAAAGTGAGATTAATGCAGTGGTTCTCAGCCTTGGCTGCATGTTGGAATTACCTGCAGAGTTAAAAAAAAAAAAAAAAAGATACAGTGATGCCTGAACCCCAGGGGCTCTGATGGAATGGGTCTGGGGTATAGACTGGGCATGAGGGTTTCTAAGAGCTCTGCAGGGAATTTTAATGTATTTGTCAAGGTCGAGAACCACCAGGCTACAGAGTGGTTTGGATCTGGTGTGATCAGTTAGGTGCATCTAGGGAAGTTTCCTGCTGGACGTTTTATAGGGGGACAGGAGTGTGGTTTGACCAGAGGATCATGGAAGGGCAGGCGAAGAGAAGGTTGGCCTGTGTGTAATCCATACAGGGAGGGCCAGGCCACAGTGGAACTGCCAGGGGTGGGACCAAGTCTTCATCATCTTTGTATGTCCCTCCTGGGCCTGGGCGCACAGAAAATGTCTGTGGAATGGCTGTTTGCATCCTGTGGGAGGGAAGCCTTGGTGTCTGGGTAGCAGTGAGGTTCCTACGTGGGCTCGTCCGCAGGCTGCAGATGGACTAGGGAGCACAGGGCGCAGCACCGACGCTGAGTTCCAGCAAGTCAGCAGGAAGAGCTTCTCAGACAGGCTCTGGCCCTAGAGAAGGCTGATGGAGAAAACCACTGTCCCTGCTGGCTTGAGAGCGCTATGGAGGTAGAGACCCTACCTGTCTTCGCAGCAAGCACCTGTTCTAGAGCCTGGCACACGGGGCGGGCACAGGGGTGCTCCCAGAATGGACAGGTGATGTTCTGGGCAGGAGTCCCCCCACCTAGGATTACTCCCAGGCACAGGAGCTTCTCTATCTGCAGGGCCTGCCCCAAAGGCACTTGACTTCCTTATTATAGGGAGACTTGGGGCATATGCAATAGAAATTAATTCCACGGTCTATGTCCCAAGCCCTGTTATCTGTTTCAACTGACAGTATTCTTTTTTTTCCATTTCTCTTCCACATTAATGTTCCGTGGCTAGGAGATCTGGTAGGGGAAGTAATGGTGTGTATGGGATTCATTTAGTTTTCTGTTTCAATGTAAATGTGAGAAATTCACCCAATACCCTTTAGGCCATGAGAGTGACTATTTTTTTAAAAAGTCGTTTTCAGTAGTTCATCGATCTTATGGCTCTACAGGGCTGAAACTCCGAGTCTTGTTTCCCGGTCACTGTGGGCGCCCTGCTGAGGCTGCCCCCTTTAGCCACAGAGCACAAGTCTCCATGTAAGGGTCCAAGTAAGGGGCACCATCCAGATCACATTCCAGGATCACACAGTGGTGCTGAAGGTCCCGTGCTCCCCCGGGAGGAGCCTGGGACACGTGCTGCAGGGTGGGTCTCAGCTCTCAGGAGCTGCTGCCCCGGGGAGGTGACCTGTGCCGATTGGCAAGGCTCAGGCGGGGAGCTTTCTGCTTCAGAGGAGGTCATTACCCCTCACCGCGGTCGTGGCTCTCCCTCTGGGCCTGAGAACCTCACGACCTGTGCTTGGGGAACGTATTGCTGCAGAGACACAGCCTTTCCAGGCCAGTTGGCGGGAAGTGGAGGGCCTGGGCCAGCACCTGTACATGTTGCCTTACCTTACCTTTAGATAAATCAGTTAATACTCAGAGGGAATTGTTTCAGTGATTGCTCCAGAGTTGTTTTCTGGATTAGGAATTTAAAGTGACGTTAAAACTATATCATCTTTAAAATATCTAATCAAGACTTGGGGGCTTCAGGGTTCTAGGCTTTGCTCGTGACTGGCAGTCTCCTGGTGGCCGGCCAGGGTCCTTCAGTGCAGGTGTGCAACGTCAGGCCCAGAGCAGGCCGGAAGCTGATGGGGACCAGGGGAATCCAGGCCCTCCGGGGCCTTTTGACTCATCAGCTTCTATTGGAGCAGGAGGGTAAACTGCTAGGAAGAAAAGACCTTTCAAAAGTGGTTTTTAGACAATTTTGACTGCTTTTTGTGAACTTACAAAGAAGAGGGGGTGTTGAAATTTGACTTCCCAAGAAAACACAAAACAAGTGTCTTTCCTAAAAAGGGAAGGGAAAGGACAGGAAGAAAACTTGCCTCATTTTGTTCAGAATGAATCTCCTCCTTATGCAGCTGCTGAAGGTGAGCCAGAGTTCTGATGTGCTTTCTGGGATGAGACCTGTGTTCCTGTTGGCTCAGTGGTGCAGAGAGTGGGTGTCACGCCTTGTGGGGTGCACTGTGCAGAAGAGCTACCCTGCCTGTGGTTGATTTAATCTCTGGCCCAAAGCACACTTTCCAGCGGGTCTTGTTGGCAGTACCCTGACCCTTAATTCTGGAAATACCAGTGGTAGCCTGGGGAGTTTTACGTTTTGCTAAGGTGGTAAGAACACTGAGTCACAGACCTAAGTGAGTCACCTGTGTGTCTTTTCATTCATGAACTGGCTCCCTTTGCTGTCCCTCTGGAATGCGATTGTCACCTCCAACTCATCGGCAGGGGCCAGTGAAGCTGGCGTAGCCTTTGTGACTAATATTCCCCCACGGGAGCATAGGGTTCCTCAAGTGTGAAAATAATTTGATTCCCTGAAGAAATCTTGACCTTTAGCATCCCATTTTCAGCAGCAGCATTTAGAGAAGAAAGCGCAATTTCAGGACGGTCTTTCAGGTCCAGCTCTCTTCTTCCTCCGAAAGGACATTCACTTTCTCCACTGAGTTGAAGCTACTCCTTCTCTCCCTAACCAGCCTGCACCCCCTGCCAGATTCATCTTCCCAAGATGCCTCTCGGATCATTCAGTTCTACCTTAAAAACTTCCACTGGCTCTCTGTTGCCTGTAAGGGCTGTCAAGGTGATACCGTTCCAGAACGTGGCCCCTTGTCACTCCTGTGACATGCTTTCCCCCTGGAGCCTACATGCTAGAAGCCTCAGCTTCTTGACGCCCTTTTTTGTTCTAGTTCCAAAGCGCCGGTTACATATTCAAAGGCAGATATAGGAATCCAGTTGTCCCCTTCGTAGTGGCCTCTGGCCTTTCTGGGCCATGGCTGTACTTCCTGATGCATCACACAGCCCAGCCCTTGGTCAGGTTCTGTCCAGCTACACTTATCACCCCCAAGCAGCTTTCAGTTTCTTCTCCATCCTGATTCCTCCTTCCTTGAAGGGCTTTATGCAGTGCAAGGTAGGTGACTGATACATTCAGATTAAATTAGGTTATCTGAAGTTATTCATACTTAAGTTACCAGCATCATATCTTACAAGTTAATCACTGGAAAGGGACTTGATGAGCTACCCAGAAAGAAAAAGACACCCTCTGTTCTATTCTAGTTTTATTAAGTCAAGTAAACAATACTCAGATATAGGAAAACAAAGAAAAATAAAGGGGCATGGGCAGACTCCATCTTAAAGACGCATGGAGAAAAGATGGGCATAAGAGTTGTTTTGACCAAAGAATTATCTGTATTCTCTGACAAATGAAGTATTGTTGGGGTGAGACAGACAGGAGAGCAAAGAATGGCTCCAAATGGGTGGCCAGGGCTTTGGCCGGGGCATTCATGGACAACCACAAATTCAGAGGTGGGAAGGGAGGTCATGGGGCTCCAGATGGAGGCCTCTGCTGGACAAGAGAAGCAAGGAGGATGGGGTGTGCTGGGCTGAGATCTCGGGGCTGGTAGATATGCAGAGGAGAGAGGAATCCAGGGTGATTCCACAGTGACCCACTACGCCTGAAAATGATGAAGCACAATACAGTAGTCCCCCCTTACCCATGGTTTCACTTGCCATGGTTACAGTTACCTGCAGTCAACCATAGTCCAAAAATACTAAATGGAAAATTTCAGAAATAAACAATTCGTAAGTTTCTTTTTTTTTGCATTGAAGTATAGTTGATTTACAATGCTGTATTAGTTTCTGGTGTATAGCAAAGTGATACATATATATATGTATACAGTTATACATATATATATTCTTTTTCTTCTATTCCATTATGGTTGATTACAGGATATTGAATAGAGTTCCCTGTGCTATACAGTAGGACCTTGCTGTTTATCTGTTTTATATATAGTAGTTTGTATCTCCTAATCCCAAACTCCTAATTTATCCCTCCCCCACCCCCTTTCCCCTTTGGTAAACAGAACTTTGTTTTCTATGTCTGTGAGTCTGTTTCATAAGTGAGTTTATTTGTGTCATATTTTAGATTTCACATATAAGTGATATCATATACTATTTGTCTTTCTCTTTCTGACTTACATCACTTAGTATGATAATCTCTAGGCGCATCCATGTTGCTGCAAATGACATCTCATTCTTTTTAATGGCTGAGTAATATTCCTTTGTATATATGTACCACATCTTCTCTATCCATTCATCTGTCGATGGACATTTAGGTTCCTTCCATGTTTTGGATACTGTGAATAGTGCTGCTGTGAACATAGGGGTGCATGTATCTTTTTGAATTAGCGTTTTCTCTGGATATATGCCCAGGAGTAGGATTATTGAATCATATGGCAACTCTATTTTTAGTTTTTTGAAGAAACTCCATACTGTTTTCCATAGTGGCTGCACCAATTTACATTCCCACCAACAGTGTAGGAGGGTTCCCTTTTCTCTACACCCTCTTCAGCATTTGTTGTTTATAGACTTTTTAATGATGGCCATTCTGACTGGTGTGAGGTGATACCTCATTGTAGTTTTGATTTGCATTTCTCTAATAACTAGAAATGTTGAGCACCTTTTCATGTCCCTATTGGCCATCTGTATGTCTTCTTTGGAGAAATATCTATTTAGGTCTTCTGTCCATTTTTTGATTGGGTTGTTTGTTTTTTTATTATTGAGTTGTATGAGTTGTTTGTATATTTTGGAAATTAAGCCCTTCTTGGTTGCATCATTTGCAAATATTTTCTCCCAATCTGTAGGTTGTTTTTTCATTTTGTTTATGGTTTCCTTTGCTGTGCAAAAGCTTTTATTGTGACTATATAGTATCCAGTCTTACATTTAGGTTTTTCATCCATTTTGAATTTATTTTTGTATATAGTGTTAGAGAATGTTCTAATTTGATTCTTTTACATGTAGTTGTCCAATTTTCCCAGAACCACTTATTGAAGACACTGTCTTTTCTCCATTGTATATTCTTGCATCCTTTGTCATAGATTGACCATAAGTGTGTGGATTTATTTCTGGGTTCTCTGTCCTATTCCATTGATCTATATGTCTGTTCTTGTGCCAGTACCATACTGTTTTGATGACTGTAGCTTTGTAGTATAGTCTGAAGTCGGGGAGCAAGATTCCTCCAGCTCCGTTTTTCTTTCTCAAGATTGCTTTGGCTATTCGGGGTCTTTTGTGTTTCCATACAGATTTTTTAAATTTTGGTTCCAGTTCTGTGAAAAATGCCATTGTTAATTTGATAGGGATTGCATTGAATCTGTAGAATGCCTTGCATAGTGTGGTCATTTTAATGATATTAATTCTTCCAATCCAAGAACATGTTGTATCTTTCCATCTGTTTGTGTCATCTTCAGTTTCTTTCAGCAGCATCTTATAGTTTTCAGAGTACAGGTCTTTTGCCTCCTTAGGTAGGTTTATTTCTAGGTATTTTATTCTTTTTGACGTGATGGTAAATGGGATTGTTTCCTTAATTTCTCTTTCTGTTAGTTCATTGTTAGTGTATAGAAATACAACAGATTTCTGTATATTAATTTTGTATCCAGCGATTTTATCAAATTCATTGATGAGCTGTAGTAGTTTTCTGGTAGCATCTTTAGGATTTTCTATGTAGAGCATCATGTCATCTGCAAACAGTGACAGTTTTATTTCTTTTCCAATTTGGATTCCCTTTATTTCTTTTTTTTTCTCTGGTTGCTGTGGCTAGGACTTCCAAAACTATGTTGACTAAAAGTGATGAGAGTGGGCATCCTTGTCTTGTTCCTGATCATAGAGGGAATGTTTTCAGCTTTTCACCATTGAGTATGATGTTAACTGTGGATTTGTCATGTATGGCCTTTATTATGTTGAGGTATGATCCCTCTGTGCCTACTTTCTGGAGAGTTTTTATCATCAGTAGATGTTGGATATTATCAAAAGCTTTTTCTGCATCTATTGAGATGATCATATGGTTTTTATTCTTCAGTTGGTTAATGTGGTGTATCACATTGATTGCTTTGTGGATATTGAAAAATCCTTGCATCCCTGGGATAAATCCTGCTTGATCACGGTGTATGATCCTTTTAATGTATTGTTGGATTTTGTTGCTACTATTTTATTGAGGATTTTTGCATCTATGTTCATCAGGGATATTGGCCTGTACTTTCCATTTTTTTGATATCTTTGTCTGGTTTTGGTATCAGGGTGATGGTGGCCTCATAGAATGAGTTTGGAAGTATTCCTTCCTCTGCAATTTTTTGGAATGGCTTTAGAAGGATAGATGTTAACTCTTCTCTAAATGTGTGGTAGAATTCACCTGTGAAGCCATCTGGTCCTGGACTTTTGTTTGTTGGGAGTTTTTAAATTACTAATTCAATTCCAGTACTGGTAATTGGTCTGTTCATATTTCTATTTTTTCCTGATTTGGTCTTGGGAGATTATACCTTTCTAAGAATTTGTCCATTTCTTCTAGATTGTCCATTTTATTGGTGTATAGTTGCTCGTAGCAGTCTCTTATGATCCTTTGTATTTCTGTGGTGTCGGTTATAACTTCCTTTTTATTTCTGATTTTATTGATTTGGGCCCTTTGCCTTTTTTTCTTGATGACTGGCTAGAGGTTTATCAATTTTGGTTATCTTTTCAGAGAACCAGCTTTTAGTTTCATTGGTCTTTTCTATTATTTCCTATTATTTTTTTAGTCTCTATTTCATTTATTTTTGCTCTGATCTTTATGATGTCTTTCCTTCTACTAACTTTGGGTTTTGTTTGTTCTTCTTTTTCTGGTTGCTTTAGGTGTGAGGTCAAATGGTTTATTTGAGATTTTTCTTGTTTCCTGAGGTAAGCTTGTATCACTATAAACTTCCCTCTTAGAACTGATTTTGCTGCATCTCATAGGTTTTGGATAGTTGTGTTTTCATTATCATTTGTCTCTAGGTATTTTTTTATTTCCTCTTTGATTTCTTCAGTGATCCATTAGTTGTTTAGTAGCATATTGTTGAGCCTCCGCATGTTCGTGTTTTTTTGTAGTTTTTTTCTTGTAGTTGATTTCTAACCTCATAGTGTTGTGGTTGGAAAAGATGCTTGGTGTGATTTCAGTTTTCTTAAATTTACTGAGCCTTGCTTTGTGGCCCAGGATGTGATCTATCCTGGAGAATGTCCCATGTGCACTTGAAAAGAATGTGTATTCTGCTGCTTTCGGATGGAAGCAATATCAATTAAGTCCATGTGGTCCAATGTGTCATTTAAAGCCTGTGTTTCCTTATTGATTTTCTGTCAGGATGACCCATTCATTGAGGTAAGTGGGGTGTTAAAAGTCCCCCACTATTATTGTGTTACTGTCAATTTCTCCTTTTTTTAAAAAAAAATTCTCCTTTTATGTCTGTTAACAATTGCCTTGTATATTGAGGTGCTCCTTTGTTGGGTTGCATATATATATTTACATTTGTATTATCTTCTTCTTGGATTGATCCTTTGATCATTATGTAGTGTCCTTCTTTGGCTCTTGTGACAGTCTTTATTTTAAAGTCTATTTTGTCTGGTATAAGTATTGCTACTCCAGCTTTCTTTTGATTTCCATTTGTGTGGAATACCTGAAACCCTCAGTTTCAGTCCGTATGTGTCTCTAGATCTGAAGTGAATCTCTTGTAGGCAGCATATATACGGGTCCTGTTTTTGTATCCATTCAGGAAGTCTGTGTCTTTTGGTTGGAGCATTTAGTCTGTTTACATTTAAGGTAATTATCAATGTGTATGTTTCTATTGCTATTTTATTGATTGTTTTGGACTTGTTTTTGTTTTTATCTTTTGGGGAGGTTTTTTTTTTTTTAATTTTATTTATTTATTTAATTATTTATTTTTGGCTGTGTTGGGTCTTCGTTTCTGTGCGAGGGCTTTCTCCAGTTGCGGTGAGTGGGGGCCACTCTTCATCGCGGTGCACAGGCCTCTCACTGTCGTGGCCTCTCTTGTTGTGGAGCACAGGCTCCAGATGCGCAGGCTCAGTAGTTGTGGCTCCCGGGCCTAGCTGCTCCGCGGCATGTGGGATCTTCCCAGACCAGGGCTCGAACCCATGTCCCCTGCATTGGCAGGCAGATTCTCAACCACTGCGCCACCAGGGAAGCCCTGGATTTGTTTTTATAGGGTATTTTTTCTCCCTTTCTTCCTTTGTTCTCTTGTGATTTGATGGCTATCTTTAGTGTTATGTTTGGATTCCTTTTTCTTTTTTGTGTGTATGTCTATTATAGATTTTTTTTGCAGTTACCATGAGGTTTTTGTATAGCAGTATATATATGTATGCTTGTTTGAAGTTGCTGATCTCTTAGTTTCAAATGCATTTTAGATACCCTGCATCTGTACTCTCCTCCCCTCATGATTACTGTTTTTGATACCATGTTTTACATCTAATTGTTTTGTGTACCCCTTAACTGCTTATTGTGGATACAAATGATTTTACTACTTTTGTCTTTTAACCTCCCTACTAGTTTTGCATGTGGATGATTTCCTACCTTTATTGTATATTTGCCTTTACCAGTAAGCTTTCCCATTTTGTAATTTTCTTGTTTCTAGTTGCGGCTTTTTCTTTTCCACCTAGAGAAGTTCTTTAGCATTTGTTGTAAAGCTGGTTTGGTGGTGTTGAATTCTTTTAGCTTTTGCTTGTCTGTAAAGCTTTTGATTTCTCCATCAAATCTGAATAAGAGCCTTGCTAGGTCGAGTATTCTTGTTTGTAGATTTTCCTCTTTCATCACTTTAAATGTATCATGCCACTCTCTTCTGGCCTACAGAGTTTTTGCTGAAAAGTCAGCTGATAGCCTTATGGGAGTTCTCTTGTATGTTGTTTGCTGCTTTTCCCTTGTTGCTTTTATTTTTTTTAATATTTATTTATTTATTTATTTAGACTGCACCAGGTCTTAGTTGGGGCATGCGGGATCTTCGTTGCGGCATGCGGGATCTTTAGTTGCAACATGTGGGCTCGTAGTTGTGGCATGCATGCGGGATCTAGTTCCCTGACCAGGGATCAAACCCGCGCCCCCTGCATTGGGAATGTGGAGTCTTACCCACTGGACCACCAGGGAAGTCCCTCCCTTGTTGCTTTTAATGTTCTCTCTTTGTCTTTGTCATTTTGATTAGTGTGTCTTGGTGTGTTCCTCTGTGGGTTAATCTTGTATGGGAATCTACACTTCCTGGACTTGGGTGACTGTTTCCTTTCACAGGTTAGGGATGTTTTCAGCTATTATCTCTTGAAATATTTCCTCAGGTCCTTTCTCTCTCTCTTCTCCTTCTGGGGCCCCTATAATGTGGATGTTAGTGCACTTGATGTCGTCCCAGAGGTCTCTTAAACTGTTCTCATTTCTTTTCATTCTTTTTTCCTTTTTCTGCTCTGTGGTAGTGATTACTATTCTGTCTTCCAGCTCACTGATTCGTTCTTCTGCTTCATTTAACCTACTATTGATTCCATCTTGTTTATTTTTCATTTCTGTTATTGTATTCTTCAATTCTGTTTGGTTGTTCTTTATATTTTCTTATTTTTTGTTAAAAATTTCAGATTTCTCACTCTGTGTATCCATTCTTCTCCCAAGTTCTTTGATCATCTTTACTGTCATTACTCTGAACTCTTTCTTGGATAGATTGCCTCATCTTTACTGTCATTACTCTGAACTCTTTCTTGGGTAGATTGCCTATCTCCATGTCACTTTCTTCTGGGGTTTTGTCTTGTTCCTTCGTCTGAAACATGTTCCTCTGTTGCCTCATTCTGTTTAAATTTTTATTTGTATTTTTGTGTATGTGGTAGGTTGATTACATTTCTCGACCTCGGAGAAGCATCCCTCTGTAGGAGACATCCTATGCATCCCAGCAGTGCACTCTCCTCTCATCACCAAGGGCCAGGGGCCAGCTGGTCCCAGGGTAGTGTCTGGCCTGCATTTGCAGATTCGGTCTGCAGGCTGCAGGACCATAGTTTTCTTGCTTCTGATGTCTGCCCCCTGGTGGGTGAGACTGGTCTAGAGGCTTGTGCAGGCTTCCTTGTGAGAGGGGCTGGTGCCTGCCCACTGGTGGCTGGAGCTGGTTCTTGGCCCTCTGGTGGGCAGGGCCATGTCTAGAGGGCTCAGAAGTCTTTAGGCAGCCTGCCTGCTGATGGGTGGTGCTTTGTCCCCACCCAGTTAGTTGTTTGTCCTGAGGCATCCCAACACTGGAGCCTACATGCTGTTGGGTTGGGCCATGACTTGGTGCTAATGACCCAAGCAAGATGTCAGCCTCCAAGAGAGTCTATGCAGGTGAATACTCCCAATATACCTGCCACCAGTGTCTATGTCCCCTGGGTGAGCCACAGCTGTCCCCTGCCTCCCCAGGAGACCCTCCAAGACCAGTAGGTAGGTCTGGCCCAGGCCTCTATGAAATTACTGCTTTTGCCCTTGGTCCTGGTGCAACATGAGATTTTGTGTGCACCCTGTAAGAGTAGAGTCTCTATTTCCCCCAATCCTGTGTAGCTCCTGCAATCAAGCCCTGCTGACCTTCAAAGCCAAATGCTCTGGGGGCTCCTCTTCCCAGTACAGGACTCCTGGGCTCGGGAGCATGACATGGGACCCAGAAATCTCACTTCTGTGGGAGAACCTGTCTAATATAATTATTCTTCAGTTTGTGGATCACCACGCAGGGTGGGGGCGGGGGGGGGGTGAGGTATGGGACTTGATTATCGCGAGTCCATCCCTCCTATTGGTCTCATTGTGGTTCCTTCTTTTGTCTTTAGTTGTGGAAGATCTTTTCTGGTAGGTTTCAGACTTTTTCAGTGATGGTTGTTCTGCAGATTGTTGTGATTTTGGTGTGCTTGTAGAGGAAGTGAGCTTAGGATCCTTCTATTCCACCATCTTGGCTGCTCTCTCTCTGTTTCTGTTTTGTTATATTCATTCATTTTGCTTTTTAGATTCCATGTATAAGTGATTACATACAGTATTTTTCTCTGACTTATTTCACTAAGCATAATACCCTCCAAGTCCATCCATGTTTATGCAAATGGCAGAATTTCATTCTTTTTATGACTAATATTCCATAGTAGGTATGTATATATGTATATGTATATATATATATATATTTATATATACTACATCTTCTTTATTCATTCATCTGTTGATGGACATAGATTGCTTCCATATCTTGACTGTTATAAATAAAGCTGCTATGAACATTGGGGTGCGTATATCTCTTCAAATTAGTGTTTAGTGTTTTTGTTTTCTTCAGATAAATACCCAGGAGTGGAATTGCTGGATCATATGATACTTCTATTTTTAATTTTTGGGGGAATTTCCATACTATTTTCCACAGTGGCTGCACTAGTTTACGTTCCCACTGACAGCGTACTGGGGTTCATTCCATTTTCTCCAGATCCTTACCAACATTTGTTGTTTGTAGGCTTTTTGATGATTAACCATTCTGACAGATGTGAAGTGATATCTCACGGTGGTTTTGATTTGCATTTCCTTGATGATTAGGGATGTTGAGCATCTTTTCATATGCCTGTTGGCCATCTGTGTATCTTCTTTGGAAAAATGTTTGTTCAGGTCTTTTGCCCACTAAATAGGGTTGTTTATTTTTTTCATATTGAGTTGTATGAGCTGTTTATATATTTTGGATATTAACCTCTTACCAGTCATATCATTTGCAATTATTTTCTCCCATTCAGTATGTTGTCTTTTCATTTTGTCAGTGGTTTCTTTTGCTGCACAAAAGCTTTTAAGTTTAATTAGGTTCCATTTGTTTATTTTCCCTTTTGTTTTCTTTACCTGAGGAGACAGGGATAAAAAAAATATTGCTACAACTTACATCAAAGGGTGTTCTGGATACATTTCATTTCTTTTTCTTGCCTTATAGCAGTGAATCGAGCCCTCATCACAGTGTTGAATAGAAGTGATAAAGCAGACATTATTGCCTCATAGCTAATTCTGGGGGGAGAGCATCATTAAATATGATGTTAACTATAAGTTTTTTGTATCTAATACTTACTAGATCAAGGAAGTTTCTTTCTATTATTAGTTTGCTGAGAGTTTTGTTTTTTTTTTTTTTAATCAGGAGTGGATATTGGGTTTTGTCAAGTGGTTTTTTTTTTTTTTTTAAATCTATTGAGATGGCTTTTTTTCCCATTTAGTCTGTTAATATGGTGAATTATATTGACTTTCAAATGTTAAATCAACCTTCACTTCTTGGCATAAACGCCATTTGGTGTATTATCCTTTTTACACATTGTTAGATTTGATTTGCTAACAGGTAAAGAATTTTTGCATCTATGTTCATGTGGGATATTAGTTTCTAATTTTCTTTTCTTGTAATGTCTTTGTCTAGTTTTGGAACCAGTGTAATGTTGGCCTCATAGAATAAGTGGGGAAATATTTCCTCCTCTTTGGTTTTCTGGAAGAGGTTGAGAATTGGCGTTATTTGTTCCTTAAATATTTCATAGAATTCCTCATCTGGGTCTGAAACTTTTGGTTTCACTGATTTTATCTATTTGTGTGTGTGTGTGTTCTATTCTATTGATTGCTGCTTTGATCTTTATTATTTCCTTTCTTCTGCTTACTTCAGGTTTACTTGCTGTTCTTTTTCTGATTTTTTAAGATAGAAGCTGAGGTTATTTTTTCTAACATAAATATTTACTGCTGTAAGTTTCCCTCTAAGTATTGCTTTAGTGCATCCCAAAATTTTGATATGTTGTTGTTTGGGAGGTCCCAAGACCACCCATATGTTTGGAGATTTACTAAAAAGACTCAGGGACACAGAGGCAGTTGTACTCATGGCTATAGTTTATTACAACAATCATAAAAGGGAATAGATATCAGGCAGAGTCTGGAGGAAAACTGGCATAGGCTTCCAATGTTCTGCCCTTCCTTCCCCCAGATGATGTCACACAGAACAAGCTCCTTTCTGTAGCAGCAGAATGCAACAATGTGTGTGAAGTTATTTTCACCCCTGTACTCAGAGTCCAAGGCTTTTACTGGAAGCTGGTCCCAATAGCACAAGAGCCAGCCACAAATATCAAAATTCCCATCTCCCAGAAGGAAAGCAGGTGTCAATACCCCAAATGGGCTAAACAGTCTTATCATTGTAGGGAACATTCCAAAAGTCAAGTTCACAGACACCAGCCAATGGCCAACCCTGAAAACAGGCTCCTCTGAAGATTACAACCTCAGACCTGCTCTCTAAACTCCTTCTTGCACTGCATATTTTCATTTTCATTTAGTTCAAAATGCTTTCCAGTGTCCCTTTTGATTTCTACTTTGGTCCATGGGCTATCCAGAAGTATGGTTTTTAGTTTCCAAATATTTGGGGATTTTACAGATACTTTTCTATTATTGGTTTTTAATTTAACTCTATGTGGTCAGAGAACGTACTTTGTGTGATTTGAATCCATTTAAATTTTTTGAAACTTGTTTTTATGGTCAGATAAAGGTCCGTCTTAGTCAACATTTCAAGTTCATTTGAAAACAATGTGTATTCTTTTGTTGGGTAGTGTTCTATAAATGCCAATTAGGTCAAAGCGGTTGATTGTGTTCTTCATATTTTATATATTTTTACTAATTTTGTCTAGTTCTATCAGGTTCTGAAAGAACAGTGTTAAGATCCTCAACTGTCATTATGGGCTCGTCTCTTTCTTTAATTCTATCAATTCTTATTTCATGTGTTTTGAAGCTCCATTGTTAAGTAATATACATTTATGATTATTATATCTTTCTGATGAATTGACCCTTTTATCATTATGAAAAGTTCCTCTTTATATCTTTTTTAAATAAATTTATTTATTTATTTATTTATTTTTGGCTGTGTTGGGTCTTCGTTGCTGCGCATGGGCTTTCTCTAGTTGCCACAAGTGGGGGCTACTCTTCGTTGTGGTGCACAGGCTTCTCATTGCGGTGGCTTCTCTTGTTGCAGAGAATGGGCTCTAGGCGTGCAGGCTTCAGTAGTTGTGGCGCGAGGGCTCGGTAGTTGTGGCTTGCAGGCTCTAGAGCACAAGCTCAGTAGTTGTGGCACACGGGCTTAGTTGCTCTGCAGCATGTGGGATCTTCCCAGACCAGGGCTTGAACCCATGTCGCCTGCATTGGCAGGCGGATTCTTAGCCACTGTGCCACCAGGGAAGTCCCTCCTCTTTATATCTGATAATACTCTTTATCTTCAAATCTATTATATTTTTTATATTAATAGAGCCACTCCAGCCTTCTTATGTTTATTAGTTTGAAGGATGTATCTTTTCCCATCCATTTACTTTCAATGTGTATGTCTATTTAAGGTACACTTCTTATAGACAGCATATAGTTAGATTTTGATTTTTTATCAATTCTGACAATCTCTGTATTTTAATTGGAGTGTTTAATCCATTAACATTTGATGTAATTATTCATATGGTTAGATTCAAGTCTACCATTTTATCATTTGCTTTTTGTTTGTCCCTCTGTTTTGTTTTTGTTTTTATTTCTCTGTTCCTTTATACAGGCCTTCTTTTAGATTATTTGGACAATTTTTTAAGTGCTGTTTTATCTGTTGGCTTTTTGTTAAATCTCTTTGCATTTTTTGATAGTTGCTCTAGGGATTATCATATATATCCTTAACTTTACACAAGCTACTTAAACTAATATTGTACCATTCATGAGAAACATAGCAACCTAGCAACTATAAGTTCCATTCACCACTCTCCTTCCTATTCTGTATGCTGTAGTTTTCATATATATTACATCTATATACATTATAAACCCCTTAAGACAATGGTATGATTTTGCCTTAAACACATGTGTATTAAAGAAATTAAGAGAAACTTTTCTCTAGTATTTATCTAAGTATTTGCGATTTCTGAATGCTGAAGATTGATGAGAAGGCAGTGTGCACAGTTGTTCTGTCCTTCACCCTATCTCTTTCCAGTTCTGTGCCCTTGGGTAAATCCCCTCATCACTTGGCCTGAGTGCCTCCCTCTATGACATGTCAGTAGCTGTTTTAACTGCCTACAGGCTGTGGACTGAACCACACAGTCTCTCCCACATACACCTCAACTCTAGGGTGTCTAATTCTTGAGAAGTTGCTCTCTTGATATGGATTTTTTGACACTGAAACTGTTCTCAGTGGACAAAGCAGTTTCCTTACTAGGAGCTTTCAAAATAGTTGCCACATACGTGACGTTTTAGATGCTGTGCTGTTGCCTCTGATGTGGCCACTAAGGAAGCTCCAGCTGTGTCTCTAGGCCCTCTACTGACAGATTTCTTGATAGGGTGATGAACAGTCCCCTACACTTGGACTGCAGTGCCTTCTGTCCTGAAGCAGACCCACCTGCACAGTGTCAAGGTGGGTAGTTTCATCTCTTGAGGAAGCCTGGGGGCCCAAGGGTATGTGTGCTACTGTGAGAACCTTCTGGTGATGAAGGCTCCACATGAACAGTCCCAGGCACAGAGGGTCAGGTTAGACAGGTATACCAGTCTAAATGATCCCAAATAATTCGTTACCTGGACAGGACCAAGATTGTAACAAAAAGTATTTAAATTTTAAATCTATGTGGGTGTCCAGCTGCTTTTCAGATAGAAATTTCAGATATGTTTTTCTTGTACATTTTAAGCATTAATAGTACTGGAGTCTGTAAAACTGAAAGCTAAGATAGAGGAAATAACACTCCGTTTAGAGTGAGAATGTATCTCATGACTCTATTTGATGCCATCTGTTCCTATCTCCTTTCCATCAGCCAGGCCACCCCAGAAAATTAAATCTCTCTGTAATATCCTCCTGCAGCTAGCCTGTCATCACAGAACTCCACTCATCGCCATTACTGACGTGAAGGAAAAGTTACAATTACAGCCTTCGAGTAATGTTGCTCCTGCTTGGACTTAATTGGCATTTTTATTGTGTTTGGAAGGAAGAAAACTGTCCATGCCATATGGAAGTTGTATACTTTTTAAAAATTATGAATGCTGCTTGATTCATCCATCTTGTTACCCTTTATCAGGGTGGAGAGGTGGTGTTTAACACCCCTCTGTGCCTTCATTCCTAAAGGAGCATTTCCAGACCAAATTAAGTTAATGGTCTCACTTACTAGTATTTCTTAACAGGTGGCATCAGCCCCTAGACTTGCAGCTTAGGACCAGAAATGGCTGTAGTGTTCCATGCAGTGACACAGAAGTGGGAGACGTAGGCAGTGCAGAGCTGTGCAGAGATCCCCTGAGAATTAGGAGACAGCAGTGGCTGCTGGGAGCTGTGTCACACACTGCTGAGCATGGGCCCACCCATCTGACACACGAGGAAAGTACACTCAGAAGGGGACTGGCCTGCCAGGTCCACTAGCTGCTAGCTGGTCAGTGTGACTCCTGCAGCCTCTCCAGCTGACGCAGTGCTGCCTACCCCCTTCCCCAGGACCATCAGCCTGGCTGAGTAGCCGATCACTCATCTCTAAAACCAGGGTTTTGTGTGGGTCTGCTTTCATTCTCTGCTAAAGGCAGTCCTCAGCTTCTTCAGCAGAAGAAAGGGGCCAGGTATGAGGAGCTCCAGACCTCTACCCACCCCTGCTGTTCCAACTGAAGTCACTCTGCTTTACCTGTTTTATATTTCGTGAGAGTTAATTCAAAGAAAGCCTTCTGCAGCTAAACCCTGGTCTGGCACTACCCCTGTCCAGTGTGATCAATGCCAGAGCTGGAGGTGATTGAGTCATTATCATTGTCAATATGTGCTACTTACCTGCCCTGTCCGCATCCACAAGCCCTACCCATGCTTCTCAATCTCCCCCACCAAACCTAATCCTCCAACCAGGCCTGATTCCTCCTGCTGAAGCCAGGGCATTTGGGGGGCCGAGGATGGGCACATCACTTACGACTGTTTCCCCTACTTCACTCCTAGACTTTGATTATTTCCATATTCAGGCACCACCTGACCTATTCATATTTAATTTTCCTTTAGAAGGAGTCACTTTAAAAAAGATTTTTTTTAAATTGAAGTCTAGTTGATTTACAATGCTGTGCCAATCTCTGCTGTACAGCAAAGTGACTCAGTTATACACATATAGACATTCTTTTTTATATTCTTTTCCATTATGGTTTATCATAGGATATTGAATATAGTTCCCTGTGCTATACAGTAGGACCTTGTTGTTTATCCATACTATATATAATAGTTTACATCTGCTAATCCCACACTCCCAATCCATCCCTCCCCCACCTCCACCTTGGCAACCACAGGTCTGCTCTCTATGTCTGTGAGTCTGTTTCTGTTTCATAGATAGGTTCATCTGTGCCATATTTTAGATTCCACATATAAGTGATATCATATGGTATTTGTCTTTCTGACTTACTTCACTTAGTATGATAATCTCTAGTTGCATCCATGTTGCTGCAAATGGCATTATTTCATTCTTTTTTATGGCTGAGTAGTATTCCATTGTATATGTGTACCACATCTTCTTTATCCATTCATCTGTCGATGGACATTTAGGTTGTTTCCATGTTTTGGCTATCCTGAATAGTGCTTCTATTAAAATAGGGGTGCATATATCTTTTTGAATTATAGTTTTCTCTGGGTATATGCCCAGGAGCAGGATTGCTGGGTCATATGGTAATTCTATTTTTAGTTTTCTGAGGAACCTCCATACTGTTTTTCACAGTGGCTGCACCAACTTACATTCCCACCAACAGTGTAGGAAGGTTCCCTTTTCTCCACACCCTCTCCAGCATTTGTTATTTGCAGACTTTTTAATGATGGCCATTCTGACCAGTGTGAGGTGGTACCTCATTGTAGTTTTGATTTTCATTTCTCTAATAATTAGTGATGTTAAGCATCTTTCATGTACCTACTGGCCATCTGTATGTCTTCTTGGGAGAAATGTCTATTAAGGTCTTCTGCCCATTTTTCGATTGGGTTGTGTGTTTTTTTGTTGTTGAGTTGTATGAGCTGTTTGTATATTTTGGAGATTAAGCCCTTGTCACTCACATCATTTGCAAATACTTTCTTCCATTCCATGGGTTGTCTTTTCTTTCTTTCTTTCTTTCTTTTTTAAGGTTTCCTTTGCTGTGCAAAAGCTTGTAAATTTGATTAGGTCCCATTTGATTATTTTCATTTTTATTTCTATTGTCTTAGGAGTTGACCTAAGAAAACATTGGTACAATTTATGTCAGAGAATATTTTGCCTATGCTCTCTTCTAGGAGTTTATGGTGTCATGTCTTATGTTTAAGTCTTTAAGCCATTTTGAGTTTATTTTTGTGCATGGTGTGAGGGTGTGTTCTAACTTTACTGATTTACATGCAACTGTCCAACTTTCCCAGCACCACTTGCTGAAGAGATGATTTTTTTCCCCCATTTTATATTCTTGCCTCCTTTGTCAAAGATTAATTGACCATAGGTGTGTGGGTGTATTTCTGAGCTCTGTATTCTGCTCCATTGATTCGTATGTCTGTTTTTATACCAGTACCACACTGTTTAGATTACTGTAGCTTTGTAGTATTGTCTGAAGTCTGGGAGAGTTATGCCTCCTGCTTTTTTTTTTTCCTCAGGATTGCTTTGGCAATTCTGGGTCTTTTATGGTTCCATATAAATTTTTTGGATTATTTGTTCTAGTTCTGTGAAAAATGCCATGGGTAATTTGATAGGGATCGTATTAAATCTGTAGGTTGCTTTGGGTAGTGTGGCCATTTTAACAATGTTAATTCTTCCAATCCAAGAGCATGGAATATCTTTCCATTTCTTTGAATCCTCTTTAATTTCCTTTATTGATGTTTTATAGTTCTCAACATATAAGTCTTTCACCTCCTTAGTCAGGTTTATTCCTAGGTATTTTATTTTTTGGTGCTATTTTAGAAGATATTGGTTTTTTACATTCCCTTTCTGATATTTCATTGTTAGTGTAAAGAAATGTAACCGATTTTTTTTTTTTAATTTTTATTTATTTATGGCTGTGTTGGGTCTTCGTTTCTGTGCGAGGGCTTTCTCCAGTTGTGGCAAGCGGGGGCCACTCTTCATCGCGGTGCGCAGGCCTCTCACTATCACGGCCTCTCTTCCTGTGGAGCACAGGCTCCAGACGCGCAGGCTCAGTAATTGTGGCTCACGGGCCCAGTTGCTCCGCGGCATGTGGGATCCTCCCAGACCGGGGCTCGAACCCGTGTCCCCTGCATTGGCAGGCAGATTCTCAACCACTGCGCCACCAGGGAAGCCCCTAACCGATTTTTTAATGCTAATCTTGTATCCTGCTACTTTGCTGAATTCATTTATTAGATCTAGTAGTTTTTGTGTGGAGTCCTTAGGGTTTTCTATATATAGTATCGTGTCATCTGCATATAGTGACAGTTTTACCTCTTCCAAGAAGGAGTCACTTTTAAAACTTTATATCACCACAGTAATCGCTACCATAAAATGGAATACCACAATCGTTAGCCATAATGGAAGGTAACAGTAAAATAGATGTAGTAGAAAAAACCCCACAGTGTTAGTAAATCTAGACAGCTATGGCTGTTGGTTGAAAGTTCAGAGACTGAGCCCCCTCTCCTTGGAAAGTGGTAGGTGTTAAAGACCCACCAACCTGAGGCTTTCTCCTTGATAAACCCAGAAGGCTTGGAAAAACATTAAAGACAAATGATTTGAATATATGTTTCCAGGTTATTTAGCATCAAGTTTTGGAATACCCTTAACTTACCTTTTAACCCCTCAGCATCACACCCTTTGTGAAACGCTATCTTGGCACTTTTGAACCAGCTTCGTGAAACTATCTGTTTTGTTTTCTATCATATCCCCAGTGTCTAGAACATTACCTAGACACATAGTACACGCTCAACGCGGAGTGAATAAATTCATTGTGACAGTACTTGTTTTTTGTCCCCTATTAGTAAATCCCTTGAGAGCAGGGACTAGGTCCTAACCACCTTTGTCTCACAGGCCCAATAAATATTTCTTGAATTGAATTAGAAGATGAGGTATCAATTAGAGATGCCCTTTTTCTCCTGGGGGTGATTGTTCACAAAATGCAAGCAAAGATTCTAATGAACAGCATTTTCAGAATGTCAGGACACACAATGATAACGCTGTTTTACAATTCTGTCCTCTCATTACTAATTTTTCCTTTGTGCTGTCCCACCTCTGGGTAGCTTTCAAAGGGCCTGATTTATTAAGCAAAGGTCCCGCTGATTGCTTCTATCTTATGCTAATCTCAGTGCAAACGAAGCCTGGGTGTCATTAAGCAGTTTAATGACTCTCTGTTGAGTGCTGGGATAACAGGAGTGAGAAAATGTTAGATCATTGCAGTTCCCTCATTCTCTTGACAAAATCTAGCAGGCATCTGAGTTTACACAATAGAACATTTAGCAAAAGTGCCATCGGTCATGGATAGTTCTTTGAGAGCAAGAAACTTTAAGCAAAATGAAATTTCTTTCATATAAGTTTATATATAAGTTTTATATATGTTTCTCTTTGTCACTGAGCAGTGAGGGGACACAGGCTAGAGGAATGATGGCATAGAAGTGAGAAACACAAATGTGCTGCTTATGTGTCTACCTTAAAGGAAATGATTTCTGTAAACTAAAATCAATCCTGAAATAGCAAGCAGTGCTGCATCCAGATTCTCAACAAACAGGATACATCTGTGAAAGAGCAGGCCGAGGGAACCAGCATTATCTGGGCACCCACTATTTGCTAGGCCAGTGGTTCTCAAAGTATGGCCACTGGATCAGCAGCCTCAGCCTTACAGAACTTGTTAGAAATGCAACTTCTCAGGCCCTGCCCTACACCTACTGAAACAGAAATTATGGGGGCCCAGCACAGATGTGTGGTTTTATGTGTGTGTGTGTGTGTGTGTGTGTGTGTGATTTTTCTTTTTTTTTTGGCTGCGCCTCACGGCATGTGGGATTTTAGTTCCCCAACCAGGGATCGAACCCGTACCCCCTGCAGCGGAAGCACAGAGTCTTAACCACTGGACCACCAGGGAAGTCCCAGGAGTGTGGTTTTAACCAGCCTTCTATGTGATTCTGACATAAAAGACCAGCCTGAGAGCTAGTAGGCTAGGCATTTTGTACACATTATTTCATTTGATCCTCTTAGATCCTAAAAAGTAGGCATTGGTCCCCATTTACCCATAAGGAAACTGAGACTCAGTGAAGTTCATAAGTTTATACAACTAAAAATGGAGATATCAGAAGATCTGTTGGCAATCCTATGATTTTTCAGCTTGAATCAGTGTTTCTCAAACTGTAATGTGTAATCAAATCACTTAGAGATTACATGTTAAAATGCAGATCCTGATTCGGAGTCTGGAGTGAGCCTGAGAGCGGGTGGAGTTAACAAGCTCCAGGTGTTGCCGGTGCTGCTGGCACAGAGCATTCTGAGTGGGGAGGCATCAGGAATTGCAGCGTGGTCCCCAGACCTGCAGCCCTGGCCTCACCTGGGAACTTGTTAGAGATCCAATTCTAGGCAGAGGTTTGAGAATCACTATCATATTTCCATATTAGAAAACTCAGTATTTGCCAGGTATGAAGCAAAGTGGTGCTTACATGGTAGGTATTTGAAAGCAATTAAAAGAGAAGCTGGACAAGGGATAAAAGATAAAACATCTAAGCCTGAATGGCCACTTGCATTAAGTGTTTTCCCATGAGATAAGCATACAAAAATGATTTTCACTGGGCTATATCATGAGAGTCCTTCTCTGTGTAAAGGCTTTTGCAAGTGCATGTTGAATGTAGGGCCAGTGGACGCTAGTAAGAGAAGTGAGAGAAATTCCGACCAAGGGATACCAGCCATATCTGAACATGCTAGATCGGAGATTGCACAGAAGGTTGTTTAAGTTTTTCCAAGAAAATACCTAACAGCACAGGAGATATTTACTTTAAGCAAATTAATTTAAAAAAAAAAAGCAGCTTGAGATCTTTCTTTTTAATCTTGTGTAATCTTAAATATTCATATGCATTTTCATTTATATCAATCCAATGGATGTTGCTTTGATATAAGTAACATTTTAAATTACCATCAAGATAAAAGAGAGGAGAGATGATGTTATTTTGAGTCTGTTAGGCTCATAAAATTAACGGAAGTGAGGAGATCTGACATGGAACATCAAGATTGGCATCCAGGCAACTTCTCCTCTGTCTTGGTGCTATAGTATTTTGAGAAACCAGACTCAGAGTACGTGAGAATAATGACAACAACTTGTCCATGGCTTTGGGAGCTTATGTAAAGGTAACCATTGAGGACAGGGATCCAGAATGTTGCATGAGGAGTTTTCTTTCAGTGTTTGGGGAACACTGTTGGTGTTTGTTTGCTGTTTGGGAATTTTGAGAAGTGTATCTTCAAGTGGCTTTTGAAAATAGAGCAGACAAAAAGGATCTTTGATCTATGCATCAGATATTCATACCTTCTGAGGAAATACTCATCAAAGTATTTTCAGTTAAGAAAGATGATCAAAGAAATTCTGTATTAGTCCACTCACACTGTCATTTTCCTTGCATGTAAATGAAGGGAGGGTCTCGAATGACTCGGTTCCCATAATCAAATTTCTCATCCAGCGTTCAAACTCCACTGCATTAGTGAAGTCTTGGCATTATACATGAAAGCATTTAGTTTTGTCATGAAGTTGTTGGTCAAGAATGTTCACTCTTAAAGATTGCTTACACTGATTATTTAAGAGAATAGTGCTTTTCTTCATCTTAACCAGGTTTTTACCCCTTTTCATCATATTTGGGGTGGGGAAGACACAAAAAACAAGCAAACAATACAAAGCCAAAGGTTGAAACTCTGATCAAAGCCAGCACTCTTCTGTATAATCAAGAAATATTTCAAAGTCACTTATCATTCCTTTACAAATGTATGTATAGATATGAACAATCATTTTGTTTTTTAAATAATATTTACTGGATTTTATCACTGCATTGATTACAATGAGAAACTTAACGAAGAATCTCTCAGAGGCGCAGCAACTGGTTCAGGGATGAGGGTGCACTCAGGTGTTTGATAGCCTTGATTTCTCACCATCACACCAGCTCTTTTGCTTGTCATAGATTTGGCGCTATCAGAGCACACGGATTTTTTTTTTTATCACTACTGTATTTGCTTTTTTTAAAAAAACACTCATTTTATGGAAAACTTCCTTATCAGTATTCTACCATGAAATGCTTAAGAGACATCCATATTAAGTATAATCAACAAAGACCAATATGATGGTCAAATCATTAACAACAGTGTTTTCACCACAAGCTATAAGGTAAAGAACCTGGTTAACCTCAGTCTCTTATGGACTCATTTACTGAACTTCTATGTGCAAATACTATGTTAGCACTCAGTATACAAAGGTAATCAAGTGAGACACAGCTCCTGCTAAAAGTAGGACTTACAGTTGGGAAGGATAACAAACAATCAAATAAGTACAAAGTTATGAACTGTAAAAAAAATGCAATCAAGGAAAAGTCCATTGAGAACATATGACACTAGGACTTAACCTCATGAGGGACTGGGATGGGCAGGAAATACCTGGGAAGGCTTCCCTGAGAAACCACCTTTCAGCTAAGATCTGCAGGATAAATAGGCAAAAGGAAGAGAATGGATTGGGAAGCTTTCTGGGCAAGAGTCACATGTGCAAAGGCTCTGAGGTAGTAAAGAACATGGAAAAATTAGAGGGATGGCAGTGTGGCCTGCAAGCTGAAAGCCCAGGACAGAGTGGCAGGGGTCAGTGGTGCATCTGGGGAGCTGGCAGGGGCCAGGTTGAGGAGAGCCTCATAGCCAGGTTGTTAAATGGGGCTGACCCTGAGACCAATTGGGAAGTGTGAGTTTTAAGCAGGAGAATGACAGGATTAAATGTACAGTTTTGCAAGATTACACTCATTGAAAAGTTGAGAATGGATTAGGTTGGGAGGGTTATTGCTGAGGTTAGAGTTAGACGAGAGCTGATGGTAGCCTTGTACTCTGACAATGGAGAGAAATGGGTAATCCCAGAGGTATTTAGAAGTGAGATTTTACAGGATTTGATGATGGACTAGATATGAGGGTGAGAGAAAAGGAAGCATCACGGATGACCCCCAGGCTCCCATACTGGGAATCTGGTGATTTTAATTACAACTGATGCCTCGTATGACTCTGTCATTCCATGATGACAAAAGCAGATTCAGATATTTCTACCAAATGCTATTCACACTCTCCCAAAGTGATTCTGAAATGAATGTTGAAGGAGGTATCTAGTATTTATTTGCTTGTTAGCTTGTTATTGTTGTGATCCTGGCCTTGACTCATTATTTTTTTAACATCTTTATTGGAGTATAACTGCTTTACAATGGTGGTTAGTTTCTGCTTTATAACCAATTGAATCAGCTATACATATACATATATCCCCATATATCCTCCCTCTTGAGTCTCCCTCCCACTCTCCCTATCCCACCCCTCTAGGTGGTCATAGAGCACCGAGCTGATCTCCCTGTGCTATGCAGCTGCTTCCCACTAGCTATCTATTTTACATTTGGTAGTGTATATATGTCCATGCCACTCTCTCACTTCATCCCAGCTTACCCTTCTCCCTCCCCATGTCCTCAAGTCCATTCGCAACATCTGCATCTTTATTCCTGTCCTGCCCCTAGGTTCATCATAACCAATTTTTTTTTTATTCCATATATATGTCTTAGCATACGGTATTTGTTTTTCTCTTTCTGACTTACTTCACTCTGTATAACAGACGCTAGGTCCATCCACCTCACTACAAATAACTCAGTTTCATTTCCTTTTATGGCTGAGTAATATTCCATTGTATATATGTGCCACATCTTCTTTATCCATTCATCTGCCAATGGACACTTAGGTTGCTTCCATGTCCTGGCTATTGTAAATAGTGCTGCAATGAACATTGTGGTACATGACTCTTTTTGAATTATGGTTTTCTCATGCTATATGCCCAGTAGTGGGATTGATGGGTCGTATGATAGTTCTATTTTTAGTCTTTTAAGGAACCTCCATACTGTTCTTCATAGTGGCTGTATCAATTTACATTCCCACCAACAGTGCAAGAGGTTTCCCTTTTCTCCACACTCTCTCCAGCATTTATCGTTTGTAGATTTTTTTGATGATGGCCATTCTGACTGGTGTGAGGCGATACCTCATTGTAGTTTTGATTTGCATTTCTCTAATGATTAGTAATGTTGAGCACCCTTTCATGTGTTTGTTGGCAATCTGTATATCTTCTTTGGAGAAATGTCTATTTAGGTCTTCTGCCCATTTTTGGATTGGGTTGTTTTTTTGATATTGAGCTGCATGAGCTGCTTGTATATTTTGGAAATTAATCCTTTGTCAGTTGCTTCATTTGCAAATATTTTCTCCCATTCTGAGGGTTGTCTTTTCGTCTTGTTTATAGTTTCCTTTGCTGTGCAAAAGCTTTTAAGTTTCATTAGGTCCCATTTGTTTATTTTTGTTTTTATTTCCATTTCTCTCGGAGGTAGGTCAAAAAGGATCTTGCTGTGATTTATGTCATAGAGTGTTCTGCCTATGTTTTCCTCTAAGAGTTTTGTAGTGTGTGGCCTTACCGTTAGGCCTTAAATCCATTTTGAGTTTCTTTTTGTGTATGGTGTTAGGGAGTGTTCTAATTTCATGCTTTTACATGTAGCTGTCCAGTTTTCCCAGCACCACTTATTGAAGAGGCTATCTTTTCTCCGTTGTATATTCTTGCCTCCTTTATCAAAGATAAGGTGAACATATGTGTGTAGGTTTCTCTCTGGGCTTTCTATCCTGGTCCATTGATCTATATTTCTGTTTTTGTGCCAGTACCATACTCTCTTGATTTCTGTAGCTTTGTACTATGGTCTGAAGTCAGGGAGCCTGATTCCTCCAGCTCCGTTTTTCTTTCTCAAGATTGCTTTGGCTGTTCGGGGTCTTTTGTGTTTCCATACAAATTGTGAAATTTTTTGTTCTAGTTCTGTGAAAAATGCCAGTGGTAGTTTGATAGGGATTGCATTGAATCTGTAGATTGCTTTGGGTAGTATAGTCATTTTCACAATGTTGATTCTTCCAATCCAAGAACATGGTATATCTCTCCATCTGTTTTTATCATCTTTAGTATCTTTCATCAGTGTCTTATAGTTTTCTGCATACAGGTCTTTTGTCTCCTTAGGTAGGTTTATTCCTAGGTATTTTATTCTTTTTGTTGCAATAGTAAATGGGAGTGTTTCCTTAATTTCTCTTTCAGATTTTTAATCATTAGTGTATAGGAATGCAAGATATTTCTGTGCATTAATTTTGTATCCTGCTACATTACCAAATTCATTGATTAGCTCTAGTAGTTTTCTGGTAGCATCTTTTAAGATTCTCTATGTATAGTATCATGTCATCTGCAAATTGTGACAGCTTTACTTCTTCTTTTCCAATTTGGATTTCTTTTATTTCTTTTTTTTCTCTGATTGCCATGGCTAAAACTTCCAAAACTATGTTGAATTTTAGTGGTGAGAGTGGGCAACCTTGTCTTGTACCTGATCTTAGTGGAAATGGTTTCTGTTTTTCACCATTGAGAACGATGTTGGCTGTGGGTTTGTCACATATGGCCTTTATTATGTTGAGGAAAGTTCCCTCTATGCCTACTTTCTGGAGGGTTGTTATCATAAGTGGGTGTTGAATTTTGTTGAAAGCTTTTTCTGCATCTAGTGAGATGATCATACGGGTTTTATCCTTCAATTTGTTAGTATGGTGTATCACATTAATTGATTTGCATATATTGAAGAATCCTTGCATTCCTGGGATAAACCCCACTTGATCATGGTGTATGATCCTTTTAATGTGTTGTTGGATTCTGTTTGCTAGTATTTTGTTGAGGATATTTGCATCTATGTTTATCAGTGATATTGACCTGTAGTTTTCTTTTTCTGTGAACATCTTTCTCTGGTTTGGTATCAGGGTGATGGGGGCCTCGTAGAATGAGTTTGGGAGTGTTCCTCCCTCTGCTACATTTTGGAAGAGTTTGAGAAGGATAGGTGTTAGCGCTTCTCTAAATGTTTGATAGAATTCGCCTGTGAAGCCATCTGGTCCTGGGCTTTTGTTTGTTGGAAGATTTTTAATGACACTTTCAATTTCAGTGCTTGTGATTGGTCTGTTTATATTTTCTGTTTCTTCCTGGTTCAGTCTCGGAAGGTTGTGCTTTTCTAAGAATTTGTCCATTTCTTCCAGGTTGTCCATTTTATTGGCATATAGTTGCTTGTAGTAATCTCTCATGATCCTTTGTATTTCTGCAGTATCAGTTGTTACTTCTGCTTTTTCATTTCTAATTCTATTGAGTCTTCTCCCTTTTTTTCTTGATGAGTCTGGCTAATGGTTTATCAATTTTGTTTATCTTCTCATAGAACCAGCTTTTAGTTTTATTGATCTTTGGTATTGTTTCCTTCAGTTCTTTTTCATTTATTTCTGATCTGATCTTTATGATTTCTTTCCTTCTGCTAACTTTGGGGGTTTTATTGTTCTTGTTTCTCAAATTGCTTTAGGTGTAAGGTTAGGTTATTTATTTGAGACGTTTCTTGTTTCTTGAGGTAGGGTTGTAGTGCTATAAACTTCCCTCTTAGAACTGCTTTGGCTGCATCCCAAAGGTTTTGGGTCATTGTGTTTTCATTGTCATTTGTTTCTAGGTATTTTTTGATTTCCTCAGTGATCTCTTGCTTATTAAGTAGTGTATTGTTTAGCCTCCATGTGTTTGTATTTTTTACAGATTTTTTCCTGTAATTGATATCTAGTCTCATAGCGTTGTTGTTGGAAAAGATACTTGATACGATTTCAATTTTCTTAAATTTACCAAGGCTTGATTTGTGACCCAGGATATGATCTATCCTGGAGAATGTTCCATGAGCATTTGAGAAGAAAGTGTATTCTGTTGTTTTTGGATGGAATGTCCTATAAATATCAATTAAGTCCATCTTGTTTAATGTATCATTTAAAGCTTGTGTTTCCTTATGTATTTTCATTTTGGATGATCTGTCCATTGGTGAAAGTGGGGTGTTAAAGTCCCCTACTATGATTGTGTTACTGTTGATTTCCCCTTTTATGGCTGTTAGCATTTGCCTTATTTATTGAAGTGCTGCTATGTTGGGTGCATAAATATTTACAATTGTTATATCTTCTTCTTGGATTGATCCCTTGATCATTATGTAGTGTCCTTCTTTGTCTCTTGTAATAGTCTTTATTTTAAAGTCTATTTTGTCTGATATGAGAATTGCTACTCCAGCTTTCTTTTGATTTCCATTTGCATGGAATAGCTTTTTCCATTCCCTCACTTTCAGTCTGTATGTGTCCCAAGGTCTGAAGTGGGTCTCTTGTACACAGTATATATATGTGTCTTGTTTTCGTATCCATTCAGCCAGTGTGTGTCTTTTGGTTGGAGCATTTAATCCATTTACCTTTAAGGTAGTTATCGATATGTGTGTTCCTATTACCATTTTCTTAATTGTTTTGGGTTTGTTATTGTAGGTCTTTTCCTTCTCTTGTGTTTCCTGCCTAGAGACGTTCCTTTAGCATTTGTTGTAAAGCTGGTTTGGTGCTGCTGAATTCTCTTAACTTTTGCTTGTCTGTAAACGTTTTAATTTCTCCTCGAATCTGAATGAGATCCTTGCTGGGTAGAGTAATCTTGGTTGTAGGTTTTCCCTTTCATCCCTTTAAATATGTCCTGCCACTCCCTTCTGGCTTGCAGAGTTTCTGCTGAAAGATCAGCTGTTAACCTTATGGGGATTCCCTTGTATGTTATTTGTTGTTTTTCCCTTGCTGCTTTTAATATTTTTTCTTTGTATTTAATTTTTAATAGTTTGATTAATGTGTGTCTTGGCGTGTTTCTCCTTGGATTTATCCAGTATGGGACTCTCTGCGCTTCCTGGACTTGATTAACTATTTCCTTTCCCATATTAGGGAAGTTTTCAACTATAATCCTTTCAAATATTTTCTCAGTCCCTTTCTTTTTCTCTTCTTCTTCTGGGACCCCTATAATTCGAATGTTGGTGCATTCAGTGTTGTCACAGAGGTCTGAGACTGTCCTCAATTCTTTTCATTCTTTTTTCTTTATTCTGCTCTGCAGTAGTTGTTTCCACTATTTTATCTTCCAGTTCACTTATCTGTTCTTCTGCCTCAGTTATTCTGCTATTGATTCTTCAAAGAATTTTTAATTTCATTTATTGTGTTCATCACTGTTTGTTTGCTCTTTAGTTCTTCTAGGTCCTTGTTAAATGTTTCTTATATTTTCTCCATTCTGTTTCCAAGATTTTGGATCATCTTTACTATCATTACTCTGAATTCTTTTTCAGGTAGACTGCCTATTTCCTCTTCATTTGTTTGGTCTAGTGGGTTTTTACCTTGCTCCTTCATGTGCTGTGTGTTTCTGTGTCTTCTCATTTTGCTTAACTTACTGTGTTTGGGGTCTCCATTTCGCAGGCTGTAGGTCTGTAGTTCCCATTGTTTTTGGTGTCTGCCCCCACTGGGTGAGGTTGATTCAGTGGGTTGTGTAGGCTTCCTGGTGGAGGGGACTAGTGCCTGTGTTCTGGTGGATGACGCTGGTTCTTGTCTTTCTAGTGGGCAGGTCCACGTCTGGTGGTGTGTTTTGGGGTGTCTGCGGCCTTATTATTATTTTAGGCAGCCTCTCTGCTAATGGGTGGGGTTGTGTTCCTGTCTTGCTAGTTGTTTGGCATAGGGTGTCCAGCACTGTGGCTTGCTGGTTGTTGAGTGGAGCTGGATCTTAGCGAAGAGATGGAGCTCTCTGGGAGAGCTTTCACTGCTTGATATTATGTGGAGCTGGGAGGTCTCTGTTGGACCAATGTCCTGAACTCGGCTCTCCCACCTCAGAGGCACAGGCCTGACACCCGGCTGGAGCACTAAGACCCTGTCAGCCACACGGCTCAGAAGAAAAGGGAGAAAAAAAGAAAGAAAAGTAGAAAATGAAATAAAGTTATTAAAATACAAAATTAAAAAATTAAAATGTAATAAAAAAAGAAAACAACAAAAAAATGGACAGACAGAACCCTGGGACAAATGGTAAAAGCAAAGCTATACATCAAAATCACACAAAGAAGCATACACATACACCCTCACAAAAAGAGAAAAAGGAAAAATATATATATATTGTTGCTCCCAAAGTCCACTGCCTCAATTTTGGGATGATTTGTTGTCTATTCAGGTGTTCCAGAGACGCAGCGTACATCAAGTTGATTGTGGAGATTTAACCCGCTGCTCCTGAGGCTGCTGGGAGAGATTTCCCTTTCTCTTCTTTGTTCGTACAGCTCCCGGGGTTCAGCTTTGGATTTGGACCCGCCTCTGCATGTAGGTCGCCTGAGGGCATCTGTTCTTCGTTCAGACAGGACGGGGTTAAAGGAGCAGCTGATTTGGGGGTTCTGGCTCACTCAGGCCGCGGGGAGGGAGGGGTACGGATGAGGGGCAAGCCTGCGGTGGCAGAGGCCGGCGTGACGTTGCAGCAGCCTGAGGCGCACCGTGCATTCTCCCGGCGCAGTTGTCCCTGGATCACGGGACCCTGGCAGTGGTGGGCTGCACAGGCTCCCGGGAGGGGCGGTGTGGATAGTGACCTGTGCTCGCACACAGGCTTCTTGGTGGCGGCAGCAGCAGTCTTAGTGTCTCCTGCCCGTCTCTGGGCTCCGCGCTGATAGCCGCGGCTCGCGACCGTCTGTGGAACTTGTTTAGGCGGCGCTCTGAATCCCCTCTCCTCGCGCACCCCGAAACAATGGTTTCTTGCCTCTTCGGCAGCTGCAGACTTTTTCCCGGACTCCCTCCCGGCTAGCACCGAAGCCCGAACCTCAGCTCCCAGCCCTGCCCGCCCCGGCGGCTGAGCAGACAAGCTTCTCGGGCTGGTGAGTGCTGCTCGGCGCCGAGCCTCTGTGCAGGAGTCTCTCCGCTTTGCCCTCCGCACCCCTGTGGCTGCGCTCTCCTCCGTGGCTCCGAAGCTTCTCCCCTCTGCCACCCACAGTCTCCGCCCACGAAGGGGCTTCCTAGTGTGTGGAAACCTTTCCTCCTTCACGGCTCCCTCCCAGAGGTGCAGGTCCCGTCATTATTCTTTTGTCTCTGTTATTTCTTTTTTCTTTTGCCCTACCCAAGTACGTGGGGAGTTTCTTGCCTTTTGGGAGGTCTGAGGTCTTCTGCCAGCATTCAGTAGGTGTTCTGTAGGAGTTGTTCCACATGTAGATGTATTTCTGATGTATTTGTGGGGAGAAAGGTGATTTCCACGGCTTACTCTTCCGCCATCTTGAAGGTCTCGAGATCTGTATTACTAAAGTTTTATCCCGGTGGTCTGGAACCAAAACTGCAGTATCTTGAAGTTATGCCCTGCCCCATTGAAAGCCCCACATCCTCCTTCCCTTGTCACCTTGAGTTTAGCTCAAGTCGCCTTCACCTCGGATGCCAAAACTGTTCCTTGACTCATTTTAATTGCTAAAAAGTCTCATGATTTTTCATTGATAAAGTTATTTCTGAGTTTTTCTCCTATAAGAGATACCAGGATTTAGGTTCATTTGTAACTGCATAATTCACAAAATCAATCAATAAAATTATTAAAATCAATGTATTAAATAGTTACCTAGGTAAAGCTTATACTTCTAAGATTGACAGCTGCTGTCTACAATTCCTTAGTGATGGTTTGAAATGGAACATCATCCTCATGCCCAGGCTCGTGGTACAGAGTCCCAGGGACCATGACATGTCACTCACCTTGCTCAATTTCAGGCTGTTCTCAATTTTCTTCATCTTATTTATTTTCACAAATTTTGAAATTGTTTCAGACTTCCAGTTTTTAGCCATCAATCCATATTGTCAGTTGAACATTTAATTTTCTCAATATTTTATTATGAAATTTTTCAAACATATAAAAGAGTTAGAAGAATTGTAAGTAAATACACTTGTACTCACCACCTAGGTTCTGTAAGTAACATTTTGCTCAATCATCTGTCCGTCCATATATCTATCAGTCCATCTATCCATCCCCCAATTCATCCATCAGTCCATCTTATTCTTTGATAGATTTCAAATTAAGTTGCAAACATCAGGACATTTCACCCCTTGGTACTTTGGCATGCATATTATTAATGAGAGTTTAATATTTGTTTGTGAGTTTTTTCATTTTTTTAGGTAAAAGTTACATACAGTGAAATGTACAAATCCTAAGTATAATATTCCTTGAGTTTCAGCAAATGCATATGCCTCTGTATTGCAGACCCCATCAAGATTTCAAACCTTCCCAACCCAGACGTTCCCTCACGCCCCTTCCCAGTTATCCCTGCTTCCACTCCCTTCCTTCCCACGCCCGGAGGTAACACTGTTCTGACTTATGTAACCACAGAGTAGTTTTGCCTGTCCTAGAGCTTCATAAAGTGTCTCCTCTTTTGTGCTGGCTTCTTTCATTCATCATCAGTGTTTTGAGATTCATTCATGTTGTATGTATCAGTATTTTTTTCTTTTTCCTTTTTATTTCTACCGCAGTTTATTTCTCTTGTTGATGGACTTCTGGGCTGTTTTCAGTTTGGGACTCCTTTGAACATTCTTAGACAAGTCTTTTTTGTGAATATATGCTTTCATTTATCTTGGGTAGATACTTGGGAGTAGAGCTGAATATGGAGGAGTTGGGTCATAGGGTAGGCATATGTTTAATTTTATAAGAAACTACCAGACCTTTTTCATAGTGGCTGTACCACTTTATACACCCTCCAACATGTGAGAGTTCCAGTTTGTTCCACATACTTGACAGAATTTCTTTTTTAGACATTCTGGTGGATGTGTAAAGAAAATATCGTTTTAAAATGATTATTCTTTAAGAGGAAGACAATCAAATGACCCTGAAATCACACATACACACACGTGCACACACACACACCCAGAATTCGCAGTGCTTTTGAGCCAAGCATAATCAGGTATCTGTACACCAAGCATTTAGCACAAGGACAGTAACACTTGTGGGAACCTATAGTATTTTAAGGAATTAAAAGATTGGAATTATGATTTTTTTTTTTTCTCCAAAAACAGGCTGTAAGCTTCCAAGGCCTTGCTAAGAAATTCCAGCTTTGAGCTCTGGGAAGAGTGGCACAGGCAAGGCCAGCAGTATTCACATTGCAGAACTTTAGTGCTGAAGCCTGGGGGACACATGATATCAGAACTCTTCATCATTACTGTATGCATTTCCACTACAAAAGGGAAAACAAAAACACTACACTCTGGAGAGATTGGCTGACACGTAGCCATTGAATTACGGTTTCTTTTCTTTGCTTTAGCATGCATGTGACAAAACCTATCGATAGCAGAGATTCAAACCCTCCCCAAAATTACAAAGAAAATTGTATTCAAACAGATGCCCTTCACTGAACCCGGGGATATTGTCCTCAGACCCCAGTTTAACAAGCTTGCGCCCGGCTTCCCTTCTGGGGCCTGACTGTAGAGAGCAACGTGACAAAGAGAAGTGGTTTTAGATGGAGAGAGCCGGGTTTAAAATTGGGATCTGCTGCCTGCTGGCTGTGCGGTTTAGACAAGCCCCTCAACTTCTCGAAACCTCAGCTTCTGCATCTGTCAGAAGGAAGGACAACCTTTCCTCCTTTCGAGGGTGCTGTAATGACTAGATTGTAAATGTAGAGCTGCTAGCACCGTGCACACATGTAAGAGATGGCTGCTGTGGTCACAGGAGAAGTGGTTCCTCCTCTCTTCCTGACCACAGTCCCCAGGCCCACAGGCCTCTCCTGGCTGCCCACCAGCGAGTGCCAAACTACAGGACCACTCGTTCTCTGTATTTCCTCAGTGACCCTGGAGAAGTATGAGGAAATAATTTTAACAGAAGCATTCATACCAAGTTATAAATGATGGGTGGGTTTAGCCTTCCAACAAGAAAATCGTAATTCTAAAAGAATTGTTTTCATTCAAATGAATCTTTGGTTGTAAAAGGAGGTATTTGGGAGAGGAAGGAAGATAACCTGAGTTGGAAGCTTCAGTAAAAGCCTAGCACTGCTGGGGTGTGATGGGCAAACTGTCCTCCGGCACTGCTCTTACCACAGAGGATTGTGAAGGGAATAATGACCTGACACAGCCCTGCAGAACCTCTGCGTGCAAAGCAAGTGGTGATTGGTTGTTTGAGGAGTATTTCCAGTCTCTGCTGCTGTCCATAACGAAGAGCCCATCAGAGGCAGATGAGCCAATTTAGGGGCACAGGTTTATGGGGGATGCAGCGTGCTCAGCTCAGAAACTGCCGAATGCAACATCCTGTGTGGAGAAAGGCCAGAGCCACCCCAGCAGACGGACCCGGTACCTCTCCTCTCCCCTCCTCCCTGTCCCCCCTTCTCCCTTCAGGGGCAGGTGCACATTTCTGTCCCAAAGGCAGGGTTGGACTGTGCATCTACTGGACCTTGGGCTTCATCTAGTTCCATCGAGACTGAACACAAAGCCTACACTGACCTCCCAGGAGGCCCACAGTTCAATCAGCTGGCCTGCAGAAGTCAACGAAAGACAAGAAAGTGGCTTTCTGTGTAATCTGGGGAGCCATGGGACTTTGTTCCTAAAGGAGAGATGTAGTGTGATTCAAAGAGAAAAGCTAAGCATTTAAAGATCACTTGCTTTTGAGCTAAAGCTGACTGAGAAAAAGTTGTATTCATTTGGTTATCAGAAATTCATACTGCACTCAGTATCTTTGTAGCAAATGATCTTTATTTGTAAAGGAAAAACATAAAACAGTTGTTCACAGAAGAAATAAAAAGTTCCCATAATTACGGGATAAATAAGTCACAGCCCTTAGTCACATATAAGAGCAAGATCTCACACAGGCTGGCCATGTAATTTTTTCTGTAATTACGTGGGATGAACTGTGCAGAATAATTCATACAAAACCCCTATTTTAACACTTCAATTTTACATGATTATTTTTCAATGGTTCAATCAGGCTGGAACATTTTACTGTATCTGAAATATATGGGACTTCTGGCTGTTACAGCTGATGTTGCTAAACCATACTAATCTTCCCCCATAAACAGTCCTACATACTCATCTGTCTTGTTTTTCAGGTTAACTTATTCCATTCATTCAGTGCCTACAAATGTGTGATGGTTTGAGAAACTGGAAGTAGGTGGATTTAGCAGCAAAGCAGCATGATTATAATCATGATAAAGCTAGGTGTGCCCCAGTAACAGTGTCTTAGTTATAAACACCAGAAATGCAGAACCCCCAAAGAAAGCATATGTATTATTTCTAATGTTAATAACTTCACTAAACATTTGACAGATATGTACTGAGCATTAGCACAAAAAAAATTGATACTAAGAAAGAACTAGGTGCAAAATTGAATCTAAAGTTCAGAGCTTATGAAGAAACGTTTAGTAAATTGACTGTCTATAATTGAAGTGCATTTGAAGAGCTTTGGGGGAAGGTTTTTTAATATCCTAGGCTTAAATTCAGATTGCTTTTATATTACAGGAAAAATGTATAACATGTCTGAAATATAAACAGAGTACATATAAAAATCTTAAATTTTGTTTTAAATTTTGGTTTTTTGTCTTTCTGCATTTCTGCAGACTGTCAAAATGAGAACAGCTGACTGGAGATCTAGATGTCTTGCTTAGCAAGTGTATCCCTTGGGTATCTCCCTGCTGTCAGGCTCAGGCATTCTATAAGTGTCTGGATGTAACAGAGAATTTGTAGTATTATCACCTGGTGTCCATCTTTCATCTGTTCATATTATCTGTGCAACTTCTTGTTTTCTTGAATTTTTCAGAGTTTTTAATGAAATTGTTTGGTTGGAAATGTAACTAATACCATATTTAAAATCTCTTTTTCTTGCTTTACCAAACTTCTGAACAACTTTAGATTCACAAGGTTCATCGTGACTCAGGAGATAATTCTCAAACAGGTGAGGATACTTCAATTTCACTCTTACATACTCAGGTGGAATTTGTGGGTTCAAGTCTATGAATCACTCTGAAGAAGTCTGGATTGAAAGTCACCACCCCAGAACTTGGATTGCTGCTATCTGAGTGCTGATACTGACAGGTCTGAGAGCGAGGTTAAAAGCAGGACCCCTTAAAAAGCTTTGAATCTTCATTCATGGCAACCTTTTCTACTGAATGCCTTCTTCGTCCTGGTTTCTTTTGCTGACTAGAAACCATGGAGAGCAAGATAAACTCAAAATAGAGAGTGGCCCGAAAGGCCAGGGGACACACATTATTATACCATAGTTAGTCTTCCCTTTCTTTCCAGCAGTCAGTGACTACATACAATTAGAAAATGTGAATGGGCCCTCGCCTGGCAGTCAGGAGCAGCAAATCACCATTTCAGCTGCCCACATCCTCACGTCATACCTTGGGCAAGACTCTCACTGTCTGACTCTTGGTTTCCTCTGCCATAAAAAGAGGAGGCTGAACCTAATGACTTCTACATTTGAAAGGTCTAGAATTCTTTGATCATTAGAGGGGAAAATCAGTCTGCTACCAAAGATTTAAAATTCTCGTTCCTGCACACACACCACACATTCTCTCCCTTGTTGGTGGCTTTCCCAGCCACTGAGGCATAAAGTTGGACCCTGGGCTACTTACTTAGTGCCTTTCCTGGATTCTAAAATGGACCATATTTTCACCTACTCAGAAAGATTTCATTTGATCTTTCTGAGCTTCAGTTTCTTCATTTGTAAAATGAATTAACAATGCCTATCTCATTGTGGTTATGAGGATTAAAGGAGAAAATTTATATAATGTCTAGCAGTACCTGGCGTTTAACTGTTTGGTATCCTTCTCCCCTTCCCTCCACACTTTTTCTCTGTCTCTCTCTTTCACAGATGTTTTAGTTTATTTCTTTAACCCAGTGAGAGTATTATTTTAACTTACTTACGAGCTTCTGAGTGTCAAAAACTGTTATAAGCATTTTCATATCCTTTACAGTGCCCAGTATTGCCTTGCACATAATAGACACTCAATAAATACAGAACATTGATTAACTGAAACCCTCCCATCTTGGAAAGCATAAGTTCCACCATTTATTAACTCTTGGACCTTGAGCTACCCACATAATCTCTCCAAGTTTAAATTTCCTCATCAGTAAAATGGGGATTACACTATGTAGCTTTCAGAATTGTAATGATTATGTAAGATAATTACTATATTTAAAATAAATAGTAAAGCACAATGTCTGGTGCATAGTAGGTGCTAAGTGGTAGCTATTTTTTTAAAATTGATGACACTGTATCCTTTTTTGCCATTGAGTACAGCTATTTGAATCTCTCTTATCCTTCTTTTCTCTGGTTTTAAAGTTCATTCCACAACATCTTTTGAGAGAATGAATAAATGAATTCTTTGATTTAAATGGCCTTTATTGAATAAATAATTTCTCCAAACTTTTAGTCTTTTCTATTGCTATAGATTTTCTTAATTTTAGCTGAGATAAAAGTCAGAAAGAATCAACATTATCCATCTCTGAATAATTATTTCTAGTGAATGATTTAGAATTCAACCAGCCAGCCTGGGCTATAGCCTCCCTAGTTTAGTTTTATTTGGAAACTACATTTTGAGGAATTCTTGTGCTCTTTAATCCTGAATTTAATCTTAAGTATTTAATAAGTTAGATTTAATCTCTTATCTGGTAAACAACTGTTAGGAATGTGTATGATTATTACATTCCTAAATGTAATAGGCTAAATCCAATGTCTTGCAAGTGACCACTATTAGTTCCTCAGGGTTTGAAAGATGTAATATGATCTTAACAATATAATTTTATAGGTATCTTATAAAGAAATACTGAAACTCAAATCCAAGGTTAGGAAAATTATTAAGGCAGGGTCTGAAAGAAAATTAGGCAAAGGGGTAGTAAAATAGTTTAAGTTAGGTGATTTAAGACAAGGTCTTATGGCTGACTATGTTGTTCAGATTAACTTTATAATAGTTCTGCCTTCCACTTTATGCTGTATAAATATAATTCAAGTTTCATTACTGATTTAACCTTTTTAAAATTGAATCAGATGTTTAATGACATTAAAGTAAATGGTTAAAAAGGTGATCTAGAGAAATATCTAAGACATATGATAAAGTGATAGCAAGTAGTAGAATAATATTATAACATGATCCCACGTTTGCTTAAAAAGAAGGTATACAGATGTAATTAATAATAATAGGCAAACATGAACTTTATATTTACTATGTAGCAGGCACTGTTCTAAGTGCTATCTATGAATTAACTTGTTTACATCTCACAACAGCCTATGAATGAGATGCTATAACTATCCCCACTTTGCAGGTGTGGATACTGAGGCACAGAGAAGGAACATTCCCAAAGTTACACAGCTATTAGATGGCATAGTGGAGATTGGAGTTTTGGCAATTTGGCTCTGGAACTGGTTCTCTTAATTACTATGCTCTCTTGCACTTTTTTTGGTGTCACTAGACAATTCTTTAAAAAGCATTGCATCTTTTTTTCTCTCTTGGAATATGATCATTTATCAGTGTCTAAGAAAAGCATCCCCCTGCTGAAACCTGCACATCTGCCTCCTTTCAGCACAGTGAGGAGAAATTCTGTGTTATGGTTAAGTTTCTCTCCTTGCTCATGGGTTACTCCTACAAGAAGCAAATACCCTGAAAATGCATTTTTCTGAAGCCACCTCTGCTGCCCTGACATTTTTATCCTTTGGTCCTCACTGGTAGTGTGCACCGTTTGATTAGATCTCACATTAATGTGACAGCACATTTTGAGCATTAAATTCAAAGTCTGCAAAGACTTACACAGATTTTTTAAGTGCTTTTTTTCCCTCAGAAAACAAGGCCAAAAGTGAGAGTTAAATTGTTGGAATTTGTTGGGATTAGAAAACTGCTTCTTCTTCTCTTCATTCCTGAGATCAACAATCTGCATCATTTGATGAAATCATATCCTCAGGAGAACCTAGAAAACCATCAAGAGGTCTGGCTTTACAGAGGGACCTAAAATTGGTCCAAATTAGTTTCTCAAATAAACTCAACTCTCTGTGGATTTGACTAGTATTTTATTTCCTCAAATATCCCCATAAAAGCCTTCCCCACCCATTGAAATGTATTGTCCTTCATGTCAAAATGAACCCCTCAAAATTTCCCCCAAGTTTTAATGTTTATTTTCAAGAAGATATTTATTAATGGAACTAAATAACCCTTAATAATAAGCTCCATTACAATGTAATGTGGTACCACAAGGAAAGGACATCATTTTACAATTAATATGACTGATAATTCTGTGTGTGTTGATGATTTGAAGAGACAGTGGCTCACTATTTCTTAAAAATATTTTACAGTGCTTAAAAAGTACCCTCGTTTTCTTTGGAGAATGAGGGAAAAAATATGTCTAAACTTTGCCTGTGAATAAGCTTGAAAACTAATCACTCTCCATTACTAATCTGAAATCCTTAGAGTCTCATTCATTCAGATACAAGAACAGGAGGAAAGAGTCCATTGATGTGAAATCAATATCATCTCGAGGCAGTGATGGTAAGTTTTTCACATTTCCTTGACTTTAAAGTGTAGAAAATGGCACAGGAATATATTTAAGAATTCCTCAGCATATAAACAAAACCCCAAGGAATAGGATTACAACTAAACTGGCTTTTTTCCTGTAGGTGGAAAAATTTTTAGGCCTTTTTATTCTTTTTTTTACTTTTTATAGTCTTTGCCTTCTCTTTGAAATGACTCCATGCTTGTTCCTTTATGGCCTAACGTGTGTTAGGCCACATAACCACTAGAGCAGCTCAGTTTCAATAGCTAGGTCACTCTTAGCTGCTATCCTTCAGGTCACAATGGGAAACCTGAGCCTGAGGGAAGTGGCTGAACTAGCAAGGACCAAAGACTCTAGGGATAAGATGTATAATTCATAGAGGAAGATGGATAGACCACAAGGCATGCAAGGGATTGGGACCAAGAACGTAAAGGAAGAAAACGGACTGAAATTCTTCCCGATGGGTTGAGGGTGTAGATAAATGAAGAGGGTATCCATTTTAGAGGATAATGGATGAGGGCATTTCAACTGGATTAGTTCCGTTTTCAGAATAGAGTTTGAGATGGGATCATCCATTACCTCTCGAGAGCATGGGAGAAGTGAAGGCTGAAGAGTATGGAAGAGCAGCAATGGTGGCCGCTCTGGCAGTGGAGATGGCTACAAAGACGGCTGACCAGCAGGCAGGCTCTGCTGACATCGGCTACATTAAGTTATCAGATCTATAACATGCGAATTCTATTCCCTCCTGCCTGCCTCTCAGGGAGGGGTAGGAAGATCTGATGAGAACAATGCTTTTAAAATAAAGCTTCTACCTTTTGGATTTTGAACCACGTGTAAAGATAGGACATTTTAGATGGAGAGGATAATGGATGAAGGAATTTCAACGGAATTAGCTCAGTTTTTACAGATGAGAGCTAGACCCACCGTGGGCTCCTGGTGTTAAGAACCTAAAGGCGCAGGGAGGTGGGGAGCCTGGCCCTCACTCAGAATGAGAGGGGCTCATTCTCCTGCCCACCCCACCCTGGTCACAGATCGTGCCTCCCCTCCTACACTGCACTCATCCAGTTACCCGGCCTGTGGCTGAGGACTGAAAGTGGCGGAACTGCCCAAGTTGGGCTTTAGTGACTTACGGGAAAGTAACTCCTGGGGGATCATTAGGCTGTTGGGATGAGGCCTCCGGATCCCATCAACCTTCTCTGAAATCCCCCTGTGGACCTGAGACTCATAAAGCCTTCCTGTCTTCAGTGTTCCAGGCCAGACCACCCTTCCCAGTCCCTGGCAAGTAGTGGCTGAGCTCTCAGCCTTTTAGGACTAAGAGATGGGTGAATTCATTGCTTTATGGGGAGCAGTGGAGGACAGTAGTCCTGTGGGAATCAGTCCCCCAGTCCGTGCAGGGTTCCTGCTGCACTTAAGCGTAGCTGAGCCACCAGAACCAGATACAACTTTCTTGACTTCTCTCCAGCACCAAGCCTACAGAATCGTCGCTATCCATCCATGGCAAGGATCCATTCCATGACCATCGAGGCTCCCATCACAAAGGTGAGTTAGCAGCTGCTGCCTCTACTCTGCAATCAGGGCCACTGAACACTAGGCTATATTCTGGAGATAAAGTGATGAATGGCATACTATTACCTGTATCATGGGTTTTACAGTCTAGTAAAGGAAACAGATATTAAACAAATAAACACATAATAAATACGTAGTTATAAATTGCAATAACTGCCATAAAGTAAAACAACAGGTTTCTATGAGGGAAAAGTAGGTTAGGGCCCTAGTTTGGTTGGGTGAGAGGGGTGGTCAGGGAGGGTCTCTCTGTAGAGGAAGTAATGTTTGAAGTAAGACCTGAAGGATACAAAGATGTTAGGAGAAGAGGATCCTAGGCAGCAGGCACAGCAAGGGATGAGCACTGAGGTGGGAAAAGGAGGGAATGGAGCAACTGAGGACCTGAAAGAAAGTCAGATGTGACTGGAGCTTGGAGAGCAGAGGGGAAAAATGGTGACATGGAGTTGTGCAGGGCTCAGTTCATTCTGGCCAATAGAGCTGTAGTAAGTTTATATTTTAGTTCATGTGCAACGGAAATCACTGAAGAGTTTAAAGTAGGGGAATGACATGACCAGATACGTTTATTGAAAATAACACCAAGCTGCCATGCAGAGAATGGACTGGAGATGGCAAGAGTGAAAGGGAAGAGGACAGTTAGGGACCTTTTCCAGAATTCTAAGCAAGAAACTGTGTTAGCTGTACTAGAATTACAGCAGTGGAGGTGGAGAGAAATGAGTAGATCAGGAAATGTTTGGGGGTAAATTCAATTCGTCTTGATGATGAATTATACTGTCAGGTAGGGAAAGAATTGAGGGAAAGTGATATGTCAACCAGGGCCTCCCAGGGTTTTGGTTTGAGCACAAGATTAACAGAAGTGGTTTTTTCACGGCAATGTAGAAACCAGAGGAGTACAGCTCTTGTCTTTCATTTTCTGTTAGATTTACTTGCTTGCTTTGGGAAGAGGAGAGCAAGGTCGTGAGTTTAGTTTTGGATATGTAAGTAAGACATTCCAATAGATATGTCAGGCAAGCAACTGAATATATAAATCTGAAAGTCAAAAAGGAGTTCAGGGCTGGGATATAAATTTGAGAGTCCTGGGCATGTGGATCGTATGTGTCCAAAGTCATGGAAATGAAAGAGCTCATCTCTGAAAGGACTGTGGAGTGAGAGGAAGGCCCAGCACTAGTCTCTGAGGAACTGCAACCTGTAGAAGAGAGCTAAAGGAGAAGGATCAGCAAGGGAGCCTGAGAAAATGTAGTCCCTGAAGTAAGAGAAACACCGGATAGGGTGGGAAGAGAAGCATGCTTCAGTATAAAGAGAGTGGTGCCGTGAAAGCACTGGTCATTTTGAACAATAAGATGTGTTATCATCTGATTTCTTTTGGATTCTAGGCACATGAGTGAGTTTTGAGAAGAAGAATCCTAATGTCCTCAAATTTATTCTTTCTCTCTCTTTACTTCCTTAGGTTATAAATATAATCAATGCAGCCCAAGAAAACAGTCCTGTCACAGTAGCAGAAGCCTTGGACAGAGTTTTAGAAATTTTACGGACCACAGAACTGTACTCCCCTCAGCTGGGTACCAAAGATGAAGATCCCCACACCAGTGATCTCGTGGGAGGCCTAATGACTGTGAGTGATGAGGAAAAACCAGAAATGCAGGACAGACAATGTTAAGTGCACTCCAGAGAACATATAACATGTAACATATAAACTGTTAACCTATAGGTGTAGAAATACCTGCTGTATGGGCTAACATCAGCATAACCAGAAGCAGTTGCAGGAGCACAAATGACTAATTTGTCCTTCTGAATTTGTACTACAGTAAGGAGTAAATAGACAGTTGATTGAAGGCTAAATATCCCAATGGAACCCTTTTGTACTTCTTCCCCTTGACCTGGTATAGTATTCCATTGAGGGTTATGGCTAGGCTTCCTTGGACCTCAGGCTCTTTATATAATGAAAGCGTTGATACTTAGATGACAGCACTAGTTTCCAAAATCTTAGCTGTAGAATTCTTTCTTTAAATAAAACCTTTATATAGAGTTCCCTTTATAATCAACAAAAGCAGAGCGGAGCTGCCGTGGCTCAGTGTGGGGAGGGGAGGAGGAACCACCCCCTGCCGGCACTCCAGTACCACCATTTGTAACCACTAAAAGTAGCTTATTTCTAAGGAGTCATCCTGTTCTAGTGTTTTTGCTGTGATCTATTTGGCTGTAATCATAATCCATCAGCAAGTGAAGAAAAATGAGAAAATTCAAATTATTCATTTGTGCTCCCTATTGGAGACTGAAGCTGGAAGAATTCTTTGGGAGAAAAACAAAGTCCAAGAGTCATCGAAGAGTTTTACTTTGAAGTTTTCTGTCTAGCCCTGCCACCAAATGCTGAGTGTTGACTGGCTTTCTGGTCCATCCTCCTTGTTCCTACTAAAGGTTTCTGGTGAGCCTGTAATTTGAGTGACCTCCTGATCCTTTTGAGCCCCTCGGCTGGCCCAATGCAGTGTAGACTTTAGTTCTAAAGAACACTGGCAAGGTGTGTGTGTGTTTGCCATCTGCAGCAACATGAATGGACTTAGAGATAATCATACTAAGTGAAGTAAGTCAGACAGAGAAAGACAAACATCATATGATATCACGTATATGTGGAATCTTAAAAAGTGATACAAATGAACTTATTTACAAAACAAAAATAGACTCACAGACATAGAAAACAAACTTATGGTTACCAAAGGGGAAATGTTGGGGGGAGGGTGGATAAATTAGGAGTTTGGGATTAACAGATATACACTACTATATATAAAATAGATAAACAACAAGAACCTACTGTATAGCACAGGGAACTATATTCAATATCTTGTAATAACCTATAATGGAAAAGAATCTGAAATGGAATATATATATATATATATATATATCTCCAAATCACTTTGCTATGTACCTGTAACTAACACAACATTGTAAATCAACAATACTGCAATTAAAAAAAAAAAAATAGAACACTGCCAAGGGTCTGTCAGGAGGCTGGCCACTGCAGAGCTGCCGAACCATTCTGGTTCCTAGAACAAGTTATCTGCCCTCCTTTCCCCTGCTGCCATACCATGTTGGGCTTCCTCTCCAGGTAATGCTGTGAGGAACCAGTACAAGATTCCACCTTTTTTATGTAGCATTAGGGAAGAGAAGAAAGAAAGATTAAGAACAGAGGAGTTCCTTGTGATATCTGCCTTAGAGGCAGGACAGTTATGGCCATTGTTACTTATCTATTTATCCAGTTTTGAAAATTAAGCTCTTGGCCTAAAGATCCAGAGTGTGACTTCAGGAGAGCCCTTCATTAATACTTTAAACCTTAGCACATACTTTCTGAGGATGACAAATAAGCAATTACAAATGGCTTTTAAGCAGAGGTCTAAATAATTAGGTACTCGGGGGTAGAAGGTAGAGGGCAGGAAAATGAGATGCAAGAACATCTGGGGACTAAAGTTCAAGAGCCTAGTAAATGGCAGAACATTGAAATTCTGTTCACTCCCTTATGCCGCCCTTCCAAAGACCTCAAATCCAGAAACTTCCTTTAAAGGCTAACAGTGAAGCTCATAAGACAGAAACTATAGCTGGAAAAAAGTTAATTTAGTTGTTAGTCAAAAATTAGCCCAACCTTTTAAAGGCTTTACATTAAATCATCCCCCAGATGTGGCCCATGGCCTTGGCTCCCCAGGATGCAAATCTAAGAACACAAGAATAACACAGTCCTTGTGAGGGTAATTGGGGTCCTTTCAAATTAACATGTACCCGAAGCAAGATCACTTCTGTGATTTCATTATGTGGCTTCAAAATGCAACAAGAGAAAGATGGCATGAGAACAGAGCTAACTCACAGCTCAGGTGTGAGACCTGAATGCAGTCATAGCCACTTAATTCTCAATTCTCCATCTCCTGGGGCTAACAGCCTTGGAAAGGAGAGTATCCACTGTTTTGTAGCTATTGTTCTCACTTGATTTTGAGCTTCAACTTGGAGTTCCAGATTGACTGGGTTATTCAGGATTCAAATCTCTTTGGCTAATAAAGGAAATGAGAGAATAATGATAACGGCATATAAAGCATGCTTCTCATAGCATCTTTCTTTATTCCAGGATGGCTTGAGAAGGTTGTCAGGAAACGAGTATGTGTTCACTAAGAGTAAGTTGTCCTCTATCCACTTGTTACTGATAACCTGTCTCTGGCCTTTTGTCTCCCTCAGTGTTGTGATTATTGTTTGGGAAGGGCCTTGGTGATACTTCCTATTTGTCTCATTGGAGTTTAAGCATCTCTATCGTCTACATTTGAAACCAGGTCTCCTAATATAAATTACTTCTCTGAGCGCTGTCAGAATAAGAATTGCAAATCTCTCTATATTTAAACAGTTAAACTGAATTATTTTTCTATTGGGGGGGTCCTGAAGTTTAATAATGTAAGAGAACCCTGAGGGGAAAATCTTCTTACCCCTGGAAGTTCAAGACTTTCTTTCTAGTAGCAACCATGAAGATGACAAATGCTCAGCAGCACTCAAGATTCCACAATTACCCACCCTTCCTGCCCCATCTGTTTGCTCAGATGTGCCCCAGAGTCACAGTCACCTTGGGATGCCAGTAACCATCAACGATGTCCCCCCTTCTATCGCTCAATTACTTGATAATGAGGAAAGCTGGGAGTTCAACATCTTTGAATTGGAAGCTGTGACACACAAAAGGTATGTGGCTTCTCTGGCTGTAGGCAGGGGGAGAATTGATGGACACACTCAAGACTTTCACATCTGGAAACTTTGAGGGAGATGTGAGTCCTTGCCACAAGTGACCTCCCAGGTTCTGCTTTTCATGCCATGCTGGAGGAGTGTCAAATGCGCAGAGAGACTGTGGCCCCTTGAGTGAGCTCCTTTATGGAGAAGAGAGTATTAGCGGGTAAGATGTGGGATCAGCCTGGTGATACCCAGGATGAAGAAATACTGAGCGTCTTCTTCAGATCTACCCAGGTCATTCCTTTGTGCCAGTGAGCCAAAAGTTCTAAGTATTCTCAGCTCCAAACTTGTTGAGGTCCCACCTTACAAAATGAGTTTGAGAGCACTGTAGACTTTTCTTTTGATCCATCCTATAGGCAGGGGAAAGATTAGATAACACAGAAAGTCCTCTTCTATTACAGAAGTCCATTTTCTTCCAGGGGTGTTGGATGTGAATGATAACTATAAATAAGTAACTTAATTCTAAATGACATGACTTTGCTGAACCCACACAAGCCATTCCTTTTGTCCTTAAGCTCAGTAACTTCCTCAGGGGACACAGGAAGTGCAAAGCTTACGTGGAAGCAGAGACAGAGAGAGACTGTCAGTGACCTCTCTCTTGGTTGTTAGAGCCACTGAAGGGCAGGTGACTTAAGACAGTCTAGAAGTCATTTGGATTAACCACCATGAGGCACCTAGTTTTAAAGAAGTGGCTGGTGAGGAGGAGATGCTCTATCACCTTCTAATTTGGAGAGGACATATTTTTATACCCCTGTGCCTATGAAGCATCAGGAAAAAAAATGACTCAATTTCCCAGTAGCTTCAAAGAAAGCAGCTTCTGGAGCAGTGAATACAATGAATCAGAGTTTTTTCCCCTGTTTTCCAGGCCATTGGTTTACCTGGGCTTAAAAGTCTTTTCCCGGTTTGGAGTATGTGAATTTTTACACTGTTCTGAAACTACCCTTCGGGCCTGGCTCCAAGTGATTGAATCCAACTACCACTCCTCCAATGCTTACCACAACTCCACTCATGCCGCTGATGTCCTGCACGCCACTGCCTTCTTCCTTGGAAAAGAAAGAGTGAAGGTAGAATTTTGATATCACAATCTAGTTACCTGCATAGATTTTAGAGATCTAAGAACCCAATCTTAATAAATATGTTAGGCAAACAACTGTTTTGGAACCAATTTTGACAGAGTTTTTGAGCTACCAAACTGACTGGTCCTTTTGGTATTGTAAAGACATGGCATTTTCTCCTAGCCCTCCCTTCCCACAAATGCTTAAAATAATAATTTATGCCACTGTAGATACTCTTTTACACGTCTGGCTGATCCATGAACCCATTCTCCAAATGTTCACTAGGAGCCCTTTGTGATACTGGGTTAGAGGACAGAACTTAATTATTATAGCAAATGGTTACTAGGTCTGGAGGTTAAATTTTAGGATCAGAATTTTGTCATTGGTATATTACAATCCAGACAGTAGTAAGCCATTCGGCATCCTACTGATTTACATACATATATATGTGTGTTTTGTGTAGGTATGAATGTGTATATCTGTATATTAATGACTTGTATAATTCTGCAAGAGTTCCAAGTTCCTTGGTCTTAGAAGTCAATACTGTCACTTACAGGTGCTGATTTGTAGGGCAGTCCTATGTATACCCCACGTATAGCTGGCAAGAGATCCCCATCTCCCGTCTTCCCCAACTACCATCACTTTCACAGTGAAGCTTGTAATTCCTTTGCTACAATTAGAAGTGAAGCTTAGACTATAGATACCCTTGGGACAAGTGCTGTATAGAGGCAGGTTCACATCAATCTGCAAATGCTTAACATTCAATCATTTTCTGACTTAGTCTTAAGACCCTAGGTACTTAAGGAGAAGAGTGGTAGTGGGATAGGTAGACAGAGCAGAAATGGCACCAAAATGGGGAGGGGGAATGTTCCCTTCTCAGTTTTGCCGAAGACTGATCCTGGCATTTACTTTCATCAGCAAGAAAGCAAAGAGTGTCATTCAAGAATAATGATGGTTTTGAAGATTTTTGTCTCCTACTTTTAAAAAAGGTGATATCACAGGTGATAACAGCCTGTTTCTATAGCGCTTTTCTTTGAGGAGCTAAGATACTTCCAGATTCCTACTCCAGGTTCACATTCCTCCATTTTACATTACATGAGATATTATACAGCTTAGGTTGCACACTGCCAAATGAGGACAGGACCTGGGCATTAACGCTGAGACCAAAGTGACCTATAGGCATTGAGTTAAAGATGAACCCCACTTAAGCAGAAGCACTCTAGAAAAATATAGATTAAATGCTTGATAAATTATGGAATGCTTAGTCACTTTATTATCTCCTTTCCTCTCCCTCCCCTAAAATAAGAAATTTTCTTTAAATTGTTTGTTCTGCTAGCACATGCAGAGTCTGAATTCTCAAATAGCAGCAATACAAACAAGTCTAAGACTAGATACAATATGCTTGTAATCCAAAAGACATTTTCTAAGAGGCCAAAGAATCAGAAAATTTAGAGCTACAAAGAACCCTGGAGAATTGGGCTGGAAGGGACTCCTGAGGTCAGAGGTTTAGTAGCAGCCCAAGATCACTGGTTAGTCCACCATGAGGCGCTTCGAGTGGGATTTATTCCTGAGGTGTCTTTCACCAGACCTGCTGCCACTGACAAAGAGAGTCAGAAAAATGTTTTTACCAAATATCCATGTCATCTGTCACCCCTAATTTCTTTATAAGACTAAAATTCTTAATGTCACTCTGACATAGCTCCACATCCTCAACCCAGCCATACAGATAACATGTCCAGAGCTGACATTCCCCTTCAATTTGTTGCACACCCTATCCCCTTCCCACTCTTCCCAGTTCCCAAGAACCATTGCAAGTGGAGAGATCAGGATAGCCAGCATTCTTTTGTTATTCTCTGAGTGAGTGACTATTTGTCCTAGAAAAGGAACTGTTTGAAAGGCTAATGTAGAATGGAGTCCATTCTGGCCAGTCTGCTTCAGTGTGATCCAAATCTATTCCTGCTGGTTAAAGGAGGAAAAAACTATGCAGAAATGTCTGCACCTCCAAGGCTTTGGGGAACTTCTCCTGCCGTGGGTTTGGTGGGGAAGTTTTCTTCCACAGACAGTCCCTCCCTGCTATGGGAAGAGCCTTGCTTCTCCCATCTGCTAGTGAGCAGCCCGGTCTTCTTTCCCTGCCTCCTTGCATTTCTTATCAGACACTGCATTATTAGACAGTGCCCACCAAAACTGCAGGGCATGGCCTTTTATTGGTATCTTTGTAAAAGTGCCAGGTCTAAATCAGTGTAAGTTGGAAGGAAAGACATGTCTTGTCTAATGCTATTCGTTGTCTATTCCACTTACTTGAATCTATGTCACGGAAGAATTTAAAAATAAATTGGCCCCATACTCCAAACAAGATTGAACATACTCCAAGAGCACTAGCTGGAGGCCCAAAGTTTGGCCCTCATGGGTCCTCACCGCACAGGTAGAATCAGTGAGAGTGGAGGCCAAGTCAGGGCAGCTCTGGATTCTGACTGTACCTGTGGGTTCCCACGGCCTCTCCTAACCAGCAGCAAAAGGGGGCTAGGCATATTTGCTTGCCCTGGGCATTACAAAGTCAGTCTCTGAGAAGAGCTGAAAAGAATGGCAGCGACTGCTGTCCCCCCCTCAGGAAACCGGTTCATGTGGACTTGAGGCAAGCCAGGACTGCCCACCAACTCCAGGAGGTCAGGATTGGAAATGGAAATGGCTTCCTTCTGGTAGGGACAGCTTTCAGGAAAGTTTTCAGGGCTGAGCTTCAGATTCACTGCTCCTTACCTATTAGCATCTGAGAAGCAGTTTGCAATTTTTTCTCCCACAGCCTAGGAAAGCAACTCAGGAAAACCAAAAATTATGCCCACCCCTCCAGCCTCATCCTGGGGACCAGTTTCCCCCTCACTCACTACCTTTCAGCCACAATGATGCTCTTTAAGTTTCCTGAATAAGCCACTTCGTTTGTTTCACATCAGGCGCATCATACAGGCTGATCTTTCTGCCTGGATTTCTCTCCCTTGCCATTTTTTTGCCTGGCTAATTCCTGCTTATCCTTCAGGTTCCAGCATAAAAATCACTTACTTAGAGAACCCATTCTTGCCCACCCTCTGGACCTGCACTGTCCATAAGTAGCCATTTGCCACATGTGGCTATTTACATTTAATTAAAATTAAATAAAATGAAACATTCAGTTCCTCAATTGTGCGCACCTTTCAAGTGTCCAGGAGCTGTAAGTGACTAGGGGTTACTATAGTGGACAGCCCACGTACAGACATTTCCGTCACCACAGAAAAGTTGAACGGACAGCACTGCCCTAAACTAGATCAAGCCTCATGGTTACACGCTCAAACCACCTGTACTTCCCTTCTTAACCCATCTCACAGTAAGTTAATTTTGTTTGTGTGTTTCCTTATTTGTGCCTTCTCCAGTAAATTACCAACTCCATTAGTGCAGGCTATGCCAGTATAATTCATCACTGTAACTCCAGCACTCTGCATGACAACTGGCACCCAGTAAGCATCCAATAAATAACTAAAGGAATGAATTCATAAAGTGCAGTGTCTCTTATACAACAGTAGCCCATTTGATAACTTCCTCCGAAAGCTGTGAGCTGAAAAAACATTTGTATCCCCTGATGCTCTGGTTTGTGTTCTTTAACTACATAATGAGAGCGTTAGAAAGAGGGTCTCCCTTTTAGCCTTTCCCACCTGCTAGCCCAGAGCTGAATTGTGTTCTTCACTGTAAGAGCCCCCTTAGCCTCAGTTTTCCTGGGAAAATTCTTCTTGCCCTTCATCCTCTTGTGTTGCTTGGCTGTAATCCTTTTATCTTTGTGTGAAGAGTTTTGTTGTATCTGTGCCATTTACTGCCATACTCTCAAAATCTTTTCAGAAGTAGGCAAATAAAGTAACACTTGTGATCCTAGGCCACTTTCTTCTCCATCCACTCACAGAAGAGAGTCATGGCAATATGCCACACAGCATACATTTGAAAAGGCCTGTTTGGCATCCTCCTGCAGAAGAACTAGAGTGAATGAACTCTGGAGAAAGAATTTAGGTATCCATTATAACTGCTACTCAGATTTCTATTTCCCTCCAGATAATCCACAGTACGGCAAGGTGATGTGATATACCCTAGATGGCCTCTTAACTTCTAGGAAGTCAGAGAAGGACCCCCTGGCTCATCCCCTCCAGAGAGACAGGGATGAGTGTAGGTCTCCTACATCCAGTGGGTAATGCTCAACCTTGCCTCCCCCTGACCCCAGGGAAGCCTCGATCAGCTAGATGAGGTGGCTGCCCTGATTGCTGCCACAGTCCATGACGTGGATCACCCAGGAAGGACCAACTCTTTCCTGTGCAACGCAGGCAGTGAACTCGCCGTGCTCTATAATGACACTGCTGTCTTGGAGAGTCACCACACAGCCCTGGCCTTCCAGCTCACGGTCAAGGACAGCAAGTGCAACATTTTCAAGAATATTGACAGGTTTGTGTGCTCGGGCTCTTGTGCTCAGGTTTGTAAAATGTAAGTGGGAAACTCAGTTTTCCCTAACTTCTCCAAGTACTTAGCTTTCTCTTAGGGGGAAGGCTGTACCATTGTATCAGACAGTAAAATAATAACCTTATAAACTGAACTGTACTTTTTAGAATGTTCATCTTTATTTTTTTTTAACATATTTTTTTAGAGTATAATTGCTTTACAATGTTGTGTTACTTTCTGCTATATAACAAAGTGAATCAGCTATATGTATACATATATCCCCATATCCCCTCCCTCTTGCGACTCCCTCCCACCCCTCCAGGTGGTCACAAAGTACCGAGCTGATCTCCCTGTGCTATGCAGCTGCTTCCCACTAGCTATCTATTTTACATTTGGTAGTGTATATATGGCCATGCCACTCTCTCACTTCATCCCAGCTTCCCCTTCCCCCTCCCAGTGTCAAGTCCATTCTCTAGTAGGTCTGCATCTTTATTCCCGTCTTGCCTCTAGGTTCTTCATGACCTTTTTTTTTAGATTCCATATGTATGTGTTAGCATACAGTATTTGTTTTTCTCTTTCTGACTTACTTCACAGTGTATGACAGACTCTAGGTCCATCCACCTCACTACAAAGAACTCATTTTCATTTCTTTTTATGGCTGAGTAATATTCCATTGTATATATGTGCCACATCTTCTTTATCCATTCGTCTGTCGATGGACACTTAAGTTGCTTCCATGTCCTGGCTATTGTAAATAGTGCTGCAATGAACATTGTGCTATGTCTCATTTTGAATTATGGTTTTCTCTGGGTATACGCCCAGTAGTGGGGTTGCTGAGTCATATGGTAGTTCTATTTTTAGTTTTTTAAGGAACTTCCATACTGTTCTCCATAGTGGCCATATCAATTTACATTCCCACCAACAGTGCAAGAGGGTTTGCTTTTCTCCACACCCTCTCCAGCATTTACTGTTTGTAGATTTTTTGATGATGGCCATTCTGACTGGTGTGAGGTGATACCTTATTGTAGTTTTCATTTGCATTTCACTAATGCTTAGTGATGTTGAGCATCCTCTCATGTGTTTGTTGGCAATCTGTACATCTTTGGAGAAATGTCTATTTAGGTCTAATGCCCATTTTTGGATTGGGTTGTTTGTTTTTTTGATATTGAGCTGCATGAGCTGCTTGTATATTTTGGAGATTAATCCTTTGTCAGTTGCTTCGCTTGCAAATATTTTCTTCCATTCGGAGGGTTGTCTTTTCGTCTTGTTTATGGTTTCCTTTGCTGTGCAAAAGCTTTTAAGTTTCATTAGGTCCCATTTATTTTTATTTCCATTTCTCTAGGAGGTGGGTCAAAAAGGATCTTGCTGTGATTTATGTCATAGAGTGTTCTGCCTATGTTTTTCCTCTAAGAGTTTTATAGTGTCTCTGGCCTTACATTTAGGTCTTTAATCCATTTTGAGTTTATTTTTCTGTATGGTGTTAGGAAGTGTTCTAATTTTATTCTTTTATGTGTAGCTGTCCAGTTTTCCCAGCACCACTTCTTGAAGAGGCTGTCTTTTCTCCGTTGTATATTCTTGCCTCCTTTATCAAAGATAAGGTGACCATATGTGCGTGGGTTTCTCTCTGGGCTTTCTATCCTGGTCCATTGATCTATATTTCTGTTTTTGTGCCAGTACCATACTGTCTTGATTACTGTAGCTTTGTAGTATAGTCTGAAGTCAGGGAGCCTGATTCTTCCAGCTCCGTTTTTCTTTCTCAGGATTGCTTTGGCTGTTCGAGGTCTTTTGTGTTTCCATACAAATTGTGAAATTTTTTGTTCTAGTTCTGTGAAAAATGCCATTGGTAGTTTGATAGGCATTGCATTGAATCTGTAGATTGCTTTGAGTAGTATAGTCATTTTCACAATGTTGATTCTTCCAATCCAAGAACATGGTATATCTCTCCATCTGTTTGTATTGTCTTTAATTTCTTTCATCAGTGTCTTATAGTTTTCTGCATACAGGTCTTTTGTCTCCTTAGGTGGGTTTATTCCTAAGTATTTTCTTTTTGTTGCAATGGTAAATGGGAGTGTTTCCTTAATTTCTCTTTCGATTTCTCATCATTAGTGTATAGGAATGCAAGAGATTTCTCTGCATTAATTTTGTATCCTGCTACTTTACCAAATTCATTCATTACCTATAGTAGTTTTCTGGTAGCATCTTTAGGATTCTCTGTGTATGGTAGGTATCATGTCATCTGCAAACTGTGACAGTTTTACTACTTCTTTTCCAAATTGGATTCCTTTTATTTCTTTTTCTTCTCTGATTGCTGTGGCTAAAACTTCCAAAACAATGTTGAATTATAGTGGTGAGAGTGGGCAACCTTGTCTTGTTCCTGATCTTAGTGGAAATGGTTTCAGTTTTTCACCATTGAGAATGATGTTGGCTGTGGGTCTGTCATATATGTCCTTTATTATGTTGAGGTATCCCTCTATGCCTACTTTCTGGAGCTTTTTTTATCATAAATCAGTGTTGAATTTTGTCAAAAGCTTTTCCTGCATCTATTGAGATGATCATATGATTTTTATCCTTCAATTTGTTAATATGGTGTACCACATTGATTGATATATGTATACTGAAGAATCCTTGCATTCCTGGGATAAACCCCACCTGATCATGGTGTACGATCCTTTCAATATGCTGTTGGATTCTGTTTGCTAGTATTTTGTTGAGGATTTTTGCATGTATGTTCATCAGTGATATTGGCCTGTAGTTTTCTTTTTTTGTGACATCTTTGTCTGGTTTTGGTATCAGGGTGATGGTGGCCTCGTCGAATGAGTTTGGGAGTGTTCCTCCCTCTGCTATATTTTGGAAGGGTTTGAGAAGGACAGGTGTTCGCTCTTCTCTAAATGTTTGATAGAATTGGCCTGTGCAGCCATCTGGTTCTAGGCTTTTGTTTGTTGGAAGATTTTTAATCACAGTTTCAATGTCAGGGCTTGTGATTGGTCTGTTTTTATTTTCTATTTCTTCCTGGTTCAGTCTCTGAAGGTTGTGCTTTCCTAAGAATTTGTCCATTTCTTCCAGGTTGTCCATCTTATTAGCATATAGTTGCTTGTAGTAATCTCTCATGATCCTTTGTATTTCTGCAGTGTCAGTTGTTATTTCTTTTTCATTTCTAATTCTGTTGATTTGAGTCTTCTCCCTTTTTTTTCTTGGTAAGTCTGGCTAATGGTTTATCAATTTTGTTTATCTTCTCAAAGAACCAGCTTTTAGTTTTATTGATCTTTGCTATCATCTCCATTTCTTTTTCATTTATTTCTGATCTGATCTTTATGATTTCTTTCCTTCTGCTAACTTTCGGGGGTTTTTTGTTCTTGTTTCTCTAACTGCTTTAGGTGTAAGGTTAGGTTGTTTATTTGAGATTTTGTTTCTTGAGGTAGGATTGTATTGCTATAAACTTCCCTCTTAGGACTGCTTTTGCTGCATCCCATAGGTTTTGGGTCATTGTGTTTTCATTGTCATTTGTTTCTAGGTATCTTTTGATTTCCTCTTTGATTTCTTCAGTGATCTCTTGGTTATTTAGTAGCATATTGTTTAGCCTCCAAGTGTTTGTTTCTTTTACAGTTTTTTTTATAAGTGATATCTAGTCTCATAGCATTGCAGTTGGAAAAGATACGTGATTAGATTTCAATTTTCTTAAATTTACCAAGGCTTGATTTGTGACCCAAGATTTGATCTATCCTGGGGAATGTTCCATGAGCACTTGAGAAGAAAGTGTATTCTGTTGTTTTTGGATGGAATGTCCTATAAATATCAATTAAGTCCATCTTGTTTAATGTATCATTTAAAGCTTGTGTTTCCTTATTTACTTTCATTTTGGATGATCTGTCCATTGGTGAAAGTGGGGTGTTAAAGTCCCCTACTATGATTTTGTTACTCTCGATTTCCCCTTTTATGGCTGTTAGCACTTGCCTTATGTATTGAGGTGCTCCTATGTTGGGTGCAAACTATTTACAACTGTTATATTTTCTTCTTGGATTGATCCCTTCATCATTATGTAGTGTCCTTCTTTGCCTCTTGTAATAGTCTGTATTTTAAAGTCTATTTTTGTCTGATATGAGAATTGCTACTCCAGCTTTCTTTTGATTTCCATTTGCATGGAATATCTTTTTCCGTCCCCTCACTTTCAGTCTGTATGTGTCCCTAGGTCTGAAGTGGGTCTCTTGTAGACAGCATATATACGGGTCTTGTTTTTGTATCCATTCAGCCAGTCTGTGTCCTTTGGTTGGAGCATTTAATCTATTTACATTTAAGGTAATTATCGATATGTATGTTCCTATTACCATTTTCTTAATTGTATTGGGTTAGTTTTCGTAGGTCTTTTCCTTCTCGTGTGTTTCTTGCCAAGAGATGTTCCTTTAGCATTTGTTGTAAAGCTGGTTTGGTGGTGCTGAATTATCTTAAATTTGCTTGTCTGTAAAGGTTTTAATTTCTCTGTCGAATCTGAATGAGATCCTTGTTGGGCAGAGTAATCTTGGTTGTAGGTTTTTCCCTTTCATCACTTTAAGTATATCCTGCCACTTCCTTCTGGCCTGCAGAGTTTCCACTGAAAAATCAGCTGATAACTTTATGGGGATTCCTTTGTATGTTATTTGTTGCTTTTCCCTTGCTGCTTGTAACATTTTTTCTTTGTATTTAATTTTTGATAGTTTAATATGTTTCTCCTTGGATTTATCCTCTGTGGGATTCTCTGTGCTTCCTGGACTTGATTGACTATTTCCTTTCCCATGTTAGGGAAGTTTCCAACTATAATCTCTTCAAATATTTTCTCTGACCGTTTCTTTTCTTCTTCTGGGACCCCTATAATTCGAATGTTGGTGCATTTAATGTTGTCCCAGAGGTCTCTGAGACTGTCCTCAATTCTTTTCATTCTTTTTTCTTTATTCTGCTATGCAGTAGTTATTTCTACTATTTTATCTTCCAGGTCACTTATCCGTTCTTCTGCCTCAGTTATTCTGCTATTGATTCCTTCTAGAGAATTTTAAATTTCATTTATTGTGTTGTTTGTCTGCTCTTTAGTTCTTCTAGGTCCTTGTTAAACATTTCTTGTATTTTCTCCATTCTATTTCCCAGATTTTGGATCATCTTTACTATCATTACTCTGAATTCTTTTTCAGGTAGACTGCCTATTTCCTCTTCATTTGTTTGGTCTGGTGGGTTTTTACCTTGCTCCTTCATCTGCTGCATATTTCTCTGTCTGCTCATTTTGTGTACCTTACTGTGTTTGGGGTCTTTGCGCAGGCTGCAGGTTCATAGTTCCTGTTGTTTTTGGTGTCTGCCCCCAGTGGGTGAGGTTGGTTCAGTGGCTTGTGTAGGCTTCCTGGTGGAGGGGACTGGTGCCTGTGTTCTGATGGGTGGGGCTGGATCTTGTCTTTCTGGTGGGCAGGGCTGCATCCGATGGTGTGTTTTGGGATGTCTGTGAACTTAGTATGATTTTAGGCAGCCTCTCTGCTAATGGGTGGGGTTGCGTTCCTGTCTCGCTAGTTGTTTGGCATGGGGCATCCAGCACTAGAGCTTGCTGGCAGTTGGGTGGAACTGGGTCATAGCGTTGAGACGCAGATCTCTGAGAGAACTCTCGCTGATTGATACTACGTGGGGCTGGGAGGTCTCTGGTGGTCCAGTTTCCTGAACTCGCCTCTCCCACGTCAGCGGCTCTGGCCTGACACCAGGCCGGAGCACCAAGACCCTGTCAGTCACATGGCTGGGGTAGATGCCCCTGGATGAACACTTGTGAGAAGAGCTCAGAATTATCAAGATAGTGGTCCTGGCAAGTGAAACCACAAGAGAAGAGGCCCGTGCTATGCCTGGTCCTGCTGAGCAATTTTCAGAATTCAGCTCATTCTGGCAACAGGGCGACTGGGTTGGCGACGTGAGGCAGGACAGGGTCCGTGAGGCGGGTGGCGCTCAGCTGCTGTGCAGCCTGCGGGGCCTGGTCAAAGCCCTCAGGGAAGGCCAACAGCGGCCAGGACTCCAGCCTCCTGCAGCTGCGGCCTCTTTGGGGTTTCCCTCCCGGCATTACGTTGCTCTCACTCCTACTTTGGCGGCCGTGCCTTTACCCTGAGCTGCTTCACGAGGCGAGCACTCCCTGCTAAATGTTCACAGGTGCTGCAAGGACATTTTCATAAAGATGTACACAAACGTTGACCACATAGATTTCTTTGATGTGCAGCCAGCTCTCCTCCATTCTCTGCTTAGACTGTTCATCTTTTTAAACTCCATCTGGTCTTCAGTGTGTTCATGAAAATGTTTTATACACTGCAGAGCACTCTATAAATATTGATTATACTACTAACAAATATGGCAGATATTTTTATCCTCTCAAAAGGACATCCTGTCTTTGGTGTAACCTGAGGAAAATGTATCCTTACCCATCTTTCCCCAGCTCAATTTTCGGTCACTTAAAATCCTAACTCATGAGGAGACAGTGTTCCACGGTCCCAGCAGAGCTCCTGGAGTCCACAGGGTGGGGCAGGTTTCCCCCTCTGGTGAGTTGGCCAAATGTGAACAGATAGGAGCAATTCCTCTCGCCAGCCACCACCCTGCCGTCAAGCTATGAGTATTTCCTACGTAGCACCAGCCAGGCTGGAGTGCAGCCCCCTGAGAAAGGGCAGTACACAGGGAGCTCAGAGCTCACTCAGGCCTCAAGGATCACTTGTCAGCATGAACCTGAACCTATCTGTTTGGTCTCCAGAAACCTGAGAAAATATGGAGACCAGTTATTTCCCTTCAACTGAAGGCTTCATCAGTATCAAGTATTGTTTTTCAAACTTTCATAGGAAGAATTCTTGCCAATAGCCAATTTTATTCAATTTTTTTCAGTTCCCCATTCTGGCTCTTGAAGTTAGAAAAAGATGATAGGAACTGGGTGATTTTGAGCAGGGTTTTTGCTCCTTCCATTACAACTTCTATCTAATTGCAATCTAGAGAACTGCTCATTATTTGGAAAACTTTCTTCCAATGCCATCATCAAAAGAAATAATGACACTTCTCTGTAACAAGAATCACTGTGTCTGCGCTGAATGCCATGGGACAGCTCACCAGGTTGCTGTACTAGCCTTGTAGGGAAGGAACTTGTCATTTCCTTTCACCTCACTGTTTTGATATTGCCAAGGAAAGGTAGAAGGGAATCACCTTGTGAAATAAGTGCCCTTGGGACACTTATTTCTTTTTTTTTTTATACTCATAAATCATATGAAGGTCAGCTGTCACTGGGGAAAATGGAATAGTGTCACCAAGTCCTGGCTTAGTAGGAAGATAAGCAGGTAAACTTTTTTGTGATCTTCACTTATTAACTCTGTGCCCCTAGCTTCCTCCTAGATTGTGGGAAGTGTGGTGAAATGGTAGAACAGTTCTAATTCGGGACATGATGTGAACAAGACGCTTTGTCTTCTGGTTATTTTAGGAACCATTATCGAACACTGCGCCAGGCTATTATTGATATGGTTTTAGCAACAGAGATGACAAAACACTTTGAACATGTGAACAAATTTGTGAACAGCATCAACAAGCCAATGGCAGCTGAGGTAAGCATTTCCCATGTAATAAGATACACCAGAATGTATTTCCATTAGAGCCTACTCTGGCCTCAAAGCATCTTGAATACAAGATGGTTATTTGCTTGGAGTTGGTAAAGAAGGCTGAAAGTACTGGTCACTTGTTTTCCCTAAGGACAAGAATAGATTGAGAGTGTCCACAGCAACTCTGAGCTCCTTGAAAGAAAGGCCCTGAGATAAAGCCAGCAGTGACAAAAGGAAGTAGGCCCAAAGTCTATGATGAAAGGAGCCTGCAGACAGCAGAGACTGGAATAAATGGTGGCATTTTAGGGGATTCAGAGCCTTTCTAGTTCTCTGTTCTTTGAGCTCTTGGGAGACCTCAAAATTAGATGTTTTAAAGAACTATAATCCTGCTGATTTGCATTAAAAGCCTATCAGTATCTAAAAACTACAGAAAGTTAAATTGGGAGTGACTAGTTGAAAACAAAACTACAAGTCTTTCTCCTTTTTAAAATTTACTGATGTACCTTAGACCTGCCTTAAGGTCCCTACAAACTTGGGTTTTAGGAACATGGACATAAGTTCACATCTCTTACTGTTTAAAATGAGATCAACTGCCCTCTCATACCGTAAAGCTGTTCATAGCCCCATAAAGTTAGAAGAGCTTTTCACTCATTACTGTACGAGGGCTGCCTATGTGGATGAATGAGGAATGGCTGTCTTAGATGTAATGTGATGATCAGTAAGGAAACTATCTGTGTAGGACCCATCACATGACCAGCCTGGATGGAGGAACAGTGTCCGCCTCACCTGTGTTCTGCTCCATCCCCCAGGGATTCCACAGCACAATGCCAGGACCCTCACCTTCCACAGAGGACTTATGGGAGCAAGGATCTGGGGATTTAAGAGGGGGAAATTATACAGAATCATAGAATTTAGAGTTGGGAAGGTCATCTATCCAAGTAAGCCCCCAACTCTGTTGAGATTTATGTACCGCAGTAACTATAGCAAGCAGTATCTTCCCAATGGTAAGTAATCAAAATACCAACCTTCAGAATATAATTCTGCCCATTGATGGTTTAATAAATAGGTCCAGTTCCAAAAGAAAACAAAAAAATCCTTAAATGTCATACAGTCCTCCAGCTTGGCAGAGCTCTGGAGAGCTAATTAGATGTTTACACAGTCAGTTCCATGCTATCTTTGAAATCAGGGAATCGTAGTCTTCTAGGTTTTGTGTAATTGGCCTGTTGTCACATTTACAAAAGCCTACTCACAGACCTGGCCACTTGGCTCTGGACCGCTGACATCCATCACTAGGTAGGTATTAGTGTACAACCAGTCTTTTTAACATGGCTGAATATACCTGCTCCTGCCTTGGCCCACTTTCTGCTCCTAGTACCCCCAACACTTACATGTCTCACCCTCCCTACCACCCAGCCAGAAGAGCAGCATGGAAAGCATGAGTGGACACATACCTTAAGAGAAAGAACAAAGTGGGAGGAGGTGGGTAACTGGGGGTGGGACAGAAGGTCACAGGAGAGAGGGAGCTGTCAGGCATATTAAGTAGAAAGAAATCAAGAAATAATTGAAGGGTCACATGTATGTGGCATTTCCCCATCTTTAATGTATTAAAAAGTGGAATTCGTGCTTTTACACATTTCCTGATAAAACTGGGAGAAAAGCTCTTCTTCCTTAAGATTACATACCAAATTATTAAAAACAAAACAAAACAAAACAAAATCCCTGCTTTGTAGCAGCTACCTCTGGGGAAGAGGATGAAAGAGAGGTTGTGGATGGGTGGTGATAGGGACTTCGACCTTTTAAGCTCTATGTGTTTGTATTGCTTGACTGCTCCCCGTCCCCAAGAATATATCAATGTATCATATATGGAATTAAGGATGGGAAGACCTCCTTCATCAAGTCTCATGCCTAAGTTTGCCTGGGTGACTGCCATCTAATATCTGGTCAGCTGGCCCTTGTGGGCTTCACCATCATATTGAAACAACCCTGATGTGACCATCTGTTTTCCAGATTGAAGGCAGTGACTGTGAATGCAACCCTATTGGGAAGAACTTTCCTGAAAATCAAATCCTGATTAAGCGCATGATGATTAAGTGTGCTGACGTGGCCAATCCATGCCGCCCCCTGGACCTATGTATCGAATGGGCCGGAAGGATCTCCGAGGAGTACTTTGCACAGGTGTGCTGCCTCTCTAGGGAAGCTCCACCTCCCTTCTGGGAATGGACCCGGGTCACAGTAAATAAATGACTCCTCCCTGGAAAGCAATGGCTCACCCCTGCCTGGAACAGAAATCTGGTCCCTCAAGAGACTAACTGATGTGGCTGGTCACTAACTCAACTCTCTCTAGGGGAAGGGGGATAAACTGAGCCTTTGGAAGTATCTTTTCATCCTCAAATTTTTAGATCCTGAATTTCCACAAAAACTGGGAAATCCTTCATTCATTCACTAGATTATCTCCATGGTGCAGTCTGGGGAACATAGACATAAGACACATCTTTGCCCATGGGTAGCTCATAATACAGTAGGGTAGGGAGATAGACATAAACAGGTCCATACATTGGTAAATTAAAAACAAATGAAAACACTTCTAAAGGAGGTATATGTTAAGTCCTAAGAGTTCAGAAAGAGTTTTTTTCCTAGATAAAAGAAGGGCTTTGTGGAAAAGGTGTTAGAGCTGGTATTTTTGTTTTTGTTTTTTCTGAAGGATTTCAAAATTTAGAAATGGGAAAGGACATTCTGGGAGAATTCTGGGAGTACAAAGGGTTATGAGCAAAATTAGGGAGGAAAAACAGAATTTTTATATAAGGAAAACAGCAACTTTGGCAGTGTGAAGAGGAATTAAAGGAGAATAACGTAGTAGAACACAAGATGCCATTTAAAAGAGGCCTACTTTCAAAGAAGAGGCTCTAAGGACTAATGTTTATTATTTGTGATAGAAAAGACAAACATGTCACAAGTAGCTACAAGTAATGCATTTGGGGACAGGGGGCGGGGGGGAGGGTTGTGTGCCAATATGGCTGGAACATACCGCTGAGGGAGGATAAAAGAATAGCTGATAATGTCTAAAAGGGTTGGCAGGGGCAAAGGCCAGCCAAGGACCCAGTAAGTTAGGTGCAGCTTTCAAGGATGGGAAGAGAGCCCATGAATCAGAGAAAAATAGGACAAGCAGTTCTGAGCTTGCCAGAAAGAGAGGGGAAAAAACCCAAACTACTCCTTGAACAGCAGTGGCTATTTTAAGGCTGCCTCATCGACTGACCTGAAATGAGCAAGCTGAGCCAAAAACTGGTAGGAGGCCATTAACGGGGCTTCCCAGGACCCACAGAGAAGACTTAAAATCCTACTCCTAGTTATTCTCAAAGTATGTGAATGGGGAACGGGAAAGAACCACTTTTAAGTTCTTTAATGTAATCTCCCTGTTTAGGTGTCCTTTTCCCAGAAAGGAAAGTACTAATGTTCACAAGACAATGTGACCTAAAAATCAGGTTACAAATGACGTCTCTGATCAGCCAGCCTCTGGCTCAGCATACTACCAGTAAATGTGGATCTCAATTTCAGCCCAGTGAATTATGACCTTATGCATATAAACATACACTCTAATGTGCAAAATACTCAGATTTACACATATCTTGAGAATTGCATGACCAATACCCCAATCTGAAAAATCTCAGTTTGTCATTCTTTTGAGTAAAACATAGTTATTTCATGAAAAAAAGAAGCTAGTTCAGCTCAACTGCCTAACTGCTTTTCATCCAGACTACCATAATACATTGATGTGCAGCACAAGGGCTTTGTATGTACTTCCGATTTTGTCACACACAATATTAAAAACACGTATTTTCAAAGGTCAAGTTTAGTAAGATTAATAATTCTTACTACTTTAATGAAGACATTCTTAAGTGAAACTGGCTTTCTTTTTAAACTGCAAGCATGTGACAGTGAATAATACAATGACTATTTGTACAGCTTGGTGCCAGTTCTTTGATTCATGCTAAGGCGTCAGCAGTTTTAAACACACCATTGCTCCTGTACCCTCAGTATAAATGCCACTTAGTATTATTAGTGTTACTTTGAAAATAGTCTTGACATTGCGATCATGAAAACAGATCTCAGAAAAGGGGGTATGAATCCTGAGATAAGTGCTTCAGGAGGGGCTGTAGGATAGCATAACACATTTGAGAGTCAGAAGACCTGAATCCAGTCACTGTAGCTCATCAGGTGGTTGTCTTATATAAGCCTCGGGACCTTGCCAAGCCAATTCCTTCATAGATACAACTGGATTATGACCCATTTTCACAGAGTGGTTCTGACAACCTAGATGTTACTGTGACAGCTCCTTATGTGCCCCACAGCCCTGTGTTATTTCTTACAGACTGATGAAGAGAAGAGACAGGGGCTACCTGTAGTGATGCCAGTGTTTGACCGGAATACCTGTAGCATCCCCAAGTCCCAGATCTCCTTTATTGACTACTTCATAACAGACATGTTTGATGCTTGGGATGGTAAGACAGTTCCTGTTTTGTTACCCACAAACAGAATATTTTGCTATACTTTATGATGGTTACCTTTAATGACAGAGGCTGGGCCTAAAGGTGTAAACGAAATGTAACTTAAAAGAAAAAGTCAGCTGCTTGTGGCCAGGTGTGGTGGGGGTGCATGAACACTTTGTGTGTCCTCAGCACAAACCATGTGTATGGAAGACTCAGTGGATGTTTGGTAACTGGATAAACAGGTGTTCAACTCTTCCAAGGACATGTTTCCAAAGCTTACAGGAGTTTTATTCTATCATTGGAGGAAATTCTAGAGAGAACATAAAATATACTAAGTCTACTCTGAATCACAGATTCTTTTCGTAATATCAGCTGATAAACAGCTTTTCATTTTTTTGAGATTTTTTAATTTTTTTGAATTTAATATTGGAGTATAGTTGATTTACAATGTTGGGTTACTTTCAGGTGTACAGCTAAGTGATTCAGTTATACATATATCCATTCTTTTTCAGATCCTTTTCCCATATAGGTTATTACAGAACACTGAGTAGAGTTCCTTGTGCTATACAGTAGATTCTTGTTATCTATTCTATATATAGTAGTGTATATATGTTAACCCCAAACTCCTAATTTGTTCCTTCCCCCGTGTTTCCCCTTTGGTAACCATAAATTTGTTTTCAAAGTCTGTGAGTCTATTTCTGTTTTGTAAATAAGTTCAATTGTATCCACTTTTTTTTCAGATTCCACATATAAGTGATATCATATGATATTTGTCTTTCTCTTTCTGACTTACTTCACTTAGTATGATAATCTCTAGGTCCATCCATGTTGCTGCAAATGGCATTATCTCACTCTTTTTCATGGCTGAGTAATATTCCATTGTGTGTGTGTGTGTGTGTGTGTGTGTGTGTGTGTGTATATATATATATACACACACACACACACACACACACACACACACCACATCTTCTTCATCCATTCATCTGTCAACGGACATTTAGGTTGCTTCCATGTCTTGGCTACTGTAAAGAGTGCTGCAGTGAACATTGGGGTGCATGTCTCTTTTTGAATTATGGTCTTCTCTGGGTATATGCCTAAGAATGGGATTGCTGGGTCATATGGTAGCTCTATTCTTAGTTTTTTAAGGAACCTCCATACCGTTTTCCATAGTGGCTGCACCAATTTACATTCCCATCAACAGTGTAGGAGGGTTCCCTTTTCTCTACACCCTCTCCAGCATTTGTTATTTGTAGACTTTTTAATGATGGCCATTCTGACTGGTGTGAGGTGATACCTCATTGTGGTTCTGATTTGCATTTCTCATTGAGTGACGTTGAGCATCTTTTCATGTGCTTCTTGGCCATCTGTATGTCTTCTTTGGAGAAATGTCTATTTAGATCTTCTGCCCGTTTTTTGATTTTTTTTTTTTTTTTTTTGATACAGAGCTGCATGAACTATTGGTATATTTTTGAGATTAATCCCTTGTTGGTTGCTTCGTTTGCAAATATTTTCTCCCATTCTATGGGTTGTATTTTCGTTTTGTCTATGGTTTCCTTTGCTGTGCAAAAGCTTTTAAGTTTAATTAGGTCCCATTTGTTTATTTTTGTTTTTATTTTCATTACTCTAGGTACAAGGTGGATGCAAAGATACTGCTGCAATTTATGGTGAAGAGTGTCCTGCCTATGTTTTCCTCTAAGAGTTTTATAGTAGCCAGCCTTACATTTAGGTCTTCAATCCATTTTGAGTTTATTGGTGTTACAGAATGTTCTAGTTTCATTCTTTTACATGTAGTTGTCCAGTTTCCCCAGCACCACTTATTGAAGAGACTGTCTTTTCTCCATTGTATATTCTTGCTTCCTTTGTCGTAGATTAATTGACCATAGATGCATGGGTTTATTTCTGGGCTTTCTGTCCTGTTCCATTGATCTATACTTCTGTTTTTGTGCCAGTACCATACCATTTTGACTACTGTAGCTTTGAAGTATAGTCTGAAGCCAGGGGAGCCTGATTCCTCCAGCTCTGATTTTCTTCCTCAGGATTGCTTTAGCTATTCAGGGTCTTTTGTGTTTCCTTACAAATTAAAAAAATTTTCATTCTAGTTCTGTGAAAAATGTCATTGGTATCTTGATAGGGATTGCACTGAATCTGTAGATTGCCTTGGGTGGTATAGTCATTTTCACAATATTGATTCTTCCAATCCAAGAACATGTTATCCTTCCATGTGTTTGTGTCATCTTTGATTTCTTTCATCAACATCTTATAGTTTTCAGAGTACAGGTTTTTTGCCTCCTTAGGTAGGTTTATTCCAAGGTGTTTTATTCTTTTTGATGTGATGGTAAATGGCATTGTTTCTTTAATTTCTCTTTCTGATCTTTTGTTATCAATTTTTAGTTAAAAGGACCTGTTCATATTTCAGAAACCAGTGTTTAGTAACTCATCCTTCTCATGCTTCTGTGTTCACCTTAGGCCTAACCTAGGGTACCTCTCCTCCAGTTCTGATCCCAAATTTGTCCCACAGAGCCCCAACCTTATAAATGCTCCTGGAATCTAACTTAACAGGCTTCTTTTTATTCTCTTATATCCTTGCAGCCTTTGCACACCTGCCAACCCTGATGCAACATTTGGCCGATAACTACAAACACTGGAAGACGTTAGATGACCTAAAGTGCAAAAGTCTGAGGCTTCCATCTGACAGCTAAAGCCAAGACAGAGAAGGTGACCTCTTGATCTACAAAGGGCACTGTGAATCACAGTAGTGTAAACAAGAGGCTTTCCTTCATAATGAAAATGACAGGTGTAGGTTAAGGAGCTAATGTTTAATATCTGACTTTGAATCATTCAACTTCCCAAATTTCATTTTTAGAAAATTATGTTCCATGAAGAAAAATATATGTTCTTTTGAACAATCACTTAGTGACAGAACAAACACATGGCAAAATCCTTTGCCCTGCTGTCATCCTGTCTGCCCTCATCAAACCCTGCAGCTGATTCACTGTAACTAGCAGGAGACATGCAGCAAAAACTTGGTGCCCATGAGCCCACCATCTCTGTGGATGATGGACCATGTAGCTTAGGCTAGTGGTTTAGCTCATCTTTTACCATGAAAGTCACCATCACTGTTTAGCTTGACTACTTTCCTCAAGAGCATCATCAATCTAAAAGGTTCATAAGAATAAGAAAAAAAACCCATATAAAGTGAGCAAAACAACTAGGACCAAACTGCTGATAAACTAGTTAGCTTCAGAGCCTCCATGGCTAGGTGGTTCTGATCAACGGTGTAACACCCAAGTTAGAACACAGTCTGTCTTGGCCTGGTTGAGTGCCTTCTCTAGACTGGTATCAGCAGCCTGTGTAGTCCTCTCTCCTACAAAAGGGATTCATCTTAACAGAAAGCCAACCATGATGGGGAAGGAAGTGACATCTTGTCTGGGGGGAATCCAAGAGCTTTTTCCCTTTATTTCTGGTTTACAGAGGCAGTTACAAGGCACTATAGTAGGTATTATATACAAGCCATTAATCTGAATGCCCTTGGACAAGCTTTTTTTAAAAAAAAAAATTTATATACATTTGCTGTTTAAAATTTTTATTAAAGCAATCTAAATTTTCTGGGTTTAAGTCCATGGAGTACGTTGTGCCGAGTACCGAGGAGACAGAGGAAGTTTTAAGGTTCAGATGTTTTTAACCTATCTATATTTAAGATCATGCCATTTTGCTTTAATGATGAAAAAAAGATTGCAAGGTGTGTAAATATATCAGAAAATAGCATATGGGGAAGCAGTAAATACTATTTTAAGCTATTAATTGTATGCTAAAAGCTTCTAAAGCACAAGTGCATATTTTTATACAGCTCTTTTCACAACTTTCTGTGGTCTACATGAAGTCAGACTTGAGATTTTCTTTTCTCTTTTACCAGCCAGCCCTTCTCTATGTATTATAGAGATTCCGTAAACAAAATCTTTGTTTTTCTTTCAAATTCTCTGTACTTCATGCTGCATTTCTAAGAGGTATAAACAAACAGACTAAATTAACTGAACCAGTAGTTAGTTACTTTTTTCAAATGAAAATTGGAATGCAGAACACTTGGAACTAGTACATGGGGGAAAAAATTACTTATCACTACAAAACATGCCATTGTTTTTTTCTATGTTTTGTACCAACAAATGGAAACATATATGACAATTCCATGCAACGAAATGTACCTAAATTATTTTTGTTAGATGGTAAGAGAACTTGCTTGGTCAGGACAGCAGCTAGCTTTGTATTGTAATGCTGCACTATGTAAATGTGATGAAAATGTTTTTGTGAAGTACTTGTAACTAAATTCCTACAGCCATTTTTCATTCCTAACAGCTGTTTTTATTTTACCTCTTTGGCCTAAATTTTTCATAATTTCAATATTTCGGTTTAGTGTTCTTTATTTCATGAGTCACACGCTTTGTTTTCAGAACACATTAAATTCAGGATGTCAGAATCCCATTTTAAGGAGCTAAATAATTTGCCTAGGCTTCAGAAGCTTGCCTGAGGCAACGACAATCTTTTCTTGACCGTCTCGCTTTTGGTTCCATTTGGTAAGTGACATTCATCAGATGTCTGACATTTTTCAATGTGAATGTTTGTTAGAGCTGACTCAGTATAATTTCAAATTAATTTCATATTAACACTGCCAGGTACTAAAGCTTCAGCATAGCTCTGCTCTTTATCAGTGTAATCTACTATGGTGTAATCTTCTACTGAGTTGCTAACTAAATAGTGCTTTCCTCCAAATAGTCTTTCAGATGGTATGTGTATCAGATGAGTGAGTATAAACTATTATAATTGTCTCTCATACTGAGCATAAGTCTGTGTTGAGGGGAACCCTATTAATTTAGGAAAATATAACATGATCTAATCTAGAGAGAAGTCACATTACTACTACTACTTAACCAGAAGTTAGTTAGTTATAAAACACTGTTACCAGGACCAGAATAACCCTATAATTTAATTAGGCTATTCTTTACTTCCAATTTAAGATTTTAAAATATGCTTGCCTTCAGAGTTAGGACTGGTTAATCTTGTGGGCAAAGAACAAGCCTCATCTATTAATCAGAACACACTCAACTTGAGAAAGATAAATACAATGTCCCTCAAGTTTAGGCTCTTGATTGTGTTATGTGGGTAAGCCAGAGAATGAGGTAATAAGGGTATTTTTAAATAAAAATGACAAGGCCCCCTGCATAGTATTACTTCTGGTGCTGCAAATATAACAGCACTGAAAGCTAAGCTAGGGAAATGGAAAAAATGCACATAATATTTATCAACCTCAGTTATAGCTGTATTCTTCTAATTCCTCTAACTTTTTGCAGCAGTCTGCATACAACTAGTGAGCAGCCATCATCAAGTCTGAGTCCCTGCTAGATTTTCCCATCTCACTGTTTTACTCCATCTCTGACCTTAGGGCATTCATGAAAGCAAAAACCATCAAGGTCCCATGAATGGGTTGGAGGCTTTCCTCTAGATTTTAATAACAGAGGGACTCACAGTGGTACTTTCAGTACTATTTGCTCCCCCAACTCACCTGTGGTTTGTATCATTCACGTGAATAGATTACTATTACATACTAATCCAGAACAAATTAGGAAAAAAAGCAGTTAAGAATCTTTGAATTCCTTTTATAATTCATTGAATATCTTATACAATTCAAGAAAACTTTAAAACTCATGACCTAATAGTAGAATCGCCAAAGAAAAAGCTAGCTGGTAATAGGAGAAAGTCCATCTATGGAGGAAAATTAAAAGCCTAAAAATGACTCTGATCAATAATCTGATGCACTCAGACCAAAATGCATGTCTGCCTGGTTTAGGAATCCTACCCAGGTTCCAATTTCAGGATGAAAGTTTAGAGGTGCCTCAGTATGACTGCTCAAATATGCCACGATAACAACAATCTGTTGGCTAAAAGGCAGTGCTAATTTTTCTATTCACATTCTTCTATTATATAATGGAGGTTACATAAATTTTATTATATGTCTCCATAAAGGTGTATTTTCATTGTGAATTAAAACAGAAACAATTACTATGAACATTATCTGGTTTTGCTCAAGGGGTAATCATACAACCCTTCTTTCTCATTCCAGTCATGTTCAATTTCTGTTTTTAAATTCATTCACTGATGCTAATGAGAATTGAGCTAACTAACTGGAAGGCCTTACTTGACTGGGCTTCAGCTTCCTTATTTATAACATTATGGCACTGGTCTGGCATAGATGACCATAGCTCTTCCAGACTTTGTAGGCAGTTGAGGAAACAACAACTGTCAAAGGTAAAACTAGTGAAAACAACAATTTACAAAGATTCCATTAGGGTGTGTGTGATGAACAAATAAATCCAGAAAGTGTTCTTTGAGGAGGATTAGTCCTCTGACACATCAGCCACCTGGTGTTTACTTCAATACGATTCTTTCATCAGCAGTTTAAGATTAACTCCACAATTAAACCCACCCATTTTTTAATGTATGGAACACTTTTTAATTTTTATTCTTTAGTACCAAAAGGGAGAAAGAGTGTTCTAAGGCTGATGGGGTGATGAAGATGATTAAATCTCAGTGGTCTGCAAGAAACTCATAAGTAAGTGATGCCTGGCTCAAACATTTCATATTTGAGCCAATGGTAAGATGAATCAGGCACTTTGAAAACACTGTAACTTTACTGATCTAGCTCTCATCTCTGGCATATATGAGGGGCAGCTGCTGGTCTATTACCAAGAATCTAGTCAATAGCTGTTCAGGCTAGGGGGAAAAATACACCCTAATAAGAAGATTCCTCCTGATTTGAGTTTATAGGGATTTTAGTAGCTAGAATTTAAAAAAAAAAATGATTTAAACAAATTAGTTGGCACCAAAAAAAAAAAAGCTGTAGTTAAAACAGTGAGAGATTCAGGTTTGCTTCATGTTTAGAAAATTGAGAGTTACTAAAGACCAGGGGGATTTGTAGGAGAAAGGATATATTTAAATTTATCACAAGAATTCTTAATCAAACCAGCTCTAAAGAAAACCAAAAAATAAAAAATACTGTTATTTCTATTTCTACCTACCTCCTCCCAGGGTCTAGGTTCAAATTAAGAAGCTTAAAACACAGCACTCACCACTTCAATAGCAGCACAAAGTACAATTATTAGGGAATCTTCATTTCCTACAGGGAGGCATCAGTTTTCTGGATATCTCAGGGTTTAAATTCAAGATATGCTACATCCTACCTATTTACTCTTCACTGGATTTTTCATTTTTCTCCCAAAATATCGTCTATAATGATCATGTATATTTATTTCCATAAAGTAGGTTCCTTGAATAAATCTTTAAAAGAATGACAGGTATAGTTAAAATATTAACTCTGGAGAACAGTCAGTCAGGTATTTCAAAATCCAAAAAGGCTAAATGAAAGAAATTACATGTAATATTTTAAAAATCTAATCCCTGGTGATGAATAAAAATTTAGTTAGAGGCAATATAATTACATTAAAGAGAGTGAGAGGCTCCAACTACTCTTCTCCTCATTAAACATAAGCTCATATAATTTCTGGTGTAGAATTTTTTTCAGAGCATAAAAAATTTATCTCTGTGAGGACACTGTGGTATAATTTAATTCTGCTTCAACAGGTATATGTGATGAACTCTGAAAACTTCACTTTCTGAAAATTCACTGCTGAAATTAGACCCATTCCTTCAATGGTTTCAGGTAACTGCTATGTGAAAAGTCAAATGAAAAACTTGTGCTATATTCTTTGGTGACTGTACTAATACCTGAGAAGCAACTTGTTGCTGGTTTGCAGCCCCAGAAAAAAGAATTCAAACAAACAATTGGAATTTTATGGAGGAGTAACAAGAAAAAAAATATTACAAAATTTAAGTGATTAATATGGTAATGGTTTTCAGAGTATTACCCCTATATTTGCTGTTCAAGGTTCATGCACAGGTGTTCAAATTCCTTAAACTAGACAGCAAGATATAAGTCACCATTCTCCTCTAATTTTTGAAATAACTTTAAGCTGCGCAATCCAGATTCTCGTTCTCCATTTTTCCACAAAATAATGAGATGATCAGCAGAACATGTCACTAGTCCATGATCTTCAAAGTACAGAAACATCTGTAAAAAAAATTTTTAATTACTGATTATAGGAACTTCAAGGAGAAGAGGCTAATACTAACTAGATTAAGACAGGTGCTTGTTAAAATGTGTACCTTGGAGACGTCTTTGGATCTGACTGTAAAACTCTGTATCTTTCATGAGAAATGTTATTTTTAAGTGTGAGTGATAATCACATACAAATGCTAGACCAATATCTAGTATTTTAAATATCAGAACTTTGTAAATACTACTCAACTACAGAACTATAACAGCTATTTTTTGTAAAGTACATGAATTCCCAAAGTATCGTCTAAATTTTACCATTATCTAATTCCTCAAGTATTGGTTTTAAGTTTTTTGTCAGGAGAAGTCCCAACAAACCTGCTTTACGTAATCATTTTTACTGGCCTTCTTATTTATGCAAAAATGGCCACCAATAAAATGTCTGAATTCCAAATTCTCCAAGATAGATAAACAATGGCTTTAGCTCTCTAAAACAGAGACATAATCAATCCTTTTAAGCATTTACTGGGTGTCATCTATATGCTTATGGTCCCTACCCTCAAGAAGGTTCTAATTCAATTGTGAAAACCAAATCATAGTTGAAACAATAAGGGTACCAATTAAAGATGATGTAATCAGGTACTAAATAACATAGTTCAGGCTATGATTTGCCACAGAAATGCAGAAAAAGGAGGCATAGATCAATAATGAATGAAATTGTCAGAGAAAGCTTCAAAAACATAAAACTCTCCAAATAAAAGGAAGGTCATGCCCAGTTAAGGAACAGGCTGGAAGGTAAGAACAGGAAAATGGAATGTTGATGAGAAGGCAGCATGCATCCTATGGAGTAGAGAGCTGGTATTAGAGAGGAGATAAATGAAACTATGAAAAGGATGAGCTCTTTGAGGGAAAGAGTGAAATAAAGGAGAGTAATAGGAAAATAGGATGTGAGTTTTCTAAGAAATAACTCATACATTTCTGAAGATAGCGGGAGAAGGGCTCAGCTGATGATGTAAGAGTGAGGGGTGGAGACGTAGCAGAGCAAAATTTCTCAGGAGATGGAAAAGTTAGTTAGAATTCAATAAATACAGGTAGATAGGACTAGGCTTAGAGACTAAGGATCAAAAGAAAAAAGGAACAAGAAAATTCAAGCAAGAGCCAAGATTTTCTCAGTGAAGCCAGAGATACTTTTAAAAAGTAATTAAATGTCAACACTTCCACTCAGGAAAATTTCTAAGAATCAATCAAACACTTCCATACAATGACAAATGTGCCACACCATTTAAAAACCTTTAATAGGTTCCTACTATTTAAAACATAGAGTCCAGGGACTTCCCTGGTGGTGCAATGGTTAAGAATCCACCTGCCAATGCAGGGGAAACAGGTTCAAGCCCTGGTCCGAGAAGATAACCACATGCTGTGGAGCAGCTAAGCCCGTGAGCCACAACTACTGAAGCCAGTGCGCCTAGAGCCCGTGCTCCACAACGAGAAGCTACCACAATGAGAAGCCCACGCACCGCAACAAAGAGTAGCCCCCACTCGCCGCAACTAGGGAAAGCCCGTGCGCAAAGACCCAACACAGCCAAAATAAATAAACTTTTTATTTATGTATGTATGTATGTATGTATGAATTTTTTAAAAAAGTCCAAACTCCTTAGCCTTACATTCAGTAATCTGACCCCAAACTCCTTTCCCAGCTTTATCTCCTACTGTGTCCATTCATTGGAACACAGTCCTCCAGCCTAGCCAACCTGCTCCTTGCCACCAAGTAGATTCTATCTTTGCCCTCCTGTCTACGACATTCCATCTGCACAACTCCCAAAGTTAAAAAACAAAATGAAAACAACTGGGCTACCTGGTAGAGGAAGGCAAAAATGAGTAAGACATGAGTACCCAAAATCAGGGAGCTTATGGTCATAAGACTATCTTAATCCTACCTATGCATCAAGGTTCAGCTCATATTCAGGACCATAATATTTTTATATTATATCTCTTTGTAAACTCCAGTGTCTAGTATAGTGCCTGAAATACAGGAAATGCTAATAACAAGTTTTGTGCTGTTGCTTCTAAGCATAAATGCACTTCCAAATGAAAAACAATTTGTTCCTCCCTGGCTATGAAACAGGGAAGAACAATTTAAGAAACTCATGGGACTTCCCTGGTGACCCAGTGGTTAAGACTCCATGCTCCCAATGCAGGGGGCCTGCAGCACATGGGAACTAGATCCTGCATACTAAAACTAGGAGCCCGTATGCCACAACAAAGATTCCCGAATGCCGCAACTAAGACCAGCACAGAGGGAGGGGGGAAGGAAGGGAGGGAGCAGGGGAGGAATAAAAAAAAAAATTCATTACTTAGGGCTCTATTTATACTGTTACCAGTTCCAATCATCTCTTTACCTCGACTGGTCTTATTCCTTCTTCATTACAGGCAATAATGCCTATAGTAAATATTAAAGTATTTGAATATATTTATAACAAGTTAGAACTTTATGCATCCTATCCTATAATTCTCAACTATTATTTTCATATATGCACAATGACAATCAAGACACTGGGTTTTACTAAAGCTAACAAATTATTATCCTCCAAAGGAAGGTAAAAACAGTACTCTGTTCATAAATTTGATAAAGTTCCCTGGAATTAGATTCTATAAGGCTTTACCTCTACATACATAAGCACAACCCTCCATGTACCCTCTATTTACTACTGTTATATATTCAACATTATTCACACCGTCCTTATTGTCAGCTATCTACCTACATCTCATAAGTAATAGTAATTAAGCCATTTTTTAGAAGCAAGACATTCCTTCTTCAAATCATTTCTCTGTAAAGGGAGATCCTAATGGCACATACTATGTAACCTATCCCATTCCATGTTTAGATTCCACAAAAACCTACAGATAAGAGAAAGTTTAGGTCTTTACGAGACCAAATGAAAGAAGAGCAGTGAGATGCAAAAAGCAGGAATTCCCTGGACATTTATATGACTACTATTAAAAATAATACCTCCACAGATGATGAGTGTCCAATTAAATCTCCAATAAGCTCTAGTGAACATGAAGTGCCATTTTCTTGTTGTTTTTTAACAGGGTGGCTGGCTTGTTTATTTACTCTTCCAAATCCCCACATGTTAAAAAAACCTAGAAAAACACAGCCATTTCAGTCATTTTCAAAATTACTGTGCTCTTTTCTTATAATAATAATGTAAGATCAGAAAAACAAAACTTAAATGCAAAAGTGTTCCCCACTTATTTTAGTCAAGGGCTAAGTGAGTGGATGGTATCAGGTACTATGCTAGGGTTTTTTAAATATGTTACTTCGTTTCCTCTTAGCTACCCAGGTTTGTTGCTCATCTCTTTTTATTGTCCCTACTCATGCACTGGTGAAGGTGTGTTAACGTGAGGAAAAGGCAATGGGAATCAAAGAGGAGAGAAATGAAAGGCCTGAATGGCAATGAGGCGGGGGTGGGGGGGTGGGGGGTGGGGGTGGGAGGTCACAACTCAGATTTATCGATAAAGGGTAGACAAAAAGCAACATAGGGATGTCCCAGAGCAATGCCCTATGACTTCAAATAACCAGAAGAAATTCCAGGGGTACCAGCATCTGATTTCTTATGCAAAGGTTGCTAACTAACAGGGATTTTGTTTTTCAAATCAATGCCTGAAAATCAAAGAGTTCATGAGATTATGATATAAATACAAAAATGGTTATAAATAAATTGAGTTCAATGTTAATGATAATGCTTTAAGGCTGAAAGAGCTTTGACACCTGATGATACAAAGTCTGTCTGTATACCAGACATAATTACAGACAATATAAATGAGTAAATAGTTCATTAGGCCATCTGGTCAGTCAGATTACCAGGAATAACTGTTTTCCCTCAAAACAAAAAAATCCTAGTTGAACTGAAATAAACAGGTAGTTCTACAGTAAAGCAATATTTAAATGTGAATCCTAGATCCCAATTACCAAATGCTTCATGTAAACATCTGATGCTTATTTGGAGCACACTGTATATTATTTTGTGGTTACATACCTCTGTCTTGCATATGAGAAAAAAAAAAGCAAGACTACCTTTTTGAGAAAAGATACTCACCTGTTGGTACAGGTTCAGCTGCAAGCTGCTGTTTTTCTCGTAACTCCCAAATGCGTACACTGCCATCTTCTGAGCATGAGATTAACTGCCTGTCAGAAGAGAAAATCAGTGATAAAAAGAGCACCATGGAAGGCCAATGCTAAATTTGCAGTGAGAGAAATCAGTGGAGCCCTCAACTGCTTTTATTCAGCTCTTGGCAGGAGCCAATAAAAATCACAATTTATCAATATGGCTTTACAATGCAAAGTAAAAGCACTCCTCAAGAAAGGCACACATTATACTGTTACATTGGTTCAAATGTTATAAATATGTATCATTTCCATTTTTAAAAATGCATTCAGGAAACAGGTTACGAATTACAGTTTCACAATTTCCTGAGAAGTCTCATTCCTTCCTCTCACTGTATCTCTTCTCAGGGCACCTCTCACTCTAAAAGTATCCTGCATAGAAAATAATTCTATTTCCTTCATATAATTCATCCCTAGAAACTCAACAGCCAAATCTACCCTGAGGCGAAAGCCCTCGGTTGGTAGCCTTAGCCCACAAGGAGACTACCATTTAATTGTAGCCGTAATCAAACACCACCACCAAAAAGGTGGGTTTGTGGAAAATATAAAAAGAAAAATTAGTACACAGTCAGTGCCCAAAAGTCTTTTATCTTTTAAAATAAATACCAAATTTTAAATTATCTCTTCTTATAATGAAATTCAATGTAATTCATTTGAACCTTGCTTCTTGTAAATTTCGTAATATATTGCCACAAACTCTTCTGTTAAGACATCCATGGGGTATTCTCCATTTCCAAAAGAACATAACAGGTCAAGCCACGGAGCCAGGTGACTTTGCCCCTTGAAAAATTACACTGGTGGCCCTGGGAACTATGCATTTCTTTCAGCTGTTACAGAACTGACGGAAACTTGTACCTGTTTGGAAGTTTGGCAACGTGCAGGACATTGGAGTCATGTGCAGTTTTCTGGCAGGCAATCACACGCTTCATTTGAAGGTTATACACGTATAAACCCCTTCCAACTGCAACAAATACATTCTGGGGAGGGGGGAGGAGGGGGAAGTTCAGAAATGGGCATAAAACTAGTACTTATCACTACCTGGTGTAATAGATTTCCAGCCCTGGTGTGAGGTCAGAAAGCCATCGTTACCTTCCCTATTCCTAGCCTTCAGCCCAAATTATTGTACTGCCCTCTGAAATCCAAAAATATCAAAGCACAAAGGAAAGCTCAGCATTTAGAAGGTGGAAGGACACAACTGCTAATACAGGGAAAGCTTTGTATATTATGCCCCACAGCATCGCTTTCTTCCTCATTGAAACGTGACAGCTACAGAAAGGAGCTGTGGCTGACAGATTGGCCTGCAGTGGAGGTGGAGCTGCTGAGGTACAACCTAGGTTTTCATTCACATAATACTATATCCTTGGGAAAACTACTTAGCTTCTTTTGCCTGAAAAATGTGAGTAAAATTACTTGCACTCCACATCTTAAGCGTCACAAGACCTATAAAGGATACAAAAAAGCATATGCTATAGTGGCATATATACAGTGGCTTCACAAAAACATTTTTCCAAATGTAGTATTAGAAACACCTTTTTACTAAAACAGCTTTAATCTTTTGAAAGTACTTTCACCAATATTTACCTTACTTCAACTTCACATCTCATTAATGTAGGAAAAGCTATTTTCCAGAATAACAAGTCAAAATAAAAAAAGATTAATATCACACAAAAATTAAGACGTGAGAGTTTGATATTAGAATCCAGGTCATGTTACTCCAGTCCCTTACTCTTGCCTCATACCATACCACCTAGCTTCCGAAATTATTTTGCAAGTCACTAGACTTCTGGTAGCTCTTGTCTTAGAATCATTCATTCTTACTCCGTAGGTATGCCAGTAGAAAGACCTTTCAAAAATCCTTTTTTTTTTTGCCTACCTGTTCTCGCCAAAGAATACTTCTCATGCAGCCTCAAAGGCTACAACACCAACTCAGACCTACAGTATCTCGACCAAAACATGCCCCCCAAGGCTTACCAGAGTCTAAATCTGGAATGATCCCCTTGACCCTCAGGATTGGTATTCTGCATGTAGCAATGCAAGCTGAAGATCAGTGCCATGAGCGTTAACGAGAACAGCTAGCCAACTTGCTAAAATCTAGCGCCCTGGGTAACATTCAATGCAGAGAAACCTCAGAAACTAGTTATATGGACCAGGAAATCTGTGCAGAGTTTAAATGATTTATCCAAAGTCACAAAGAAAATTATCCACACAACTAGAGAATTAATAAGCTTTGGGGCAGCTTTTACTCAACAGAATCACTCTATTCAATCACTTGTCATCAACAATGAATGGCCCCCCTGCAGAAAGAAAAAAACTCCTATAAAACAAAGAAAATTAGGGAAAACTGAGTGCTTTATTAATGCTTTATTAAGCATTTATAGCACTTAATAACACCAATCGAAAATTTTAAGATTAAAGAGAATACAAAATGCAAAACTTTAAACACTTTTACAAAAGTGAGAAAAAGGTATCAAATTAAAAATATATACGGACTTCCCTGGTGGCACAGTGCTTAAGAATCTGCCTGCCAATACAGGGGACACAGGTTCGATCCCTGGTCTGGGAAGATCCCACATGCCGCGGAGCAACTAAGCCCGTGCGCCACAACTGCTGAGCCTGCACTCCGGAGCCCGTGAGCCACAACAACTGAGCCCGCGCACCTGGAGCCCGTGCTCGGCAACAAGAGAAGCCACTGCGATGAAAAGCCCGCGCACCACAACTGAAGAGTAGCCGCTGCTTGCCGCAACTAGAGAAAAGCCTGCGCGCAGCAAGAAGACCCAACACAGCCGAAAATAAATAATTAATTTTTTTAAAAAGAAAGATAATATATATATATACATATAAAATTTTTAGGGCTACAACTCTTAGAAATAGTTTCCATCTTTTCTGAGACTACTGTCTTTTAGAAATAGTTTCCATCTTTTCTGAGACTACTGTCTTTTATCATATGTATTTACTTTTTTTTTTCAAAATAAAATTGGGATATAAAGAAACTTAATCTTTAGGTATAATAGTGTTCTTTAACCTATTCTTACCCTACTGTTTTAGTTTTGTTTTGTTTTTAAGGTAAGAGAGGTGCAAAGAAAGCCAAAACAAAAACAAAAACAAAAAAACAGACCATGCTCTCCCCATCCAGAACACTATTACTGAATTTTTAAATAAAAATAACAAAACACATACAATTAGAAGATTTAAACAGTACAGGAAGGCACAAAATAAAGTGAGATAAAAGCCTCCTCTAACCCCTCTCCTCAAAGTTTATAACTCAACTCAAACATTTCTTGTGATTATATTTAGAAAAGGAACCCCCATTTTAAACATATTTTCTGAGCCCCGGAAGCTAAAAGAAGAGATGTTCAGATCAGAGCCAAGATTCAGAAATCCATTGGTACTAATCTCTTACTGCAAAAAAGGATGTAAAGTGCTTCAGGAGCATCACTGCCAAGGCCTAAAGGATTGAAATCATTAATTCTCACACAATCATCTTGCCCCATGATGCTAGAAGACTAAAAGAAAGGCATTCCTGAAATTTTTAATTTCCTTTACTGCTCCAGGAAATGCACCAGAATCTTCAAAAGGATTCTTTCTCAAAGTGTTTCTTAGAACAATTTTAAGCATTACCCTCAAATCCTGTGGGAATATTTAATCCAACTCAAAATTTCAATAGGGTTTTTAAATCTGTGGCCATTTAATCACTTCCTTGCCTCAAAGATAAGAGCTAAGATTAAAATTCTTTTTTAAAGCAAGTGATGCAATCTTTGAAAAATATCAAAACATTTTAGAGCACAACATGAACACAGGGAATGATAACTTTCTATATGATCAGGAGATTAAATTTTAAAAATTAGAAACTGGGTTTATTAAAAGAGACAAGATTATAGATATTTTTCTCAATTTTTTTTTTTTTTTTTTTTTTTTTTTTACCTCTTCATCCCATGTGAAATGATGAATAGAAACGTCATTTGGCTTTTGACAGAGTTTTATTTCTTGCTGAGTGTCCAGCTGTGGAGATGGGTCCCAGAAGTTGCGTTCACAGGCCTGCACAGTCCACTCCAGGATATCCCAGATGATGAGCTCTCCAACATGGGAGCCAGTTACAAAACTCAAATCTAGGCAGAGTTCATATATGTCTCATTATTGACCATTTACCTAGGCTAAACATAAAAATGAATGAACTGCCTCGTAGTATTGCTCTATAAAATCACAATGTTTAGAACAGTGAGGTAACTAGACAAGCCAAACAGGAAGATTATCAGAAATAGACTCAAGCTTACTTAGAAATTTACTATGTGATAATGATTGCATTTCAATTCAGTGAAGAAAGAAATACCTCATGCTGGACTATTTGGTTAAGTATTTGGGGAATAAAAACAAAAGAACGTTACCTTGGATCATACACAGTGAAGAGAAGCTACACTTCTGTTTCTCCTTTACTCCCACACTCACCACATGCCTGACACCAGATGTGTGGGGTTTTCCCACACCAGGCAATTCTGCGACACCAGCTGAGTGTCCCTACAATTCAACTCAACTTTGACACTGTCTACCTAGAAATAGTGTCAGATCCCACAAGTTAAGGACTCAGTCCTGCAAGACTTCTCCCACTTCAGATACTAACTGCAAATCCAGGTTGTTACCTGTGTTTCTGACCAACTGGCTATATAAATCAGAGTCCCACATCCCCTCATCAGGTTCAATTAATTTGCTAGAATGGCTCACAGAACTCAGGAAAACAGTTTACTTACTTTATTAAACAAGGCTATGATACAGGATACAGATGAACATCCAGATGGAGGAGATGCACAGGGCAAGGTATGTGCGAAGGATCGCAGAGCACGCAAGCCCTCTCTGAGCGTGCCGCTCTCCCAGCACCTCCACGTGTTTGGCAACTCAGAAGCTCTCTGAACCCCATACTGTTGGGATTTTTATGGAAACGTCATCACATAGGCATGATCGATGACTAACTCCACGTCCAGCCCCTCTCCCCTCTCTGGAGAATTGCCGCGGGGGCGGGTGGCCGGTGGCCAAAAATTCTAAGCTTCTAATAATGGCTTGGTCTTTCTGATGACCAGCCCCCATCCAGGAGCCCATCAAGAAAGAGTAGCCTCATTAGAACAAAAGACACTCCCATCACCCAGGAAATTCCAAGGGATTTAGGAGCTCTGTCAGGAAATATTAGACCAAATATTAGAACAAAAGATGTTCCTTGTGCTCTTATCTCTTGGGCAATTACAAGAGTTTTAAGGAACTCTGTGCCAGGAACTGGGGGCAAAAACCAATATATTTTTTCTGTTATATATTTTCTGTTATTTCACATATACCAAAATAAGTTTCAAACAGATTAAAACATTAAAGGTATTTAAAGAACTGAGAAAAATAAAGGTGAATGTTTTATGAATATGGAGTACTAAAAGGCTTCTCAAGGAGACAGAGTGGAGGCTGGGGAAAGAGATATGAGTAAACACCTGCTTAGCACAAAATCATACTTTTTTTTTTTTTAAGATTTTTTTGCTGTGGACCATTTTTTAACTTTTTATTGAATCTGTTACAAAATTGCTTCTGTTTTATGTTTTGGTTTTTTGGCCTCAAGGAATGTGGGTGGGATCTTATCTCCCCGACCAGGGATCAAACCCACACCCCTTGCACTGGAAGGGGAAGTCTTAACCGCTGGACCGCCAGGGAAGTCCCCAAAAATCATACATTTACATGACAAAACTCTGGGAAAACTCTGCAATTTAGATGTCGAAATAGGTTGATTATACTTGATACATAAGGACTTCTTAGAAATCACTAAGAACAAGATAAGCACTCCAGCAGAAAAATGGGCAAAGGACCCGAACTGGCAAAACAAGAAATACAAATGGCCAGTAAACATGTGAAAAGACGTTCAATTCCCTAATAATCAAAGACATCTAAAAGCAATGAGATACTATTTACTGATTTGCAAATCGGGAAAGATTATAAAACACGAGAACACCCAGTGCCGGCAAAAGCATAAGGAATCAGCACACTCACGTACTATTCATGCCCTAGTATAAACTGGTGTAATCTTTGCAATCCTTGGTAATATACATCAAAACCTTAAAAAATTGTAAACCCATTGATCTAACAATTCCACTTGTAGGAATTTATCCTGAGGAAAGTACATAAAAGACATATGTGACAAGGCTGTTACACATAGTATTAAAATTCTAAAGATATCCTAAAACATCCAACTGGGGATCGAATAAATAAATAACATCCACGAAATGAAATAGTTATGCTGTTATTGAAAACTAAGTTGCAAAATTATGTTATATTAATACAGAAATATATTCATGACATACTGTTACAAAAAGCACACCATATGTATACACATATACATACATATATACGCCCAGAAAAACACTTAGAAGGATATGAACCTGTACTTAATGCTGTATGGTAGGATGATTTTCCTTTTTACATTTTTATGTTTCTGTTTCCTCATATGTAGTATTTGCACAATAACAAGTTTTTAAAACCTTTAATAAAAATGAAATTAGTGGGCCAACTAAGACAGTTGACAAATTATACATTTAATAGAAAATGTACAACTGCTGAGACTAAAAACTATCTTAAAGAAATGTAATTTATTTTAATTCCTTTATATTTAGGAGGAACAGAACAATGCACTGTGAGTCTAGAAACTCTAGTTTTAATTTTGGCTTTGCCTGTTACTAGCCATGTGGTTGGTCTTCAGAAAGTCATTTAATCTTTTTCTATCTTGGATTTCTCAGGCATTAAATGAAGATGATTGTAAAAATCAAATTAAATAATGTGTAGCCATTTAAAAAAGACATCAAATGTTATCTTTGAGTCCCTGGTATTATTTTGAACCCCTGGTATTATTCCATATTAATGGTATTAAAACATCCAGTTACTTGTAATTTAGGAATACATGGATGAGTAATTATGATTTAATTATCCCATTTATCAAATAAACCAGCAGGACAGAAATCTCTAATAACTAGATGAACAATCTCGTAGAAATAAAGAATTACCAGCAATCATACAGGTAAATATTATTTTGTCTTGGTTCCAAGTCCAATTTCTATATAGTTTATTAACAGACTCTAGAATTCTCTCTGTGAAGAATTAAGTTCATTTCTCACCTGTGGAGAGAAACAGGCTTCTAGTTCTAATAGTGGGAAAGTTAAGACAGTAGTAATCTTTCCATGACCTTCTTTTCCATCCCTTTCCCTCCTCTTTCCAATCTCACTCAAACTAAAAAAGAACCAGAGATGTTAACAAGTGAAGATCCTTCTCGATTCCAATTCTGCATACGTCATTATAACAGAGTTAACCTACTGAGACCACACAGCTGCCTGCTCTGATCTCCTCCAAGTGTCTGTAATTCATCTATGTAATAGCAAAGTACTTGAGCCCAGTTAGAATTTTTCACTAAAAATAAAATGCTGGCACTGACCTGAGTCAGTATAGTTTATTGCTATGTAAATTATCCCAAACTAGTCATTCAAAATGTTTCACACCAAACAACCTCGATGTATATTATATATATGGATGGATTTTCATCCTATGCAATTATCAAAAGTCACTTAGTATGAAAATCTCACCTGATACCTGTCTACCCATCCCTCAGAAGTACTAATACTTTGTGACTACCATACCATGCTGTCAGTACAAAACAAGAAAAGGAATAAAATAAAGAAGCAGCACCCAGAGTCTTTTGCCAGAAGAGATAAGCAAGGTTATCTTGTATGTCTGTCTTAGAAGATCTCTGCACAGGCATTCAGACCTCACTGGCAAACCTGGTATTCATTATCCACATTTGTAGGAGTTCTCTGTTGTACCATTCTAAGGTTGCCCTAGGGCCACCTCAATGAAAATGCACTTTTCCTGTGAGTTATAAACCCAGTAACTGGCCACATCTTTAATTGGTAATTGGTGGGGATAAAGAAGCAGGGCTGAAAGTGGAACTGGGAATTGTACAACATAATCATTTCAGGATTGCCAAAATCTGTAGCATGGCAGATGTGTCTATATACAAGGTAAGACTGTCACAAATTTTACCAGACTACTTGTCCATATATGATTCTTAAATATGCTTTTGGCTTACTTATATTCTGTAGTATAATTTTATAGTCATGGAATTTATAAAGTAAAAAGCACTAGGGGTTTTCTGTAATTTTTATGAACAATTTTTTTTTTTTGCTTTAGCTTTCCATTTTCCTTCCCTTAAAAAGTTGGCAAAGAAATACCTGAAGAAAGCTTTCTTGGTTAAACTGTTATAAGCTTCTCTGTACATCACACAGCCAAAGAAGTGCCATGAGGTTAAGGCTACCTCAGGAACATCCCATCACCTTCATTAAGGAAACATTCCAGGTCCTGGTACCAATGCTTCACTGCTAAAATGGGACAACTAGGCATGACCACTGTAATGGCCAAAACACTGCTGTGCCTTTCTCAACAGCTTTAGGGCCTTGGAGCTTCTCTGGCTCAGTGTCAGAGGGACTTCCAAATAAGAACCTGCCTTTTGTGCTGCCATCATGGCTAGAAGAAAAGGAGCCCGCAGAGAAAAATAAAGTGGTGCTCCTAATATTATTATTTCTATCATATAGACAATCTAGTCATCAGAAAGACTTGCAGCTGGGTTGAACAAGCAAATGGCTACTGGAGAGGAAAATTTTGGAGCTGGAAGGGACATTCTCACTGATGTATCTGAAAATGTGACTGAACAGCATAAAAATGGAGACTACACTTAGTGCTGTCTGTGCCCCTTTCCCTCTGCCTCATGTTTCTACAAAGTATTGCTCAAATACAGCCAACCCAGATCTCAGGTCAGGAGGTGCTGTCCAGTCCCCTTACAACATCATATTGGCATCCTTACAGAACCCTCTTATAGTGTCCTCCAGACTATCAAACTGAAGCCACCCAGGAGTCTTCCCATCTGACCTCAGAACACAGATCACCCAGGAAAGCTTTGATGATATAAGGTGTCACTTTATGTGAAAATGAAGTAGCTAAATCCCAGGATTTGTGGTTTGTGATCCTATCCTGTCATCTGATGTCAGGTTCAGCTCACAGGAGATAACTCATTAAAATCATTATAAAGCCAAATAGAAAGTCTGGCAGGACTTCCCTGGCAGTCCAGCAGTTAGGACTGTGTGCTTCCACTGCAGGGGGGGTGGTTCAATCCCTGGTCGGGGAACTAAGATCCCACGTGCCATGCGGCCAAAAAGTAAAAAAAAAAAAAAAAAAAAAAAAGAAAGAAAGTCTGGCAAACCAACACACACAACCATGAGGAAGGGCAGATATGACCCATTTTCTGCAGACCTTTAGTTTGGTGTTATTCTCTGACTCTTCAATCATAATTACAACTGGCTTGAATCCAGCTCATTCTACTGTAAGTAGAGTGCTATATAATTTGTACTGTGTGATCTTCAAAAGAGAAACTAGCCAGGACCATTTGCCAAAAAAGCCAAAATGCTACCAAGCATTAGTACTGATAGCCTACAACAATCATCCCACAGCTACCAAGCAGCACCTGAGGTAAGTATGCTCTCTCCTCTGTCATCCCTTTTCTCTGCCCAACTCTATTCCTCCCCTTGTGCCTAAATCTAAGACCTAACAATCTATGAAACTTGATAAATTCCACTGGTTTAAACCTCAGAAAATAAAAGACTGCCAATCCCTACTAATTAATAGCATTATTTTCATCATGGTAATTCTAGAATCCTAGAACAAGACTAAAGTTCAAAACAGGTTAAAAAGTTAAAAAATTTTTACATAATATCAACATTTACACAATGAGCTTACTTACCATTGACATTAACCAGTGAGAGAATATTATCCTGGTGATCAAGAAGGCGCTTAACTTGAAGAATATCCCATCCTAGTGATCCCTCTGTGGGTGCTACCAGCCTGAAAATTACTAAATGAAAAGACAGATATAATTTTATTAAAATGGTCAAAGATTAAAGTTATATTTCTGCTCAAAAAGCTAGCATTTCATTGAGAAATATCTAAAATACTGAAAAACCCATCTCCAAAGACAGCCTTGTTCATACTACTTTAAAATATTTCTTTCAAATGCTTGAGATGTTTGAAATGATCTACTAAAATCCCAAGTGAGTGTGTCCTCAGAGCTCTGTCCCTTTATTAAAACTCTTCTAAACCCACTACCAACCATGAATGAAGCCTCTGAACAAAAAACTACAAAGTACAAAAGATAATGTGAAACTGCTCAGTGAGTCCATAAATATAGTCTCTATAGACAAGTATTCACAAGGGTCACATATGTAATAACTTCGAGGAAATAAAACAAATATGAATTAGATCAGAAGATAAAAGAGAAGCAATAGTCAATTCTAAAAAAGGATTAATAGAAAAATCCTGGACTTCTGAACCAGGATGAGTACTCAGAGCTGATAGCCTTGCTTAGCTATTGATAATAAAAGCCTCAAAGTCACTGTAGCTAGTGCACACAGAAATTCTATTTCCTGTTGAGAGGAACCCTCACATTAGAAAAAGAGAAATTGCTATGGAACATTTAAAACCAAGTACAGGGCTTCCCCGGTGGCGCAGTGGTTGAGAATCTGCCTGCCAATGCAGTGGACACGAGTTCGAGCCCTGGTCTGGGAAGATCCCACATGCCGCGGAGCAACTGGGCCCGTAAGCCACAATTACTGAGCCTGCGCGTCTGGAGCCTGTGCTCCGCAACAAGAGAGGCCGTGACAGTGAGAGGCCCACGCACCGCGATGAAGAGTGGCCCCCGCTTGCCGCAACTAGAGAAAGCCCTCACACAGAAACGAAGACCCAGCACAGCCATAAATTAAAAAAAAAAAAAAAAAAAAAAAAAGACAAAAATGTAGTTCCCAGAGGCTCTCATTAAAAAAAAAAAAAAAGTTAAAAAAAAAAAAACCAAGTACATGGGCACAAGCTTAGTCTTAAGAAAAGATAGAACATTTAAAGGAATAAAACTTATTTTTATAAGGAGAAATGGCACGACATATTTATTTTATAAGACTAAGTAAAATGCAGAACCTCGTTTTTAAGAATATTTGTATTTTTTATAAATTATTTTCTGAATAAAACCAACTTTCATTTCTTCCTTTTTTTTAGCTAATATTCTAACTTCCGTTGAGGCATTAGTGTTGCTTTTATTACTATTTCAATGAATTCACTAATTCATTCAATAAAAATCTCTTATTTTAGAAATTAGCCAGATGGAAGAGGACAATAAGTAGGAGGACAAGTCCAATAAAGGGTGACAACAGAAATGAAGGCATAGAGGTTGGGGAATCCCAGGCAATTCAGTGTTAACAAGCAAGTGATACAGGACTCAAAGGAAGCAGGAGGGAGATAATGGAGGGCATGATTTGATATGTTGAAAAATCTGGACTTGTAGGCTACTGGTGTCCTTACATTGGTCCCTAGGGCAAAGATTTCTTTCATCTGCAGCAAAAATGAGAAAAAATAAGGACTACATAAGTTTTTTTTATAAAACTAAATGTATTCAATTTAAAGTCCTATTCTTTTTTTCTGAGATCATGTTCTTCATATTTTGTTGTTTAAAACTTATTTTTTAAAAATCAGGGTGGTAAATGGTAGTTTGTTTGGTTTCTTGGTTTCTGGTTTGAGATTTCTAATGTTTTCACTAAACAAAATAAAAACTGGCAACTCTATGTTGATCTCCACAAGTTTGACCTTTTCTACTAATCAGAAATTTGAGAGTCCAGAAACAACTGATGTAGGCAATCGGAAGCCACTGAAGCTTTGAAGCTTGCATTATTTTTTTAAATTAATTTTTATTGGAGTATAGTTGTTTTAAAATGTTGTTTTAGTTTCTGCTACACAGCAAAGTGAAACAACTATACGTATACATATATCCCCTCTTTTTTGGATTTCCTTCCCATTTAGGTCACCACAGAGCACTGAGCAGAGTTCCCTGTGCTACACAGTAGGTTCTCATTAGTTATCTACTTTATACATAGCATCAATAGTGTATATATTTCAATCCCAATCTCCCAATTCATCCCCCACCCGCTGCCCCGTATGCATACATCCATTCTCTACCTCTGTGTCTCTATTCCTGCTTTGCAAATAAGTGCATCTGTATCGTTTTGAAGCCTGCATTTTAGATAGATCCCTCTAGCATCTACTGGAAAATGTATCTGGGAAGCACTAAACTAGAGGAGAAGGCATTTGAGAAGCAGTAAGGTAGAGGAAGGAAGACAAGTTAGGGGACTATCACAACAGAGCAGGCAAAAGAGGAGATGAGTACCTGAATAGAGCAACAGTACTGAGATGGAAAGAAGTAGGTCAAAATATTTACAGCAGCCATCCTCAAAGTATGGTCCCAGACCAGCAACCTCAGCACTACCAGAGAACCTGTTAGAACACAGAAGCTCAGGCCCCACTCCAGAATTAGTGAATTAGAAACTGAGAGTAAGGCCCAATAATCTGTGTTTTTAACAAGTCCTTCAAGTCATTCTCAGACACACTAAAATGTAAGAACCACTGAGTTAGAGTAAAACCAGCAAAACACAAGTGATTGACACAAGAGGAAAAAGGCAGGGAAAAGCTAGACGTCTTTCCAGGTCAATAAAGAACATGGGAAAACAATTTCTGCAAGGAAGGAAAAAGAAAAAAACTAAACACAAAATTATATCTTTAGAAACTACTTTATGAAAAGAAAGAATAAGCACAGGGTCTAGAAAATTACTTCTCAGACATGATTACACACAGAAAGTTCAGCTGAAGAAAGAGAAACGTGACTGCAAAGCAGTGGAGCCTGCAGACAGCAGTTTATAAATGGTGAACAATTAGCTCATGGCTCACTGGCATCTGCAAATATGCCAACTGATGGTCATAGCGAATCTCAAGGCTGGTCTCTAGAAGCAGCAGCACAAGTAATAGCAAATGCCCTCTGGGCTACATTACAAAAACTCTTCAAGAAAAAAGCAGCTTTTAAGAAGTGTGCTTACTCTATCACTTCTCACCACCCAAATTTCATCCATAAGGTAATGAACATAAGTTTTTTTTTTACTGCAGGCTCCTGGCAGTAAATGAGTTAGCCAACAGTCAACAGCTAAGAAAGTGTCCTTCAAACTGCATGTTTATAATCAGTTAATACATTTACAAAATTCCTGTTGCTATCCCTCCTTCTGCTATCCCACTACTCTGAGGGAAATGGCATAAACTCCCCCCCAAGAAAATGGGCCCCATTCTGGCTTCCTGAGGCAAAACCTCCACAGTTCCTATCTTAGTGAACTCCCAAAATAATCCTCCTCCAACACTCCCAACTCAAGCTTTTAGTTTCCAGAATGTTGGTAGTTGTTTTATGTGGCTAAAGTTTTTGCTAAGTAAGTGTATGAGTGTGGATCAGTAACAGAGAGGACTGTGGAATGTAAATGGCCTTCTCTAGCATCAGAGGAGTGGGGTTACCTTGGCACTTGGCTATGCTAGACCAAGTGTGGTACAAAAACTGACCTAACATCTTGAAAATGTCTTGGGCTCCACATCACTTCGACAATCCCAGGAGGCCAAGACTGGGGCGGGAAAGATGTCCCTTGAATTAGTCTTTCTGAAATGTGTATACAAGGCTAGTTTAACATTTTTAAAAAGAAGAAATAAAAGAAAAAAAGAGTCACACTCACTCAGTTCTTTGCCAACTGCTGCCACAACACAGTTCTTAGGTATTTCAATCAAAGCACTGATCCCTTCACAAAAACATATAAAACGAAGGTTAAATTATTTTCTTCATGGATTACATCAAAAACAAAAACATTCTCAGATTTATGTTGGTCATTCCTATAAAGGGGATGGTAACTATAAAGCACACACGATTTGCTACATCACACTTCCGTGCTTGCTTACATACGGAAAATGATTTTGTGAAAAGTAGGTGAGACCTCTGGAAGACATTATTGATTTATTAAGGGTAGGAAATGCTCTTTGAATATTTTTACTATTGTGGTGAACTTATTTACCAGGGACCCCTTAAGATAATCATCATCACCATTTACAAGATGGCTAGCTCAAATGAGATATAAAATTGGCATGTTGCTCAAAGTAAATTTAAGAAGCCTGGGTGGGCTCCCTGGCAATAAATGAGTGAGCCAACAGTCAACAGCTAGGAAAGTGGCCTTCAAATAATATGTTTATAGTCAATCAACACATTTACAGAACTCCTTGAATTACCAGAAGAATCAGATTCAACATTCCATCACATTTCATTTATTAAGCATACAGTTCTAAGTATCTTTTTATAGCTGAATCATGAAATGATTTTAGGGTAACCATAACTTCTATAAGATATGTTACAATTATTACTTCTGTCAGCAAAAATTAAAGAATTCATGTATTAGATTTAGAACCACCACATGTGTTGGCAAAAAACCCTGTTTATTAAAGTTAACTTCTCCATTATAAAATATATATAATTTTATATATACGTAATTTATAACATATACACAAATTTGGAAAGTATTCTACTCATTTACTTTACCTTCCCACTTGGGGAGTATTTCTGGCCAAAATCTTTTCTCCACATACTGTTTTAACAGTATGTTTCTATTTTCCCATATTCAAGACAGGGAGATGATGGTGGTGGAGGAGAAAGGGGAGGAGGAGTGGTACGAGAAGTAGAAGAGATAGGAGAGCAGGGGAAGGGGTAGCAGGGGAGAGTTCCAGATGCAGAAAACAGCTTGTTTAAAAAAATGTTTATTAAATTATTTATGAAATAAAAATACTGGAAACTCATTAATCCAGAAGTAGCAACTTAATACACAGAATCACAGAACATATTACTGGCAAGGGCATGGATGTCCTGTTTTCTAGTCCAAGGCTCCTTCCATTGCATCAGACTGACTTAAGATTATCTTTGCTTATTTCCAGATATGTAATAACTGTTCTAAAAGCCCTGTCAGTCCATAAATCAAGCAAGGCTTATTGAAAGGAGCTTCGTAAGATAAGGGTCTAAGAGTACTGCTAAATCCAAATCATGAAAAGCTCACCAATGGCAACCTAAGGCCTTTTCAAAGCTTTCTAACTGATTTCCTCAAAGATTTCTGCTATCTCTTGAAACACTGATAAACAGGGCAATACTGTGACTACTTAATGTACAGTACTCAAAGATAACTCGTAACAGGAAGGGGGATTGCAGTGATAGGTGGTTATTTCCATTAACATACAAAAGGTGTTTTTAGCCCTGATTTCAATATTTCACAACATAATTACTAATAATTCATGAAATAAAAATTCACAGATATCCACAGGCTAGTATAAGAAATAGGAAGGAAAATGTATATGTAAATAAAGAGATATAACTCATGATAGTAAACATGAAAACACACTCTAGATTCAAACAAGATTACTAGTGATTGAACATTGAATTGAGAAGTTAAACTGTAAATCCTAGTAAGGTATGGATTTAGTTTTGCTAAGACATCATATTATTTTTCTGGTATTTTATAATACCCATGTGGAGATAAACTAGTTCCAGTAATGAAGTGTAAATGCAACTCACAGGGCTCCTAATACCCTTAAGACGACAACAACATGCTTTAATAACACAGGCATACCTTGGAGATATTTCAGGTTCGGTTCCTGACCACCAAAATCAAGCAATTGTCACAATAAAGCAAGTCACACAAATTTTTTGGTTTCCCAGTGCATATAAAAGTTATGTTTACACTATACTGTCATCTATTAAATGTGCAATAGTATTATGTCTAGAAGACAACGTACATATTAGTACCTTAATTTAAAAATACTTCATTGCTAAAAAAATACTAACCACCGTCTGAGCCTTCAGCCAATCATAATCTTTTTGCTGGTGGAGGGTTTGAAATATTGCAAGAATTACCAAAATGTGACAGAAACACAAAGTGAAAAATGCTGTTGGAAAAATGGTGCCAATAGACTTGCATGACTCAGAGCTGTCACAAACATTCAATTTGTAAAAAATGCAGTATCTACAAAGCCCAATAAAGCAAAGTGCAATAAAACAGGGTATGCCTGTATTCTTTCTAGGATGTCCATGGGTTCATTTCACTACTTTTAGAAACGAAAATAGTTAATAGTGTATCACATGACTTCAAGGTTACTGTCATTTAAATTTACTCATTTATACTTAAATATTTTTACTCTGAATAAATTTTTATTTTTATTTTTTAAGTTCCTTGATATCAATATAAGTCAAAACTGATTTTTTTTCTATTAAAACCAAAAGTATATGTCAACAGAATTCTGAGAAAATAGAATTTTGTTAGTAAGTTTGCACATGAGTGAAATTTCTCTAGTAAAACCAACTGTAAAATGAGGTCATCCTTAGGAATCTATTCCAAGTCTGATGACCCTACAAATAAAGAAGAAAATGCTATTGTAAAGTCATAAAGATCTGCTTCCAGGGGTCAACATACTCATCAAACTCAGTTTAAGACATGGCCCAGAAGCATATATGAAAAGGTTTTTCTTGATCACTTTTGAGAAATTCTGTTAGAAAGGAAGGGGAAGCCAAAGGAAGGGGGATCTTTTCCTTCCAACTTGAGATGGAAATATATTTTACACAACTCTTAACCTGAATTGGAGAAATACGGCTACATCTTATATTCAGAATTAAAAAGAAAATCTATATTTCCTTTGTATTCATGCAAAGTCTCTTTGAAGATTCACTGTGTCTTTTTAGAGTCTATCATGGTTCACAATTACCTTGATTTGTTTTTACCTGTATCAGAAAGGTGACTAGTCTTACACAGGAGATCTAATTTTCGGTTCCACACACAGAGGTCATTCCCACCAGAAAGCCAAACATCTAGTCTCTGAAGAAGAGCTAAACACTGCAAAATTCATGTGAAATAGTTATCAGTTTAGAAATTCAAGTATTCATCAGTGGTTTTAAAATATGTCAAGTTGATACTCTTTCCCTTCAAGAGGTGGAGCTTGATTCTCTTCCCCTTGAATGTGGGCTCTGCTAAGTCACTAGCTTCCAATGAACAGAATGTGGCAGAAGGAATGGTGTGTGACTTAAAGGACTAAGTCATAAAAGACATGGTGGTTACCTCCTTGCTCTCTCACATCACTCACTCTACAGTGAAAACACACAAGCAGCCGCATGGAGAAAGATCCATCTTTTTTTTTTTTTTAATTGTGGCTGGCATCTTTTATTTACCCTCAAGGAAGCGAGGCAAGGAAGTGAGGCCTCTGGACAACAACCAACACTAACTCACCAAGCATCTGACCCCCTAACACCTCCAACCCCAGTCACCTGAAGGTGACAGCAACCTCAGGAGAGACACTGAGACAGAACCATCCAGCTAAACTGTTCTCTATTCCTGACCACCACCACTGAGATATTGTTTTAAACAACTAAGTTTTGAGGTAATTTGTTACTCAGTAATAGACAACTAATACACAAGCTTAACGTAAACTGCTTTTTTTTTTTTTTTTAAAGCTGCGTTTTGTTTTGTTTTTTTATAGCTACTTTATTTATTTATTTATTTATTTATTTATTTATTTATTTATTTATTTATTTTTGGCTGTGTTGGGTCTTCGGTTCGTGCGAGGGCTTTCTCCAGTTGCGGCAAGCGGGGGCCACTCTTCATCGCAGTGCGGGGACCGCTCTTCATCGCGGTGCGCGGGCCTTTCACCATCGCGGCCCCTCCCGTTGCGGGGCACAGGCTCCAGACGCGCAGGCTCAGTAGTTGTGGCTCACGGGCCCAGCCACTCCGTGGCATGTGGGATCTTCCCAGACCAGGGCTCGAACCCGTGTCCCCTGCATTAGCAGGCAGATTCTCAACCACTGCGCCACCAGGGAAGCCCCGTAAACTGCTTTTTAAATAAAACTGAAAATATGACCTTAGTTTTTATGTATCTTTCAAATTAATACCTCCTAATTCTTGACTCAGGAAATTGTTTCAAGGTTGGTAGAAGTCCTTTACCTTTAATAGTACTTTAAAGTCCACAACTTTAATAGTTCTCTCCCCACCCATTAACTCTGAGCGAACACAAGGGCAAGAGAGAATATGTAAAAAAAAAAAAAAGGAAAAGGTTCTGGTAGTCTTCTCTGGGCTGAGGATGGGGTTGCATTTTAAACTGCTGGAATAAAAAGGGTTGAAAATAATCAGTGCAGTTTGTACTTCAAGAGGTCCTACTGTGTCTAATCTCTGATTTTTTAATCTCAGTACTATATTCCTTTTTATTGCCAAATAATATTCCACTGTATGGTTATACACATTTTATCCATTCATCAGTTCATTGACATTTAAGTTGTTTCCACCATTAGGCTAGTATGAGTAATGTTGTTATGAACATTCACGTACATGTTTTTGTGTGGACATTTTTCTCTTGCGAATACCTAGGAGTGAGATTGCTGGGTCAAATGATAACTCTATTTAACATTTTGATGAACTATCAAACTATTTACCAAGGTGGCTGTACCATTTTACAGTCCCTCCAACAATGTAAGAGGGTTCTAATTTCTCCACATCTTTACCAATATTTGTTATTATCTGTCTTTTAGATATTAGCCATCTAGTGCATGTGAAATAGTGTCACATTATGTTTTGAACTGCATTTCTCTAATGACTAATATGTTGAGCTTCTTTTCATGTGCTTATTGGCCACTTGCTCACCTTCTTCAGAGAAATGTCTTTCAAGTTCTTTGTTTTTAATTGGGTTGTCTTTTTTATTATTAATTTGTAAGAGCTCTTTTTATATAATCAAGATACAAGTTCCTTATCAGATATATGATTTGCAAGTATTTTCTCCCATCCTATTGGTTGTCTTTTCACTTTCTTCATGGTATCCTTTGAGGTATAAAAGCTTTTCATTTTGATGAAGTCCAATTTATCATTTTTTTCTTTTGTTGCTATACTTTTGCTATCACATCTAGGACACAAAGGTGATACTTTGTACCGCCCGAGGACACAAAGATTTACTCATATTCCTTCTAAGAGTTTTATAGTTTCAGCTCTTATATCTTGGTCTTTGATCCATTTTGAACTAATTTTTGGATATGGCATGAGGTAGGGATCCAATTTCATTATTTTGTATGTAGATACCTAGATCCAGTATTATTTGTTGAAGAGACTATTCTTTCTCTTATTGGAGGGACTTGACACCCTTGTCAAAAATCTATTAACCACATATGTGAGATTTTATTTCTGGACTCTCAGTTCTATTCCACTGATCTGTATGTCTATCTTTATGCCAGTACCACACTGTCTTGATTACTATAGCTTTGTAGTAAACTTTGAAATTTGTAAGTTTCCATCTTGAAACTTTGTTCTTTCTTTACACAACTGTTTTAGCTATTCTGGGGTCCCCTTTACTTCTACGTGAATTTTAGGATCAGCCTGTCAATTTCTGAGGGAAAAAAGCCTGCTGAGATTCTGTCCAGTGTTGATCATTTGGGTAACATTGCAATCTTAACAATATTAAATCTGATCCATGAATTTCTTTCCATGTATTCATATTTTCATTAGTTTCTTTCAACAATGTTTTGTAGTTTTTGGTATACAAGTCTCATAGCTCTTCTTTAAATTTATTAAATTTATTTCTATGTTATTTTTTGGATGCTATTGCAAATAAATTTTCTTAATTTCATTTCTGGAATGCTCATTGCTAGTTTAAAGAAATACAGTTAATTTTTTGTATATTGAGATTGTATCCTGAAATCTTGCTATATCCATTTATTAGTTCTAATAGTTTTGTTATGGATATAGGATTTTCTATACAGAAGAGCATGTCACTTGTGAATAGAGTTTTATTTCTTCATTTCTAATATGGATTTTTTTTTCCAACAGTTTTTTAATTAATTAATTTATTTATTTATGGCTGTGTTGGGTCTTCGTTTCTGTGCAAGGGCTTTCTCTAGTTGTGGCAAGCGGGGGCCACTCTTCATCGCGGTATGCGGGCCTCTCACTGTCGCGGCCTCTCTTGTTGCAGAACACAGGCTCCAGACGTGCAGGCTCAGTAATTATGGCTCACGGGCCCAGTTGCTCTGTGGCATGTGGGATCTTCCCAGACCAGGGCTCGAACCCATGTCCCCTGCATTGGCAGGCAGACTTTCAATCACTGCGCCACCAGGGAAGCCCCCTGGATGCTTTTTTTAAAATAAATTTATTTATTTATATTTATTTTTGGCTGCGTTGGGTCTTCGGGGCTGCGCGCAGGCTTTCTCTAGTTGCGGCAAGTGGGGGCTACTCTGTTGCGGTGCACGGGCTTCTCCTTGCGGTGGCTTCTCTTGTTGCAGAGCATGGACTCTAGGCATGCGGGCTTTACTAATTGTGGCACTTGGGCTCAGTAGTTGTGGCTCGTGGGCTCTAGAGTGCGGGCTCAGTAGTTGTGGCACGCGGGCTTAGTTGCTCTGCGGCATGTGGGATCTTCCCGGACTAGGGATTGAACCCATGTCCCCTGCATTGGCAGGCAGATTCTTAACCACTGCGCCACCAGGGAAGTCCTTATGGATGATTTTTATTTCATTTTTATTGTCTAACTGCCCTGGGTCAGAACCTTCAGTGCAATGTTGAAGAGAAATGCCAAATGCAGACATCCTTGTCTTGTTCCTGAACTCAGGAGGAAAGTATTCAGTCAGTCTTTCACCATTAATATGATGTTAGGTGCTGTGTTTCCCTAGACACCCTTTATCAGGTTGAGGAAGCTCTCGTCTACTGCTAGTCTGTTGAGTATTTTATCATGAGAGGATGTTGGAGTCTGTCAAATGCTTTCTCTGCATCTGTTGAGATGATCATATGTTTTCCATCCTTTATTCTTACCATATATGGTATATTACATTGATTGATTTTTCAGATGTTAAACTAAACTCATATTCCTAGGATAAATCTCACTTGATGATGGTACATAATCCTTATTATACGTTGTTGGATTTGGTTTGCTAGTGTTTTGTTGAGGATACTATACTGTTTTTGTTACTTAACATCTTATCATGAGCATTTTCCAAACGCTACGTGTTCTTCTGAAACCATTTTTAGCATATATATCTACCATAATTTAACTATTTTCCTATAAGACATTTAGGATACTGCCAATCATCCATTTATAAAATATATTTGTAATATATATTTCCGTTCATAAATCTCTGCCCAAGTTTTTATCACTTCTTTAAAGAGTTTTCTAGGAGTAGAATCACTGGGTCAATTCATATAATAATTTTTTAAGATTCATTCATAAAGTCAACTGCCTTCCAGGAAGATCATTTTGATTATACTCTCAATGACAATAAAAATGCCAACTTCAGCATCTCCTTGCTAATATCATCTCTTATAAAGAAACTTTACTAGTTCAAAAAATAAATAATAGTATTTCTTATATTTATTAACGATCTGAAATTCTCTGATAAACTATCAGTTCAAGAACAACTGAACCACTGAACTAAAATGAGTGAAATGCTGTATTTAACAATTTTTTTTAATGTGAAACAGGATCACAGTGGGAATAAATACAACTATCTAGCTGATTAACAGTACAGTAAAACCCCTTTAAGAAGTACTTTCAAGGGGAAGGAGGCAGCTCACTAAAAAATAAAGTCGTCCTTTCACCATACCGAAATAAGATACTTTTTACTGACCAGTTCATGAAACAGCTCACCAAAGGAATTTCCCCCAAATACACTAAATTTTTTCTCCTTCCCTGTTCCTTCAATGCATATATTTTCATTTGAATCCTAATGATCTCAGTCAAATAAGCAAGACTATTTTTTGAGGGATTTAATAGGAGCATCTTTTCATATAAAGCATAGAGATTTTGATCAAGTCAATACTTTATTGACTTCTTCAAAGACAGTCCATTGTAAAATTGGATACCAGTATATAATAAATGGCACTTTCTTCCCCAGAGACTTTTCTAAATTGATAATCAGAATAGCATAGTAGCATAAGATGGCTACCAGAGATGCTGCCTTTTAGGAAAAAAAATGAAATACTTTGACTATTGGCACACTGATTTTTTTTTACATTGAAAGTGTTAGCTCCAATACAGAGATCAGTAATCTTCAAAGCAAATGAGGAAACACTATTTCAGTTTACTAGTATCTTTCCCCAAACTTGTTGACATTATTGAAAAACAGTGTACTTTCTGAGAACATTTAAGGTAATTTCTTCTACAGAAATCAAAGTAGCCAAGTCTTATCCAAGTTTGTTTCTCCAACATGTAGCAGAGTTCCTATCAAGTAATAAGCTCCGATTAATATTTGTTTATAAAATGAATGAACCTAACAGTAGCAGCCAATTAGCCACAAAAGATTTTGTTCTGGAACTAAGTAATTGCTATGTCTTACCCTTATCATTTTATAGAAAATAGACGGTGAGGGACAAATAACTCCATGTTTTAGTTCAAAGCTAAAACAAACAAACAAAAAAGAGACTAGCTATTGCTGTAGTCACTTTGAAAGTAATATCTCTTCCTAGAATTACCTACTAAAAACTTACTAGGTACTACCTTTTTCCTTATCTTACTATAGAGATTCACCTCTTGCTCTAATTTAAAATTCAAAATTCTAGCATTTAATGTATATACTCCCCAAAATCTAGTCTTAGAAGAATCAAATGACTGTGTATGTGTGGAAGAAATAATTTTTGAAACCTACAAAAGTAATTTCATCTAAATCATTAAACAATTTTTTCTGAAACAAAAAGATTATTACCGTAAAGTATCTGATTAAGATTTTACCTTTACAGTAGACTGGAAGCATGACACTTTCTGAACTTGTCTGCCAGTATCACAATCCCATACCTAAATTTATGTTAAGAAATAATTTCTCAGCAGAATTTTAAAACCTTAATTATAATTTTTCTAATAAATAAATCACAAATATTACACATTTACATAGAATATATATAAAGCATGAAATATTTCATGTTTATACTACCACAAAAATCAATTCATCAACTTAGCATAGCAGACTTATAATCTAAAATAAGTCTGAGGTAAATTTTACTATCAAACCATTTGAAAATACCAACAAAATGAATGGTCTGAATACTGAATGTTTACAGGCATTAAATATTGCAACTATATAAAAAGTTTTATTCTCCAAAACAGTCTACCGTAATCTAATAAACACTGAACATAAAATATTTATACTAAAAACTATCACACCCATTAATTAACATTTACTGAAAGCTCCTTCAATGTGCCTGGCATCATTTACTACTGTTATCTTGATTGAAAGAAGACAGTAACAGTGTATTCCTATTACCTATATACATACTTAAAATAATTAGAGGACCTCTCATAAAATGTCCAAGGTTAGTTTGACCTAAGGAGCATAATGATTTTCAAATTTTTCATACCATTTCCTATGGTAAGATATACATTTTATATCATATCTGAGAACACATTTGCATACAAATAAATATGTGGACTCTTAAGACCATCACTTGACAAAGATATAAAGTCTACCCTCAGCATTTAATTAAGAAGTTAGTTAACAGCAAAGACCCAAGCAGGGTAAATTTAGAATTCATATGAATAAAAGGAACTGCCAACAAAGCAACCTGAAATTATTTTTAACAAAAAACGTCATTCAGCAAAGGAAATAACTCTATACTATCATTTACAGTTAAAGTTGATACTGATATTGTCCCAGCTACTCACGTCCGTACTGTAATAGTAAGTTTAATAATTGGCTCTAAATAGTATCATAGTACCCTAGGAACAGTCTAATAAAAAGTATTTGATATTCTATTTTTGCAGAGATTATACTGATGCTGAAAACAAACCCAAAAAAGAGACCTTTAGTCCATAAAATAACATTTGCCTCAACAGAGCAACAGTAGTAAAGCTACTCTGACCTAAACATATGAGTGCATATTATGCCCGTTTATGCAATATTGTAAGCACCACAAAATATCGTTTATCTCCACTTAAACCTTTTCTTCAAATTCTTTCACCTATTGGCAATCTGTCTAGAAATCACTTCAGCTGACGAGCTCATTTAAAGTGTGTCATAAACTATGTCTTGGTTCTACAGAAGCCTAAGAAACACCTATACCTTTGGACTTACTCCAAAACTTACTTCAGTAATGCTTGAAGCTATTTAAATAGAATTCTCAGATAAGCATAGACTTTTTAAAGTTAATCTATGATACCTTAAAAAAAAAAAAGTAATGAAAGATTAGCTTTCCATAGCATTGAGCTATGGCTTTCACAGACCCAATTCCACATACAAATATAAAAGGGCTAAATCTGTTTAAGAAAAATATTTTACGAAAGCAGTATTACATAGTGATTCAGAGCTCTGACTCTGCAGTCAGTCTGTTGCCTTCTGCCCTATACTCCTGCATGACCTTGGGCAAGTTACTTAACCTCTCTGCGCCTCTCTTTTCTTATTTGTAAATGAAAATAATAGAAATACTTATTATAAGGATTAAATGGGTTAATAAATGTAAAATAGAACAATGCCTAGCACATATAAGCAATTTATAACACTTTACTATGGCTACTGCATCTTAAATTTTCAACTAAAAGTATGGGGAGGAATGATCATTTACATTTTTTAATTGTTTTAAAATACTAAATATGGGGCTTCCTGGTGGTGCAGTGGTTAAGAATCCGCCTGCCAATGCAGGGGACATGGATTCAATCCCTGGTCCAGGAAGATCCCACATGCCGTGGAGCAACTAAGCCCGTGCGCCATAACTACTGAGCCTGTGCTCTAGAGCCCGCAAGCCACAACTACTGAAGCCCACGCGCCTAGAGCCCGTGCTCCGCAACAAGAGAAGCCACGGCAATGAGAAGCCCGCGCACTGCAACGAAGAGTAGCCCCCGCTCGCCACAACTAGAGAAAGCCTGCGCGCAGCAACAAAGACCCAATGCAACCAAAAATAAATAAATTTTTTTTAAAAAGGCAAAGGAAACATAAATATTAAAAAAAAGAATCTGCCTGCCAATGCAGGGGACATGGGTTTGATCCCTGGTCTGAGAAAATCTCACATGCTACAGAGCAGCTAAGCCTGTGTGCCACAACTACTGAGCCTGTGTGCTGCAACTACTGAAGCCCATGCACCTACAGCCCGTCCTCCACAGCAAGAGAAGCCACCGCAATGAGAAGCCCACGCACCGCAACAAAGAGTAGCCCCTGCTCACCACAACTAGAGAAAGCCCGCGCGCAGCAACGAAGACCCAACTCAGCCAAAAATAAAAATAAAATAAAATAAAATACTAAATATATTAAACACTGAGCAGATGGTAATTTGCTTTTCTGCCAGACTCAGATTCTCAAAAAGTTCTTATGGGTTGGGGCCATTAAGTTTCTTTTGCTGTACAATGAACAGGAAAAAAAAAAAGTGAATTATTCTCCAGTTCAACTCATCTTTCTCTAAATTGAAAAGCAATTTGAGATGATAAATATTTTTAAGCCCACATTCTCCCATTTCCTCTGTTTTATGTAATTTGATATAATAGTAACTCTGAAAAAAACAGCTTTAGTTATGAAGTTTCCAACAACAATAAGCCTTAACTTGCAATTTCCAGTCTAATACTTTTCAGACGTCTAATACTATTAACTGTCTTATGAAGGCTAGAACAAAATCATTTTTGCTAAAACAGAATGTACAGACAGACCCCAAGAGGATAAAGACTAATAACATATGTACTGGTCCCTTGGATCACCATAGCTATGTCACTTGGTTCTAGATTTAAGGATATAATAACTGTTCTGTCAGCAGAGGCTGTCAAGATCAGTTGATTTTTTTCTTCACAAGCTTCCAAAGAAGGAAATGTAATAATAGCTGTTATCTTTTGCGTGTGTCCATTGAGTTCCAAAAGTTTTTCTCCTGTCTGAAATATCAATAAAATGTTAATAGTACTTCATATTTCATAACTCAAATAATCTTAAATGACAACATTAAGAAAAATCACCAGGTAGAAAATATACACATTCCATCTGAAATTACTTAGATTTTACAATTTAACTTTAAACAATCAAATAGTATCTAAACATTAGGTGCTAAAAGAGTAGCTATAACTAATTTTAATTATTTTCTAATAGAAAATACTAATTTTTAGCAGATTGTTATAGGAAGTTTAAAGGAGTATTCTTTCCATATGGTTTTAAGATTATAACTGTGTAAATTAAGCATAAAAATATCAGTAACTTAATCAGCAGGAAAAAAATAAGGAGTCTTCACTATGCAAGCATCTGTTATCTAAGTCTTCACAGTTATAACGCTGTGGAAGAAAATAAAAGTCAGCATAACAGTAACAACAATTGGATATATATATCCAGTAATGTATCAACCATTCGTAAAGTCAGTATGGACTCTACTTCTCTCTAACATCAACAGCTATTCCCATCCATCCAATGTCTTCATCTATCAGTTTCTCACTGATTTCCCAAGTAGTAAACTTACAAAAATGAAATGTAAATATAAGATAAATTGCAAATCTCTCCAAGGTTGCAGGATTTCATGATGTACGTGATGAACATAATGTTAAAAAAACTGCTTTAATCACAGGCAAAGCCACCGAAAAATGAGGATCTTGACTGAGTCAGACCAGATAACAACCCAAACAAGGGCAAGAAGATAAATGCTTCAAAAGAGAATAATTTGAGAATCCAAGGATCAGAAGAGAAGTCCTAGAGAAATTTGGTAAAGCCTTAAATATTTTTGAAAAAATAAACCTTTTATTACATTACTATTATAGTCAAACATGATAAGAATGCTATATTATGCTATCAAACGATTCTGACAGAAAAACTGTCTTCCACAGAAATCAACATCTGATTCATTTTCAGAATCAGTGCATAGTTGCTGATAACTTAAATTTTGTTTAATTAAGATTAAAACTTTTATTTTCATAATCTAGCATTTGTTTATCAGGAAAAAATCTTAAATAAAAAAACTCTATTATGGAACATTGGTCCTCATTTTAAATGGATTCATCCTAAGCAGCCCTTTCGAGCATTAATTAGTCTCAACCTGCTGATATGCAGGTATATCTCCAGATAATGTTTATGAATGCATACAGTCATGTCTTTATTACACAATCCACATAGAAACAATACACACCTGGGCATTCCACACAACTACAATTCCATCATCACCAGCAGATGCAAATCTGGTTAGAGAAAAAAGGTCAAGAAAAAAAAAATCACTGATGACATTTAAGTGCTAAGATTACTAAGATACCATCAGACCTTATTAATGGTATTTTGACTTACTAGTATCAATACAGATTAAGTTCTTTAAGCTAATTTAACAAATATTTACAGAATACCTTCTAAGTTTTGTGCCAGGTACTGAGAATCCAAAGATAAATAAGACCATTCAGAGAGTTAAAATGAATAAACTGCTAGACTAAGAATAAGGGAGATCTATCAATGATCTTTAAAGTCCTTCCTTGCTTTAAAATTATAATGATTAAACCCTGACTTAAGTGACATGAAACCAAGCTGAGGAAAAGCTACAGTGACAGGAAGTGATATTCTAGGAGTGGAACAAAGGAATCATGTCCTTAGATTCCTTACTTTCTAGGTAAAGATATTTAGATATTTTAACTCTACTATTTAAAGCCAGTTTCTCTCCTTTGCTCCCCTCAGCTCTGTGGTCTTTCCACATAAATACTGCGTTCTTTGGTTTGGAAGGTTTGGTTTTTGTTTTGTTTTGTTTTTTTCAGCGAAAATTCTTGAAATGAAAAGAGGTAAAGGTAAGTTTGCTTCATGGCATGAAAAAAGAGCTGTGATGAACTAAATTATAGCTTCTCTCTCCTCTTTACCACCCATTCACTACATGTCAAGGAACAATCATCTATATTTTGTAGAGCAGAAGATAACCATGACACAAACACTATCAAGAAAAATCACTGGCACAGGATTATTCATCATAGTGCCTGCATTATAATAAAATCAAACATTACTCTCAAGCAGTGTCCCCACACAGTGGTGTACAGCAATCACATTGTAAGCATGTCAAGTAACTTGTTATTAATAATGTAGTACACAAGTTTGTAAATGATTTTTTTTAATTGGAGTATATAGTTGCTTTACCATGTTTATTAGTTTCTACAGTACAATGAAGTGAATCAGTTAAACATATATCCACTCTTCTTTAGATTCCCTTCCCACTTAGGTCACTGCAGAGCTGTAAATGATTCTTTAAGGAATCAAAATCAATTCAGTTGTTCCCATAATATCATTTTCATTCACTTGAATTCAAGGTTTGCTTTTCTGAATAGGAGAGAAAGAAGTGGTATTATAGAGAGCCAGCTATGAACTGCATGCGGTTATGGTTAACAAGCACTAATAAATGGTACTCCGTTAGCAGCTATGGCATTTAGAAAACGTGTTACTTCCTTGCAAGACTGTTAGTGTGTTTTCACAAAAATCTGGGCATGCCTTGAAGAGCTTCATTAAAGTAATCATTGTTAAGCCTTATGTGTGTCATTGGGAGAAAAGCAGAGAAGTGATACATTAGGACACAAGAATTACTTTGTTCCTTAGAGTATCTGTTCTATTGAATTTTACCCTATAGATATCCATATAATCTCGCTACTTCAGTCATGTAACACTTTCCTTAACACTCCAAACTGAGCTTCAAGTTCCAATTTCTCATGCTCAGTTTCAAAGCCTCACAAATAGCTATTGTCTTCACTGGCTCTGACAATTCCCATACCCAGCACTCGTTTCAAAATCCTTTGCTTAAATCTTCTACTGCAGGAGCTAAGAGATTATCCAGGAGATGGGAAACTGGCCTAATACAGTCTGACAAAGTCCGTTAGTAATTTTTTAATATAGAGCTACGTATCTTTTTAACAGAAAGGACCTTTAAAACGTCTTAGTTAACTAGACAGAAATCACACAAAGAATTATTTTAAAATCCATACCTAACATTTATTTTATTTTCAAAATGAAATATAAAAGATATGGAGACTAAAAAGAAAACAATCATTTTATATTTTAAAATGTAATTTCTTATGTTTAATTACATAGATTTTCTGAATCAAAACACTAAACAATGCCTTGAGTATCAAAAATAGTTGCTGGATGTAAATCTTTAATAGCTTATGTTTCTAGGCCTACTGATTTCTTTTTATTTGTATCATGATGGTGGGGTGGGCAGAACTCAAGGTCTTAAGATTTCTTTGGTATAAAACATCAATTTCTATTGATTCTTGAAACTCTTATAATTGCTTTTCTCCCTTTTAGAAGAGTGCAGGTTTAAAATACATACTTTTTTCTAACCCTGATTGCTAACTTCTCATTATTGTTTTATCATGTCTGAATCTCATGACTTCACAATGAGAGATGACTGAACGGTTGAGAGTTTAGAAATGAGATACAGAGCATTTCACCTCAAACTTTAATTCAATCAGTGGTGAACAAAAGTTAAATCTAAACAACACTCAACAGTAATGCATGAAATCACAGGCCTTTTTTTTTTTAAATTGTTCAGAGGTCAATTACCCAGTGTGTATATTATTCAGGCTTTTCAATTCTCATATATTCTATTGTTTTGGGGTTTTTTTTTTTTTTTTGCCATTCCAGTATTTCTTATTACCTGCTCTAAAGAGGAAACATGAAGGTTTAAAATGTAAACCAGTATGACTTTGCTACATATTAGTACCAATCACAAACTAACTAATAAAAGGGTGGGAGATCATTTGCAAATTACAATTATCCATTCTCCTAGGATGAATAACTGAAAACTAGTAGCACTATATCAGTTTATCTTAAACTAAATCAGTTTATCCTCATCAGTCAAGCACACACTCCAGCCATCTCCAAATTTTCAGAAATGAAAATTCAACTCAAGAATCCCTAACAGTAAGATACACTGTAATTGATTAAAAGAAGTAATGAACCATAAAAAAGAAGTAATTAAGATGTCAATAAGGTTTAATCTAGTCAATGGAAGGAAGAATAGTGGCTATACTGTCATATAATAATATACCAAAAAAAATTTTAAACACTCTAAATTAATAGAATCCAAAGATTCAAATCTAAAGATAAGATTTTAAGAGAAATCCTTCTTTACTGATTAGCACAAAATGTATTTAGTGAGATTTTATGTCATGTGTTAGGGAAATGCCAAGATCAATTACATGTTGTTCTTGATTCAAGATCTTAAAACTTAGTGATTGTTTAGAAATGTACTATATTTCATCAAATATAAGACATACTATTATTTTATGTACTATTAAGGAAAAAACGATGTCAATTATTAATGAAAGACACCATCAATTATATGATGTATCCAAATTTTAAAGATGTTACAATAGGAAAAAATAGGCTTTTTAGAATCAATGAAATTTAGTAATTGTCGTATTTATTGATCTTTCTAATATGGTACTTTCTAGTCCAACAAATTTCTGATTATGTCTAGCAGGTTTAAAGGACTAAAGAAATGCTTTTTCAGTAAATAAATGAATAAGCAAACAGTTAAGTGTTAAAAGGGCTCTGTAAAATAGATTAATAGTATTAATGTAACCTCACTTGTCCCTTCAATCATGACTAATATACCAACATATTGTCAAAACAAAACTAGAAATTCAAAATATGTAAAGCCCAGAATCTCACCACATACAAAAATAAATTCCTTTTATTTTTTCATTTTCCTGTCCCATTCTTATGCATAACCTTCAAGTTTTCTCAACTTGAAACCAACTCTTTAAAAATACTCACTGAGACTGTACATTTAATTTAATGACATTTAATTAAATGACTAAGCAAAAACTATACGCATGAAAAAAGTTTAAAAACATGAAGTGTGATTTAATGAAGACCTATAGCAGAGCTTCTAGAATGTTCCATCCTCTCTTCCCCTCATTATGAGAATTAAATTAATTGTGAGAGTCAATGATCCACTCATTCAAGAAATATTAAGCATTAACTATATATTAAGCATTAACTTTGTGTATCTATATGCTTGATCCTGAGGGTAAAGATCAATGAGATAGTTCTTGCCCTTGAAGAGCTCACAGTCTACATTATTATGGAATGCTACAGGGTCCAAATTATGAATCCATTGAGAATTCTCAGTTATACTCATTTCAATTTATAGAAATCATTTCCTTTAAACACCTTTCTTTGGACAGCTCAGAGAAAGCACTCTCATTCTTGCCAACTGTGGGCTTAAAGTATAGCAAAGGTTCACAAAGATTTGTATAAAATAAAATATTTCCACAAGTAATTCCTATGTCCATTACCTACATGCTTATTTAATAGTCCTTATTCAAGAGAATTTATTTCAATTAAGTCAAAGGTGCTACAGATTCAAACATAACCTTAAAGGACATAAAAAAGATAATCCATAAACCTGAACATAAACTTTCCTGTATTCAATATTTACATAACCATAAAGCACTGGAAAAATAATAGAGTATTATTATGGCAATACAGAAGTCCCTGTGGTTAACTAACTTCCCACCAAATCCACAAGTACTTTCTAATCATGATGCAACTAAAACAGTATACAGTTTTTACAATGCAGTAAAGTTGAAAAATGCTAATACCAGAAACCAGACAAAAATAAAAAATAACAAAATTTTCACTTAAAATGAACTTTTACTTATCTTGTATTCTAAAATTACTTGAAGAAAGTTAGAGAAGTTTGTAGACAGAGACTTGTAAGAGAAGTTAAAGGCAACTTCAAAGCATTTTCAGGAACCATAGATACTGATGTCACTGATTCTTTCACAATGTACTTGAACATTAAAACTTCTTTTTCCTTGATTAAGTAATACATATGTATTAACACAATTCCAATATGAATGTCTCACAAATAGAATAGAGATGGAAAAATTCCATAGTTCCCATGGTCATTTGGAAAGGTAAAACCTTTGGTAAATTTTCCCCTCCCCCAAATCACAAACAGAAAGCTAAACTACATCAAGTTTACAAGTATTAGAATACAAAAAAATCCCTGTGACTTCTATTAGTGGGAACCTCCACTACTCTGAGCTCAAGTGTCTCTGAAGCAGCTTCTACTAGAGAAAGTTCTTGGCCTCTCTCTGTCCCACTGATGTAATAAATGAGTTTAAGAGAATGAATTGAGTATGCTCAGTTCAGACCCTTCTGGGTTTTCTCTGAGATTTGTCTGTGCATAAAGAGGCAACATTCTGGTCTGCTCTTATTTTTGAGGTAAACTTACATCCGAGTGGGAGGCTTGCAGATGTCCAGCAGTACCCGTGATTCAGTGAAGTCTACGTAACTCAGGGTGAAAATTAGGAAACCCACTGTGGTTGTATATCAAAGCTACAATCTTTAGTCCAGCTTTTTGCTAGTTATTACTTTATTAAGCTGATGGGTTCATGTCCATCTGTGTGATTCCTACATCTAATAATATCTAAGAAAAAATTTTATTTTATACTGAAACAAAAATACCTTTTAAATTGGCGTTTTTTTCCTCTATATCAAATATATATCATTTTTAAACTTTTCATCATGAAGAATTTAAGTATATATAAAAGTGGAAACAGTATAACAAAAATCTCCAGGTAACGTGTCTTCAATAATTATCAACTCATGACCAATACTGTTTCATCTGTACCACAGCCAATCCTCCCTTTGCAGATTATTCTGAAGCAAATCCCAGTCACTGTATTTCATCAATAAATATTTCAATATATATTTACATCACAACTAAAGTTAACATTTAATTTCTTAATGTCACCACAGTGTAATCAAATTTCCCTGTCTCACAATGTTTTTTAAGTGTATTAGAAGCAGGATCTAAATAAGGTTCATATACTTCAACTGATCTCTAAAGTCTATCTTGTTCTATTGATTCTTTCTTCATGTATTTTTTTCCTTGCAATTAAACATTTGTCTTACAGAGTTCTCACAGTCTGGATTTTGCTAGCTACCTTCTTGTGTTGTCATTTGATATGCACCTCTGTCCCCTGTGTTTCTAGTAAATTGAGAGCTCTAAAGACTTAATCATATTTGAATTTGACTTTTTGGTTAGACCACTTCATAAGCAATTTATATACCCCAACAGGAAATATAATTTCTAACAATCTTTTTGTGTGTGTGTGATGTTAACAGCTATCAATAACCATTGCCTAAATTTGTTATTCTATTAGAGGTTACGAAATTATAATATTCCAATTCCATGATTCTTCCTAACTTGAATTCTTCTATAAAGAAAATGTCCTCTCATCCAACATTACTGATCTCAAGATAGAGTTTGTATAGAAAGGCAGTATAGATCTTGACTTGCAGATACCCCTTCAAGAGAGGACTTGCTGCCCAGCTATGAGGAATATGGTTATCTGCCTCCAGCTGTTGACTTCAGGGTCCATTTCAGCTTTCAAGTTGAAGTCAAACTATCTCAGTTGGCCCCCAGCCCCTGGGACATAAGCAAGTTGGTGGAAGCCAGGGCACATTCTTGGATGGCCCTCAGCCAATGTCTAAGCAATGCAGGCTAAACACTCCTAGTTATTTCCCTAATGCAGGACTCATCTAAAGAGCATTCCTTCCTCCAGAGCTCCACATTGGGCTTACAGAGACTTTGTCAAATCTGCATCACAGTTTGAGACAGCTCCCCTTGTCCAATCCTGCTTCTTCCCTTTTCCCTTCAATGGTATTTCTCTCTAATAAACCTTTTGCATGCTTAATTCCATTTTATTGTCTACTTCCCAGGGAAACCAGGTATTAGGAGGATCTAAATGATCTCGATTCCTGACTTCTATTCTCTAAGTGTTAGTGAGAAAGATATTCTTAGCTTTAGAACATTGTCTTAAAGATGTAACACATTGTTTGCTGTTAGTGAATTATCAAACTGTACTGAGTTTGTCTAGATTGTTGTGAATGTACAGCTTCACCAGTCATCCTAAGGTACATTTTGTTCTCAGTCTGGCATTTCATGGGTCATCTGATTCTTTTCCAGTCATGATCACCATCCTACATAACCTTGTCTGTTTCCTGGAGGAGCAAGGGATGGTCAAATGAGCAACAGAGAAAACTATTCTTAAAATGTGTTACGAACTCAGTTTAGTTTAATGTGTCAAATGCTAGAGTATTACATGCAATTTTAGCACAGTCCATTTTTTGGATGACTCTTGCTGAGGCTTAGCCTTCTTTAGTGATCTCCCAATCAATATGACCCTCACTTCATGTTCAAAAAATACTAAAGAAGAAAAGAAAAGGCTGCTGTCTGTTAGGTTATACAGGATTTATTTGGTATCTTCAAAAACCAATCTGAGAAAATTTTCCACTCACTGATTTTAGCTGAGCCACTGAGAAAACAAGAAAATCCTTCTGCAAAATTCTCAATAAAATGATATTATCTAAAGACCTGAAGCGTGAAACCTGGATTACAACAGCTGACCAAAAAACCAGAATGTGATGTCTATAAAAACTAAATAAAAACATAAAAAGTTTAACAATATTTATTTAAAAACTGGAAAGGTATTTCTATAATTTGACAATGCATATATAATGTACACATGTAACAGTAAAAAGATATCTGAACTATCTAAACTATTAAATCAAGAATGAAAACACTGAGCTCTACTATTTATAATAGTTACATCATTTGTATACTTTCAAATGTATTCCTTATCAATAATGACTCTTTCAGTTTTGTTTTTTTTTTCTAGTACACTACAGAATTAAATCTTTTAAAACAAAACAGATTGAAAGTTCTTCAGGTCTGCAACTGAGTAAAAAACTTCATACCTAATTATATGTAACTTTTGACAAAGTAATGACTTGAGTACAAAGAACTAAATGTGGTTCATGTAGTAATATGTTCACTTGACTGCAAAAGCCAAAAAGTAGGCTTTTTAAAAAAATCTATTCTAGACATTTAGATTCACTGTGGTATACAGCAAACATGGCCACCAATCTCCCTATTTCCACCACCACTTGCAATAGGATTTAGTTGCTTCTCCCATCAAGAGGTAGAGTTTATTTATCAACTTAATGAATTCACACCAGCTCCTGACTTGCTTTAGCCTATGAAACAACAGCAAACATGATGAAAACAGACTTGGAAAGAGTTTTACACTGGGGCTTGCCCTTTTGCTGGTATTTGAACTCCATCCCTATGTGAACTAGCACTTGAGCAACCACATGGAGAGAGACCCCAGTCATCCCAGCTGAGACCACTATAAACCTGCCAACCCCAGCCAATCTACCTGGTGACCACAAAAGCATAAGTGAACCTAACCAAGATCTGCTGATCCCAGCAGAGACAAAAGAACCCACCCAGCTGAGCCTAACCCAAATGCCATCCCACAGAATAGTGAAATAAATAAATAGCGTTTGTTTTAAACTACTAAATTTGGGCTGATATTTGACAAGGACAACAGATAACTGATATACTCATCTACAGCTTTTTACTGTTTACGTAACATTTACTATATCATTGAATAACTGAAGTATACACAAGCACCACTTTGGGAAAAGGTAATCAAATATCAGTACCTGTACAATGATCATTACTCTACAAGATGGCCTTTTCTGCAGATTCTTCTAACTATGTAGTAAGAATAATCAAGAAGACATTTTAAAGGACAGATAGCAATCAACATGGAATCTTAACAGTTAATCTATTAAAAAAAAATTTAAAGACCACATCCTGAAAGTATACTGTATATTTTGTATTTAGCTTTCTTAGACAAAACTATTTGAGGACTCCTTAAAGCCCAAATATTAGGGATTATGGTCTAAGAAATCATTCTGGTTTTTTTTTAATTTACATAGCATCTTAAAATGGTAAAAGATGGTACAAGAAAACTTTAGTTGTCCAAATGTCCTATCTTTCCAAAAATGTTTAGTTTCAAAAATGACTGACTAAATAAATAAGTAAATGTCTCTTAGGACATAGCAACAGTAAGTATTACCAAAAAGGCTGAAGATTATTATACTATGGTTGACATGCTATAATTTGGTTGGCTCACATCACAACATGAAAATTGTGTTAATAGGCTAGTAATATAAAAAAAGGCAAATCCTTTCAAGCAAAAGTTGAGGAGCATATTTTCATAATAATTTGGCTGGACTTGTCCCTGGTTTCTAAAAGAGAGCTGGGCCCCTCAGAGCTCATCTGAGTTTATGCTAATGAGATGACTCATGGTGGACCCCTAGACAATTTAAGGATGGGGACTGGCCATGTGGGGAATATGAACCATGCAATTAGAGGGTTGGGGCTTTGAGCCATGGGATATCATCCTGACCTCCCAACCTGGGGGAGCAGGGAGGGGATGGCAGGGAGAGAAGGGCTGGAAATTGAGTTCAATCATGAGGCTGAAACAATCATTCCCATGTAATGAAACCCCAATAAAAACTCTTGACACCCAGAGCTTGAGTGAGCTTCCTCATTGGTGATATGCATTGATGTGCTTAAAGGGTGATGTGTCCTGAGGACACAGAAGCCTTACATTTGGGACCCTCCTAGACCTTGCCCTATGCATCTCTACATTTGGCTAGTCCTGATCATATCCTTTATAATAAAACTGTAATCATAAGTATAGTGCTTTCCTGAGTTCTGTTAGTCATTCTAGAGAATAATCAAACCTGAGGGGGTAGTAGGAATTTGTAGCTAATTGGTCAGAAGTGCAGGTGGCCTGGGAACCCTGGAGATTGCAGCTGTGACTGAGGTGAAGGGACTGTTGTACACGACTGTGCCCTTAACCTTTAAAATTCAACCTAACTCCAGGTAGTGCCAGAATTGCACTGCACATGGGAAAAGCAACTAAATACCAAAAACATAAAAAGAGCAAAGAGAAGACAAGGTTAAAACACATCAGCAGTGATAGTGAGAATTAGAAATAATCACAGTAGCAGTCACCCACTGAGTCAAAAATGGAAGGAAAAAAAGACAGTATCAAAGGCAAAAGAGAAAATTAAGAGATGATAGGGGAATAACTGATAAGGACAAGAAAAGTGGAGTTAGAGAGTTAGGATGGCATGCAACATGTACACGTAATAGTTGAGGGAGTCATTCATTTAACAACTATTAATAACCTGCTACATGTAAGGCACTGTGCCAGATACTAAAGATACTGTGGTGAATAAAAAAAAAACATGGCCCTCACTCTCATCTAGAGAGGAAGATAAATATTATACAGTTACACAATTAATTGTGTAATTGTGTAATATGTTATTAAGGCTACAAAGGATAAGCGTATAGTTGAACAAAGTCTTAATAAGACAGATATACAGATCAATAATAAGCTAAATCTACAGTTCTAAGACCTACACACTTTCATCTCTATTTGCAAATATATTAAACACAACATTATACATGTTAGCAAGGAAATACAGAATAATGTACATTTTAAAGGGTTTCACAAATAACAAAAAATCCAGATTAAATACTTACCTTACCTTCCACTAAAAACAGTACATTCCTGGAAGGTACCTGATATTTAAACATTTCCCATATTGGTTCTCAAATTTAGCTTCACCTTAATATACAGTTAAAAGTCTCATCAACATTTTAAAGTCATACACTTCCTTTAAACTAATGAGAATATATTTGTGAGTATTCAAAAAGACCAAAAAAAAAAAAAAACAAAACAAAACCTGAAACAAACAAAAATAACCATAAAATCACCAGAAACGATATCCCGACTTTTGGGCAAAAAGATTTCAGACACATATTTCATCAAGAGGCAGAGGTCAATTTCTACTAAATGTTATTAATGATCAGTTTTGAAATTTTTAGAAAAGCTGGATTAATTTTGAAGTTGTTTTTAACATACAATTCCCTAAAAACTCTTTCCAAACAGCAGTCAATTGGAAAACTAGAGTTTCTTACCTGTAATCATCTAACTGTACCAGAAACCGTACAATATCATGATGAGCTTTCAGTACAAGCAGTTCAGTGTAGGGGTTCTGGGTTTGTTCTTCACCTATTGTCTGTAAAGGAGATTTCTTGTAATGGGGGGAAAAAAAGAGAGAAAAAAAGAGATAAAATGATTTATGATAAAAGACCACATTCGAATAAAACACATGGTATGCATTTAAGAACACAAGGTTTAAAAAACTGTAAGATATTATGTTCTAATACTATATATTATTTCCCCTAATATCAAGTAACTGCCAATTTAACATAAAACATTTCTCTTACCACAAATCCACATCATAAATTTAAAATTTTGAACTCAAAATAAATTTTTAAAGGGTATATTTTGTTTTATGGAAATTACACCTCAATAAACCTGACCTAAATAATCAATGGGCCAAACCAACAAAATATTTTAGGATGGGTGTTTGTCAATTAAAACTTGGCAGAAACAAAACTGAAGGTCAAAGGGGTAAAATATAGACTAAAACAGTGCCTACCCCATTATAGGCACTCAACGCGTTTACTGAATGAATAAAGGAAGAAATGAAATAATTCAGTCAATGAATTCAATAAATTCAACTTCAGACAATAATATTGATAAAGATAACTGGTAACATATACAGAGTAGTAAGCTCAGTCCTAAACCTACACACCTTCATCCCTATTTGCAAACATATGGGTGGCAGTCCATATGCCACACACTGTGTAAAGCACATATGGCTTATAACTCACCCAATAATTCTGTAAGGTAGATCTTATCAACCCCATTTCTATAGTCAAACCCAGTACTATTTCATGATAAAAACCTGTGTTCTTAACCTCTGAACTGCAGTTTCTCAAACTTGACACTACTGACGTTTTGGACTAGGTAATTCTTTTGTTGAGGGCTTTCCTGTGCATTGAAGGATGCTCAACATCATCCCTGGCTTCTACACACTAGATGCCAATAGAAATCCAACCTCTCCCCCCACCCCCAAATCGTGACAATCAAAAATATCTCTGGACATTGCCAAATGTCCTCTAAGGGGCAAAATCATCCCAGCAGACAAACACTGCTTAAACTAGAAGCCTGGATACAAAGTTCTTGCATAATTAGGGGAAAATCTTTGGTCCTAATAATGTACAGATTCACAGCAGTTCTAAAACTGAAGTACTTTTACATGAAGAAATGTACAATTTAACACGCATGAATTTTTTTTTTTAAATTCACCCTCAAAGCAGTAAATTTTTATTTATCCCATCTCCCTTCTAGCAGTGGTTCTGATGAGAAAAGCAAAGACAAGAAATCTGAAAACTGTATACCACTTCCCCCAAATGAAAGCTTGCCAAGCACGGCAGAATTAGTTAATCAAATTCTATAACTAATCAAATAATCGGGTTAATACATAATTGTCATATATATCACAAATGGACCAGTCACTTTCCCACAATTCTTTCATAACCTTTAGAATTTAAGCCTATCTTAAATAAGCCTAATTTTATATAAGAAATACTTCTTAAAAATTAGACAATAAGCCTCAACTGCAAAAATATGAGGAAGTTAAAACGGAGAAGTAAAGCTGCTTACAACCACCCAAGTTTTTTTTTTAACAATCAAAACAAATATTTTCTATGAAAAATAAAAGGGAATCCAACACAAATTCTATTCTTCAGTGGCATATGAAATAAATTCCAGACCTCGACACTTTTCAGGTTCCAAAATTATTTTATTCGCAACATTTCAAATGTAAATCTCATTAGTCTGGTCAGTTATTCAGTCCCATGAAGAAAGTGTGACTATGGAACCCAAAATAGCAGCTAAAATATAATTTTTTTTATTTTTAAGCAAATTTATTTTTTAAAATTATATTTTTGGTTCTGTATAAATAGTCAAATTAATTTCATATTCCATGAGCAAGCATCAGTTGATGTTGGGAAGCGACACCATATCACACAAACCAGAAGTGTAAATATGCAGTCACAGTTTCGTAGTCTCTACCAAACCAGATACTTTTTCTATTGAAATGAGACTGGTTTACGTGGGGAGACCAGTTAAGCGTCCTTGAGCCTGTTGCTGAACTACGTCAGTTTCAGTTTCCACACCTAGTGGAACATGTATTTACCTCTCAGGGAAAGAGCCCCCGCAATCCACCACCGCGACCCCGCCAACCCCGCCGACCCCGCCCTCGCAACCCGCAGGCCCCGCCTCCGCCGGGTCTCCCTCATCCGGTCAAGAGCCCGGCTCACACAAGCGACAGCTCCGGCAAGCAAAGCCTCTGCGGTGGCAGGCAGGGTCCACCCCGGTGTTTACCTCGGCCAGTCCCTGAGGTTCTCGGCCTCCCCCGATCAGCCATCGCAACATCCGGGCAGCGACGGCGTTTCACGGGCCTAGGCCCCAGTCAGCCCGAACTCCGCGCCAGGCTCAGCCTTCTCCTACCTCTCTGGTAGCAGCTCAATAGAGGCGCTAATACCTGCCTTCTCAGATTTGCCCAAAATACGAAGTACGAAGCAGAGCGCAACGAAGAGGGAAGACTTCTGTCCCCAAAGAGCTGCCGTACCCACCCGCAAGAGATTTGGCTAAGGGTAGCCGCCAGGGGAGCAGCAGCCGAAACCTTGGGCGTCCGCGGAGGTTCAGAGGCGCGCGCGGCACCGAGTGAGCACGCGCGGGGCGTCGCCTGATTTGGGCCCAGAGCCTGGGTAGTTCGAGCGGCCCCTGGTGGACACGCGGAACGCAGCAACTGGAGCCCGTCGTTAAGCAAGTGCTTGCCAAGAATAAATAGTCCCCTCCCTTTTTAGATGGCTTTTGCATCTTTCACTTGGCAAGCTTGGGGACCAGGAAGCCTTTCCATCTCCCCGCGGTTTCCTAAAGAGCTGCCTGGAGAAGGTTTACTTCAGTAGGCTTTTTCATCCGGACTAATCCCAGTGGCATGTGTGTACACCAGAATAAATCTGGCCAGTATTTATTGTGTGCTGTAGTACAGGTACTGTGCTAAGACTTCACATAAATCCTCACAGTAACCCTATACTGTCTATACTCCCTATTTTATAAAGAAACTGACCTCTGAAAGACTGGGTAGTTTGTCTACGGATAACAGAAAGTGGCTACACACACTGGAACCAAATATCCTAGCTCCAAAATTAGTGCTCTTAACTGTATGCTATACTGTTTCACATAATCTCCCTAAAGAACAGAAGGCACTACATATCCTGTTTTTTTTGACTTTTTTTGTTGAAGTATAGTTTATTTACAATGTTTCAGGTATACAGCAAAGTGATTCAGTTATACATATATATTCCTTTTCAGATTTTTTCCTTTATACAAGATATTGAACATACTTACCTGTGCTGTTCATGTTTTTGTTGTTTATTCAATATTTTATATATAATAGTGTATATCTGTTAATCCAAAGCTCCTAATTTATCCCTCCATCCCCCTTTCCCCTTTGGTAATGGTTAGTTTTCTATGTCTGTGAGTCTATTTCTCTTTTGTAAATAAGTCTGTATCATTTTTTTAGATTCCACATATAAGTGATATATGATATTTGTCTTTCTCTGACTTACTTAGTATGATAATCTCTAGGTCCATCCATGTTGCTGCAAATGGCATTATTTCATTCTTTTTTATGGCTGAGTAGTATTTCATTGTGTATACATACCATATTTTCTTTATCCACTCATCTGTCCATGGACATTTAGATTGCTTCCATGTCGTGGCTGTTGTAAATAGTGCTGCTATGAACATTGGGGTGCCTGTGTTCAAGTTAAGAGTTTTCTCTGGATATATGCCCAGCAGTGGGGTTGCTGGATCATATGGTAGTTCTATTTTTAGTTTTTTAAGGAACCTCCATCCTGTATCCATAGTGGCTGCACCAATTTACATTCTCACCAACAGTGTAGGAGGGTTCCCTTTTCTCCCCATCCTCTCCAGCATTTATTATTTGTAGACTTTGATGATGGCCATTCTAACTGCTATGAGGGAATACCTCACTGTAGTTCTGATTTGCAATTCTCTAATCATTAGCAATGTTGAGCATCTTTTCACGTGCCTCTTGGCCATCAGTATGTCTTCTCTATAGAAATGTCTATTTAAGTTTTGATTGGGTTGTTTGAGTTTTGTGATAATGAGCTGTATGAGCTGTTTCTATATTTTGGAAATTAATCCCTTCCTGGTCACATCATTTGCAAATATTTCTCCCATTCCGTAGGTTGCATTTTCATTTTGTTTAGTTTCCTTTGCTGTACAAAAGCTTTTAAGTTTAATTAGGTACCGTTTGTTTATTATTGCTTTTGTTTCCATTACTCTAGGAAACGGATCCCAAAAAATATTGCTATGATTTATGTCAAAGAGTGTTCTGCCTATGTTTTCCTCTAAGAGTTTTATAGTATCCAGTCTTACATTTAAGTTTTTAATCCATTTTTAATTTATTTTTGTATATGGTGTTAGAGAATGTTCTAATTTCATTCTTTTACATGTAGTTGTCCAGTTTACCCAGCACCACTTATTGAAGAGACTGTCTTTTCTCCACTGTATATTCTTGCCTCCTTTGTTGTAGATTAATTGACCATAAATGCATGGGTTTATTTCTGGGCTTTCTACCCTATTCCATTGATCTGTGTCTATTTTTGTGTCTGTACCATACTGTTCTGATGACTGTAGCTTTGTAGTATAGTCTGAAGTCAGGAAGGGTAATTTCTCCAGCTCCATTCTTCTTTTTTAAGATTGTTTTGGCTATTTGGGGTCTTCTGTGTTCCCATACAAATTTAAAATTTTTTTGTTCCAGTTCTGTGAAAAATGCCATTAGTAATTTGATAGGGATTGCATTCAGTCTGTAGATTGCCTTGGAAAGTATGCTCATTTTAATAATATTGATTCTTCCAATCCAAGAACACGGTATATCTTTCCATCTGTGTGTGCTGTCTTCAATTTCTTTCATCAGCATCTTATAGTTTTCAGAATACAGGTCTTTTGCCTTAGATAGGTTTATTCCTAGGCATTTTATTCTTTATGATGTGATGGTAAATGGGATTATTTCCTTAATTTCTCTTTCTGATAGTTCATTGTTAGTTTATAGAAATGCAACAGATTTCTGTATATTAATTTTGTATCAGGCAACTTTACCAAATTCATTGATGAGCTCTCGTAGTTTTCTGATGGCATCTTTAGGATTTTCTATGTATAGTATCATGTCCTCTGCAAACAGTCACAGTTTTACTTCTTCCTTTCCCATCTAGACTCCTTTTCTTTCTTTTTCTACTCTGATTGCTGTGGCTAGGACTTACAAAACTATTTTGACTAAAAGTGGCAAGAGTGGGCATCCCTGTCTTGTTCCTGATCTTAGAGGGAATACTTTCAGCTTTTCACGGTTGAGTATGATGTTAGCTGTTGGTTTGTCATATATGGCCTTTATTATGTTGAGGTATGTTCCCTCTAGGCCCATTTTTAGGAGAATTTTTACCATAAATGGTTGTTGAATTTTATCAAAAACTTTTTCTGCATCTATTGAGATGATCATATGGCTTTTACTCTATTTGTTAATGTGGTGTATCACATTGATTGACTTGTGGATACTGAAAGATACTTGCATCCCTGGGATAAATCCCACTTGATCATGGTGTATGATCATTTTAATGTGCTGTTGCATTCAGTTTGCTAGCATTTGGTTGAGTATTTTTGCATCTATTTTCATCAGTGATATTAGCCTGTAATTTTCTGCTTTCGTGATATCTTTGTCTGGTTTTGGTATGAGGGTGATGGTGGCCTCACAGAATGAGTTTGGAAGTGTTCCTTACACTGCAATTTTTTGGAATAGTTTCAAAAGGATAGGTGTTAACTATTCTTTAAATGTTTGGTAGAATTCACCTGTGAAGCCATCTGGTCCTGGACTTTTGTTTGTTGGGAGTTTACTGATTCAATTTCAGTACTGGTAATTGTTCTGTTCATATTTTCTATTTCTTCCTGGTTCAGTCTGGGGAGATTGTACCTTTCTAAGAAGGTGTCCATTTCTTCTACGTTGTCCATTTTATTGGTGTATAAATTGGTGCTCATAGTAGTCTCCTATGATGCTTTGTATTTCTGTTGTGTTGGTTATAACCTCTTTTTCATTTTTTTATTTTACAGAGGTATAGTTGATTTACAATGTTGTGGTAATTTTTACTGTACACCAGACTGATTCAGTTTTATACACACATACACACACACACACACACACACACACTTCTTTTTCATATTCTTTTCCATTATGGTTTATGACAGGATATTGAATATAGTTCCCTATGCTATACAGTCAGACCTTGTTGTTTATCCATTCTACACATAATAGTTTGCATCTACTAATCCCAAGCTCCCAATCCATCCCTCCCCAACCCCTCTCCCCCTTGGCAACCACAAGTCTGTTCTCTATATCTGTGAGTCTGTTTCTATTTTGTAGATAAGTTCATTTGTGTCATATTTTACATTCCACATTTAAGTGCTATCATATGGTATTTGTTTTTCTGACTTACTTCACTTAGTATGATAATCTCTAGGTCCATCCATGTTGCTGCACATGGCATTATCCATTTTCATTTCCGATTTTATTGATTTGGGCCTTCTCCCTTTATTTCTTGATAAGTCTAGCTAAAGGTTTATCAATTTTGTTTATCTTTCAAATAACCATCTTTTAGCTTTATTAATCTTTTCTATTCCTTTTTAGTCTTCATTTCATTTATTTTTTCTCTGATCTCTTTCATTTCTTTCCTTCTACTAACTTTGGTTTTGTTTGTTCTTCTTTCTCTATTTGCTCATATCCTCTATTTTAGCTACTAGATTTCCATAGGTACTCAAAGGGCTGTGGTTCTCTACTCTGGTTGCATATCAGAATTACTGGGTAGCTTCTGAAAAATATATATTCCTGGTTTCCACCCCAGATTTATTAAAATAATGTCTATGGTTAGAACATAGAAATCAGGGTTTGGGGAAAGTTCCTCAGGTTATTCTCATGAGTAGCAAGGTTTGAGAATCACTGGTCTAGGGACTACATATGTCAGTAAAAGTTCATATATATATTTCCGTATGTGATTGTTAGGTTCAAATAAAGGTGCTAGCAGTAAATTCTTATAGAGAACCTACCACAAGTGTCCCAACCAATGCATGAACTCAATAAACATTACTGGTCACAGATTCACTAGAGATGCAAAAAGGAATAATACAAAATTGCTGCCCTCTAAGATCAAGGCAGAATGTACTACACACCAATAAGAGAAGGCCATACACTCTAAGGTATGTTAGTTATGCGCAGCTACCCAATCTGACAGTTCTTAGAGAACTAGGATCTCCCATGATTCATCTCTGTATTCATTTTGAGTGCACTTGATGAAGGAACACTGCCAAGAGTCAGAAGAAGGTTGCCTTCAGTGTGCTATTCCCAAATTGGAGTCTACACGCATTTGAAGACAAGACCAAAACAGACTAGCCCTAGGAAAAGGGGGATATAAGATAAGTTAAACAAAAACCCAAGACCACCAAAATTTTAGTCCTGGAAGGACAATCTTCAAGTGAGGCAACATGGCTGCCCTGGTAGCCTAAATTTTATTCTGATTTAGCACATTTTTGAGGGTTTGTCCACTGCCTCATTACTGTGATCTAAGGAACACTCTTCTGATCTTTAAAGCACTAGTCCAGGGATGAACAATTCCTCCCTTGCTTCCTTTTAGGACAGCTGAGAAAAAACTTTATCAAAGAGTATATTAGAGTAACCTTAAGAAAGCTGAAAGAGTGGGAAGCACTAAGAATCCATCTCTCCACCTAGACAACTATACTGGTAGAAAATGTGTGAACTTTTTTGGAACTATGAAATCTATTAAAAAGCTTGCAGCGAAAGGGCAAACAGCAGAAGCAAGAAGAACTACAAACCTGCAGCCTGTGGAACAAAAACCACATTCACAGAAAGATAGACAAGATGAAAAGGCAGAGGGCTATGTACCAGATGAAGGAACAAGATAAAACCCCAGAAAAACAACTAAATGAAATGGAGATAGACAACCTTCCAGAAAAAGAATTCAGAATAATGACAGTGAAAATGATCCAGGACCTCGGAAAAAGAATGGAGGCAAAGATTGAGAAGATGCAAGAAATGTTTAACAAAGACCTACAAAAATTAAAGAACAAACACCTAGAAGAATTAAAGAACAAACAAACAGAGATGAACAATAACTGAAATGAAAACTACACTAGAAGGAATCAATAGCAGAATAACTGAGGCAGAAGAACGGATAAGTGACCTGGAAGACAGAATGGTGGAATTCACTGCTGCAGAACAGAATAAAGAAAAAAGAATAAAAAGATATGAAGACAGCCCAGGAGACCTCTGGGACAACATTAAACGCAACAACATTCGCATTATAGGGGTCCCAGAAGGAGAAGAGAGAGAGAAAGGATCCAAGAAAATACTTGAAGAGATTATAGACGAAAACTTCCCTAACATGGGAAAGGAAATAGCCACCCAAGTCCAGGAAGCGCAGAGAGTCCCAGGCCGGAAAAACCAAAGGAGAAACATGCCGAAGCACACAGTAATAAAATTGGCAAAAATTAAAGACAAAGAAAAATTACTGAAACCAGCAAGGGAAAAACGACAAACAACATACAAGGGAGCTCCCATAAGGTTAACAGCTGATTTCTCAGCAGAAATTCTACAAGCCAAAAGCGAGTGGCATGACGTATTTAAAGTGATAAAAGGGAAAAACCTATAACCAAGATTACTCTACCTGGCAAGGATCTCAGTCAGATTTGACGGAGAAATAAAAAGCTTTACAGACAAGCAAAAGCTAAGAGAATTCAGCACCACCAAACCAGCTCTACAACAAATGCTAAAGGAACTTCTCTAAGTGGGAAACACAAGAGAAAAAAAGAACCTACAAAAACAAACCCATAACAATTAAGAAAATGGTAATAGGAAGATACATATCGATAATTACCTTAAACGTGAATGGATTAAATGCTCCAACCAAAAGACACAGGCTCGCTAAATGGATACAAAAACAAGATCCATATACATGCTGTCTACAAGAGACCCACTTCACACCTAGGGACACAGACTGAAAGTGAGGGGATGGAAAAAGATATTCCATGCAAATGGAAATCAAAAGAAAGCTGGAGTAGCAATACTCATATCAGATAAAATAGACTTTAAAATAAAGAATGTTACAAGAGACGAGGAAGGACACTACATAATGATCAAGGGATCAATCCAAGAAGAACATATAACAATTATAAATATATATGCACCCAACACAGGAGCACCTCAATACATAGGGTACCTGCTAACAGCTATAAAAGAGGAAATCGCCAGTAACATAATAATAGTGGGGGACTTGAACACCTCACTTACACCAATGGACAGATCATCCAAACAGAAAATTAATAAGGAAACACAAGCTTTAAAGGACACAATAGACCAAAAGAGATTTAACTGATATTTATAGGACATTCCATCCAAAAACAGCAGATTACACTTTCTTCTCAAGTGCGCACAAAACATTCTCCAGGATAGATCACATCTTGGGTCACAAATTAAGCCTCAGTAAATTTAAGAAAACTGAAACCATATCAAGCATCTTTTCTTACCACAACGCTATGAGATTAGAAATCAATTACAGGGAAAAAAACGTGAAAAACACAGACGCATGGAGGCTAAACAGTACATTACTAAATAACCAAGAGATCACTGAGGAAATCAAACAATACCTAGAGACAAATGACAATGAAAACACGACAATCCAAAACCTATGGGATGCAGCAAAAGCAGTTCTAACAGGGAAATTCATAGCAATACAAGCCTACCTCAAGAAACAAGAAAAATCTCAAATAAAGAATCTAACCTTACACCTAAAGGAACTAGAGAAAGAAAACAAACAAAACCCAAAGTTAGTAGAAGGAAAGAAATCATAAAGATCAGAGCAGAAATAAACGAAATAGAAACAAAGAAAACAATAGCAAATATCAATAAAACTAAAAGTTGGTTCTTTGAGAAGATAAAATTGATAGCCCTTTAGCCAGACTTGAGGGAAAAAAAACAGAGCTGGAGAAATCAGATTCCCTGACTTTAGACTATATTACAAAACTACAGTAATCAAGACAATATGGTACTGGCAGAAAAACAGAAACATAGATCAATGGAATAGGATAGAAAGCCCAGAGATAAACCCAGGCACCTATGGTCAACTAATCTATGACAAAGGAGACAAGGATATACAATGGAGAAAAAACAGTCTTTTCAATAAGTCGTGCTGGGAAAACTGGACAGCTACATGTAAAAGAATGAAATCAGAACACTCCCTAACACCATACACAAAAATAAACTCAAAATGGATTAGAGACCTTAATGTAAAGCAAGACACTATGAAACTCTTAGAGGAAAACAGGCAGAACACTCTATGACATAAATCACAGCAAGATCCTTTTTGACCCACCTCCTAGAGAAATGGAAATAAAAACAAAACTAACAAATGGGACCTAATGAAACTTAAAAGCTTTTGCACAGCAAAGGAAACCATAAACAAGACGAAAAGACAACCCTCAGCATGGGAGAAAATATTTGTAAATGAATCGACGGACAAAGGATTTATCTTCAAAATATATAAGCAGCTCATGCAGCTCAATAGTAAAAAGACAAACCACCCAATCAAAAAGTGGACAGAAGACTTAAATAGACATTTCTCCAAAGAAGACAGACAGATGGCAAAGAAGCACATGAAAAGCTGCTCAACATCACTAATCATTAGAGAAACGCAAATCAAAACTACAATGAGGTATCACCTCACACCAGTTAGAATGGGCATCATCAGAAAATTTACAAACAACAAATGCTGGAGAGGGTGTGGAGAAAAGGGAACCCTCTTGCACTGTTGGTGGGAATGTAAACTGATACAGTCGCTATGGAGAACAGTATGGAGGTTCCTTAAAAAACTGAATATAGAATTACCATATTACCCAGCAATCCCACTACTGGGCATGTACCCAGAGAAAACCATAATTCAAAAAGAAACATGCACCCCAATGTTCATTGCAGCACTATTTACAATAGCCAGGTCATGGAAGCAACCTAAACACCCATCGACAGACGAACGGATAAAGGAAATGTGGTACATATATAAAATGGAATATTACTCAGCCCTAAAAAAAACGAAATTGGGTCATTTGTAGAGACGTGGATGGATCTAGAGACTGTCATACAGAGTAAAATAGATCAGAAAGAGAAAAACAAATATCGTATATTAACACATATATGTGAAACCTAGAAAAATGGTACAGAAGAACCGGTTTGCAGGGCAGAAATTGAGACACAAATGTAGAGAACAAACGTACTGACACCAAGGGGGGAAAGTGGCGGGGGGTGGGGGTGTGATGAATTGGGAGATTGGGATTGACGTGTATATGTATAAAATGGATGACTAATAAGAACCTAATGTATAAAAAATAAATAAAATTCAAAAGCAAAAAAAAAAAAGTTTTCAGCTTTTATGGGAAATTTTGGCTAGCACAGAGTCTGGCCACCACTGTTTCAACCCACCTTGACAGAAACTGCTTCCAGGAGATTTAAAGGAACAGTACACATTTGAGTTTTTTTCGCCTGACCTTTTCCCCCTTTTGAAACATTTCCTCATTTGAGAGGAGTTTAGTGAGCTACCACACATGCCCAGGGAAAGACAGAGGCTTAAAAAAGACCAGAATAGACCTTGAAGCTTTCATCTCAAGCTAATCCCCACCACAGAAACACCTTTCAAGAATTAAAAAAGACAGAAAATTCCCGGTAAGAGGGAGAATCTGATTTCCAGAGTTAACACATTGAAAAATTCAAATGTGCAGTTTAAAAAAAAATCACAGGCATACAAAATATCAGGGAAGTATGGCTCATTCAAAGGAACAAAGTTAATTGACAGAAACTGACCCTGAGGAAGCTCAGACATTCGACTTACTAGACAAAGACTTTTTAAAAACTGTCTTAAAAAAAACAACAACAAAACTGTTTTACAGAGGCTCAAAGAGCTAAAGGAAGACATGGTCAAAAACAGGAAAACAATATATGAACAAAATGAGAATATCAATAAAAACAAGACATAAAAAGGAATCAAAAGAAATTCTGAGGCTGAAAAATACAACTGAAGTGGAAAATTCACTGGAGAGGTTCAAAAGCAGATTTTACCAGACAGAAGAAAGAAGCAGTGAAGACAGGACAATTGAAATTAGTAAGTTTGAGTAACAGAAAAAGAAAAAAGGATAAAGAAAAGTGAACAGAGCCTAAGGGACCTGTGGAACACCGTCAAGTGGATCAACATATGAACTGTAGTAGTCCCAGAATGTAAAGAAAAAGAAAAAAGGGTAGAAAAAATATTTGAAGAAATAATGGCCGAAAACGGCCCAATTTTGATGAAAGACATAAATCTACAAATCCAAGAAGCTCATTGACCTCTAAGTATAGGCATGCAATGGAATAGTATTCAGCCATAAGAAGGAATGAAATGTATTTCTATAACATGATGTAAGTGATATAAGCCAGACACAGAAGGACAAATATTGTATGATTCTATTTATATGAAGTACTTAGAACAGACACATTCATATAGAGAAAAAGTGGAATAGAAGTTACCAGCGGCTGGTATCAGGGGCTGGTACCAGGGGCTGGGAAGGGAGAATTGAGAGTTATTGTTTCATGGATACAGAATTTATGTTGAGAATAGTAAAAAATTTTTTAAAAGCTTGAGGTATAGATAACGGTGATCATTATACTACATTGTGAATGTATTTAATGCCACTGAATTGTACACTTACAAATGGCTAAAATGATAAATAGTATGTAATGTTTATTTTACCGGGGGGGAAAAAAACAAATAGTACAATGGAACAGAATTTGGAGTCCAGAAATAGAAATATATATATATATATATATATATATACACACACATATACATACACATATACACACACACATATGGAAACCAATTTTTTACAAAGGTATAAAGTCAGTCAATGGAGAAAAGATATCTTTTCAATAAATGGTGTTAAAAATTTGACATACATACCCAAATAAACTTCAATCTGCATCTCACTCCATATACAAAATTCAACATGTATCACAGACGTACATGTAAAACCTAAAACTATAAAAGTTCTAGAATAAAACACAGAAAAAAATTTTGTGACCCTGAATTAGGCAAAGACTTCTTAGTTATGGCTTCAAAAGCATGACACTGTACTTCATCAAAATTAACATTTCTGCTCTTCAGAAGACACTGTTAAGAGAATTAAAAGATAAGCCATAAACTGAAGGAAATACTTATAAATCAGTATCTGATGAAGAGTATATAACCAGAACATAAATTATCAAAACATAATAGGGGTCCAATTTGGGGTAAGATGGATTAAACACACAATACCTTTTCTCTCCAAGTGAACACTATAAAACTTGGATACTGCAGCTATTTGAGGATCAGAGAAAAAGTAGGGGGGAAAAGAAAATTCAAAACACTACCAACTCAGCATTTCTTTTTCCTCCAGTAACTCCCACCCCCAGCCTAAATCCAATGCAGCCTCAAATCTAGAAATGAACACAGTCAGGCAGACAGAGAAAGATGCAGGAAAAGCCCTCAATTTCTGTCTAGAAGAGTCAGAAAAGGAACCCTTAAAGTTCAGAGAAAATGGAAGCATCCCTGGGGTGTAGAAGGGTTTGCTCCTTTTTCTCCATTCTCTCATACCATAGACTCCAAGATAGCCAATAGCAATGGTGGCAGCAGCAACAGTGGCTAACAACAGGAGACTGCAGGAGCCAAAACTCTAAAGGAAAACAAACACTTCCTCTTCGTTTGATGGAGTTAATGCAGCAAGATGGTAGATCCAAAGCCTATATCTGTTTTTCTCCCTCTGTCTACCTCCCATCAATTGACACCAGAGGTGGAACAACTGTGGAAATATGTGGTTTCTAATCAGAGATCCAAAAGGGGTGCCCCAAAGAACCAGAAAGCACTGAAAAACATAGTGGAAAGGGGAAAACAGCCACATAAAGTTTTATATTAACTCCTGAGGTCACTCCTCTCACCTGAATATGCATGGATCTTATCCTAATTAGCATACTAAAGACACTGAGAGCTAAGCTAACAGATAAAATTTCACTCAGGTCCAAGGCTAACTACTCAGTGGCACACAGGGTACAAATTCAAATACTACTGCCAAGGCTTTAAAAGTGAACCAACATTGGAACCACAGTCACAGGAGAAAGGTTGGAACATGCCAGGTTAACTGCTTACTAAAATAAAAATGCCAACATTCCCTAGAGGACTTAACACAGCTTCTTAGTGTCATACAACAAAGGTGCAGAAATTCAATCTGAAATTACTTGGCATATGAAAAAATACAAAAACCTCAACCCACGTGGGAAAACATATTCAAAGATGACAATGACAAGATGATACAAACACTGGAATTATCTGACAAAGACTTCAAAGAACTATTATAAAACTGCTCAAATGGCAACTCTGAACACTCCTGAAACAAATATTAAAATGGAAAGTAAGAATCAGCAAAGAAACACAATATATAAAATGGAAGAACCAAATGGAAATTTAGAATTAAAAATACAATAATCAAAATTAAAAACTCACTGGATGAACTCAAAAGCAGAATAAAGATGACAGAGAAAAAGTCAGTGAACTTGAATGGAGAAAATCAATAAAACCAAAATCTGGGTTTTTTAAAAAGATCAATAAAATTGATAAACCTCTAGCAAGACTGATAAAAAAAAAAAAGAGGAAAAAACCCCCAGAAATTAGCAATAAAGGAATGAAAAAGGGGATATCACTATAAACCCTATAAACATTAAAAGGACAGACATTAAAAGGATAATAAAAGAATACTATAAACAATTCTACAAACATAAATTTAACAACTTCAACGCAGTAGACTAATTTCTCAAATATCACAAACTACCCAAACTCATTCTAGCTCAAATAAATAACATAAGTAGTTCTGTAACCATTAATAATGCTGAATTCATAGTTTTAAATGTTCTGAAAAAAACCTTCCAGGCCCAGGTGGCAAATACTAATGAAAATCCCAGGAATATCTCCTACAGATGGGCAAGCTGCTTCTAAAATTTATAAGGAAGGACAAAGGAACTAGAATATATTGTGAGACACTGTTAGGAACTGAAAAGGATACTCACAATTTTTTTAAATTGAACATTATAGTACCTGATCTCAAGGAAGTTATAGTAGACTTTAGATTAGCACTGAGGAGATTCCTGCATGTTAGTATGAAGGGTAACAGATGATGACATACAAATTAGTACTGAGTAAACTCAAGGAGTAAGTTCTAATGGAATCTTATTTTAAAATCATCAGAGTTCTCGAGATTGGTTACACAACAATGTGAATGTACTTAACACAACTGCACTGTACATTTCAAAATGGCTCAGATAAGTATTATGTGTACTTTACCACAATAAAAAATAAAAATAGGAAATCACATCACCAACATGGCAGAATAAAGAGTTTTCTACCATCTTTCCCCCAAAGAACAGTGACTCAGACAATCACCCATGGAGGAGAGTACCTTTGTGGAAGTCTGGGAGTCCAGCAGAGAAGCTCCAGTATACTGCTGAAGAAAAAAAAAAAAAATCCAAGATTGAATACATACAAGAGGGTAAAATACTGACAAGTGCTGTGCAACTAGGGGCTGGGGAGTGGCTGGGAGGACAGCACCAGCACCAGGAACATAGATCCTATTAACTCTCCACAAACTCGATCAGGAAGCCTGCCAAGGAGCCGCTGGGGAGGCCTCACCTGTAGATCCCCCAACTGGCCCAAAGGCCCTCCCAATGCTCCACACACCTCACCCACACCTCAAGGCTGGCTATCTACATATGTCCCTGATGGTGGTGGGAGCCTTTTTAGTGATAATGTACAGAAACCCAGCCTGACTGCAGGGTTGGGAGAAGGCACACAAACTTGAACAATCAGCATTGCCCTAGGGAAAGTAAACAGAACACTGATAGCACACAGCCTGGCTTTGCAGGATAGAGAGCGGCATACAATCTGAAGAATCCCCCCAACCCAAGAGGGAACAAGTGTGAAGCACAAATATACACAGCAAAGGTCTGGGAAAGCTGTCCTCCAGAAATGAAGGAAAAATAAAGACTTTCCCATTCATGCAAAGCCTGAGGGAGTTCATCACCACTATACCTGCCTTACCAAAAATGCTGAAAGGAATTCTTCAAGCTGAAATGAAACAGGAAATTAGTTTTCCTAATTTCACTAATTAGTAACAGAAAAATATAGAAAAGTATAAAACACACTGGTAAAGGTAAATATATAGTCAAATTCAGCATACGGTGGTGTGTTAATCACTTGACTCTAAACAAAAGACAGAAGTACTGGGGGCTTCCCTGGTGGCGCAGTGGTTGAGAGTCTGCCTGCCAATGCAAGGGACACAGGTTCGAGCCCTGGTCTGGGGAGATCCCACATGCCGCGGAGCGACTAGGCCCGTGAGCCACAATTGCTGAGCCTGCGGGTCTGGAGCCTGTGCTCCGCAACAAGAGAGGCCGCGATAGTGAGAGGCCCGCGCACCGCGATGAAGAGTGGCCCCACTCGCCGCAACTAGAGAAAGCCCTCACACAGAAACGAAGACGCAACACAGCCAAAAATAAATTAATTAATTAATTTTTTAAAAAAAGACAAAAGTACTAAAAACAACTATAGCTACAATAATTTGTTAATGGAAGCATAATATAAAAAGATGTAAATTGTGACACCAGAAACAAAATGTGGGGGTAGTAAAAGGGTAAAGTTCTGTGTGCTGTTGAAGTTAAGTTCTTATCAGTTTAAAAAAGACTTATATCTATAGGATGTTTTATGTAAGCCTCATGGTAACCACAAAACAAAAACCTAGAGTAGATACACAACGATAAAGAGAAGGAAATCAAAGAAAAAGACGTACGGAAAATCACAAATCCACAAAGAAAGACAGCAAAAAGGAAGAAAGGAAAAGGCATTTGTAAGTTCTTTCCTATCAATAATTACTTTAAATGTAAATGGACTAAGTTCTCCACTCAAAAGGCACAGAGTGGCTAAACAGATTTTTAGGAAACAAACAAACAAATGCAAGTATACTCAACCAACAAAAGACTCACTTCAGCTTTAAAGACACACACACTCAAAGTGAAGACATAGAAAAAGATAGTCAATGCAAGAGGAAACCAAAAGACATAGTAGTCATATCAGACAAAACAGGTTTTAAGTCAAAAACTAACAAGAGACAAAGAAGGTCATTATGTAATAATAAAGGGGTCAATTCATCAAGAGGATATAACAATTGTAAATATGTATGCACACAAATTGGAGAACTTAAATATATTAAGCAAATACTAACATATCTTAAAGGAGAAATTAGACAACTATACATACAATAACAGTAGGGGATTTCAATAGCCCACTTTCAACACGTCATCCAGTTAACAAATCAACAAAGAAACACTGGACCTGAATTACAGTTTACCAATGAGCATAACAGACATATACAGAACATTCCATCCAACAGCAGTTGAATACACATTCTTCTCAAGTGTACACAAAACATTCTCTAGGATAGATCATACGTTAGGTCACAAAACAAGTCTTGGCAAATTTAACAACATTGAAATTGCAAATATGATTAAAATCATACCAAGTGGGTTTCCCTGGTGGCACAGTGGTTAAGAATCTGCCTGCAAACGCAGGGGATGTGGATTCGAGCCCTGGTCCGGAAAGATCCCACATGCCATGGAGCAACTAAGCCCATGCGTCATTACTGAGCCTGCGCTATAGAGACCATGAGCCACAACTACTGAGCCCGCGTACCACGCACCTAGAGCCCAGGCTCTGCAACAAGAGAAGCTACCACACTGAGAAGCCTGTGCACCACAACGAAGAGTATCCCCCACTCAACACAACTTGAGAAAGCCTGCGCGCAGCAACAAAGACCCAACGCAGCCATAAATTAATTAATTAATTAATTAAATTTATATTAAAAAAAGAATCTGCCTGCCTATGAAGGGGACACGGGTTCGAGCACTGGTCTGGGAAGATCCCACATGCCATGGAGCAACTAAGCCCGTGCACGCCACAACTACTGAGCCTGAGCTCTAGAGCCCGCGAGTCACAACTACTGAGCCCATGTGCCACAACTACTGAAGACTGTGTACCTAGAGCCCGTGCTCCACAAGAGAAGCCACCGCAATGAGAAGCCCGCACACCACAACAAAGAGTAGCGTCCACTCACCGCAAGTAGAGAAAGTCATGCACAGCAATGAAAAACCAAAGCAGCCAAAAATAAATAAATTTATTTAAAAAAAGAAAAATCATACCAAGTATCTTTTCTGACCACGATACTACGAAACTAGAAACAAGAACAGGATATAAACTGCAAGCTTCACAAATACGTGGAAATTAAACCACACACACTTGAATAAACAATAGGTCAACACAGAAAGCAAAAATGAAATTTAAAAATATCTGAAAGCAAATGAAAAAGTAAGCATCAAACCAAAACTTATGAAATGGAGCAAAAGCTGTTCTAAGAGGGAACTTCATAGTAGTAAACACTAATATTTAAAAAAGAAAGATGATGATACTATAAAGCTACAGGAATCAAAACAGTATGGTACTGGCGCAAAGGCAGACTTAAAGATCAATGGAACAGGATAGAAAGCCCAGAAATAAACCCATGCACCTACGGTCAATTAATCTATGACAAACAAGGCGAGAATATACAATGGAGAAAAGACAGGCTCTTCAATACGTGGTGCTGGGAAAACTAGACAACTACATGTAAAAGAATGAAATTAGAACATTCTCTAACACCATACACAAAAATAAACTCAAAATGGATTAAAGACCTAAATGTAAGACCAGAAACGATAAAACTCTTAGAGGAAAACACAGGCAGAACACTCTTTAACATAAATCGCAGCAATATCTTTTTGGATCCACCTCCTCGATCAATGAAAATAAAAACAAAAATAAACAAATGGGACTGAATTAAACTTAAAAGCTTTTGCACAGCAAAGGAAAGCATAAACAAAACAAAAAGACAACCTACAAATTGGGAGAAAATACTTGCAAATGATGCAACAAACAAGGGATTAACCTCCAAAATATACAAGCAGCTCATACAGCTCAATTAAAAAAAAAAAAAAAAACAACCAACCAACCACAAACACTGCAATCAAAAAATGGGCAGAAGATCTAAACAGACGTTTCTCCAGGAAGACATACAGATGGCCAAAAAGCACATGAAAAGATGCTCAACATTGCTAATGATTACAGAAATGTAAATCAAAACTACAATGAGGTATC